>NW_027526407.1:8435511-9035511 GCF_048455015.1 Haemaphysalis longicornis | reverse complement strand
GGACCTTCGTGACGACATTTTGGAAGCGTGCCACGACGACCCGTCTTCCGGACATCTGGGCACAGCCCGCACTATTGGAAAAATCAAGGCGAGGTACTACTGGCCCGGCCTTACCTCTGACGTCACCCACTACGTCCGGAGCTGCGGTGACTGCCAGCGACGAAAAACGCCACCGACGAGACCCGCCGGACTTCTGCAGCTGATCGCCGTTCCATCTAGGCCCTTCCAACAGATGGGAATGGACCTTCTAGGCCCGTTCCCGACATCTTGATCCGAGAACAAGTGGATTGTTGTAGCGACAGACTACATTACGCGCTACGCAGAGGCCGCCGCTCTTCCGATGGAGACTGCAAAAAAATGTCGCAAAGTTCTTCATAAGCCAAGTTGTGCTGTGACATGGAGCCCCGGAAGTCCTAATCACGGACCGCGGAACAGCCTTTACTGCGGAGCTGATGCAAGAGATATTACGCTACAGCCGCACGGATCGCCGAAGAACGACGGCGTACGACCCCCAAACGAACGGACTAACGGAACGCCTGAACAAGACAATCGCGGATATGCTGTCAATGTACATCGACGTTGAACATAAGACTTGGGACGAAGTGCTTCCGTATGTCACATTTGCGTACAACACGGCTATCCAGGAAATTACGCAAGTTACACCGCTCGAGCTTGTCTACGGAATACGGCCGACTACGATGCTCGGCGCCATGCTTCAACACGTAGAAGACGACGACCTCAACGACGACGACCAAGGTTACCTTCAGCGTGCGGAGGAGGCCCGCCAGGTGGCTCGAATTCGTACAACGGACCAGCAGCTGGTGGATGCAGGGCGCTACAACCTCCGATGCCGAGACCGCGAGTACCACCCTGGTGATTGTGTATGGTTTTGACTCCCATTCGTCGACGCAGACTAAGTGAGAAGCTTCTGCGACGGTATTCGCGGACCCTACAAGATTCTATGACGTGTCGGTAAACTTACCTACGAGGTGATTCGTGATGGTGATTTCGGAACATCACGACGACGCACGCGGCCAGAAGTCGTCCACGTGGTTCGCTTGAAACCTTACTATACAAGATGACCGACCTTTTTGTTGTTCGGACCGTCTTTTATTTTAGCATCGGGTCGATGCACTCTTATAGAAAAGAAAGAAAGAGAAATTGTGGTTTTTTGGCGCAGCAACCTTTCGGTTATAATGCGCCAGACGCAGGGTAGAATAGTTATGCAACGGTTAAACGATGTAATTCAAGGTGTTGTGAAGATTAAAAACATTTTAAAAGGACTCAAAGATGCACTTAGCTAAAACCGGTGTAGAAGGCCGGTATCTTCAAAAAAATTTGAAAACGTTACTAAAATCCACCAACGGTTCATCACTAAGTAAAAGCGCAGGGTGTAAAAGGATGCAAAAGGTGTGTAATGCTTTGAAATGTATGATGCGTGCTGCTTCAAGGTGTGGGCAGCTTATTAAAACATGGAGTACAGTAAGATGATCTCCACAGTGGTTACACATGGGTTTCTGTTCTTTCTGGATCAGGAAGCCGTGTGTGAGCAGAGTGTGACCTATTCGCAGTCGGCATAAAATAACCTAATAAAAACGATATCTGTGTCTGCAACTTTTCCATTTAGATATGTATGGTTTCACTAGGTGTATCTTATTTTAAGTCTGTCTGTCCCATTCAGTTTGCCAGTACGTTGTAATGGACTTTCGTATGGTGTTCCGAAGGTCGTGGTAAGGAACCTTGGACTTTGTTATTGCACAAGGCTTAGTATCGTATGCTGCTCTGTCGACGGTTTCATTTTCTGGAATGCCAATGTGGCTTGGTATCCAGCAAAAAACGACACTAACCCCTTCCTATGTAAGGCCGCACAGTCGATTTTTTAGCATACCTACAGCCGCATTTTTGAAGGGACAAGGGAGGTCAAAGCACGCATGGCGCTTGAGGAATCTGTAAAAATTGCCACTTTTTGTAGTCCGTTTGCTATGACATCTTCAATAGCTGAGGTTATACCGAAAACCTCTGCAGTGAAGACACTGCCCTAATCAGCTATCCTCTCCGTTACAGTAACTGCCGACGAGTTTACAAAAGAATAACCAGTGTGATCAGCAGTTTTTGAACCACAAGTAAAGTAGTGGCAATAGCTACTGTATTTATCCTTAAGTGCAAGAAATTCTTGGCCCAAAAACCGGTGTCGAAAAGCTTTCTTGTCGTATTTTAACAGCGACAGGTCACGTTTGACAGCGCTATAGACCCAAGGGGCTAAAGCATCCGAGAAACTCAGAAGAGTTGGCGGGCATATCTTGAAAGAGTAGAGTCTTGTGCTCCTCCAAACGGAGGGCAAGAGGGCGGACCACTCTTGGTTTGTTCTCATAGAGCTTCTTGTACTTATTTTCAAACAGTTCTCCGGCACAAGGATGGTCATTTATGCATGCTATTTTGGCTGCATATACTCCACGTAGGTGCGCTCGACGGTACTGCACAGGCCACTCATTGCACTCAACGTAAAGACGATCAACAGGGGAGGTACGATATGCACCTGAGACAAGTCTGAGGCCCAAGTTGTGCACTGGATCAAGCGAGGTGAGAACAGATTGGCGAGCTGACCCATAAACAATACAGCCATAATCAAGACGAGACCGTACAAGTGAGCCATAAATTCTGAGCAAACATGCGCGGTCGGCCCCCCATGACTTCTGCGACAAAATTTTCAATATGTTAAGTATCCTCATGCAGGCCTTTTTGAGTGTCTTTATATGAGCCCCAAACGTTATTTTGGAGTCTTAAATAATGCCCAAGAATTTGTGCTCACTGTGTACTGGAACGAGCATATCCCTGATTTTTATTTCAGGCTTGGCGTGAATACCTCGTTTCGCGTGAAACACACACATGCGCATTTCTCAGGAGAAAAGCGAAAACCGTTTTCATCTGCCCATCGTTGCAACCGATTGACCGTAATCTCTATTTGTCTTCCACAGACTGATTGCTTACATGACGAAAAGGCAATCTGCAGCTCATCGACGTAAAGGGGGTACATAACCGGTAGAGGAATAACCTTTGCCAAGGAATTTATTTTAATGGCGAAGAGTGTCACACTTAGCACACTGTCCTGAGGTACTCCATTTTCCTGGCCGAAAGAACGGGAGACTGCATTGCCCAGTCTCACAGTGAAGGTTCGTTGTTGAAGAAAATCTTGTACACATGAAAACATTCGCCCTCTTATTCCCATTGCTGCCATATCCTGCAAAATTCCATACCGCCAAGTGGTATCATAAGCCTTAGCCATACCAAAAAAGACAACAAGGCAAAACTCGTTGTTAACAAAAGCATCTCGTATCATTATTTCAAGCCGAACAAGGTGGTCAGTTGTAGAACGAAACTGCCGAAAACCACATTGAAACCTATCTAAGTAACCTGAACGTTCGAGAACAAAGACCAATCTAAAATTTACTATCCGCTCAAATGTCTTGCACAGACAACTGGTCGACGTTATGGGTCGGTAGCTTGATGGACAGTCGGGTGGCTTGCCATCTTTCAGTAACGGAATTACGACAGCCTTTTCCATGCTTTGGGGAGCCTACCCGTTTTCCAGATATATTAAAGAACTTCAGAAGCACTTCTAAAGAGCTATCATTTAGGTGTGTTAGAAAAGCGTAGTGAATAAGGTCAGGGCCAACAGAAGTAGCCTTGCACTGAGCTACTGCTCTTTTAAGTTCGTACAAAGTAAATTCTTGGTTATAGTCTTCGGTGTTGTTGCTAGTATTTTTAATCCTGAGCTTTTCAGCACTAGCCTTACGTCTCATGAACTCTTGTGTGTAATTTTTATCGCTAGAAACATCTGAAAAGTGGGCACCTAAAACATCCGCTTGCGTTTGCAACAAATCGTTCCCACCGTCGGTAGAAAAAAGTGGTACCGTAAACCGTCTGTAGTTGCCTTTGACTTCGCGTACATGGTCCCAGACTTTTTTTGTGGGAGTGGTAGTGTTTATTGTGCTTACAAAGTTTTGCCACGAGTTTCTTTTTGCTTCTTTTCTGATTTTTCTGGCAGCAGCTCGGGCAGCCCTAAAGTTCAGGCAGTTGTCCATGGTAGGGTACCATCTGAACACACCCCAGGCCTTGTTTTGCTTTTTCCAGGCTTCGCGACAGGCATCATTCCACCACGGCTTTGGCTGCTTAGGGATTCGGCCAGATGATTGTGGGACGGCTACTTTAGCAGCTTTAACACGTTCCTCGCAAATGTAGGCATTTGCTACGTCTATTTACATACTGCTCACGTCAACTCCCTCAAAACTGACCAGATCCTTAAATTTTTCCCAGCTTGCTCTCTCGAGGCTCCATCGGGGTGGACAGTTTTTGAGGGCTGGAAGAGGCTGCACATCTCGGAACAAGGCGGGAAAGTGGTCACTTCCATGTGTATCGTTCACTACACTCCACTCAAAGTCCATCTAGAGCTCTGGCGACCCAACACAAAGGTCTAGCCCAGAAACGTTTTCCGTACCCGCAGAAAAATATTTCTTGTCTCCATTATTGAACACAAAAAGACTGTTATTTGCCAACCACTTTTCCATTTGTTTTCCCCGACTGTAGACTTTATCACCTCCCCATAGGCAGTGATGGGCATTAAAGTCCCCCATAATAACAATTGGGGCAGCCAGTTGCTCAACAAGGTCATTAATTTCCTGTAATGACACATTATCAGATGGTGGCAGATAAAGTGAGACAACAGTGACCAGCTTGTTGACATAAACTTGTGCTGCAACGGCCTCCACTGTAGTGTCAAGTTGTATTGAATTTAGAATTGTGCCCTGTGCCACAACCAAAGCCACACCCCCTGAAGCGCGGGTGCTCTCTTCTCTGTCTTTTCTGAGGAGGTGATAACTACGGAGAATTTTATCATGTCTTTTTGTTAAGTTTGGCTCTTGCAACGCCACCACTTGGGGCTCATATTCATCTATCAACTTGTGTATGTCGTCGATGTTATGGATTAAACTTTTACAGTTCCAGTGAATGAAGGGAACCGGCATTTTAGTTTTTCGAATGAGGTACAATAAACTTTTTTGTTTTTTTTACTTTTTGTCATGTGGTTTCCTTGCAGGAGGTTCACTCCTTGCAGGGGTCTTGGATGCGTTTTTCCCAGTACCTTTAGAAGGCACGGGTAGGAGAGATGTTGAGTGTGTCTTGCAGTGCCCCTTTGGGGCCCTGAAAGGGACGAGGTGGAGGGAACAACGTCCATGGCCTCCTCAGCCGGAGCAGAGAGGGCCGGTGGTTGCACAGCCTCGGGGGCTGGAGCGCGTGCAGTCGGCTGTGGCTGTGCTGGCTGCTGCACGGGCGGAGACTGGGCAAGGGCCAGGTCAGCAGAGCTAAACTGCGTCCCTACCGATGCCCGAGGCGGCCCGGCCCCCCGGCGCACCACCTCGGCGAAAGTGCCTTTTAGCACAAACGATAAGCGTCTTTGCGCTTCTTGAGTTGATAGACCTTCTTTTACCTTGATAGACATTATTTCTTTTTCATCTTCGAATTTCCGGCATTTCCGTGAGAACGCAGGGTGTGGCCGTGCACAATTGACACACTTTGCTTCCAGCGCTGCACAGGAGTTTGCGTGAAGATCAGTACTCGCGCACGTGGCGCACGTCTCTCTGCCCCGACAGCTCTGCAGTGTGTGACCAAACCTCTGGCACTTAAAGCACCGGCGTGGGTTTGGGATGTATGGACAGACTCGATGGACTACATAGCCAAGTTTCATTGATTCAGGAAGCTTGGTGGAGTTGAAAGTCAGGACAAGGTGATTAGTGGGGATGTCAATGTCGTTACGTCGGATCATGATATGCCTGACCGCAGTAACATTTTCCTCTTGCAGGCCCTCTAGGATTTCATCCTCCGTGAGGTCTGCGAGGTCAGGATCTGAAATCACTCCTTGGCATGAGTTTAGGCTTCGGTGAGCCGATACTTTTATAGTTCGGTTTGCTAACCTTTGCATTGCAAACACTGCATCAGCCTGGGCTTTGTTTTTGCATTCAATGAGGATACCTCCAGAGGACATCTTTGTAGCTTTGCATTTACCGCCGAGGACAGCTTCCAGTTCTTTAGCGACTATGAATGGTGACGCCTTTCGTAGGGGGCACTGGCTGTCAGTGGATTCGAAAACAAAAATCTTGGAACGCTTTGTTCTTTTAGTTTGAATGGGACCCTTTATACAGGCTAGCTTACTGCGGTGCGAACTCGTTTCCGAGCCCGATCATGAGGAGGTTGTGTCGTAGCCATAAACTAGCAAATAAACATTCAGCAGCCATGCTGGCCACCCACCTCGGAGCCAAACACGGGAACGCAAACTTGCGTTAGCCATACGTGGCCACTATAACCCTGCATAAAGAAACCTAGTGTGGCCATTCACACAGGGTTAGCCCTTGCTACCTGGAAGAGGAGATCGGAAAGCAGAAAAAATAGAGGACAGGAAAGATGGATAAAGAAGACAGGAAAGCGAAAGAGTGGACAGGGGGACAGGAAAGGGCGATTGGCTGATTCACCCTCGGCCGGGTCAGTCCGGGGGTGCCGTCTACAAGAAGCGAGGGCCAAAGTGGCGTGTTGCCTCCACTAAGGGGCCCTAAGGTCCACAACAACCTCGGTGTCGGCTCAGCCACCAGGATCCCCTTTTCCCTGGACACGGCTAAGCCACGCAAAGCCTAAAGCGTGGGTGGGTCCAACCCACATGGGCTCGGGGTCCGCGGTGTCGCCACTTCCGTCACCTTGAACGTACAAGGTGCCCCTGCGGGGCACTCTTATAGGGGGTAATGACGCGAACCATGTATGTTATTTATTGTTTGTTTTTACTGCCGGGCAATGCCCGGTGGTGTTATCTGCGTTCCAAACGAAGCGAGTCCTCCATTCTTTACTTTTATGCCGCACGGGCTATTACATGCAGATAAGAAGACTGTTTCACCCTAACGTCACTACCCAAGAATAATCTTCTGTGATCTACAAAGTTCTGAATGTGAATCGACGGTTCCTGAAACACTTGCGCCGAAAGATAAATGCCTGCAGAGCAGACGCCACGGCATTCGATCTCCGACGCTCACTTGCGTACGTGACTTTGCTGACTGCTGCTTCACCGCCAGTGTATTATTTGAGTTGTTAGGGGAGCACAAGTTCGCTCCAATAAACGTTTTTTACTTGAAGACAAAACTGCGTCGTCTTTGACTTGGTGACAATACTGTCAACTCGTACGGGAAAACAGCCTTTATGAGGGGCACAGAAAGAAAAAAATGCTTCGATGGGGGCATGAACGGTCAATCAGCGCTTACACTTTGGCGATAAGCGCGAATTCTGTGGCAAATCACTTACAGGACTTGTTGCCCTGCTTTGGGCCTCTCCTTTCCACGCCAGCTTAGTCATTGAGCGCTAGGTTGTAGTAGACGGTTAGAAGCGTTCTACGCTGGCTGACTGGTGCTTGCAAAGTAGGCATGGCCGGCTTTTGGGGCGCTTAATCCGCCAGTGACTGCTGCGCAAAAAAGGTTAGTGAGCGGAAAAAAGCATGCACAGTTCCGAAGAGTTCTGCAACTATTCCAACATACCGGTGGCAGTGTAGCTCGTGGCGCGGGTCAAGCCTTGATGCCAATAACTGAAAAAAGAGATAAAAAAAGAAACCACGTTCGACGCCAGGGAACGAACACCGTTCGAGCGTAAAGGGTTTGCGAGCCCGAACCCACCCGACGAAGTAACGCCGATCCACATGAGAGCAAATCACCGGTTTATTCCGGGAAAACGAAGGCGGAAACAACAAATAAAGCAACTTTTGAAGCACTATTACGAAAGTAAACCATGCTTGCGCGTAAATCGCGTAAAGAAAACATTGCGATAGTTTAAGCACTGCTTATGCAGAAAGTTGCGACCTGGGGCTGTACACTCACATCTTCAAACACTTGTGCCTACGACGGGTGGACAGCGTCCGCCATGGAACCTGGTTGCTCCTCGCTGTCCAGGAGTCGTGGTTGTGACTCACCGCCCGTCGCTCCCGTCCGCCGCCCGTGGCCGCAGCTGCTCTCGCGTCTGCTCCGGTGCGCACTCACCCCTGTGCTCTTCTGAGTGTTGCCTTTAAGTCACTCAGTTGGTTGTGTGCATGTTCCCGGTTTTATGCGCACTGCACGTATTTCTGCAAGCTCACTGTTCATCACACACTCTCGCAGGGGCGCATGATGCACTCACGCCATTGTCGCTGTTCGACGCGCGCACTTCAAAATTCACCCTATGCGGGCGCTCGTAGGGGATGCGTCCCTACACCTTGGATACATATCACGTAATTTTTCCTTACCTCCTTCCTCTCCAAAAAAGCAGTTTTATGTTATTTACGAGCGCAGAAACTAGAGTATGCTTCCTTAGCTCGGGATCGCGGCCATGTCAATCTAATTAACCAACTTCAAGCTGTACAAAACCGTTCCGTGAGATTTATAATGCCTAACAATAGCCGTACGTCAAGAGTAAGTTCAATGAAATATACTCTGAACCTACTGCCTCTCACTACACATAGAAAACTGTCCCGGCTGTGCCTTTTTCAGAAAGCTGATCAAAATTACCCATGTTCTGAAATCATGCGGGATACAGCCCGAATCTTTCATATCTGAACGCCTTGACCATCGTCATAAAGTTCAGATCCCGTGATAAAACACTGTGTCCCACTCTCATTACTTTTTACCGAAGACATGCTTTGAGTGGAAACACCTGCCTGCTTCATAAGCTTGTATTACCAACCCTGACCGTTTACGGGAAGCGCTTTTAAATTCAAATTTGCTGTAGTTTTCTTGTAATTTTTGTTTCGTTGTGTAACCTCAGAGAAGTGTGTATTTTTTTCGCTTTTGTGTTATTCTGCTTTTGTCAGTACGTTATATTCTTGCATCGATTCGTTATATTGGTGTACATATTTATGCTGCTGTAGTGCGAATATTAGTAGAATTCAGAAAAAAATGGACGTGGGCAGGGCAGGTAATGCGAACGCAAGATAACCGTTGGTCTTTGAGGGTAACAGAGTCGATCCCTAGAGAAGGCAAGGGTTGCTGGGGGAGAGAAAGTTAGATGGGCAGACGAGATCAAGAAGTTTGCGGGAATAAATTGGTCGCAGTTAGCACAGGACCGGGGTAATTGGTGAATAATGGGACATGCCTTTGACCTGCAGTGAGGATAGATAGGCAAGTGAAGTGCATTTACCTTTGGTTTTGGTTTCTTCTCCCTAATCTGATGGCGCTTACTGCTTGTTCATTGCGCTTGCTGAACTGCGTGATTTTAAAACTATTTTTTTATCTGTGTGTACAAACTGATACATTTGTTGTATGCATTCTTGCTGACTTTGTTGGTTTATGTAAGCCCCTACCATCTACACTGTGTATGCCCTGAGGGTAAAATAAATAAGAAAATAAACAAATACCTTTCGGGTATATTGAGTTAATAGGGAGTTTTAAAATAGGAGAAGCCGGCGTTCGAGGACCCTAACAAGTTGGGGCAACCGAAACGCAAGGCGCACGCGCGCGGCGAGTTTTAAAGAGGGGCGCCTCCGACAGCCCGCCACAGGCTTGCGTTCCTCGCGTCGGCTCGGGTGATGGGAACTTTAGGCTTAGCGCCGTGGCGGATATTTGGTCGTCGCTATCTGTGCAACTGCGAATGACAATCCGTAACACAACTTTTCACCACACTATCATCCTTTTTTTTTTCTCGCATGTGGAAGTTTTGGTCTGTACGATTCAGCCTGCACCTCTTGAACCAGTTCATGGCGGTTCAAAGTGGGTTCCGCCATCGGCGGAACCAGCAGTGCACTTTTTTCATGTGCTTCTGCACCTCCTCGGCAGGGAGTGCAGGCATAGCCGTGAACTCGTCCTGCACCCGTCGGCACCACCGGTGAATCGAACGGCGCGGTTCATGTGCCGCGAGCTGCACCACTGAAACGAAAGGCGACGTGTTGCACCGCCTGAACTGGTTCACGTGGTGCAGGTGAAACAATTAGACCCTATATTTCACCTATAACTGCCGTTCGAGCATCGGTGACCAGGAGATCTGCATTGCCTGTTTAGATGCTTCCGCGCAGGTAGCGCCTCTCTCGGCCGCTACACGCACGGCGTTCCGCGGCGATCGGTCGGATCGCCGAACTTCCGCGGCCAGTCAGCGTAGGCTTAACATCGCGGCAGATATCTGATTGCCGCTTTTACAATAAGCCCTGACAAGAATCCATAGCACAATTTTTATCATACTAACACATATTTTCTTGCATATGTAACTTCTTTTTAGCGATCATATTGATTGGGAAGAGCAGCGACAAGCCGTTGCTACCATGGTCTGCACCGGTTCAAACCATTGAGTGTGCCTAGCTGGCATGCGCGGCCGGCTTGTGCGCGGACTGTTTCCGAATGCAAAAAACGCTTCACGATTGCCTGCTTTATCCGTTGCTTGCGAACGACGCGCGGAATCTACAAATTCAGCTCAGCAATTGTCGTAGTTGATCGGGTGAATCCAGGAACAAGCCGCAGGTTTCGCTTCGGCCATGGTCACCCGCAGTCTCACTGGCTGCGAGAGTGACGCAAGAACGCGAACTCCTGCTTTGGGGCCCCCGCTATTTCGGCAAAATAGCGTGCGCGCTAGACGCAAACCCAAAACAACAAATGCAGCTTGCGTTCTGCTCGTGCGCAGTACAGACGCCCCAAGACAATTGGGGGCCACAGAGCGTTGGGGCACCCTCTTCTAAAACTCCCTATTGTGTGTAAGTGATGCAAGCTTTTCCGTTAAGTGCACGCCTGGGTATTGGGAGGCCTCTTCTTCTGACAATCTGATAAGTATGCATTTAATTTATTGGCGGATTGAAAGCCACTCCCACCCAGCTAATCTGTTGTGAAAATTATGACACAAAGAACGATGTATTGGGGTTAGACATAAATACTTTTATGTCAAGTTTCACCCATTTAAAACTGGTGATCAGGGAAAAAATACTTAAAAAAATTTTTTTTGATGTAAAAACGGCATGTACTATGTTCATTAGTAAAACAAGAAGAGTGTATCTTGTTCGGTGTGTTTTAAATTTGACATTTTGAGGAATGATTTCGTAGGCATATTTAACGTTTTTGTACAGCAAAAGTAGTATATTTGTCTACAAGCGCTTTTTCTAACCAAGTAAATGCCATCGTCGCATTGTGGTCAGTTGACTAAGCAAAATCCCACGCCTATTACCTTCATGTAAACGCAGCAGTTATAAATTAAATTAGGGAGATTCTAGACAAGATTACTCCGAAGGTGTTTCTTTCGTTTCATCTTTCTCCTTTTTTTTTCATAAATCTATGTTATATACCCCTTAGGCGGGATATTTTCTATAAAATAATTGCGGGGACATAATGGAAGCATTTCCAAGGGGTAGAACTAAGTTGTACAAGGAAATAAACTTTATAAAAATGCCAATACATTCATGACACAAAAGATGCTGGGGACCATGGCATAGGCGTTGAAATTTTAAAGAAGGTAGGAAATATTGTACTGGAATAGCTTCCACCATAATTTCGGAATGCTGAAGAACTAAAAACTGGCCATTGACTGGGAAAACACCAAGAACATTCTGATTCTTATTAAGGCAGCAAGCAAGGACCTTAAAAATTACAGACCAAACACCGTACTTTCAGTTGTTTACAATCGGTTTAGCGAAGTTGTAGTTAGCCGCATAGGTTGCAGCCTTGATTCCACACAACCAAGAGAACTGGCTGGGTTCGCAGGCTATGGCCATGCTCGCGTTATCGAGTTGATGTTTGGATGGTTTGACGATTTAAATCAGCTTGCTCGGCAACAGCCTTAGACCGACAGGCTTAGACGGAGCTGCGCGAGCTGAGCTTCAGACTACCCAGCAGTACGTCAGCTGAGAAGCTCAGCTTTTCTTGTGCAACGAAACTTAGCTCATCTAGCTAGTCATAGCAGTAGCTCATCTTCTCATTTATTCAGTAAGCCAGCGTGTCAGCTTACTCTTTTTGGACTGCGCGTGTAACATAAAATAGCGGCCAACGCTGGCCCAGTATCACTACAGGCTCCCGCGACAACGTCGCTGATAGGAAACTTCTTTCGCTCTCTCGACTTTTGTCACCTGCCTCTCTCTGCCCAACCCAGGTAGGTTTGCACTGCTGCGTGCAAGTACTCAGCCGGTAGTTAAGTTGGTGAGAATACTGACATTGTGGAGTTTTGTCTGCTTGATTAGAACAAAATGTCGGATCGGTGGATGAAATTTGTGCTCATAAATTACATAAAGGCCAGTAAATGTGCAACTTTAGTATATCCCAAGACACCTCAATTGCGTTTCTGAAACTATAAAGGCACGGTGCTTCCTGTAATAAAATAAAATTTTCAAGGCAAAATGGAATAAGACATATACGCTATACTTCGAAGAAGGGGATGAAACATATATTGCCAGTAGCACAAATGTTTTGCGCTAATTCTTTTGTTTACGCTGTGATAAGCGTAAACAAAAGCAGCCGTTATGTTTGACGGTTGAGCAAAGGAATCATCTTTTTGTCAAGCGTAAACATGACGGCTGCGAATTTTTTAAACACAACAGTTTACACCTGTTATATTTGTGGAAATCTGCGCTCGAAACAAATATCCACGTATTGATCAATGGCCGTAGGATCAAATCAGTGCAATTGTAATCATGGGTGCCCTTAGTTACTGTTTTATCTGAAATACACTAGTCACGTTTAGTCTGTTTCCTTGAAGGTCAACAAATTAAAACTCCAAAAGAACATCGCTTCCTGGGCGTTAAATTTGATCGAGAACTTTCGCTGGGCTGCACTGTTCAATGTGATTGAAGGAAAGGTTAATGCAAATATAAAGATTGATACACGGTAGTAACGTATTTACCGATGGCACAGTATAAAACCAAGCGCCGTCCAATCAAGGGGACGAACTCCACGCGCGTCCCTCTCAGCGTCCTCTTCCTGTTCCCTCCGTGATGATGATACCGACTTGATGATGATGTCTCGTAACAATATTCTTTGTAGGCTTCTGTGCACACCATGGGGTAGACGTAAATCATCTCTATTACAAGTTTCCTCAGCAATAATTAGGCAAAGAATGGCGTACTCAGCGCCAATTGTGCACGGGCTCTCCAAACCCCTGAGGAAAGACATCAAACGCTGTTGGCCACGAGTCTGCGTGTTTGTTTACGTGTTTCTAGGCCATCATCAAGTCCTATTGAAATTGCTGAAGCTCATCAGCCTCCCTACCCAGCGATTCGAACTGTAGAAACGTGTCGGCATTTTTTTCGAATATCAACCCAGCATTCCCGCCATCATCCTAAACAAGGTGTTTCAGAAAGTTCTGTTTTGATAAGTTGAAAAGGTCGTCCTTTTCTGTCAACAAATAAATAGCTGTAGTAAAAGCGTTCTCTGAGGCCCTAGTCGTGTCGTGAATGAGCAGTAACGATTCTGCGTCTTCCACTGGCGTCGTTTGTTGCTTCGCCGGAAACGCGGCTAAGGGCGCCAGACAGCCAGAAAAACACATCGGAGTTATTACCAGCTTTGAATATGACAAGAGCATCGCAATCCATACAATTTACACTACTTACACTTAAACCTGTCTGCGTGCATTACTGCAATTATTTCAAATTCCTAAGAGGAATCCTTGAGCAACTTAAATTTTGTGTGCCACCCTTACTCCAAAAGTTTGCATGCATTGAAGTCCCACGCGTGGTCAGGCAGCCTCACAAATTTTGCTGGAATATTGTTGTTGTCTCTCTTTCTTTCTTCGGCGTTTGGCGTAAAATATTCAGACCGCCGGTAGTGATTCTCTTTTTATGCGTCTGTTTTATCACTTTTGCGTTACCTCCAGATCTACGCCAG
The DNA here is from genome assembly GCF_048455015.1 of Haemaphysalis longicornis. NCBI lineage: Eukaryota > Metazoa > Arthropoda > Arachnida > Ixodida > Ixodidae > Haemaphysalis > Haemaphysalis longicornis. The sequence continues at coordinate 9,021,670 of NW_027526407.1, read as the reverse complement.
CATCAGTTTCTAGAGTTAGAGGTTTGCGTGACTGCGAATACCTGTTCTTCTCCTGTGGAATCGCGTAAAGGTTTGAAGCGCCACGCAATAATATACAACCTTCACGTTTCGGATTCGAATCACGTACGCTTCAAGAATATTTTGAGTTACGAACCTTTCAATCGAAACACCATGACTCCTAGCGAATTCTTTCATGCGTGTGGGCCAAAAAGAAATGAACAACGACAAGGACGGCAACTTCTGTTCTATGATGGCTATGTAGACTGCGTTCCCCTACTTAATATTCCGCTGACAGTACAAAAGAAACTGTGAGGAAAACATACTGAAAACTACGAAGGATATCATTATTATAAGAGTGAAGGAGTCCACAGTTTCAACTGCTTGGTCAAAGCAGCGCAGAGGTGTTAAGAGACATCGATTCCACAGATGAGCCTGTAATTGCAGTGCGTTGTTGTCTATACAGAGAAAAGAAAAATAAGACGGATGACACACATAGCAGATCGCCCGGCTGCTATATCGGCGCTAATGCTTTAAATGACAAAAGAGCGTGCGTATGTTTTTTTATGTATTTTTGTTTAATTGGTCATTTTTAACGAGTAACTGCAAAAACAACACCCCTTTTTGCACAATGGGGCAATAAAAGGTTTCCGTTAATATTCGTCATGAATGGTGAATTTAAGGCAAACCCCGATTTAACGGAAATAAAGCAATATAGAAAGTACCGTGAATGAATAATTTTCTGGGCGAGTTGATTTAGACTTAAGATACAGTTTCGGGAGGCTTACAACTTCTTGTGGGTGTTGAGGTGAAAGCCTCGTTGTACATTCTGTTATTGTACAGAATCACTTAGTTGGACTTTTCACATACGGCAGTCACCACTTCATAAAATAATGAACTGTTCCTTTGAAGGTCGTTGCACTTGTTTTATCCTGGCTCTTCGTGTATATGCTTCCGATACTTCGACAGGCCTTTTAGTAACGCCATTCGCTACTCCACCATCCCCTCGAAAGCAACAACAAAAGCTTCTTCAGCTCTGCAATTACAGCTATGATTGTCGTAAGCTTGTGCGGCTGTGTAGCTATACTGAAGAGCATTTTATTTCTCCAGTAAATACGCTCAACTCTAAACGTGGCTCGTACTGCAGGTTTGCCAGGGGCCTATGCCCTGAATGCGCTACTTTGCTCTTTAAAAGAGTTGGCTTTCAAATTACGTCTTTAAATGATCTTTCCTTTTGATCGCGTGGAAGCCGAGATGACACTGCTAGTGTCTAGACCGCGAAATATTGTGGGCCATTCTCGCGCAGCACGTGGGTCAAACACAGGTGTTTATTTTTTTACAGTGAAATATAGTGAAAAAAGGCGGAGACGGACAAATTCAGTTTGATGAGAGAAGTTTGCTCAGTAAAAAAAATTTACTGAAGAAACGCAGAATACAAAGCCCAGTAAACTCTAGGTCCGGCTTTGCACACAGCTATGGAGGAAAAGCCAGCCAAATGCTAAATGTTCACAGCATTGCAGCCTGGATTCTCTTTGGAGCACACTCACTGAAGTTTTAACGACCCTATGGGTGTCCTACCCTCGATGGGAAAGCCCCTCATGAACTCCAGTTGCCACATTTGTACTCTCCAGATGCGCACCTTCTATCCAGAAAACACACTCACACATGCCAACGCCATGCAGTGCTGGGAAAACATCGAAGCAGATCTTTTATGAAAGTAAAATGCACATTGCAGGGCCACGAAACAGGTGCCGGTTTGTTGAATTTAGAACTTCCAAGAGCCCTGTGGGTACAAGTATCCAACAGACGCCTCGAATTCGCTTGGAGCTAAATGACCTTGTTCCCGCACGCTACACTGATTCTAACCTGACTAGGAATTCGACCCACAACCCCGGTAGCCTAGGCTGCGGTTAAACATCTGCCTTGGAAAAACGAACAGCAAAAGAAGATAACCTTCATTCGCCCCCGGTGTCGTGCACAGATAGTGCTATGACACTGCAGACGGATTGAAATCATCACTACTTTCTATTACATCACTTTAGAGTGTTTTACACTTTATATAGGCAGCCTTTTTCTGATCAAACAATAACTAAAGCTAGAGCAATGACGCTTTTTTTTAAGAGTGGGACAGTAACACTTTCATAATAAAATATAGGGAATAACGGTGAAGGTGCTTCTCGTACATTGACAAACGAATAAAAGTATTAAATTCCTATTCTAGTTGTATGATAACAGAACTGCACCACGTTTCCACCTTTTTATATTCTTTACGGCTCAGTGGTGTAAAAAACTTAAAAATACTTTAGAAAACTGTGCGTGATTGGCTGCGTGCTTGAGATTTTCTTTTTATGGCCCGAATACGCACTTCTTGCGTACCTAATTGGGCGCTGTATAATGTACAATAAATATACTGTCATGACACTTATGTTCTTTTTTTCAGGTTTAGTTGTGGTGGAGCTGTTTTGGGGACATTGATTTGGTCACAATGTTTTCCCGAAGACTTTTTAAGTTCATTGCATCGTGTACTGAACTTAAAAAGCCTATGTTAGGAGACAATTTTCTTAAAACTGGTAAATAAAATACCGTCGTCATCGTGTGTGTATAAGCTTAGCTGCCTTCCTCAGCCTCATGACAACTAAAATTAGATGCGATGACTTGGAACACTAATTTGTCTTTGTCTTCTTAGTAATCATTGTGCGCTACCAGGAAATATATTTTTGTAATACAGACACGTTCTTTGAACTTGCACTTTGACGTCGGCAACAATTCACGTCGAAGCAGTAAAGACTTCAAGCCTCAAATTACGTACACGTTTTACCCAAAAAGGTATAAGTCAACTTTTTTAGGCCGATTGTGACATGCGTATAATTACAGCAAAAAGTTTATTGGTTTTCTTGTGAGCGCGCGCGACCATCTCATTATATCATAGTTTCATTATGTGTCACTTTCCTCATCGTGCACTGCCAAAAAGGTCAAAAAAACGCCGTGTGATATATTTTGTGAACTTCAGGGGAGAAATGAGCAGCGCTTTAGGTTGGTTGGTGACTAGGAAGTAGACAAAATAAATATTTTCTGGTAGTCTGTGTAATGAGCGGCTTTTTGTAGTTTATTAGAAGTTTATGGTAAACTTCGCTTTTCTGTTGCAGCCTATGCAGCCAACCTGCAAGAAAAACGTGGAATATATCATTAAACATAATACCCTTTGCTTTTATCGTTCGGGCATAACCCCTATGAGAAGACTTGTATAATATCGCATTACAATTCGCATGTGTCGCTTCTGAATCACACGGGGCATTGCCGTTAAGGCGGTGCCCTTATTTTGTGTACGGCGATAGCGAGCGGTGAGCCCTACGTTCTTCGACTCGCACGCATTTCTTGAACCCTTATGGTGTCTGGGTTCACGGGTATGCCTCAAGGTGTAAGACAGTTTCTATACTGTGATCCTCTGCACTAAGTGTTTAAATGCTCAAGAAAGAACAATATCAGTGGATGGCATACCACAACTTTTTTTAAGGCGTTCGTCGCCATTCCACCCATGCGTTTTACAAACTGCACGCCTTACAAAGAAATTGTGATGTTTACCATATGAAAGCAAGGAGTTAGGAAAGAGACTTGGGTATATGGTGTCAGTTCATTACCCTTCGTGGCGGTTAAAGGAAGTTGGAATGCTTTTCACAGTGATCATAGCGCTTGGAAAAAATGACGATCAATTGTCTTTATTACCGGGGGGACTTGTTTTCCAAAGGGGATGAAAGGAAGGGATAGCGGGGGAACACGTCTTCGTAAGCTGCGCCCCGCAGAAACCGGAGCTGTTCATTGTGCAGCCAGGTAGGCCCAAGATGGAATCGCCACCGAAGGTGTTCGTCGCGATCGACGGCACAAAGATCGAGCCTACGCAGCAGGTCCGCATCCTGGGCCTGTTGCTGCGCGACGACGGCAACGAAGCCGCGGCCACACCTAAGACCGCGGCCACACCCAAATGAGGGGCTCGTAGAAATAACATAGAAATAAGGGTTATTTCTGTGTTATTTCTACGAGCCCCTCATTTCCTATTCTGATTCGCTACATGCATAGCGAGGGCCTCTGTTCTGGCAGTCTTGGTGCCATAGGAAGCTTAAGAGAGCTTAACGCTGGTTGACCACTCTCGACATGTCGTAGACACTCGAGTCACGGCGCGGGGATTAAAAGAAGGCCCCCTTCACCCCGAGAAGTCAGAGTGGCGCTGGCTACCACCCCCAATAATAGGAAAAAATTACATTGACATAAATACCCCAAAAAGCAGGGGGGAAAATCGCCCCGCCGGTAGCGTAGTGGTTATCGCACCAGACCGGTATTCTGGAGGTCGTAGGTTCGGATACCAACTAGCGGGCATTTTTTCTCCGGTTTCTTTTTTTCTTTCCCAATTCTTTATCTGTATCAATGACCTACCACCACCTCTCCTTTGGTTTCCGAGGTTTTTTTGGCTGCGAACCCTTATTTCTGTGTTATTTCTACGAGCCCCTAATTTCCTATTGTGATTCGCTACATACATATATAAATTGTACTGGAGATAGTAGTCTCCGACACGACGACATACCTTGCGGTTAGTGTGCGCCAATCTCCCCTGTACAACCGACGGGGTATGTACCGGAGGAAGGACTACTATGGGCCGCATGATGATGGCAGGTGCAAGGTGCTGCGCGAGAGAAGAAGAGGCACGGTCAGCATCGCGTGGCTCGCTCTAAGAGAACGTACCGAGACATCGGTCTGCGCTGCCTTACCCGTCTCTGGTCTCTGCCTCTTTCCAAGCGTCTTGCCGGTCCCCAGCTATAATCCCCCTTACAGTGTGGTGGAGGTGCAGTTCCCCTTTGCCTTAGCAGCCTGGAACTACGGAGCAAGGGCATAATTCGACCAGTATTACAAGAAATCCATCGTGAAATGGCGCCTCCGCAGCATGAACCCATCATGTGCTCCGGATCTCTTCCTCGACGTGACCCTGCCAAGTTCTCCGGCGCCGACGATCATGACGCAGAAGACTGGCTGTCATCCTTCGAAAGAGTGAGTGCCTACAACCGCTGGGATGACCCGACGAAGCGTGCTAACGTCGGCTATAGCCTTACTCAAATAGCCGAACGGTGGTTCCTCAACAACGATGCCGACATGACAACCTGGTCTGCCTTCAAAACGAGATTCTTAGAAGTGTTCGGTCGCCCCGCCGTCCGCAAGCTTAAGGCTGAACAGAGTTTACGTGGGCGCGTGCAGCTTGCCGACGAAACTTACACGAGCTATATTGAGGATGTCGTCGACCTCTGTAGGCGCGTAAGTCCTGCTATGCCCGAGTCCGAGAAGATCAAGCACGTCTTGAAAGGCTTCGAAGACGGCGCGTTCCAGATGTTGCTCAGCAAGGACCCCCAGTCGGTTGGAGACATAATCAAATGGTGTCTTAGCTACGACGAGCTCAGGAAGCAGCGCATTTCTACCCGCCAGTGCTTCCCGAATGACGAACGGCATCGGGCCTCACTTTCAGCACTTGCAGTCTCATCTGATCTTGCGCCTCTTCTTCCACACATTGAACAATTCGTGCGCGAGGAGGTTGCGCGTCAACTTAACCTTCAGCCATTGGCATCCACGCCCTCATGCCCGTTACCTACGACAGTATGCCGCGTAATTCAAGACCGAGTCGCCGAAGTGCTGCCGTTAGACCACCAGCTTACATCCTCGAGTGCGCACCTGGTCGCGGCCGTTACTGCTCACCTCGACTCGCCCATGGCTGCGCCCCCAGCCGCACCTGTGGCGGCGCCTCTCTTTTCGGCTATGGCAGCACCTATTCCTTCCACCATGGCGGCACCCTTCGCTACCCCGGTGGCAGGGCCTTACACGTATGCTACTATTTGTGCGCAGCCACCGCCCGCAACATTTCAGCCGCTTCAGTACGCCACAAGTCAGCGGGTGCTCCCATATCCTCGTGCGGCAGCTCAAGCCCCCAACCCATGGCGCACGCCCGATAATCGCCCCATATGTTTCGCGTGTAACGTTCCCGGACATGTCGCACGTTTCTGCCGACGCCGACCGCTTCAGACGACTGACGTTCCTCGAGCGCCCGCCTATGGCTCTCCGACCCACTCAGCGTCCGTTCCTTCTGGCTCAACGCCTGCTTCGTATTCACCCGACGGGTTTCCCTATTCTGGCCGCCGTTCTCCTTCCCCACGCCGCCGTTCTATTTCCCCGATGCGCCCCCGAGTGAACCCTGCAGCCCAGGGAAACTAGCAGCCGCAGTTCCTGAGGCACGAGCTGCGAAACTGTCGAACGTGCTAAGTCCTCATATTTCGCCTTGTAATGTGATTGATGTGATTGTGGATGGAACCCCGGCACTCGCGCTTATTGACACTGGAGCAGCCGTATCTGTGATTCAAGAGACTTTTTGCCGCAAAATTCGCAAAGTGATGACGCCGCTTTCAGGATTTACTCTTCGTACTGCCAACGCACAGCCCGTTCAAACGCTAGCCATGTGCACTGCTCGCGTTACCATTCAAGCCATTCCCCACATCGTTGAACTGGTCGTCCTACGCTCATGCTCTCACGACGTCATCCTCGGCTGGGATTTTTTGTCAGGTAACCGCGCTGTCATCGACTGCTTCCGTGCAGAAGTTGAACTGTTTTCACCTAATGATGGTGTGGCGGAAACTACAAGCGTGAAATTGGTTGCTGCCGAAGATGCTTCCATTCCCCCATCCTCTTCCGTTCTTGTACCTGTATCGTCACCTGATGTTCCGGACGCCACCGTTCTCTTCACACCATCCAGTCTGTTTTCGTCGCGCACAAACCTACTCTTGCCGTTCGTTGTCCTGGACATCAAATGCGGTTCGAGCATCATGTCAATTTCTAACACGTCTCCTTGTCCGTCTCGCGTGCTTCGCGGCGAATGTCTTGGGTACGTCGAAGTTGTTGCGCCACACCTCGTTGTCGACATCCCGAACGAGTCAGCCACAGGCCATCTCGACGCGCTAAGCCCCGACACCACTTTCGATCCGGCAGTTTTTCTGCCTTCCATAGATACTGGCCTCACCGCGAAGCAAACAGACGAGCTCCTGGTTCTTCTACAACGATTCTGCACGTCCTTCGACTCCCACCAAACAACCCTAGGGCGCACGTCAACTGTCTGTCATCAGGTTGATACCGGGAACCACGCACCACTGCGCCAGCGACCATACCGCGTGTCACCCAAGGAACGCCGCGTTATCGAGGAGCATGTAGGCGATATGCTGTCCCGGGACGTTATTAGACCCTCCACGAGTCCCTGGGCTTCTCCAGTCGTGCTCGTCAGCAAGAAGGATGGGTTTATTAGATTTTGCGTGGAATATAGACGTCTAAACAAGATTACACGGAAGGACGTGTACCCGCTTCCTCGAATAGATGACGCGCTGGACTGCTTGCAAGGTGCCGACTTCTTTTCTTCATTAGATCTGCGCTCGTGTTACTGGCAAGTACCCATGGCTTAGGCTGACCGACCGAAAACAGCGTTTGTGACACCGGATGGGCTCTACGAATTCAACGTCATGCCCTTTGGACTGTGTAATGCGCCAGCGACATTCGAACGAATGATGGACAATGTTCTGCGTGGGCTGAAGTGGCGTATCTGTTTATGCTACTTGGACGACATTGTCGTGTTTTCACCGGACTTTACGACCCACCTCCAGCGACTTGACCAAGTCCTTACGTGCCTTACTTCGGCTGGCCTGCAAATGAACCTCAAGAAATGCCGTTTTGCTACCCGCAGACTTACTATATTAGGTCATGTGGTATCTAAAGACGGCATCCTACCAGATCCAGCCAAGCTGCGTGCGGTCCGCGAGTTCCCTAAACCGACCACAATGAAGGAGCTTCGAAGCTTTATTGGGCTTTGCTCCTACTTTCGGCGATATGTCCGGAACTTCGCGTCTACCATCGCACCATTGACGCAGCTTATCGGTGACGCCAAAGAAGTTTTAAACTGGTCAACGGCTTCCGAGAGAGCGTTCGAGACCTTACGAAGGCTTCTGACATCACCGCCGATATTGCGCCATTTCGATCCTACCGCGCCCACTGACCTTCACACGGACGCCAGTGGTACCGGTCTCGGCGCTGTCCTGGCTCAATGCAAGGCTGGTTTTGACGAGTATGTCGTGGCGTACGCAAGTCGCGCTCTGACAAAAGCCGAGTACAACTACTCCGTCACAGAAAAAGAGTGCTTTGCAATCGTTTGGGCAATTAGTAAATTTCGGCCCTACCTCTATGGCCGCCCTTTCGAAGTAGTCACGGACCACCATGCTTTATGCTGGTTGGCATCGCTGAATGACCCGTCCGGACATCTGGCCCGCTGGTCACTTCGACTCCAGGAGTACGACGTTCGTGTTGTTTACCGCTCAGGAAGAAGACACACCGACGCAGACGCCCTTTCTCGTTCGCCATTGCCACCGGAAGCTACTACGTCAGCGCTGGTGTCGAACATCGAGGTGTCGTCGCTGCAAATTGACGGCATGGCAACCGAGCAGCGGAAGGACCCTTGGATAGCTTCGGTACTAGACTTCCTTGCAAACCCTACAACGCCTTCCGCATCTCGCACACTGCGGCGCCAAGCAGCGCATTTTGCCATTCGGGAGGAGCTCCTATACCGGCGTAACTATTCCGCAGAAGGCCGCAAATGTTTGCTAGTAATACCGCGTCACTTGCGCTCCCAGATATGCGCATTGTTTCATGCTGACGCCCAGTGTGGGCATGCTGGCACACTAAAGACATATCAGCGCCTACGCCTACGCTACTACTGGCGAGGCATGTACACGTTCGTCGCGAAGTACATTCGCTCCTGCACTGACTGCCAGCGTCGTAAGACCCCTTCACAACACCCCACTGGAGAGCTGCGGCCGCTACCATGCCCGGAACGGCCTTTCGATCGGATTGGGATTGACCTCTACGGACCCCTTCCAAGCACTCCATCAGGCAAGCGTTGGATCATCGTCGCGGTGGACCACCTGACTCGATACGCCGAAACAGCCGCCCTGGCCACCGCAACTGCACGCGACGTCGCCATTTTTCTACTCCGGCGTTTCGTCTTACGCCACGGTGCGCCCCGAGAGCTGCTCAGCGACCGAGGCCGCGTATTTCTCTCTGACGTCGTGGAGGCGCTGCTAAAGCAATGCCAGATTGTCCACAGAACCACGACTTCATACCACCCCCCCACAAATGGCCTTATTGAAAGGTTCAACCGCACCCTTGGAGATATGCTCTCCATGTACATATCGTCCGACCATTCCAATTGGGACATGGTGCTACCTTCGGTCACGTACGCATATAACACCGCCACGCAAGCGACCACAAGCTTTTCACCGTTTTTTCTTCTATATGGACGTGAGCCGTCTTGCCTGATCGACACTATTCTGCCCTATCGCCCCGACGCCTCTGAATGTACCCCAGTTTCCGAGATGGCGAGGTACGCTGAGGAATGTCGACAGCTCGCTCGCAAGTTCACATCAGACGACCAAGGACGCCAGAAGTCTCGACATGACAGCTCCGCCGCTGCACCAACGTTTGAACCTGGATCCCTTGCATGGCTTCGTGTGCAATGCCCCAATCCTGGTCTTTCGGGGAAATTCCTTGCTAAATACCACGGCCCATATAGGATTCTCGAACAAACATCGCCCGTGAACTACCTCGTCGAGCCCGTGACTCCCACCTCAGACCTTCGTCGTCGAGGTCGTGAAATAGTGCACGTTGAACGTTTGAAGCCCTACTACGATCCCCTCGTGGTTTCGTCCCCTTAAGTCGCCAGGATGGCTCCTCTTTTCGGTGGGGGGTGATTGTACTGGAGATAGTAGTCTCCGACACGACGACATACCTTGCGGTTAGTGTGCGCCAATCTCCCCTGTACAACCGACGGGGTATGTACCGGAGGAAGGACTACTATGGGCCGCATGATGATGGCAGGTGCAAGGTGCTGCGCGAGAGGAGAAGAGGCACGGTCAGCATCGCGTGGCTCGCTCTAAGAGAACGTACCGAGACATCGGTCTGCGCTGCCTTACCCGTCTCTGGTCTCTGCCTCTTTCCAAGCGTCTTGCGGTCCCCAGCTATAATCCCCCTTACAAAATATATATATATATATATATATATATATATATATATATATATATATATATATATATATATATATATATAAAAGCAAAGAAAACATCAAACAAGGTAGGGGCCTGACAAAGAGAAGTCTATTTAAAATGAGGCGAAAATAAACGTTCGCTTTCAAGAAAACTTTGGAAAGCAACGGGGAGGTTGTAGTACGTCTTCGAAACAGATGCAGAACTTGGAAAGAAAGAAATAAAGGGAAGAAAAAATTTCCGCCGGGCGGTATCCAAACCCATGACCTCCAGAATACCGGTCTGGTGCGATTACAACTATGCTAAGCGGGGCTATTTTTCCCGCCACTTTCTGGGGTATTTATGGCAAGGTACATTTTGTTTCTCTCGCTTGGGGGTGGTAGCCAGCACCCCCCGGAACCACTGGGGGTGAAGTTCGTGTTAACCCCCGGGCCATGACTCGAGTGTACAGGACATGTCGAAAGTGGTCGACCAGCATTAAACCCGCTTCAGCCCCCTTGTGCACCATGACTGCCATAAGAGTGGCCCTCGCTATGCATGGAGCAAATCAAAATAGGAAATGAAGGGTTGGTTGAAAATCAGACAGAACTAAGGGTTGGAAGTCAAAAAAACCTCGGAAACAAAGGGGAGGATGTGATAGTCATTCAAACTGACAAAAAATCTGGAAAGAAAGAATCTGGACACAAACTGCCCGCCGGATTGCATCTTTCTTTCTTTCCAAATTCTTTATCTGATTGAATGACCTCTCACATTCTCCTCTTTGCTTTCCGAGGTTTTTTTGAGTGCCAATCCTTATTTGTGTCTTACGCACGCACACGCACACACACTCACACACACACACACACACACACACACACACACACACACACACACACAAACACACACACACACACACACACACACACACACACACACACACACACACACACACACACACACACACACACACAAACATATATATATATATATATATACATATATAAATATTCATAAAGTGTAGTTCTTAGTTGCTGCAGGAATACGCACAAAGTAAAAGTACGCTCTTTGAAGGTTTTATTTCAACTCTTAGACCTCAGACAGGGCTACTTCAGGAACGAAAGCTTTAGAAAAAAATCATACGGGCTCAGGGGGGGTGGCAACCCGAAATACAAGCCACATGAGAAACAAATACACAAACAGCCACGTACACCATACAAGCCTATTCTGCTAAAGGTAAGCGAAAAAAGGCCCCCGAAAAACAAATGACAAGAAAAAGAAAAAGGAAGGGGGAGACAGAACACATATATAGAGAACATCCCGCACAAGCATGAGCGATGGTGGTCATAGGAAATGCGACACGTTTATGGGTGGCGAAAGCCCCAAGACATCCGGTGTTTCAAAGAGGGTAAAACAACAAAGCACATGCCGCAATGAGGTGTGAGTGTGCATGCGTGCCGCCGGTAAAAAAGATTGACTACCGACCGTCTTCAGCGGCAAGTTCAAAAATGCAATAGGTGGCCTTTACTGTATTTAGAGCGCGGGCTGCCTCCGAGAATTTGGGTTGTCCTACACAACCTAATAGGGGAGCTCATTTCAGGCATCCCGTTCTCCGCCTTCGCCTGCCTCTGTACATGGCATCGCCCGTGTCTCGCAAGAGCAATGCACGCCATGTTAACTGTTAGCACTCAGCCCTGTCGCCCATACACGAGGACCCCTCGGCTCATTCCGCGCAAATGGGTTGGAGCGCGGCAATTTGCTAAAAATGAAAACAAGAAGAGAGAGGTGACAGTCGGTGTGTGCCGGGCCTTCAGGGCACCAAAACCTGGAATACAAAATAAAGAAATAAGGAAAAGACAAGCAAAGCCAAGCATGAGCGAAAAGTAAGCAAGGACGCGCGATCCCCGCGCGCTAGGATTGGCGACCAGAATGTGAATAAAAGACACCCAAGGCAGAAGCTACAATAGACCGCAAAATAAAAGACTTCAAACGCGTACGGTCTAAATTGGAATCCTCAACTTTCGATTTCCCATTTCTTAAGGATAGTAACCCACCGAACGTAAATCAAAGTTTCATAAAGCTTTTCAACATTCTCCAGGAGAGCGAGTGTCTTTACAAAATTTTTAGTGATGCTCCGCGTGTAGTATCTAGGCGCGCAAAACGCATAAAAGTCCATCTTGTCCATGCTTAAAAGCGGCACACCAAACAGTTAGTCTGCCGCCCGTGTGGCAAAAACAGATGTTTCTTATATAAACACTTAAAAACTGTGAGAGTGGCAATCAACACACTTTCGGACTTCCAATATTCCGTACGTGGTTCATTCGATTGTGACTCCTTTGACTTGGTTTGCCTATTAGAGCGTGGTGGGTGTAATATGCGGTACATAGGACAGAGTGATGGAACTTTATAAATGCTGATTAACAATCACCGCTATAATACCAAAGCATTGCAAACCTTCCCTAGTCCGGGAAACAGGCGATTCAAAACCTTCTTTGGATGACAACAAAGTCACACTTCTACAGAGCACTTTTTCTAGATGTAGGGAGCGAGAACAATGTGAGTGTTTCATACTATATGAATTTAATACCCTGAAGGGGGGTCTAAATGAGAGTCCAGGGGCCGAATTCTCTAAAAAACGGGCGTCGCTTTGAAACGACGGGGTAGCGCCATGCAAATACATGTGTTCTGGGGTTGGGGCCGTCGCTTTGGGGTTCCGAGCAGGGGCGTGAGCCACAGAAAAGCGCTGTGGCAAGGGCGCGAAGCGACAAGTGAAACGACGGGGGGGCAGTGGGTGTCGCTTCGCCCCCTTGGTACAGCGCTTTTCTGCGGCTCACGCCCCTGCTCGGAACACCAAAGCGACGGCCCCAACCCCAGAACACATGCATTTGCATGGCGCTACCCCGTCGTTTCAAAGCGACGCCCCGTCGTTTTAGAGAATTCGGCCCCAGGAGCAATGACTGTAATTCGTATGCTCCATGACGCCGGAGAAACTGTGACGCTGGGACATACGATGCCTTGTAGTTTTGTCCTTTTGCTATGCCTATATAAAGCCCTTCGTGTGCATCGGCCTCTCCCACGCATGGTAATGCCCTGTTTGAGGTGCACAGGCAGCTTGTTGCACCCGGTGTGAGATTAATATTTAAAACACTAACAACCTACCGCTATATTCTCCGCTCACTATATATGTCTCATCCTCTTCCGACCACCCGAACACTTCCCTTCCGGCCCCCCTCTTTTTTATTCCTTTCTCTCACTTTCTTGTTTCAGCGTTCAGCAAGCAGAACACACCTCTTTCATAGCCACATCGTACCCATTGCCCGTATTTGTCACCATATTTCATACCCATTTTATCATTGGGAAATGTGAAATTGAATGTTGAAGCTTCCAATTTTGACCGAGCGTGCATGTGGCATTATATTTTGTACTGTAAATATTTTGTACTGTACTGTAGCATTATATTTTGTACTGTAGTGTACTGTAAGTACTGTAAAGGTCACCGCTTGCATTCTTGAGCTTGCCGCTGAAGACGGTCGGTAGTCAACACTTTTTACCGGCGGTGAGCACGTGCACTCACTGCTTGTAGGGGCACGCGCTTTGTTGTTTTTCCCTCTTGGAGACACCGGGTGTTTTTGGGCTGTCGCCCCCATGAACTTGCCGCATTCCCTATCACCCCCATCACTCGCGTTTATGCAGGTTGTTCCAATAAATGTGTTTCTGCTCGCCTCAGCAACCCTCCGTTTCCTTCTTTTTTTCTTTGCCTGTTTTTTGTGTCCTTATTTTGCTAACATTTAGCAGGATCGGACGTATTTGGTGTGTGTGTTCTTTGCTTGTTCGTTTTCCATGTGGCTTGTATTTCGGGGCGCCGTTTACATATATATATATATATATATATATATATATATATATATATATATATATATATATATATATATATATATATATATATACAGAAAGATAGGTCAGCAGTCTAAAACGCCAAAGGAGGCATAGGGGTGTGTTTAGGCTCTTTTCTTTTTCAGTACGGTTAATTAGGTAAACATTTTTTTTAATATACAGAAGAAAGAATGAAAAACACGCGCCCAGAGTGGGGACCCAACCCACGCCTTGCTTTCTTTCTCACGTAAAAAATAAACAAAAAATACTGTAACGTAACTATCGCTAAAAAAACTGTAACCATTCCCCTTTGCCTTCTTTGGCGTTGTAGACTGCCGGCATTTCTTTCTGTATTTCCTAACGAGCCCCTCATTTCTAAACCCTATATATATATATATATATATATATATATATATATATATATATATATATATATATATATATATATATAATAGCGGGAAACAATTTCTTGGACACCGGTAAGTATAATGAAGAAAATGAAATTTTAACGTTTCGACCATGGTTATCCTGATGAAGGCCGGTCCCCGGTCGAAACGTTAAAATCTGTCCTCTATGGACGTGTTTCATTTTGTTCATTATATATATAGATATACATATGTATATATATATATATATATATATATATATATATATATATATATATATATATATATATATATATATATATATATATATATATATATATATATATATATATATATAGCAGAACAGAGAGATACGGGCCGAGGGACTCGGTAAAGATACATATCAAGGTTGCAGTCGTCATTGCCAGTGCTATTCGGCTTTTTTCGAAATATTTAATAGGGCCGAATGACGTGTGCTTGTCACGTTTCTTTGATTCAAATAAGCGAAAATATAAGTCGAGAAAAAATCCGCCGTTTTTCCGGGAGCGGGACTCGAACCCACATCTCCGCATAACCGGTGCGGTGCGTTAGCCATTACGCTATCCCCACAGCGGCTTCTCTCTCGACTTTAAAGCGGGGGTTTATATTTACAAGAGCTCTGAGGCCGGTCAACTAGCGCCGCCCCTCGACTACCGCGGGAGACGTAGAACGTCTTCTTTCCCAGCGGCCGCCACGTAGAACGTGGTCGGAGGTCGGGGTTAGCAATTGGCATATCCGAACTGCTGGAGCCAGTGCCTCGTAATGCATGTAGCAGAACAGAGAGATACGGGACGAGGGACTCGGTAAAGATACATATCAAGGTTGCAGTCGTCATTGCCAGTGCTATTCGGCTTTTTTCAAAATATTTAATAGGGCCGAATGACGTGTGCTTGTCACGTTTCTTTGATTCATTGGTAAATAAGCGAAAATATAAGTCCAGAAAAAATGCGCCGTTTTTCCGGGAGCGGGACTCGAACCCACATCTCCGCATAACCGGTGCGGTGCGTTAGCCATTACGCTATCCCCACAGCGGCTTCTCTCTCGACTTTAAAGCGGGGGTTTATATTTACAAGAGCTCTGAGGCCGGTCAACTAGCGCCGCCCCTCGACTACCGCGGGAGACGTAGAACGTCTTCTTTCCCAGCGGCCGCCACGTAGAACGTGGTCGGAGGTCGGGGTTAGCAATTGGCATATCCGAACTGCTGGAGCCAGTGCCTCGTAATGCATGCAGCAGAACAAAGAGATACGGGACGAGGGACTCGGTAACGATACATATCAAGGTTGCAGTCGTCATTGCCAGTGCTATTCGGCTTTTTTCGAAATATTTAATAGGGCCGAATGACGTGTGCTTGTCACGTTTCTTTGATTCATTGATAAATAAGCGAAAATATAAGTCGAGAAAAAATCCGCCGTTTTTCCTTTAGCGGGACTCGAGCCCACATCTCCGCATAACCGGTGCGGTGCGTTAGCCATTACGCTATCCCCACAGCGGCTTCTCTCTCGACTTTAAAGCGGGGGTTTATATTTACAAGAGCTCTGAGGCCGGTCAACTAGCGCCGCCCCTCGACTACCGCGGGAGGCGTAGAACGTCTTCTTTCCCAGCGGCCGCCACGTAGAACGTGGTCGGAGGTCGGGGTTAGCAATTGGCATATCGGAACTGCTGGAGCCAGTGCCTCGTAATGCATGTAGCAGAACAGAGAGATACGGGACGAGGGACTCGGTAAAGATACATATCAAGGTTGCAGTCGTCATTGCCAGTGCTATTCGGCTTTTTTCGAAATATTTAATAGGGCCGAATGACGTGTGCTTGTCACGTTTCTTTGATTCATTGATAAATAAGCGAAAATATAAGTCGAGAAAAAATCCGCCGTTTTTCCGGGAGCGGGACTCAAACCCACATCTCCGCATAACCGGTGCGGTGCGTTAGCCATTACGCTATCCCCACAGCGGCTTCTCTCTCGACTTTAAAGCGGGGGTTTATATTTACAAGAGCTCTGAGGCCGGTCAACTAGCGCCGCCCCTCGACTACCGCGGGAGACTTAGAACGTCTTCTTTCCCAGCGGCCGCCACGTAGAACGTGGTCGGAGGTCGGGGTTAGCAATTGGCATATCCGAACTGCTGGAGCCAGTGCCTCGTAATGCATGTAGAAAAACAGAGAGATACGGGACGAGGGACTCGGTAAAGATACATATCAAGGTTGCAGTCGTCATTGCCAGTGCTATTCGGCTTTTTTCGAAATATTTAATAGGGCAGAATGACGTGTGCTTGTCACGTTTCTTTGATTCCTTGATAACTAAGCGAAAATATAAGTCGAGAAAAAATCCGCCGTTTTTCCGGGAGCGGGACTCGAACCCACATCTCCGCATAACCGGTGCGGTGCGTTAGCCATTACGCTATCCCCACAGCGGCTTCTCTCTCGACTTTAAAGCGGGGGTTTATGTTTACAAGAGCTTTGAGGCCGGTCAACTAGCGCCGCCCCTCGACTACCGCGGGAGACGTAGAACGTCTTCTACGTAGAAAGACGTAGAAGGCACTGGCTCCAGCAGTTCGGATATGCCAATTGCTAACCCCGACCTCCGACCACGTTCTACGTGGCGGCCGCTGGGAAAGAAGACGTTCTACGTCTCCCGCGGTAGTCGAGGGGCGGCGCTAGTTGACCGGCCTCAGGGCTCTTGTAAATATAAACCCCCGCTTTAAAGTCGAGAGAGAAGCCGCTGTGGGGATAGCGTAATGGCTAACGCACCGCACCGGTTATGCGGAGATGTGGGTTTGAGTCCCGCTCCCGGAAAAACGGCGGATTTTTTCTCGACTTATATTTTCGCTTATTTATCAATGAATCAAAGAAACGTGACAAGCACACGTCATTCGGCCCATTAAATATTTCGAAAAAAGCCGAATAGCACTGGCAATGACGACTGCAACCTTGATATATATATATATAAATATATATATATATTTATATATATATATATATATATATATATATATATATATATATATATATATATATATATATATATATATATATATATATATATATGTGTGTGTGTGTGTGTGTGTGTGCGTGTGTTTATTTGAATCAACTGTGTTGGTCCCAAAGCTCATATCTGTTTATAGATCTACCTTTCTGTCTGTGTTCCAGCTGTGCTATCATCTTCTAATTATGTTCAACCAACAAGCCTAAATGGCCACCTCAGGCTGTTTCTGCTTGAGATCCGTTAACGGAGGCATTTGTAAAAATATCTATTTTGTGAGAAGCCACCTTTAGCGCCAGGTTGCTCATAATTGTGTGTGTTAGTCCTTTGCCTTGGCTAGCAGTGGGTCTCCATCCCATGGAAGAGAATGTATGTTCTTCCCAGGGCGGAAACAATGGAGCCATCAATGAAGGGTCAGCTTGACCATTCAGCCAGTCTTTTCGCTCTAACGCATTGTCGTGGAGTGGTCAGGCCAAGCCGGAGTTGATTTCGGAGTTGAGTCTTGAACTGCTGCAACCAGAGATGAAGTGGAGTTGCGTGCACCAAGATGTGAATTCGACTGAGTTTCTGGCGCTTGGGTGTAATTCTATTGTGACCAGATAGACGATGCAGTGGTCCTTTGATCGGTTTTTTTGTGTGGAGGTGTATGCAGGGAGGCCATGCGTGTATTAGTCTTATGGTGACCACCTCAGAAAAAGTGAGCGTACCGGGTTGATGTGAACGGTCAAGCTGCTTGGACATGCGAGTAGCAAGATGGAGAATATCTCGTCATGTACTACGAATACGACCTAGTTCTGATTGGGGGTTATTTCAGCTGTTGACTAGGACGCCTAAATTCTTCATGATTGATTTTGTTAAAATACCACTGTCTACTTAAAGCTCCGGTTGTTGCACCTAGTTCGTAATTCGTTGACCGCCAATTCTCATGAATTGTGTTTTATTCAGTCCATTCGAGGGAGCTCTCAAGGCTGAAGATGGCCGCTTAGAGTTAAGGTTGCATTTGAGTTTTTATTTATTCCGGCACTTCAACTCCGCCAACCGTGTATTATGCATAGATGGCCATACTGGCCGCTCTATTTTCATTAAGCGTATAGGCAGTTAATTATTGTCTAGGTGAAAAAAGAGGAAGGAGGATAGACTCTTGAGGACTTCCTCTTGAGAAAAAGAAGGCTTATGGGCTCCCAGTATAATGTTTTGGAAGCAGATAGCCAGTGTTTGAGGAAGTTTTGCAGCCAGTTTCCAGAATGCCGACTCGGGAATGCGCCGGTGAGGGCTTTGAAGGATTGCGTACTTACATTATCAGAAAATTTCATCATATCCACGGGAAGGCGGTAGTCCGGCAAAGGTTTTCGTTGCGCACTATTGATCACACGCTGTAGGAGCCAAAACAGTTCGGAATGTTGAGATTATGTCGAAAACGGTCATTCGCTTGTTGGAACAAGTTTATTTTAAGGTGATCTTTAAGTCGGCGGTTGATGAGCACCTAAATATTTCTAGAGTTGTTAAACTTGAGATCTATCGGTCGAATCTTCTTATTTCTAATTACGTTTTTTTTCATATTTGTGTACAGGAAGAGTTATGGTCAGGTTCAAGCTTCGGTAAATGAAAAATTGCAAGCAGGAAAAGAAACCTTGTCCGTAACGCCGGAGCTCTTTTGGCGACAAAACTTCACTTTTCTCATTTACCAATCTATTTTACAAAGTGTGATTTGTTAGAGTGCTAGCGATTTGCCGGTGCCTTGAGACAGGTGTTTACAAAATATTTGTTTATCCTTTTCGGCAGCTCCTATCGTAACGTCAAATTATTTATCATTTCTGTGCATAGTCAGTGGAAGTCTTTATAAAACTATTTTTAGCTTTCCAGTATCTCTAATTAGGTAGGACTTTGTCACGTTTAATTTCGTTTACTTCAGTGCCACAGGTGGCCGCAGTGGTAAGCTGGCTTTGCTCCACCGCCTTTGTTAAAGAGGGTCGGATGTTTGCGTACACACAGTCTTTGACAAGAATGAAATATCCTATTCTGTGGGTACAACCCGTACAAGGTAGCGTGTGTGCCTATCTCACGTCGGTACTCGATCTGCGCCGGATACAACGTTTGGCGACGACGTAGCACGTTTTTAATATGTCCAACGCCACTTGTAAATCGTGTTCTCAGCTGGCATACTGCAGTTTGTTTATTAGCATTTACGGTGCCCACTCCGTTTTGACCGATGCCAGATGCCCGCCAGACCAAGGGTGTAGTAACGTTGGCTGTTCGATAACAATCCTGGGGCATCGACAAGTGACGCGTGCCCACCAGCACACCGCAAGGTGCTCCTTATACATTTGTGGGGTTCCAGAAACAATGAGGCTAGAACACGCTACCAGAAAAACCTACGGAGAAGGTCTACAGATAGAAGAATGCCATATAAATACTCGATACCTACTATTCCGCGAGTACAGGCATTGTTATTGAACGTGAGTGCTTAGGTCAACGCGTTCAGTCGCAGAGCGAGAACGAGGACATTTTCGCTTCTGCGCTTCGATAAGTTTCACCTACCAGCGCCTTCAGTTACAGGGGAGACGAGTTCATAGGCGATCGATCTGTTGCAAAGACAAGCAGCATTTTTCTTTGATAGCGATTACTTTTGTAAGGAACTTCACTGGTGTTGGGTAGTCCCCTCATCAATACGCCAAGTTTTGTAGACGTTGCACAAAATTCGAAGCTGGTTGCAAAGCATGGTACCTCTCAAAACGCCGAAACGCGTATGGAGCTAGGGTGATCCGAACGTGTCTAGTCAGGTTGAAATAGCAGCGTTTGCTTTGACTTTAGCACTGCAAAAACTCAGCTTAGTGTACAGCAAGGAACAGGAATTGCAACAGTCGTGGCAACGTAGGCCATTTCGAAAAAGTTTGTCGTAGCAAGAAGCTTAGCAAGAAGCCCCTCGCTCATCAATAAGTTACGTACCCCGGTGCAACAGACCTCAGCGTACTTCAGCCTAACATTGAGCAGCGCATCGGAGGGCGCGTACAAGTAGACGTTCAATAAACGCCTGTCAATTTTCGCGTGGACACAATGCTGTCGTTTCATTTATTGGTGCTCCCGCCACCATCGCAGATATTGTACCGTTTTTGTGCAGCAAATTGGACGTCGAAGGATGCTTTGCCACTCAAGTACCGTATCTCAACGAACATCCCCAACATCCGTATTATATAGTATCACACAGAAAAAATCTTTTGCGAACTGATACCGTCAACATAACGCAACGACAGATAAATTGTACATCCCTGAGCTGCTTTCACGCTTTCTGTTCAACAGAAGGACTCACCCCTTAGACCTTAGTTCGTAGACAATGCAGCTACGAGAGTTGTGCTCCCAATGCAGACAGTACCATTTGCTTACGTGCAGTGTCAGAAGGTTCGCTGCGTCATTGAAGCTCCTTTGGAAGTTCTTTTATGGACTTTCGTTTTGCCATCACCTTAGTAGAATACTTGAGCAAGCGGCCTGAAGGAGTGCTCAACTCTAACGTCACTTCAGCGACTGTCATTGCCTCTTTGCTTTGTTAGTTCAGCCTTGAAGGCGTTTTGACGGAATTAGGGAGTAACAATGGGACACAATTGACTGCTGCCGAGTTTCAAGAATTCTTGCGCAATCCAGTAATCCAACACACATTCTCGGTAGTCTACCATCCACATCGAAATAAACAAGTGGAGTGCTTTACTGGCGTTTTAAAGTAATATATATCAGTTGTGTTATGAGGAACATGGCTCACTGATGGAGATTATGACGTAATTTCTTGGTATCTACCTTCCCCCCAAGTGCAACTATGTTGCTTATTCGTGCTGTTCGCCAAAATCGCCACAACCCAGTGACTATAACGGATGTCGCTGCAGAATTGAGAGTAAGTACACACGAGATGGTCGCCATGGCACCTCAAGCCTTCTAGTCAGGGGAACTCGAAGCGGCTTCCAAAAAAGTACTATAGAGATCGACGTCAAGCAGGAAAAAAATTCTTTATGGAGTGCATGAAAAGCCCTTCGGATAGCTACCGGGACATGTGGTAGAGGTTTAATAATATATTCACCTCCTTTCTTCATTTTACGGTGGCAGCATGAGGACACGTGTTAGTTGAGGGATCTTCGCGTTTTGAATCGCAAGCGGCTGATTTTATACACTACAGTGTAGAATCATGCAACGGGTGCAACCTGATCCTCCGCTTAGACTGCCGGTTCTACAGCACCAAAGCCCTCGATGGACCAGATGTTCCAGACACCTGCCACTACAAATAGCGTAAACGGAAAGGCAGGTCCAACTGGATGTGCCAGTTTGCAAATTGTTAGGACAGATGTGACTTATCCATGGAACGTGTTGAGTAGTGGTACTCAGGCAAGCCCAGAGGATGAGGCTCCGCAGGGATACACAAGAATATCACGGAAGCCGGCATAGTTTGCCCATTTTGATACACCTTAGTGATGCTGTGCTGTTCCTTATTGGAAGCTGTTCCTTATTGGCTGTTTCTTATTGGACATATATTTCTCAACTTGCCCCTAAACGTTCTAGATTACTAATACGCCCGGATTGCTTCCTCCGCAGCCTTTCATATTTTTAATGAATACCATGTTCAAACGCACTACAATCCATGGTTAAGTCAAAAGCCAACGCCGGCACTACAAAACCAAAGGAAAGTCTTTGCGCACCGAATGCGATTATAGCTTCGCCGAATCAGTGCTGATTTCATAACGCGAATGACCCACGTTCGATTGCAACCACTTGAAACATTTTTTTCTTTTCAGTTGGCTTCCCATGTTAAGGTAGGATAGATACCTATTAGGTTGGGTTAGACTAGTGATTCGGTTGCCGATGTTATCGATTAAAGAGGCCGGGGTCGAATACCGGGGCTTACCTCACCACGGTTTTCTTGTGGAATTAGGGTTTTTGTACACTACGGAACGATATGTGTCGGCCTAAATATCTGGCGAGATTGTTCGCAACGTTTGGGAAGTATGCCAGAAACGCAGAATCGTGGTCGGCCAAAATACACAAAAGAGCAGTTGTTTTAGGCAGGCGCAAGCATGTCGTTTATATCTAAGTGTGTCATTGTGGAGTTGTGAGTGATGCACATTTGCAGTGAGATCCCTCTGCTAGCGTAAGATTCTGATTTGTTTCAACGCCTTTTTGTTGAAAATCTGCCGCTTGCTCAAGTTGCCTAGAAAGCGTCCAATCGTAGACTTTCCCAGTGCACCAGAATTATATCTGTATAGTGTCGCACTTTGCTCTTAAAGGGGCCCTGAAAGGCATTTTGAGCACACTAAATGAAGTAGCGCAATCGTTAGATTGGGTCGTCAAGGTCATCTGGGCCAAGTATTACTCTCTTACGCGCAGCGGAAAGCTCACACTTTTGTTGCAAAGTTTGTCGCTTTTTTCTCACCCTTTCCTTCGTGTTTTTGGACGCCGCCATCTTCACATGTCTACATCATCGATTCCCCGATGTTCGTCATGAGCTAGACATCCTGCTATTGGGCGGCTTTTTCACGCACTTCCGGCAAAGAGATGAGTCGTCTGCTCAGCGTCGACTCGCCGGCTGATCTGCCAGCGTAGTGCCGGAGTGCTTGGACATTTTACGACAAACGAAACAAGTGTAAACAAACGCTTAACCGTTCGTATTGAATGCAACACGGCCATAACACGACATGGATATTCTCTTACCGGAGTACGCCCCATAAAGAAAGCGTTGAAGCCCCGTGGCACTTCTTTCGTGCAATCGCAGAGAACGCCCTGAGCCGAATGCCCAGGTTTGACGGATACATTTTTTTCCACTTCAAAACAATCCAGAGATGCGTTTCGAACGAACACAACGTCAAAACATGCGTTGCAAGTCTGAACCGCGATTGACAGACGATGGGCTGCCTCCTCCTGCCCCTCGTAAATTCGGCACTCACCTCGCGCGCGGTTTGCGGGGACGAACAGCAAGTCACTTAACTCTGGCGCGCAAGCCGAGATGGCTTTTAGCCACGCACACTGCACATACCCCATGCGAGGTTGAGTCGTACGTCGCTCGAGAAAGATAATCCAGGCCATGGGAAGCACTATCCACCCGTAGAAGCACAACGTCGCATTTCATCGCGAAACAAAGGCGTCCACAACACACACACCATCGCCTCCTGTAATGCCAAACGCATCTCGCACTTCCAAATGAGAGTGAGTAGTATGCCTGCAGTGCCCATATGCCGCGAGGTGGGGCCCCAAGCTGAACCGGGATCACGCAACCGTAACAGACCTCTGGGGTGGTTTGTGCCTTGTTGCCAAGGCAACCGATGTTTGAGATCGTCAAAGAAAGGCGCTCGCTCCAGCGCTAGAAAGCTCAGAGCCGCGCCGGAGCATGTTTAGCCAACGTTGCCGCTCTCCACCACGCGTCGCCCCAAGCTGAACTGGTCACATGATTGAAGCGTTTTGTGCACGGGTTCTGTATCGGCTTAAAATGTCTTTTTCACATGGCGCCGGCAGGAATTACCACCACCGCAAAATAAGACCCGGCACCAGCGGGGCCACATCTGATACGGCGCTTTTTGGATAAACAGTGCGCGGTGCATGAAAGGGACCGAGGGCAAGATCCTCCCCAGCGGCTGCGAGTTCGCCGCCGATTAAAAGTCACGTGCTGCACTGCAGCAACGCACACCGCGAAAGGGCAAGGCCAGGCCACCGCACACATGCGGCCAGATTTTTCGTTCGCTTATCCATCCTTCAGCGGAGTGCGGAATTCATGGTGTCAACAAAACTTGCCCGTAGCAGACGGCAGTCGGAGGAGCGTAATGCGGAAGTACGTCACCGCTGACTAGCGCAGCATCATGGGAGGCAGTGCTCCGCGCCGTCAACAGTTGAAAAGAGGAGGAAACGCGGCGCGACGATAATGCGCGGTTTTTGATTTACGATTTCTCAGCTAATACTCATCGCTTTAACAAAATTCTTGCGGGAGGAGATTGCTAATACATTGTCTTATTTGGTTACATGTAGATCCATGCATCGGCGGAAGGTATTTCAGGACCCCTTTAATATGCAATAATGATGCCAGGGCTTCTGTGGATGCAGCGTGAAAGGATTGGAACTATTGTTGATATAATATTCCAGGGAGTGGGGGTTTCAAAGTTGTAAAAGTCTTCACATTCAGGCGAAAGAAGGTTTATTGCGGATATTTGGTAAAAGTCGAGTTGTGCCAGTGCACACGTCCTTGTCTGAGTCAAAACTTTGCATGTTTATAACCAAAGATTCGCACAAAATCAAAAGCGAGAAGGCAGCTTGTTCGTCATTTAGCTGAACGTTTTCTTTGTTTAAGGAACGTGGCTGTCAAGACCTATTTGGTGTGTGGATGTTCTATACAGGGTGATGTGCTTTAAGTCATTTCAGGCTACAGAGATAAGCGTCAAACCTATGAACTAATTACGACCGAATTTGCGAAGAACCATATCAAAACTTGCTACAAAAAAAACTATGACACGGTATTGGTTCATTGTAATATTAGTGTGTTTCGGACATGTGCAAAAAGCGAATTTTAAGTGATATCTCAGCTTTAAAATAAAGCAGCCAGATTTGACGTGTTTCCCTTGAACAAATCAGGTTTTGAAAGAACTGCCTAATGGAGTCGCAAAATAATTTATTTTATCAAAGCAAATTTTTTTGGTAATGCTTCAATAAAAGGCAGCAAGAAATTTTGTAACAAACGTGCACCCATTCATATTTTCACAAAGTATTTTACATGTTTTCTGAATATAGGAAGGAAATATATGAGGTACATTCAAGTGATATATCGGTTTATCAATTTTCTTGAGTTTATTTTTAAGTGTTTGTTTACTCCCAGTAGCTGACGTATGACAGTTTACTGACAACTTTTAACACTGAATATTCGTAGGATGGCTTTCCATACAAAACCTACACCTGACGCCGGGAATGATGCAGAGACGACTCCGCACTGCTACAGACAGAGAACATATATAAATTGTTTTCACATTTCCAAGAACGTACGGGACAGCCCCTGGAGCCTCAGCAAGTTCACAGCATTGGTTTTCGAAGCGCCAAAGCGTAAACAAGGAGAGAGAATAACAGCCGCACGTAACTGCGTTGAGTGCACCTATGTTAAGTAGTGTACCACACTACACCACAAACAGTTTTCACTTGTCCCCGCCTTGCGACTAAGAATCTGTTAAATAATTTTACTTGAAGTTAAGTAATTGAAAATACTGTGTACCTATTGCAAGCTATTTACATTTACTTTGCAATGTGGTGGGATATTGCCGCGAACCATGCATTGGGTTTGTTTATTTGTGTTTTTCTTTTGCCGCCCGGATGCACCGGTCTGTGGTATTGGTGTTGTCTGTGGGCCAAAGGAGGTGCATGTTCCATTTTTTCTTTCTGTGCCACATGTACGTTATCTCTTCTGATTGGGAGAGCGTTTTGAACTAATGTGAACAGCCTAGAATAATCTTCGTTTGTCTACAGTGTTCTGGATACTCTTCGACTATTTGGAAAACCCCTACCCGGAGAGATAAATTCCCGCCGAGCAGATGCCACGGCATTCGAGTCACCGGAGCTCGCGTGGACATGTCGCTTTGTTGTCTGCTGCGTCGCCGCCTGTATTCTTTGAGTTCTTAGGGGAGCACAATTTCGCTCCAATAAACTAGTTTTTCTTGAAGACAACTGCGTCATCTTTGGCTTTGTGACATTTGGTGCAGGTTCTGGGTATATCATCCTAAACCATCTGCAAGTCGCCAAGCAACCCCCGCTAGCACCAGCCGCCGAAAGCAAGGCCGCCCACCCGAACTCGCTCTACCACCGGAGAAACTGAAGAAGGAAGTCATCGTTACCAACACCATGGTCAACCAAGCCAATCCTCCCCTAGTTCTCCAGCAACCTTGGGAACCCCCATCCTTCCCAGAATCTCCTGGGGAAGACACCGAATAGTAGCGGGAGGAGCTGAAGCGCGCCCGAAATTTCAACCGATGGGATGACGAGAAACCTTGATGCAAGTGTTTTTCTGAATCGAAGACACGGCTCCAGTCTAGTTTGAAAATCACGAGGGCTCGCTAACATCACGGGGATTCTTCAAAACAGAATTTTTGAAAACGTTCACAACTGTGGTGCACAAAAAACGAGCTGAGCTATCGTTGCAGACAACAATCCAACACCCCAACGAAGGGGTTGCGTTTGTTGACGAGATGAAGATGCCGTTCCAAAGATCAGACCTAGAATTGACGGTAGAGAAGAAGTGCGCGTTCTTGTTTGGGGCGTACACCAACAGCTATTCGCTGGACTTATTCGTGACCGATGCTTCCATAATCGAGAAGACCCTGTACATGCGTTAGAGGCAGTACGATCGACCACACAATGCATTTTGGGCGAACCCGGTCAACGCCCCTAGATTCGCGACAGAAGACTTACGGGAAACAATTTGTGCCATCGTTCGCGAAGAACTCAAGAAACGTTTCCTAGCAACCCCACAACCCCAATTCACCTCCCTGACCGACGTTATCCTAGAAGTTCAGCACGCACTAGGGACTTCTGCGCCGTCGCAAGCTCCCCGTGATCCACAAGCTATGGCGTACGCTGAAGCTCTTCGTCGACCCCGCACTGCTCCAACTCGTCGTCAAGAGGCCCCACCGTACCGCCGCCCACTGTCGCCCACCCGACCCCCTGTTGTCAAAAAGCAGACGCCGAAGAGGACGGACGTATGGCAAACCCCTGATAATCGCCCTCTGCACTACCACTGTGAAGAGGCTAACCACATCTACCGTCGCTCCCCTCCAAGAGGCTTAGTTGGCGAGCGTTCTCCGTCGACGCACCGCGCCCCTGACCCGGCCAACGCCCGTCGGAGATCGAAGAATACTTGTCCAACACCAGCCGTGGACCAGCCCGTTTCAACCGATCGTCGGGGCCCTACCCATACCAGTCGGCAAACCGCCGTAGCAATGCTGATTTTGCTCTTGGAAGGTCACCAGCCCACGCGAGGGAAACAAAAGGCAGCAACGTCTGGAGGTGAAGTTGCAGAACAGCGAAAAAATAAAAAAACCCTCCAGCGACGCAAGGGCACGCCGAAGACCGTGATTCACAACGTGCTCTCATGCCGACGACCCGATCGAATCCTGACGAGTCTCCCGAATACTACGTTAGCTACACAGCGCGACGCGTACCTACAATACCGAGACTGCCGCTGAGAACTCAACGAAAATAACGACAGATAGTGCCCGACCGTCAACACATACAAGCCGAGATGCGACGCGCCGACGCACCCACGACTGGACGAATGCGTCGTCCGACAACCAGTTCTCCATCGACGGCTTTGACGTAGTCGCCCTCATCGTTAGGGGCGCCGCGGACTCAGTAATAGCGGGCCATTCGCGTCTAAGTTGAAGAAACTTACGACACGATGGGACGTTCCGCATACACACACACACACACACACACACACACATACACACACATATATATATATATATATATATATATATATATATATATATATATATATATATATATCGGTCCCCACTCTGGGCGCGTCTTTTTCTTTCTTTCTTTCTTCCTTATATTAAAAAAAATCTTAACTTCATTAACCATAGTAAAAAATAGAGCCTAACCACACCCCTATGCCTCCTTTGGCATTGTAGACTGCTGCCCTATCTTTCTGTATTTTCCTCAACGAGCCCCTTATTTCCTTACTATATTATTCTGCGAAAGCCTAGCGAGGGTCTCGGTTCTGGCAGCCTTGATGCCTAGGTAGCATAAGAGGGCTTCCCGCCAGTTACCCGCTCATGACAGGCTGTAGACGCTCGAGTCACGCCCCGGGGGTTGATAAGAAGGTCCCCTTCTCCCCGTGTAGTCAGAGTGGCACTGGCTACCACCCTCAAGCGTCAGATACACTTCTAGTAAATATAAATAGCCCAGAATGTGAAGAAGAACACAGTCGCCCAGATAGCCGAATTGGTAAGGCATTCGACATGTAATCGAGAGGCGTGGGTTCGGTCCCCACTCTGGGCGCGTGTTTTTCTTTCTTCTGTATATTAAAAAAATGTTTACTTCATTAACCGTAGTGAAAAAGAAAAGAGCCTAACCACACCCCTATGCCTCCTTTGGCATTGTAGACTGCTGCCCTATCTTTCTGTATTTTCCTCAACGAGCCCCTCATTTCCTTACTATATTATTCTGCGAAAGCCTAGCGAGGGTCTCGGTTCTGGCAGCCTTGATGCCTAGGTAGCATAAGAGGGCTTCCCGCCAGTTACCCGCTCATGACAGGCTGTAGACGCTCGAGTCACGCCCCGGGGGTTGATAAGAAGGTCCCCTTCTCCCCGTGTAGTCAGAGTGGCGCTGGCTACCACCCTCAAGCGTCAGATACACTTCTAGTAAATATAAATAGCCCAGAATGTGAAGGCGAACACAGTCGCCCAGATAGCCGAATTGGTAAGGCATTCGTCATGTAATCGAGAGGCGTGGGTTCGGTCCCCACTCTGGGCGCGTGTTTTTCTTTCTTCTGTATATTAAAAAAATGTTTACTTCATTAACCGTAGTGAAGAAGAAAAGAGCCTAACCACACCCCTATGCCTACTTTGGCATTGTAGACTGCTGCCCTATCTTTCTGTATTTTCCTCAACGAGCCCCTTATTTCCTTACTATATTATTCTGCGAAAGCCTAGCGAGGGTCTCGGTTCTGGCAGCCTTGATGCCTAGGTAGCATAGGAGGGCTTCCCGCATGTTACCCGCTCATGACAGGCTGTAGACGCTCGAGTCACGCCCCGGGGGTTGATAAGAAGGTCCCCTTCTCCCCGTGTAGTCAGAGTGGCGCTGGCTACCACCCTCAAGCGTCAGATACACTTGTAGTAAATATAAATAGCCCAGAATGTGAAGAAGAACACAGTCGCCCAGATAGCCGAATTGGTAAGGCATTCGACATGTAATCGAGAGGCGTGGGTTCGGTCCCCACTCTGGGCGCGTGTTTTTCTTTCTTCTGTATTTTAAAAAAATGTTTACTTCATTAACCGTAGTGAAAAGGAAAAGAGCCTAACCACACCCCTATGCCTCCTTTGGCATTGTAGACTGCTGCCCTATCTTTCTGTATTTTCCTCAACGATCCCCTCATTTCCTTACTATATTATTCTGCGAAAGCCTAGCGAGGGTCTCGGTTCTGGCAGCCTTGATGCCTAGGTAGCATAAGAGGGCTTCCCGCCAGTTACCCGCTCATGACAGGCTGTAGACGCTCGAGTCACGCCCCGGTGGTTGATAAGAAGGTCCCCTTCTCCCCGTGTAGTCAGAGTGGCGCTGGCTACCACCCTCAAGCGTCAGATACACTTCTAGTAAATATAAATAGCCCAGAATGTGAAGGAGAACACAGTCGCCCAGATAGCCGAATTGGTAAGGCATTCGACATGTAATCGAGAGGCGTGGGTTCGGTCCCCACTCTGGGCGCGTGTTTTTCTTTCTTCTGTATATTAAAAAAATGTTTACTTCATTAACCGTAGTGAAGAAGAAAAGAGCCTAACCACACCCCTATGCCTCCTTTGGCATTGTAGACTGCTGCCCTATCTTTCTGTATTTTCCGCAACGAGCCCCTTATTTCCTTACTATATTATTCTGCGAAAGCCTAGCGAGGGTCTCGGTTCTGGCAGCCTTGATGCCTAGGTAGCATAAGAGGGCTTCCCGCCAGTTACCCGCTCATGACAGGCTGTAGACGCTCGAGTCACGCCCCGGGGGTTGATAAGAAGGTCCCCTTCTCCCCGTATAGTCAGAGTGGCGCTGGCTACCACCCTCAAGCGTCAGATACACTTCTAGTAAATATAAATAGCCCAGAATGTGAAGAAGAACACAGTCGCCCAGATAGCCGAATTGGTAAGGCATTCGACATGTAATCGAGAGGCGTGGGTTCGGTCCCCACTCTGGGCGCGTGTTTTTCTTTCTTCTGTATATTAAAAAAATGTTTACTTCATTAACCGTAGTGAAAAAGAAAAGAGCCTAACCACACCCCTATGCCTCCTTTGGCATTGAAGACTGCTGCCCTATCTTTCTGTATTTTCCTCAACGAGCCCCTCATTTCCTTACTATATTATTCTGCGAAAGCCTAGCGAGGGTCTCGGTTCTGGCAGCCTTGATGCCTAGGTAGCATAAGAGGGCTTCCCGCCAGTTACCCGCTCATGACAGGCTGTAGACGCTCGGGTCACGCCCCGGGGGTTGATAAGAAGGTCCCCTTCTCCCCGTGTAGTCAGAGTGGCGCTGGCTACCACCCTCAAGCGTCAGATACACTTCTAGTAAATATAAATAGCCCAGAATGTGAAGGAGAACACAGTCGCCCAGATAGCCGAATTGGTAAGGCATTCGACATGTAATCGAGAGGCGTGGGTTCGGTCCCCACTCTGGGCGCGTGTTTTTCTTTCTTCTGTATATTAAAAAAATGTTTACTTCATTAACCGTAGTGAAAAAGAAAAGAGCCTAACCACACCCCTATGCCTCCTTTGGCATTGTAGGCTGCTGCCCTATCTTTCTGTATTTCCCTCAACGTGCCCCTCTTTTCCTTACTATATATATATATATATATATATATATATATATACATATATAAATATAAATATATATATATATATATATATATATATATATATATATATATATATATATATATATATATATATATATATATGATGCCATGTCGAACGTGCACATCGCTCGTCACCATAGACGCCACGACGTACCCAGCGGCGTTCGTTATTTTGCCTAACTGCTCCCCCCACGTAATTCTCGGAATGAACTTTTTGATGGACAACGGCCCAATAATTCATGTGCAGACCAAGTCGATAACTGTTTCCTCCGATCACTCAATGACGCCTGAATCGAACCCCGAACACCGGGCAGCTTTAGGGATCACCGATGATCATGTCACCCTACCACCCGCCCCAAGCTTGATCACCGTATACTGTGAATGTACTGCTCTGGACGTCGACGCTATCGTGGAGAGTGACCAAAGGTTGCTTCTCGACTGCGGTATTAGTCCCCAATTCCACGTATTAGTCCCCAATTTCACCGAGGAGGCAGCATTTAAACAAAGGCGCCGCCATTGCGTTCTTCGAAGAAACGCAAGAAGCAAAAGGCGTGTTCGCAGTCGCCGACATTGAACACGCACCCGAAGATACCTTCAAGCTTCCGGATCCGTACGACGTGAATCCGTCGCTAATCAAGAAGAAGGGAACAAGTTATTGGCTTTACTGCGTCGCTAGAGCTAGTGTTTTTTGTCGAACTCAAAGGTACGTCAGACACCTCTGGCGAAGCACCGGATAATAACCGAGGATGGAGCCCGACCTACCCGACAGGCCCATGCCGCGTCTCTTCACACGAGCGCGAAGCCATCCGCACTCAAGTGGACGATATGCTCAACGACGACGTCATTCAGCCATCGAAAAGTACGTGGCCGGCGCCGGTGGTACTCGTGAAGAAATAGGACGGTACACTGAGGTTCTGCGTTGACTACAGGCAATTGAACAAGATCACCAAAAAGAACGTGTACCCCCTGCCACGAATCGATGTCACCCTCAACCACCTCTGCCACGCGAAGTACTTCTCATCCATATATCTGAAGAGAGGCCATTGGCAAATTGAAGTAAATGAGAAAGATCGAGAGAAGACTGCATTCATAAAAGAGTATGGCTTTTACGAGTTCAAAGTGGTGCCGTTTGGGCTATGCACGGCACCAGCAACGTTCCAGTGAACCATGGACACCCTGCTAGCTGGCCTGAAGCGCCACACCTGCCTCGTATACCACGACGACGTTATGGATACCCTCCCGGAATTTCGACAAACAGCTTGCAAAGTTGATGTCTGTACTCGAGGCCATCCGTACGTCGGTGTTAACGCTGAAGCCTGAAAAGTGCCGCTACGCTTTCGAGGAACTAAGCCTTTGGGCCATGTCGTCCACCCGGCGGGGGTCCTGCCTGACCTGGCGAAACTTCAGTCATAGCGAACTTCCCAAGACTGAAAGATAAGAAGGGCGTGCGTAGATTTCTCAGACTGTGCACATACTACCGGCGCTTCGTCTCAAACGTCGCACGTATTGCAGAGCCACTCATACACTTGACGAAACATAGCGCGCCTTTAACCTGGGAAAGTGCCCAAGGGTAAGCGTTCTGCGAACTGCAGCAACGTCTGCAAAGCCCACCCGGGCTCGCTGATTTCGATAAAAGCGCCGAAACAGAAATTCACACGGATGACATGATATAGGCTTGGATGCCGTCCTCGTCCAAAAGCAAGGCGGGGCGATAACGTAATCGCCTATGCCAGCCGTGGTCTGTCCAAGGAATAAAAAAACTACCCAGCCTCCGAGAAAGAGTGCCTCGCGAATATATGAACCAATTCGAAATTTCGCCTATACGTGTATGAAAGACCATTCATAGTTGTGACATTCCACCATGCGGTGTATTTGCTCGCCAGTTTGAAGGACCCCTCTGGCCGTCTTGGTAGGTGGAGCTTGCGCCTGCAAGAATTCGACCTTACAGTAGTCTAAAAATCCTGCAGGAAAAACTCTGACGACGACTTTCTGTCTCGAGCCCCCGTCGACCCACCACCGCAACACTCTGACGACGACAGCGCATTTTTCGGAGTCGTTACGGAGAGCGCCCTAGCTGCTTAGCAGCGTAAAGGCCCCGAGGTATGCGTAATGATTCACTACCTCGAAGGACAAAATGTCGCCGTGCCTAGGGCCTTCAAACGCAACTTACCAGCATTCAGCCTGAAAAACTCCGTCCTCGTGAAGAAGAGTTTCAGCCCCGGCACAAAAACGAATTATCTTCTTGTCATCCCTAAAGGCCTTCGTGACGCAATTTTGGAAGCATGCCACGACGACCAGTGTTCCGGAAACCTAAGCACAGCTCGCACTATTTAAAAAATCAAGACGAAGTACTACTGGCCCCGCCTTGCATCCGACGTCACCCACTACGTCCGGAGCTGCCGTGACTGCCAGTGACGAAAAACGCCAACGACGAGATCCGCCGGGCGTCTGCAGCCGATCGCCGTCACATCGAGGCCCTTCCAACAGTTGGGAATGGACCATCTGGGCCCGTTTTCTACGTCAAAATCCGGGAACCAGTGGATTGTCGTAGCAACAGACTACATGACGCGGTACGCAGAGACCGCCGCTCTTCCGAGGGGGCTGCACCAGAAGTCACCAAATTTTCTATAAACCAAGTTGTTTTGCGACGTGAAGCCCCTGAAGTACTAATCATGGACCACGGAACGGCCTTCACTGCGGAGATTATGCAAGGAATCTTACGCTACAGCAACATAGATCACCAAAGAACGACGGCGTACCACCCCCAAACGAACGGACTAACGGAACGCCTGAACAAGACAATCGCGGATATGCTGTCTATGTACGTCGACGTTGAACAAAAGACTTGGGACGAAGTCCTACCGCATGTCACGTTTGCGCACAACACGTGAATCCAGGAAACTACGCGAGTTACACCGCTCGAGCTTCTCTACGGAAGACGGCTGACTAAGATGATTGAGGCCATACTTGCCCACGTGGAAGACGAGGACCTCAACGCCGACATCCAAGGATACCTTCAGCATGCAGAGGAGGCCCGCCAGGTCGCTCGATTTTGCAAAACGAACCAGCAGCTGGTGGATGCGAGACGCAACAACCTCCGACGCCGAGACGCCGAGTACCGCCCATGGGATTGTGTGGGGTTGGACTCCCATATGACAACGTGGATTCCGTGAGAAGCTTCCACGACAATACTTCGGAGCCTACCGAATTTTACGACGTGTTGGCCACCTTACTTGCGAGGTGACCCCCGACGGTGATTCCGGAACATCACGACGACGCACGCCGCCTGAAGTCGTCCACGCAGTTTGCTTAAAACCTTTCTACGCAAGATGACAGCCTTTTATTTTTTGATTTGTTCGAACCGTCGCCTATTTTAGCGTTTGGTCGATGCACTCATAGAGGGTAATTCCGTGAATTATGCATTGTGTTTTTTTGTGTATTGCTTTTGCCTCCCGGCTGCACCGGTCGGTGTTACTCGTGTTGTCTGTGGGCAAGAGGAGGCGCGTGTTCCGTTCTTTTTTTCTGTGCCGCGTGTACGTTATCTCTTTTGATAGGGAGAGCGTTCCGAACTAACATGAACAGCCTAAAACATTATTCGTTGATCTACAGTGTTCTGGATAAATTCCCGCAGAGTAGATACCACGGCATTCGAATCGCCGGAGCTCGCCTGCCTACGTCACATTGTTGATTGCTGCTTCGCCACCTCTATTCCCTGAGTTGTTAGGGGAGCACAAATTCTCTTCAACAAACCTGTTTTCCTTGAAGACAACTGCGTCGTCTTTGGCTTCGTGACAATATTGTTCCTAAAAAGAGGATTGTGTTGTCTTAATTCCCACCCGACGCAGTTTTTCTGGAATATAAATATTCGGTACTATTCTGTTTCATTTGATTGAGTGATTGGTGGCCGGGATAAAAAAGACGCGCTGACTTTTACACACCAAGGGCGCTAATACTTTTAGTTCCCCTACGCCAGGGATAGTGTTAAGAAAAGGCCAGAACCCAGAATTTTTTGTTATTCATTTTTTGTGTCCTAAAACATTTTTTGCACTAACTAGTTATCGGAAAAAGTGAGGGTAATCACTATTCTAAACTTCAGTTATTTTAGCCACTTCCAATAGTAAAGAAAAAAGTCAGCACGTACATTACCGGGAAATAATTATAAAGGTTGTCCCTTAGGTCTGAAAATGCCAGTCATTTCTTGCGGCATGCGACTGTCGTGACGTTAGGAGTAAAAACATATTTTAGAAAGTAATCCATTAGAATGAGCCTCCTAAAATAGGCCTCGAACATGTTGTAATGTGGAGGCATTGACCCCACTTCCAATTGCTGTGACACCAAAGAAAACCATTATTCTTGCTGCCTCACGAGTTTGCGGAGGATTCGTTATAACTGGAATAGGAGAGAGTAGAGATAAAAATATTCAACAAGAAAGTAACTTTTTCCCAGATTTATATAACTCAGGAGTAAAAACGGCTCAACCCCTTTCCACAAACGGTTTGGGTGTTAACGACGCGCTAAAAAAGAAATAAATATAGCAAAAACAGAACAATGTTCACTTACTAGAAAGGCCAAAAAATTGCAGTGGTCGAGTTTTTATGGATCGTTCTTTTATCTTGACATATTGCTTTTGCCGATTGCATTGATGGTTGTTAATAAAATTAGGGAAGCTTTAAAGACTCTAGGTTAGCTTTGTGGGAGACGTAGTTATTTATTTATGCCTCTAATAAACATTACGAAGGGCCACAAACAGGCCTAAGCAGGAGTGGTGGTATTTCACTATCGTCGTTTCTGTATCATTGTTTATTTGAATTGTTGCTGCGCTAGTAATTGTCGTCATATTTGTTGAAGACGTCTTCGCCTACTTTAAAGTGAGTGGTGGATGCAAACTCAGCTTCTGAATTGCAGACTTTCTCCAGGTCTTCATCAAGGACTCGGCGTTGTGGCCTGATCTGCAAGCCAACACGGGAAGGATTGGCAAACATGCAGCCACGCGTCATGATTCGTTAGGACTTTTGGAGAATGTGGTGGCGCGGAGAACTTTCTCACGCAGGCCGTGTTTTTAACTTTAGCATTAGTGCTGGGGTTTTTGTTTGGCATTCCGGGCTGCTCTTGACGCCAGCGATATACTTTGTTTCCTAAACCCATTGTCCGAGCTGGGGACTCGGCACTCGCCGTGTGCAACAGTTGTCGGCGTGCACACGCTGACGCACCTTCATATTTTCTTGGTATTTAATCCTCACACGGCGAACGTAGACTTCAGCAACAGGTCCTCTGTTAAAGCACGTTGTTCTAAGCGGAGAAGACACATGTGATTCATGCAGTGTTGTATATATTATGAAAAATCAAATTCTTACGGATGGTTTATTTTATTTTGCGGTAACACTCTTCAGATTCGTTGGCCTAAATGTTTTGCTAATGGCTGCACCTGGCTTCCAATTACAATTTGGTAGAACGCAAAAAAACCTTTTGCTGGAAGGTTAGTTTGGCAAATGCTTGTGTCTACGCAGGCAACACGAGTGCGTGCGAGATATGTTCATTTAAAGCACACTGGTGGCCTCTTTTTCTCCAGCCAATCTTCGGCAACCGAGTTTGGACCTTACTTAAAATGATCCTTGGCTATGTAAGGCTGCAGCTTGGCTACCATTTATTCCCTAAGCTCTGTTACGCAAGCTTTGGCCTCTTATGCATTTACATTTGGGGGCCATTTGCGGAAGACCTATGACCTAAAGAGACCCAACAGGTTAATTCTATGCAGGACAGAGAAGTCTCCCGCATGGCCGCAACGACATAGCATGCCCTACAGCAGGACGTTCATGGCATATGGCCGTTAGGTAAATGACAGAAAGACCAAAATCAATTTTATGTATTTAGTCACCTGATGCTGTGCAAGCAGCGCCTCATGTGTTATGCACTGCATGCGAAACCCCTTTTCTTTAGGTACACCTAGGCGACACTGTCCGTGCAATATATACCCATTTATTCACGATGGCCGGCAAATTGCATTGTCGGCTTCTTGACGGAGTAAAAAATATATTTATGCAACAACTGAATTCAAAGGAGTAAGCAAAGCCACAGCAGCTGAATTTTAGTGTGCATACAGTTGTGCATTAAATGTGGAACCTGCTCTACACTTTCAAAGCTGATGTGTCTGTGAGAAGCCAGAAACATGACGTATGACGAAATATGCAGAAAAGATAATAGGGTCAAGCCTCTGATTCTGTTAAATATACAAAGTGTGCCAGCAAAGCATTGGCAGTGAGTTTGTTCAGTAAAGAACCTGATTATATGAAACACTCGAAAAAGCTTTTCTTAAAACAAACTTGCAAAAAACTTTCCGTTGTATACAATAAGCAGTACAAAAAGTATGGCGACGTGGCGATGGAACTTATCAATGTGGTTATGCATGCTTTCTGGCAGTCACCTGTTGTAAATGATCTCAGGCAACTGCTCACTGAAGCAACGGTTGGTTTGAAATGCACCTTACTTGATCGCTATCGATTCATCGCTATAGGGACATCCAGAGCAAAAACATTGGTCAGGGATACTTATAAACAATATGGTCATCGGAACGTAGAATTTGCCTGTCAAAGGACACAAGCAATTTCCAAACAGCAGCACAACACTCACGCAAGCATTATTTCGCTGCCTAAGATCTAACAAGGAACAAGAAGCTGGGAGTGCCTGAGGACTACACGAATGCATTACTGGCAATTAAAGTTAAAAGGTGTTAATTAGACGGCAAGATATGCATGCCCTTTATTTTGAATGGCGGCTGGGGGCCTGATTACTTAATCATCGCCAAGCCTGAGTTTCTGCTGCCTCCAAAACTTCTCCCACCCATTGGGCGCCATGATTGCTAAGACCCGAACACATCTCATAATGGGGTCTTTAGCTACAACCATGGCAATGGACCATCAAATCTAAACAAGTTGCTCTGCTCTAAACAAGTCTTTCTGATGTTCCTTCATTCGGGTGGTGAGGCATCTGCCTGTTTCCCTATGTTGTGTTTGCGGCAAGACGACAGTGTTCAGTACACCACGTACGTTCACACGCCAAGAAAGAGTGACAATGCTTTGTGCCAGATTTGGCACCTTTTTCAGCCTCGCAATAACCGCTATGGATAGCCTGGGAAGTCCTTTACGGCCTGCAAAGACTAACCTAAGATCGCCGCGACGTGCTGTCTTGGCAGTTTTTCCTGCCATGCCGGCCACTTTTCTGAAGGAGGCGAAAAGCAAAAACGGCCATGTGTACTAGATTTCGGTGCAAGATAATATTACCCAGTTGGGAAAACTACACACGGAACCTTTTACTACAAAGCGCCTTATCGCCTGCATTGTGTCAGCGCGTTAAAACCATACAATCAATTAATCTTTTAAAGTTGTTCTACAAGCGAAGCTTATTTACCCCAAACAAATTTCTTTTTCTGCTTAGAGGTGCCTCTTCCTTAGCCTTTTTCACGGATATTTCACCTTAGAGCCACCGACGATAGCCCGTTCAACAGGTACCCCGAAAAAACCAGCCACAATTTGCGCTTTCGAGTTTCAAACTTTAGCTGGTGGAGGCAAAGCCATCTTGGGCAGAGCGTCAGAAAAGCATTCCCTCACCAGAGCCCTCCGAACAATATTTTAGGGCTGTGAAGCATACGCAGCGATGGTTTTTTAGTGCTTGGTTTATGTGACGAGCATAGAAATATCGGGAGCAAGGTTAGCTTCAAATCTAGATAAGAGATGCACAATTTTCTGGCACCTCAGAGGTTAAAACCAGTGGTGCGATACGTTCTTGTTACATTTTGACGCCCTCCATGTGTACCGCTTAAAACCATGCCTAATTACAGTTGCGCAGAAAATGGTATTCATTACCATTGCTAAATATTCTAGCCATTTTAAAGCCGCGCAGCTGTTCATTGAGAAACTTAGGCCAAATGAGAACAAGTCCGTAAGTATAGCATCTACCTACGACCATATACACACGCACGTCTTTCGCAAGAACCGGCTGCTTTCACTGTTTTAAAATGCCGATCAACAGCTAAGGCTAGCAATTCCAATAACCGACAGTTAAACCACCACGTCATTTTGAAAGGCAATGGCGCCATAGCCGCACTGCTATCTTAAATACAGCAGAGGATTTGGCTCTCTGACCAATGATATTAAAAATCGTAAAAATCTTTAAAATCAAATGCCTCCGTAGGTATTTCTTCGACTATGGTCTATCAAAAAGCCCGTACTGTGTACAGAGCTATTATTATAAAAGGATCATCTACTTCCAGAAGATTCAAAATATGCAAAAACTTTGGTACTTCCTTCTGCCAAATCTTTAGTTCAGCAACATCCACCCGCGATGAACAATCTCGTGCGTCTTCGCACTGAAAACCTAAAAAAATAAAAATTCCTTTCTCGGCTTTGATAGTTTATGGCGCTACTCAGAGGTTTATCTTCCTGCAGAGTCTTTTTGCATCTGCCGTTACCTGATTAAATTACCGTTGTCTCTACACTCGACGTTTAAACCTAGGGCATTGCTTGCTTTTCCTTCGGCAACTCATTCTGTAGCACCAGGAAACATCCCTCTTTGTCAGCGCCTGACAAATGGGTTTGACTTCTCAGATAGGACTGCTGAAATTACAAGAACGTTCTTGGAGACCGGTTTGTGAGTCCCCAACGCTACGTTCACTCGTGTGACACACCTCTCCGATTCTGCTTGCAGAAGCAGTCGTGCAACGTTATCACAAGGCTGAGTAGCTTTCCCGTTAAATTTTCCGCTCCGCGGCAACATAGCGCCACGTTCAAGAACGCAATTTAGGGCGTCAGGAAGAGTGACATCTCCGAAGGTGCGTGCCGGGATTTGGCTGTTAGAGCCTTTTTTAGAATTGATGACGCTAAAGTGCTCTGTTAATACGGTGTCAAGAAGCTCCGTGGAGCGAAACATATAAAGGCCGAGGTACGAGGCATTGTAATGAACGTTGCACGACTGCTGTAAACCTGTCGCACAAGAACCTTTTAACTGCAGCTGTTCTATAACTTGAAACCATGGTCTTGCGCTGTTACAAGCACACACGCAGGAGGGTTTTCTAGCGCTCCTAAAACAGTTACTGAAGGAAAAAGCAAGCGATGCTTGAGGTTTAAGCATCAATTGTAGAGTCGACGGTGTTTAATAAAAAGAAACAGCAGACCCGAACGGACTCTGCCAGACGTTTCAATAGGGATTGGCTACGTAAATTAGCAAAAACAAAGGGGTTGTGAATGGAAATATTTTGAACGCGATGACGCGTAAACTGGAGCCTCGACTGTACATTGTTTCTAAAACTTCAATTTGGCTCTGGTAGAGGTTAAGCTTTACAGTTGAAGTTAAATTTTTTCGATCTGGCTTATACCTTTGTAATAAAAACTTTTGAATTGTCTCAAGTTTCCGCAAAAAAAAAATGTACCAAAGATCACCTGTGATATCCTTTTGATGCTAGGGATCTTTCATTTTATCCCCATGAACCGCTTCTACGCTGTAGCATTGACCATGCTGGCCATGATGGCATTGATGGCCAAGGCGCCACTGCCATTTAAATAATGCAGGTGTATCGACTGGATGTTTTTTATACTTTCAAGACTTTTTTAAGATCTACTTTTCGAACAGTGAAGGAGGCCTGTTCTTGCACAAGGCTGCTGTGTACAAAGCATCGTTGGTAGACACGGTCTTCAGTGCTTTGTTCGCAGCTAGCCAAGACAAAGTTTTGCATTACACCTTCGGGGTACCAATGTGGCCACAATATTTAGCTGTGTGGATGAATATGAAGTACTTGTGATTAGTAATGAGGCATGTTTTAAAGTACTTTACATGGACGGGCTCAAAGTGTAAACGAAATGTTTAAACTGCACTCCCTTCCTAACCCTGTACCTACGGTAAAGTATACCCCCCCGTTCCTGATGAAGAACATTTTTTTGCAACTCCTTCGCTTCCGCCCAACCTAGTGTTCTGAAGTGTTCAGTGACTTTTATGTTCAGCTATCAGGGCAGCTGCGTTTACTCCTAACCCTTGCAGACTCTCGGAAGTGGGTGGGACAAACACCTCACCTGATAAGTCGGAAAATTCATCATCGTCTCCTAGTTGTTCCTCGAGTTTAAAGCCTGGCGATGTCCCCTCAACTACCGTGGCCGCCAGGGGCGCCTCTGCGGTTAGAGTACTGCTCTCACCCAATCACTGACTGCTGGGTGCCACCTCGTCTGAACTAGATGCTATTGCCGCCAACTCCCGAGCTTTTGAGCATGTCAGCACTAGAACAATTACCCCAAAGTTTAAACCGATTTGTCGTAACTATTTGACTGACCAGTTAAAAACGGGTAGGGATATTCAGGCGGCAAGCTAGGCGACACGGCGGCCACCGTGTCAAGTATCCCTAAGGGGCCCTCGATACAAATTCGTGCGATCGGAAGACACGCGCTGCTTGCTTCCACCGCCTGTTTCATTCAGGCGCACTCGCCTGAGAACTGCTCTAGAGTTAATTAGGATGGATGTAATACATCCGTCTTTGCCGCAGAATTTCGGAATACCCGGTAGTATTTGCCGTTCACTGTCATCATCCGAATGTACGGTTCCAGCAGCTTCATATTCACATCGCCTTCACTTGCCGACAGAAAAGATATCCTTGGATTCCTGCACCCGGCGGCCACATGCCCGGCTTGCGACACTTGAAGCAAGTCTGTGGTTTGTCGCTTTTCGAAAATCTTTTTCTGGTGCTTTGTCTGGTCTTCTTTTTTATCTGCTTTCTCGCCGTTACGGTGCCTCAAATCTTTGTCGCTAGTGCCCTCGGAATCTCGGGAAACGCTGTCGTTTTGCCATGTGGTTTGAACTCGCCCTTCGAACCTGCCCTCATTTCAATAGCATAACGCGACAGGAACTCTTCCTCGAATTCGGCGGCTCGTGTCACCATTGTGACATCTGATTTGCCCATTACCCAGATTTCAATGCTTGCGGGGAGCCGGCGGTCGAACTGCTCCAAACCTAGCGTTGCACCACTTTATCGTAGTGGCCGAACGCATCCTGCTCCCTTAGCCACTCCTGGATATTCGCCATCAATTTACACGTGAGCTCTGATTATGGCTCATTTCTTCCACTTTCACCTTCCCGAAACCGCTACTTGCAGGCCTCCGCTGACAACCTGTACTTCTTTACACGACACGCTTTTACTTTGTGGTAATCTTCACCCTCTTGTATAGTCAAGCGGACTACCACATAAGCGGCAAAGCAAGTAGACGTTGCGGCATTTGTTTCTAGGAAAATACACTTTCTCGCATGCGCCTTCAAAATAACTAAGATTAACCCCATGTCTTCTCCCACCTAGAACGGTTGCATCAGATCCTTAATTTTGAACGACAGCTTTACTCCTCCACCACTAGAGGCTTTCCCAACACCACTATCGCCTCGGGCTTTCTTTATTTCAAGCTCGAGCCTCTTCATCTCTAGCTCATATGAACGACGTTGTGCTTCCCCTTCCGCTTTCTTTCTCTCTAGCTCCTCGTCTGCTTTCTTTTTCTCATCTTGGTCCCGTCATTTTATAAGCTCCAGGCACTCTGAGAGCTCATCGTCGTCGGCCCCCACTGCTTCATAAGCCTTGATGATTTTTGGCTTTCTCTTCTCATCGCCTAAGCTTAACCCCCACATTTTTTCCAACCTTAGGACTTGCGGCTTTCGTAGCGACTTCAGATTCATGTCTGTCTGGAGTGCTGCCAACTGCTACCACAAAAAAGTCGTTTACCCCGACGCACCAAAGCAACCTGGCGTCAAAAGAGTAATCGACTTTACCTCACTAGCTACACTTTGTAAAAAGAGCCTGGTAATCCCTCTTACAGAATGGCCTCTCACTCACCAACCTTGCAGTCATGCCTCTGTGAAGTCGGTTTCGATGCTCTGAACTCGACCCATTCCTTATGGAGACAATCCCGTCTGCAGTTGAGATGATCTCGCTGTGGTGGACATGATCGAACTTGCATCCAACCAGTGTTGCGATTGTGGTGCCGTGACCGGTGATAGAGTTTGTTGATCCCTAGTTGGGGCAAAAACTCGGGCGAGTAGGGCGAAGAAAGAAACTTCATGTACAGGTATTTACATGGCGTTTGACTGAGTGAACAGGGTTCTGCGCTCCTGCGTGCACGAGAATAAATAACCAGGCTGTGTCCGCCCCCTTTCACCCTTTTCCTAGGCTGACTTCAGGACGCACCAACCACGACAATCCGTGGCACTGAAATTGACATCCACACAAAGAGAAGGTACTTTTTCTCTCACACAGGACCGTTGGTTGGCTTCGGTCTTGCAACTTTCCTTGAACAGCGGTGTCTCAGACCCAGAACCAAGCGGCCCCACGATGTTTGGCTCGCAGCTGAGGATTGCCGCCGGAAGAGCAAGGTAGCACGTATTTGTTCATCTCTCGCTGCACCGTTCTCGCTCATTGTGACCTGCCTGGCCGGCGGGCGCTTGAGTTACCGTGAAGCCAAGGATAGCGGCCTGTGCCCCGTAGCCAAAATAGTCGCTTCCGCGTCCTTGCGCACAAAGTCTTTTCGCTCCACCCAACACTACACAAACATTTCGTCGAACTCTACAGACAACACATCACACCACACCCAGCGTTTTTTCTGCATGACAACCCTATAGTTTCCTTCAAGCGTGTTTAAATATTTCGCAGAAGTTAAATTTTTAGAGCTAATTTAATGCCATGCATATTCACAACTGGGTCTTGAACACCAGCGATCCCTATTGCCTTTGACTAACTTTAATTGTGTTCTTGCTCACCGATATTAGGGTTTACACCTTCCTTTCTCATGATTAAGGGTTCTTTTGGCGGGCTTTGGCCCAGTTGGCCTTGTGCAATGAAAATTCAGCCATCATCATTGATCCTTAATCTCCTCGGCGTCACGATTGGTTTCAAAACTTACGTTCGCAATGTGTTGCCAAAACATTAAAATACCAATACACAACGTTTAAATCAAGCTGCTCGGGGTTTGTACCTGCTAGGAAAGCATGAGTTGCCTTTGCCAACTACATTTTTCAGCACAAAAAAAGATATTATTATTTAGTTTCTAGCCTAAAGAATGGCATGAAAGGTACAGTAATTGACAAATCATAACCGAACATAAAAAAACCACAATACACAAATGGCGTGATTTATTTCCGCGCAAGTAAAAAAATTGCGTGGCGTTATTACAGAAAAAAAGGATTCAAAACGTGTCTTTCCAACAATAACACAAGCGAAAGATTACGTTTGTTCCGCTACCCATAATTTACATTTTATTTTAAGTTTTCTGGTTCATATTTTGTGTTTTATCCAGTTGTCAATAACTGTACATGTATATACAGAACAACGTTCGGAGGCGAGGCGCGTGCCTACGCAAGAGCTTTGGAATTCTGTTGGCTAGGGACGAGCGGCGCTAGACCTGTGACAGACATCACCCGTTGACGTTGCGGAGGTTCAACAAGCAGTAACAACATGCACGCGCCAGCGCGCTCGGTTCCACATGCGTTCACTTGTCTCTGAGCCCAAGCACGTGACGAGGGTAAGGGCAAGCATCCACACAGAGGCTAAGGCGGGGAGTGAGCATGCGTGGCCCAGCGCTTGACGGGACCACATTGTCGACATGGCGCCACCATACAGCCCCCAGCACTGTTACACTGTCATCGTAACCCGCATAAACATCCGCGTTTCTCCTTACAGCAGAAAAACGTAACCTTTATACCTGCTTTGAAATAAAACAGCACCCCAACGCCGCTCCACTAGGCACACAACGGCCAAGAGCCATGTTTGCTTCCCGGGCTGACGAAGTTTGACTGCCTGCGTTATAATTCGCCAATAGCGTATTTCGCTGCGATGACAGGGACGAAGCGAATACACCCAATAAACCTTTGCCGCTAACGAATAAATTCCGTCGGCTTTTAATAACAAGGAGGCTAGAGATAACTTTGCGGCAGCGAAATTGTTAGAGGCGGCTACCGGCGGAGTCACCCGCGCGAGCTGCCGCCCAGCCG
This sequence comes from Haemaphysalis longicornis, assembly GCF_048455015.1. NCBI lineage: Eukaryota > Metazoa > Arthropoda > Arachnida > Ixodida > Ixodidae > Haemaphysalis > Haemaphysalis longicornis. Next base: position 8,976,796 of record NW_027526407.1, on the reverse strand, counting down.
CCTGGGGAAACGGAATTGTATCGAGCGGCGGATGTGATTGGTCCCGGCAAGTAGGCCCGCAGGAGAGCGGGCCAAATATCTGGCAATGCCAGACCTTAGAAAACGGGACGTGGCGAAGCCCGGTCTCCAATCGTGCCGAGGTGACACTTGGGCTCGTGAGCGCGTGGACTCGAGCGCGCAAGCGCTTTCTGTGGTTACCGCTTAGCGGACCAGATAACATACGTTTCAAAAACCACGTTTGAAGAACGCCAGCCGACGAAACACGAGTACTCTAGAACCGGAGAAGCGCTTTTTATTATGTGTTCCCCACAAAAGGTAAAACTGCGGTCGCTCGGTGGCCGAGTACACGCTGATCATCATTTGAATAGCTGCTTCGAAGACCAAGCGAGTACTCGGCGCGGGCATCCTGCCGGCTGTGTTTTGACCAACCATGCTGGAGAAACTTCCGTTCAACGGCGGTGGTTGACCCTCCAGAATACTTCTGAATAACTTTCATCGAGGAGAAACCGAGTTTATGGTTAACGAGCGAACGGTTACAAACTTAAGAACATCGGCTGCAAAAAACTTGCAGAGAGGATGGTGGCCCGATGAAAAGCGTATATTTTAAGTCCAACTCTGCCCAATTCGTTTCCGTTGATGGAGCATTCCGGAGAACAGCCATCGGATGGCCGGTCAAGAATCGGACTTGGTGTACTGCTTGGGTAAGGAATTATACATAGTATCACAAATTCCAAACCACGCGTTTCTTTCATGTAGTTTTTGGATTGCACCCTGCTGCTCTGCTGGTCATTCTTCACAGATTAGAACAGCAGTTGACTTTTTTAATATTACGAGTGCATTTATTCACAGATATGGGATTTTAAAGGAGCCATGAAGAGAAAATACAACTTAGTTTAATTTGAAAGAACTACGATTCAGTACCTTACTCAGCTCCATTAGAGCCACAAAGGATGTTTTTAACGAAAAAAAAGCCAGAAGTATTTACAAACTTTCAAATTTCGCGGCACAGTGACGTGTTATGAGCAAGAATGACGTCATACGGGCCAAGAATAAAACATACTTTTCAGTGCGTTAACTGAACGTTAGCATTCAAATGATGCAGTCAAATGGAACTAGACGCCTCATTACAGACGTCCAGTCATGTGTCGTCGCGACAGGTCAGTTAGGCGGCCGCCAATCGCACAAACAAGGTTCCGTGACATCATAGAAAAGTGGCGGGAAATTGGCTAGGGGGTCACGACTGCTTCACACGTTTTCTATAATATATCCGTTATTTGTTCGAGGATTGCGATGATATTGGTATCATTGTTATCGCGACTAAGCAGCCTTTCCAATAAACCCAATTTGTATTTTGTCTTCATGCCTCCTTTAAAGCAGTTGCAGTTGCGTTTTGCATTGTCTTAAGGAAAAACTGTCAGGGTGGGGGAAACATTTTACATACATGCGGTTAATATTTACATTTCGGTGGATTGGCCTTGATCTTAGTTTCTTTCACTATGGGGCCTCGTCGTTCACCGTTGCAACAACATCGCATGGTAACCGCGCATTTGTTCATCACCGCAAATAACTATTGTAATTACTATAAATAAGTTCCCTTGAATAAATACTATAAATAAATAGAGATAGAGCAGCTGCCTCCCCTGCAGAAGGACCGTAGTTTGAATCGCTGTGCCGTACAGTTCCCATCGGATTAAGAAAATCCACGTGTTAATTGAGTTGGTGTTCTGATAAGCCGAAGCGGCATTTGTAAAAGGTGTTCATTTCAACAAAACGGCTGAGCACATATTTCGACAATAGTTCCCGAAGAAATAGATTAACAATGATAAGTATTAAGCTCCTAATGTGGGGGGCAGTCCTAGACAAACATTCGTAGACTGCTTTAACTCTTTTGGAACACAACTGTGTTCTGTCAAGGACGACTAGATCAGTCGTCAAGGACGACTAGAACCCCTAGTCCAGGATACTGGCGCCACCACTTTAAAGACCCAACCTGGCACACGGCATACTCCGCCAGAAAGCATTCCAGAAGAGGGGGTGCGGGCTAGGCCCACCGCCTTCATCTCTCTCTCTCTCTCTCTATATATATATATATATATATATATATATATATGGTAAAAAATGGGTAGATCTTTTAACAAAACTGTTGTTTCTGTGGACGTTTCTGTCGAATGCCGACCTTATCCACGCACCTTCATCAAGAAAAAGGTCGGCATCCGACCAAAACGTCTAACAAATTTTTTTACGGCGACCTTAGACAGCCCTTCTCGCAATTATATATATATATATATATATATATATATATATATATATATCCACTTTGGCATTTCCTCTTTCCAATTTGGCATTTTAGATGCGACTGCATCTCATACACTCGCCTTGTCCCTCCATACGGCGTTTTCCACACCCCTCCCCCTACAATATAAAGAAAAATAATAGTTAGCGGTGCCCGGTTTCGATCCCACAACCCTCTGGGTGGAACGCGAGGTACATGGTGCTCTTTCCACTTCGCCACAAAACCGAGAGAGAATCAAATGCTACGAACGCGCCTTATATCCTTGACTCATTCAAACTACGTCAAGAAGCTACTGATACAACGCATGATGGGGGAATGATTACACTTGCAATAAAAGAGAAGAAGCTCCCACTTACAGCAACAATGATGGACTAAATGTCGTTTCGACAGCGAAGCCCAAAGCATACCACTTAGAGAGCTTGACCAAGATTGGCGAATAAAACATAATAATTATCATAAAACATAATAATCATACGCGTTCCTGACGCGTTTCACGCGATTTCAGAATCAATCCAGCGGAAACACCAAGTGAACCCCACGATGCGTCGCTTCTATACAGGGTTCCTCTCGCGGGGAGGTGGGCGAAATTTTGTTTTTGTCGACCGCGTAGCCAAGCAGATAGCCTCAGGGACGATACTGATCATTTACAGGTGACGAAGATGAAGCATTACTAGAAAAGAAGACCGGTGATGATGATTACACAGAAGATTTAAATCAGTGAAATATTGTGCCGCGGAGAGCTAAAGTGCGTACATTATTCATCCCCCTCGAGGAAGGCGGCCGCCCGGCCGCTGGCATTCAGGAAGTGCGAGAGTGAAACTTTTTCACACCGGTGACATGCACAATTTTGGTACCCCGAGAGCGACGGCCCGTCCATGAAGACGCAGTCATGACCTCATAGTTGACTGACGACGTCGGCTCCAGAACGGTATAAGGGCCTAATAATTGCCTAAGAAACTTTTTGCATAGCCTTGTACAACCTGGTCTCCTGGGCGGAAATAGATACACCGTTGAGAGGCGTCGTACTGGTGCTTCCGGCCCTGCTGGCAGGCTTGCGTGTTTTTACGGGCAATACTGCGGCAGTGGTGAAGGCGAGAGATGAATTCGTCAGACCCGCGGAAAATTCTGTCACAAGTGCAGATAAAAAACATGTGTCTATGACGAAGGAGGGATCACAAAGATGAAGAAAGAAAAATGGAGCGTATACAGTTATTTGTTGGCGTGCCGTCTTGTACGCAAACGTAACGAATAAAAGGATGGCATCCCAGTTAGTATGGCTTGTTCGTATATACATGGAGATCATATCTGAAAGTGTCGATGGAAGCGTTTCGTGAGGGCCCTTGTTTGGGGTTGGTATGAGGGCGTCATTTTGTGGATGGTGCTTCATGCACGAAGCAGGTCTGCAATGACGCTTAAAAGAAATTCCTTTCTGCGGTCACTTAGTAGAATCCGGGGGGCGCCGTGGCGGAAGATCACGTGATGCAAAATAAATTCGGTGACTTCTTGGAAGCAGTGAGAGTGAACAGGGACCGTCATTGCATAACGCGTCAAATAGTCGACCGCGGTCACGATACAACGGTAGTCGGAGGAGGTGGAAGGTAAAAAGTCCTATAGATCAAAACCCCCCACGCCAAGAGCATTCGCCATACAAGGAATGGGTTCTAGAAGTCCAGCAGACACCGTTGTAGGGCGTTTGTGATGCTGACACAGTGCACAGGAGCTGACATACTGAGCGCCGCATTTTGACATGCCAGGCAAGAAGAAGCGAGCACGGATCCTATAAAAACGTTTTTTTGAAATCCGAGGTGGCCAGCATCAGGGTCATCGGGGAAGGCTTCTAAAAGCTTTGGCTGCAAATCCCGCGGAGCTACAGGCACTCATTTTTCTCCAGCAGGTTGATGGTTTACGCGGCACACCGTTGCGGAGCGTGTACTTTGCAAGATGGCATCGTAAACGGCTGTTAGGAGGCAGCACCACCCCAGACAGTCGATCAGTTATGGTACGGCAGTACGGGTCCGCCTGCTGAAAAGACAGCAGGTGCAGGGTCGATAGCAGCCAAGGATATAGCTCTTGCAGCGGAGGTCACATCGCCAGCCGTTTTCGATTTCAACGCGAGGAGACAACATGACAAGGCATCTGGATCAGGGTGTTTTTTGCCGGATTTGTACTGTTCAGTGTACTCGTACTCCTGTAATCACAAAATTTACCTTACCAGCCGACCGGAAAGGTTTTTCAGCATTCATAACCAGCACAAAGCGTGATGATCGGTCACTAAGGTGAAGTTGGCGGCCGTATGAGTATGGACGGAATTTTTGCACAGACCAGACGACACCCAGGCATTCTTGCTCAGTAATGGTGTAGCTCTTCTCTGCGGAACTGAGAGTGCGATTGGCATAGGCCACAACACGTTCTCTAGATGGGGGGTATCGCGCCGGAGAATACCAGCACCAATTCCGTACTCGCTTGAATCTGTATGCAATAAGGTTGGCTTGGTGTCGTCGAAATGGATCATGACAGGGTCAGATATAAGCGCATCTTTTAAGGCTTGAAATAATTTTTCGCAATCCTTAAATTATAGGAAAGGCGTGCCAGAACGGAGAAGCTTGTTTAGTGGAGGCGCGAGGGTGGTGAAGTTGCGCACAAAATGTCAATTCTTGGAAGCAAGGCCAAGAAACCTGCGGCGCGTCTTGTGTTGCTGCGGACGTGGAAAGCCCTTGACTACGCTAATATTCTCAGGGTCGGGACACGTTCTTTGTTCACAACATGGCCCAGGACCGTGATGGTCTTGCTGGCAAAATGACATCTTTTGTGTTGAGCTCTTGGCCAGCGTTAGCGAGACAGGTCAGGACTTCATCCAGCCGCTGCAGGTGCTGAGAGAAAGTAGACGAGAAAACAACAACGTCATCAAGACACCACAAACCGGTTTTCCACTTTAGGCCACATAGAACAGTGTCTATGAGTCGCTCAAAGGTTGCGGGCGCGTCACACAACCCGAACGGCATAACGTTAAACTCGTATACGCCGTCGGGGGTACAGAATGCTGTTTCCTTCGTATCGGCTTTGTACATGGGTATCTTCCAATACCCTTAACGCAAATCCTGGGTTGAAAAACATTCCCCTCGTTGCAAACAATCCAAAGCATTGTCAATACGGGGCATGGGGTAGACATCTTTTCTTGCAATTCTTTTAAGTGCTCGATAATGCACGCAAAAGCGAACTGTCCCATCCTTCTTTCCCGAAAAAGACCAGGCACTGGAGGAGGGACGAAGTACGTCTCGCTTAAGCATATCCTAGACATTCCCTTCAATTACTTTTTGTTCAGACATGGGCGGCTCGGTATGATGTGAGGACTGTCCGCCTGTATGCGGTGCGCTGCGGCAGTGTCCTGACTTAATGTTTTGGAAAAGGAGTCGAAAGACGCACTGTGCGTGTCCAGTAAGGCTAATAACGACCGTGCCTCTTACCGTGCAACGCCTGGGCTAATGGTGGCGGTCAGCACTGAAGCAGAAGTGTCCGAAAAATAGGAACGCGGAAGAGAGGACAACAAACCGATTGGAAGAGCATCAATGGTCTCTACCTTATGAGTCGAGGCCACTGTGGTGCCTTCATTAAGCAGGATCAGGTCGGGACTAGTGTTGGTCACGGTAATGGTTGCGAACCCATTGCGGAAGCGTATGAGGCACGTAGGTATCACGACTCCTTTAGAGACTAGGCTTGCACAAGGGACGACTAAAATGTCCCCCTCATTGATGCCGGGCGATCGTACTGTGAGGAGAGTATCCAGTCCTGGAAAAAGAATACAATCAGCAGCCACTATGAGGTTCACTTCAGGCATACTGCAAACACTAGAAACTTGCTCAGTTGGCAGTTAATAGGTTGGGCTATCACAAGAGATGACAGCTGAGGCTGAAGAGGGGAAATCGCACCCGAAAATTAGCGAATGAGCACAAGACGCCTGCACCGCACACAGATAGAATGCCGAAGGCCGTCGATAAGTACGCGTACCGTGGACTGTCCAGATAGCTCAATGAAAACATTATTTGTGCCACACAAGGTGAAGCCAGAGTAGAGAGTTTGCAGTTTACGAAGTGGAGCACACAACTCTGCATGTGTAACTAAAATACGGCTGGCAGTGTCCACAAGAGCATCAACAAAAATACCTTCGACGATAACAGATAAAATGTTCGATGGCCACAGCGCAGGAATTGTACTTTTACCAGGTGTAGCAGTTGTATCTCCAAAATTGCAGAGGTTTGTTTTCCGGGCGGAGGTCCGCAGCATGAGACGCTGGCGAAGGGGCGATACCGAGCGGTTCTGGAAGGGAGATGGTGAATGGCGTCGCGATGTGCTGAAACTGCCAGAAACGTCCTGCGTGTCCGAGGTCGACGGAAAGGGAAATGGAGGGGAATGGTATGCCCGTTGACGAAAGCCATATGGAGGTCGGAAGGTGTAGCAGTCCGGTATAAGGCCTCCACGTTCATCTTGCTTACGCCGTCTACGAAATCGGGCAATATGACCCCTGATACCAATGTAAAACCAAGTGGGTCGAGGGGCCGCCATGGAGCATAGTACTGGCTGTACGGCTCAGGGAGCGTCAGAGAAAGGGCAGACAAATGACTCTGAGGAGGTGCAGTACCGGGAAGACTGGCTGTACTGGGCTGGTCTCGGCGTACTGAGCCGCGTGCTGTGGAGCAGCGTGTTCGGTAGACGGCCCGCTTTACATGAGATGCACCTCTTCTTTAACCAGGTCACACAATCGTGGCGCCACACAGAAACTGGCGTTAACCAGAGGGGCCAGAGGTCCTTTGCGCCTAACGTTCTTCCCTAGTGATACTACGTATCAAAGAGCGCCCCTCTGTGCCGGGTTGAAGGCGGGCTGGTCGGGTGTTCTGCTTGATGCGAGCAGACTACAGCTCATCCAATCGCTGGTAAATTGTAAGTACGTCACGTACGGTGGTGGGATTTTGAGCAACGAGGGCAACAAAGGCAAATGTGCTAATGCCTTTCACAAGGTGCCGGACTTTCTCATCCACCGACATGTCCTTCCCGCGTGGCGACAACGCACAAGCACATCCTCAATGTAAGACGTGTACGTCTCACCTACTTGTTGAACGCGCTTGGAGAGTTTCTTCGTGGCGCTCTCCTATCGGGTCGACGATGTCCCAAAAGTCGTGCGAGTATCCTCAGCAAAGGTACTCCAATCTCCTAGGCGATGTGCGTTCTTATAAACCCATCTCCTAGCCACGTCGTCAAGTCAGAACGGGACAATAAAGAGCTTCACAGAGTCGTCCCACCGATTAAATGCACTCACTCTGTTGTAGTTGTCGAGCCAATCGTAGACGTCTTCACCGCGAAGACCAGCCAAGGATAAGGGGTACCGTTGCCAGATGGTAAACGCCCACGCATGAGGCGCAGAAGCTGTTGCAGGGGCGGTGCGAGTCGGGATGTTATGTTCCAATAGTCCGGTTGGCAGTTGAAGGCGTCTTCCTGATCGTAGCTCTAGGGGTGCTCTACGAGAGCCAAACGGCGGGGTCTAGGTGCATCTGGAGCACGTGTAAGAGGCCTTCAAGGAGACGTCGCTCACTCGACAGAGCAGAGAAGACAGAAGCCGTTTATTTGGAAAACGCGCAGCCAAGGAGGACTAGCCTCAGGGATGATAATGATCATGTAGAAGTGATAAAGGAATACTGGAAAGGATGACAGGTGATGATGATTACACATAAGATTGAAATTAGTGAAATATAGTGTCGCGGTGAACTTTTTTTCTGACTAAAAAAAATCTTCATCTGTTTCGAAAACCTACCGGATTTCCCCCTTTGCTTTCCGAGGATTTCTTGACTGCCAATCCTTATTCTGTCTTATTTCACTGAGTCTCTCAGTTCCCATTTCTGATTCGCTACATGCATAGCGAGGGCCCCGGTTCTGGCACTCTTGGTGCGAAAGGTACCTTAAGACGGTTCAACACAGGACGACCACTGTCGACATATTGTAGACACTGCAGTCACGGCCCGGGGGTTAAAAAGAAGTTCCCCTTCACCCAGAGTAGTCCAAATGGCGCAGGCTACCACCCCCAAGTGGAGGAAACAAAAACTACCTTGTCATAAATACCCAAGAAAGTGGTGGGGAAACCGCCCCACCGGTAGCGTAGTGGTTATCGCACCAGACCGGTATTCTGGAGGTCGTGGGTTCGAATTCTACCCGGCCGTCATTTTTTCACCACTTTCTTTCTGACTAAAAAATTTAACTGTTTCCATGACCTACAGCATTCCCCCTTTGCCTTTCGAGGTTTTCTTGCGTGCCAATTCTTATTATATATATATATATATATATATATATATATATATATATAGTAAGGAAATGAGGGGCTCGTTAAGAAAATACAGATAGGTCAGCAGTCTACGACGCCATAGGAGGCATAGGGGTGTGGTTAGGCTCTTTTCTTTTTTACTACGGTTAAGGGAGTGAACATTTTTTTTTAAATATACAGAAGAAAGAAAGAAAAACACGCGCCCAGAGTGGGGACCGAACCCACGCCTTTCGATTACATGTCGAATGCCTTACCAGTTCGGCTATCTGGGCGACTGTGTTCTCCTTCACTTTCTGGGCTATTTATATTAACTAGAAGTGTATCTGACACTTGAGGGTGGTAGCCAGCGCCACTCTGACTACACGGGGAGAAGGGGACCTTCTTTTCAACCCCCGGGGCGTGACTCCAACGTCTACAGCCTGTCATGAGCGGGTAACTGGCGGGAAGCCCTCTTATGCTACCTAGGCATCAAGGCTGCCAGAACCGAGACCCTCGCTAGGCTTTCGCAGAATAATATAGTAAGGAAATGAGGGGCTCGTTGAGAAAATACAGATAGGTCAGCAGTCTACGACGCCAAAGGAGGCATAGGGGTGTGGTTAGGCTCTTTTCGTTTTTACTACGGTTAAGGGAGTGAACTTTTTTTTTTAAATATACAGAAGAAAGAAAGAAAAACACGCGCCCAGAGTGGTGACCGATCTAAAGGCGTGGGTTCGGTCCCCACTCTGGGCGCGTGTTTTTCTTTCTTTCTTCTGTATATTTAAAAAAAATGTTCACTCCCTTAACCGTAGTAAAAAAGAAAAGAGCCTAACCACACCCCTATGCCTCCTTTGGCGTCGTAGACTGCGGACCTATCTGTATATATATATATATATATATATATATGCAGATACAGTCGAGTCCACTTATAACGATACCGTTTATAACAATATATCAGATATAACGATGAACAGCTGTGGCACAGTCAACTTTTGTATTCTTTGTATGATAAAATAAACCGCTTATTACAGTGCTCCAGGACCACGATATCGGATATAACTATTGAATCCAGTTATATTGTGCACCAAAATTGCAACATTTACCACTTATTGACGCGGTAACGCAGCCTACTCAGGTAGTATCCATACTTAATCACAGCGCGAAGGAGAGGACACACACAAGACTAACGACTGGACCGGCGCTGACTCTCAACTCTAGTGATTAGTCTTCTGTCTGTCCCGTCGTTCGCACTGTGATTGGTATGAACACTTACCAACTCGCCCAACATGCAACTGTCCTACATTTACGGTACTGTCGTCGTAAGAGGCCCAATGCGTCACGCAGTCCCTCGGGGACTTTGTTTTCGCAACGTTCACTTACCTCAGCTAGGTGAAGCACCTATAGATGCTCTTGGAAAAGATTTGGCCTACCTTCACTCGGCAAACAAAGGTGACCTACTGTGGCTTGTTTTGCGCAAATTTGTAATAGTACGACCTTGCTGGCTTGCGAATAAAATGTTGTGAGCTCTGTTCCCTCTTTTTTTTTCGCAACCCGCTTATAACAATTGGATGTCCTTGGCACCTGGATATTGGTATAAGTGAACTAGACTGTATATAAAAAACTATATATATAAATATATATATATATATATATATATATATATATATATATATTTATATATAAATAGCGAATCAGATTAGGAAATGAGGGGCTCGTGAAATAAGACAGAAATAAGGCTTGGCAGTCAAGAAAACCTCTGAAAGCCAAGAGGAGGATATAGTAGGTCATACAGACAGATAAAGAATTTGGAAAGAAAGAAAGCGGAGAAGAAATAACCGCTACATGCATAGCGAGGGCCTCTGTTCTGGCAGTCTTGGTGCCATTGGTAGCGTAAACGGGTTCAACGCTGGTCGACCACTCTCGACATGTCGTAGACACTCGAGTCACCGCCTGGGGGTTAAAAGAAGATCCATTTCACACCGAGAAGTCGGAGTGGCGCTGGCTACCATCCCCAAGCACAGGGAACAAAATTACATTGACATAAATACCCAAGAAAATGGAGGGGAAAAACAGCACCGCCGGTAGCGTAGTGGTTGTCGCACCAGACCGGTATTCTGGAGGTCGTGGGTTCGGATGATACCTGGCGGGCATTTTTTCTCGACTTTCTTTTTTTCCAAATTTTTTTATCTGTTTCTATGACCTACTATTTCCTCCCCCTTGCTTTCCGAGGTTTTCTTGACTGCCAACCGTTATTTCTGTCTTATTTAAACAAGCCCGTCATTTCCTATTCTGATTCGCTACATGCATAGCGAGGGCCTCTGTTCTGGCAGTCTTGGTGCCATAGGTAGCTTAAAAGGCTTCAACGCTGGTCGACAACTCTCGACATGTCGTAGACACTCGAGTCACGGCCCGGGGGTTAAAGAGAAGGTCCCCTTAACCCCGAGAAATCGGAGTGGCGCTGGCTACCACCCCCAAGCACTTGGAAAAAGATTACATTGACATAAATACCCCAGAAAGTGGAGGGGAAAAATAGCCCCGCCAGCAGGATAGTGGTTGTCGCAGCAGACCGGTATTTTGGGGGTCGTGGGTTCGGATCCCACCTGGCGGGCATTTTTTCTCCAGTTGCTTTCTTTCCAAATTTTTTATCTGCTTCTATGACCTACTATATCCTCCCCTTTGTTTTCCGAGGTTTGCGTGTTTGCCAAACCTTATTTTTGGGTTATATATAAATATATATATATATATATATGTATAGTAAGGAAATGAGGGGCTCGTTGAGGAAAATACAGAAAGATAGGTCGGCAGTCTACAAACCCAAAGGAGGCATGGGGGTGTGGTTAGGCTCTTTTTTTAACTACGGGTAATGAAGTTAACACTTTTAAATATACATAAGAAAGACAGAAAGAAAAAGACGCGCCCAGAGTGGGGACCAAACACACTCTTTTCTATTAGATCTCGAATGCCTAACTTCATTACCCATAGTTTTAAAAAAATAAGAGCCTAACCACACCCCTATGACTCCTCTGGGGTTGTAGACTGCCGACCTGTCTTTCTGTATATTTATATATATATATATATACAAATAAGAATTGGCAGTCAAGAAGACCTCGGAAAGCAAAGGGGAGGATGTAGTAGCTCAAGATAAAGAATTTGGAAAATAAGAAAGTGGAGAAAAAATGCCCGCCAGGTGGGATCCGAACCTACCAACCTTTTTTCGCCACTTTCTTATTTTCCAAATTCTTTATCTTGAGCTACTACATCCTCCCCTTTGCTTTCCGAGGTCTCCTTGACTGCCATTTCTTTTTTGTGTCTTATTTTCAACGAGCCCCTCATTTCCTATTCGGATTCGCTATATATATATTTATATATATAAATGGTATGACAAGAGTTCACGTTAAGAAGTCCCAGTGCTCCAAAATTATTCGGGAGGCCTAGACTACGAAGCACCTCAAACCTGGCGGCAGAATTCGTCGGGTTAATCACCAAATTCTGAATCAGATCGTAATTTTGAGTGAATGCGGCTTGGTCTCATTTTCAGTACTGAAGGGAATATACGTATTTATGACCTGCGCGGGCACGTGTCGGTGTCTTTTATGCTGAAGAAATGTAAATAGATAGATGTAACTTTAATGCGAAAACGGCTGGCTCGGAGGGCTGTAAGGTTGGTAGGGAGGGAATAGAGCGGTAGAATTAAGTCTGGCTCAGAATGTAAGCCTCGCTTGCGAAATCCCATACGGAACGAAGCACTCGAGCGACGTGCGTGTGCTGTGGTAGCGTTGTCCAAATCTTATACGTGGTCACTTGGGGGTGATAATTCGCGCGAATACTCTCAAGACCGGGACACTCCCACACTATAGAAGGACGGACCCCCAGGTCACAGGTTAGGCAGGTAATGTCAGGAAGTGAGAGCTGGATGTCGTCATGTTGCTGGCTTTCAGGAGGAGAGATGTAAGCTCGAAATTTAACACGAACATCATCAGTTAGCGCCGCTCCAGCTAGAGCGTTATGGATGAAAACCTCGCCAGCGCGCGGCACTCCGCTCGGCAATTCATGAGGAACAAAAATACCGATGCTTTTAGGACTTGCCGCCCTCGTTGCTTCATGAAGTCACGTTGGTCGTCAGAGTCCTGGAGTGGACGGATGGTACTGAACTTGGAGTCGGGATACGGCAAGCGGGAGTTTAAAAGCGCGCACGCCAAATACGTGAGGGGCCTCATTTCCGAAGCTTCCCGCGTGGCCGCAAACCCAGGTCACGTGTACGTGTACATAATTATGAGCTTTCATTTTCATGAATCGTCAGGATTTCTTTTTAAAAACACTATCAATATTGAGAGACAGAACACTCATTGCAAAGTCTGCCGACCGGGTCACTATATACGGCAGCCTTTTTTATGCTCAAAAAAGCAGACCAAGTAATATAAACGGAGGTAACCGTACAACAGCTTATTCATTTCTCGAGATTGTTAGAAATGGGGTATACATAACAATAGACAAGAATTGTTTGTTGGCTTCATCCTTCGCATCAACAAACGTATTTTAATATTTTTTTGTATATTTAAGTGTATTTTGTATGCACATGGCTTTCGCAGTCAAAAGTAAAACAAATATAAAAAAGAATGCGTAGGATGCAAACCCCGCTGGTGCTTTTAGGGCGCTTGTCCTGCTATTGTAAAATTTGAAGGAAGAAATATAAAGTATGAGATTAGGCCCGCACGACTGCGCCAATCCCGATTTAGTAACCTTTAAGTTACCGGATACCTTAAATAAACAAAAAGCGGCAGCTGGAAAGAAACCTCAACTTGTAATGGCACTGGCAATGGAACTTCGATGCGTAGGGGGTGGGGGGGCACCATCACCGATAGAGTGTGCCGAGCCCCCGAATGATAGTCTAGTTCACTTATAACAATATCCAAGTGCCAATGAAATACCATCGTTATAACCGATGATTGCTATGTTCGAGTTTGTGAATAAAAAGATGTAGCAGAACTCAAAGCATTTTATTTGCAGGCAAAGAAGGTTGTACTGCTATATATTTGCGGAAAGAAGCCACATTCAGGCAGCTTTGTTTGCTGCACTGAAGCTTTCACATATCTTTTGCAAGAACATCTATAGGTGCTTCACCTAGCTGAGCGAAGGGTTATTGGTGGAAACGATGTCCCTGAGAGACTATCATGCATTGGGCCTCCTGCGAAGGTACCACCCCAGTAGGCTGACCACGTAGTCACGGCCACAGCTGTCCGCAGCACGTATCCGCGCAACGATTGCTTCTTCAGTGAGGCACTCAGACATTTCCAAAACACCGGCCCTGATGTCTGATGCGCGGAAAAACCGAGGTAGATGAAGAGGCACCGAGTCAAATTCAAGGCAGCAGGCATGGGGACAGGGCCAGAGCGGCGGCATCGGGAGGGGTGTTTGGAAGGAGAACTGTTCCCCTCCACCTCTCACTTCTTTGTAAGCTGCGCAGTTGACTCCTTTTCTGAGGGGTGGACGGGATGCGAGGCACATCGCGGCGCATGGTGTAGGTGTAGTTGGCGTGGAGAGCCGGCGGCACCCCGCTTTTCGGCTCTTGCTGTAACCCGATTCAATCGTTACATCCGATAATTCGGGCACTGGAACATTGTAATAAGCAGTTTATTTTCCCATGGAAAGCACTTTAAAGCGGATTGTTATAAACGGTATTTTATGAGTGGACTCGACTGTATACCGAAAGGGGCTCTGCACCCAAGCCCCCTGTCTTTTCCCCCGTAGTCGGCGCCTATGTATAGAGGGGTGTTCAAACATGGCTGTGCAGATTGCGTCCTCCATTTTGTTTAATGAAGTCACCCTGAAAGGCCCACACTGAAGAAATCGGCCAGAGAACACAGGTGCACAAATGACTAAGGCTCAGGTCTGTAAAGGCTTAAAGAAATGTTATATCTAATAAATAAATTCCCTCAAGTACACTTCGAAGTTTAAAAATTGAGGGTGATACATACCGGGATACTGTACCAGCAGCTTGGGTTAGTTACCAATTCTCAAGTAGTTATGTATCGGGGCAACTGCTTAGGAATGCCCAGGGTGTTGTAACGCCTAGTTACGCAATGCGGAGGCCGATTCCAAATAGGTCCACCAACTCAGGTATAACGCAACAGCCTAAGCCACCCTTACACCGAAAAAGTCAAGAGAGCCTCAGCATCGTTCCCGGAGAGAGGTGAGCGCAGGGCATTTAGAATGCGGCACTAAAACATTTTCGCTACCGCGTTCTGAGAAAGTGGACGGCCAGCAAAGGATTTGTAAACTAGTACACAAGGCGATGGGAAAGTCCATAAAGTGTTGCTCGTCTTCTCACGTGCTTGTCGCACGTGCTCAGCTTCTTTTGCGACAATTGCTTGATAGTGTCTGGCGTCAGTTGCCCTCATAGTCTTAGGAACGAACTGCAGGGTCCTACCTGTGTTTTTTCTTACAACTGCACAAAGTGTTCCGGAGAACAAGAGGGTGTAAAAGTAAGTCATTCGAGAGCCGTAGGTTCGGCAGGTTACCAGCGGGCTTAAACGAGGTGGTAACGTTTAACACGGCAAAGGAACGGGTCACCAAAGGAAGTGGAACAAAGTTAGGAGGGGGGGTTGGACGGCGTCTTGGGCAGCACTGCTCCACTCGGCCACGTGACTATTTGCTAGGGCCGAAAGGACACCTACCACCGCGACCCAGCCCTGCTCCGAGCTCATTGCATCTAGGCGATAGTTACGCTGACAAGGATGATTCTCTCGTTAACACGTAGTTCTCAAAAGACTCATTCGCCCACTTGCGAACGCAGGTCTACAAGATAAGGCTGAACTTACTAGGATTCTCAACTTTCACGTGGATTAGGCATGCAGACGTTCAGCAACAAAACGCACAGACTCGATTGTATGCATTTTGGGTTCTTAGGGCTGCAGCTTTCGTCAGCTAACGGCATGTCTGCCCAGAAAAACCCCACAAAATTTATAAGGGACACGTTCTGCAGGTAGATCGCTTGACAACGTCAAACCCACCTGGCCACCACCGCGAGGAGCAGGCCCTTCGAATTATGCACGAATGACGAGCGCTTAAAAACGTTGTATGAACGAACCTATTCTCATTGTTTGAAATTATGACGTAAAACTGGGATGTCAGACGTCACATTGGGCCAGTCGTTCGCGCCACACAGAACCATTAGTTGCATCTCCTTCGGCCGTACAGAATATCACCGACTGGATGCATGTCAGCACTTCATCTTAACGCCACACATCCTCCGGAACATCGATAATAAATGTCTGTTCATTTAAGCAATTTGGAGAAAGTTTATAATACAATTTATGTAAACATTGACTATATCTTTGGAGTTTTTACCAAAGGCAAAATATAATGTGGTTAAAAACGCACTTCAATATTTATACAATAATTTTACGGCGGTCGTGAAAGAGCCCGCGCAGAATGTGCACACACACACATCTTGTTTGTTTGAAAGGTTGAGAGCAAAGTGCTATGTTCTAGTGCCATATTTGTTGTTTTATCAAGACATTATTCGCAGCAAATGGGACCGTCAAGCTCTAAATCACAACGAAGTGACGTGGGCGAAGAGGTTGAGTGATATCATTACCGCACAACGTGAATGAGTGCCTGCCACCAACGAAGAAAACGATGGCGCGTGGCACGCCTTGTCCCCGCTAAAGCCACGCCAATGCAGTTAGGGAACATCTAAGCTACTTAGAACCACGTCACGTGACAGGGCGTTGCATACGCACTGTCTCTTGCTCATCGCTCGTCTCATCTGCTCGTGGTTCCTAATATTGTGCTAGTCACGGGCGGCGGGCTCATGGCGAGGGACGTTGTCGAGTTGGGGCCGCGTGTGACCAACACAGCCGCCGTGGTCTCCACGCCGCGCCTGGGCCAAAAACATGCAAAGCTAGGACAAGAGTTGGTATGATTTCATACCCACCACCAAACTTGTTACAAGGCGGAAAACAAAGATGTCATGAAGGAATATTAACATTGTGGGAGATATATTTCAACTATTGCTATTGGGGCCATCTCGTTTGTCCTCAATCACTTAGAGTATAGCATACCGCCGTCCTTACCGATTTTCCTTCACAAGATTCATAAAAGACACCCCAAATGTACGAAAATTGCGTACAAACCTTATATGCGCGGTTTATCACTACACTTTGCGAAAGTATACAGACAAACAAAAAACATTATTCAAAGTCCAGAGCGGATTTCAATACGAGACCTAAACAAAACGTGTAGAATATATTCCTTGCTTTACTTATACTTTCAATATTTGGCAATTCCTCCGAGCTTTATTTTACCTACCCAAGGTGCCACTCACTTGAGTCAAAACCTTTGCGCTGAAGCATATCTACCCGAAAAGTCGCTTCCCGCTTGTGTAGTAATGCTGCATCGTCGCGGAAAAAATGAACGTTTCGTAGCTCAGAATCGTCATAAATAAAAAGCTTTAGATTTTATAAGTAGCCTGAAAAAAACAAAGTGACACAGGAAAGCCGCTGCCATCCAGGGGTTTTTTCGCTATTTCACAACGTCATCGTCCACAGGTATTTTTTAAGAAATGCCAAAAGAGTGCAATAAAAAATTTTTATTACAAAAGGAAAGTTGTAGTGTTTATTTGGGTAGTATTTCCATTGCAAAAGGAAACCAACATTCATGCAATACACAAACAAATATTTGCGTGCACGCAACATCTTAAATATTCTGGAGTTTTTTCTTGAAACACAGTAAGTTAACGTAATCTGAGAAGCAGCTAATGGTACTGAAATCTAATACAACGGAGTTTATAGCAATGGCCTTATAGCAATGGCCTTTCCATAAAGATTGCCTGCCTAAGATTAGCGAATATTTGAAGCAGTGCAGATTTGTTGTACTTTCAGGCCAGTTAGATCAAAGGAGTATAGCGTCGGCCGGCCGCCCTAATGGTCTGGATATTTTTGCCCATACGGAAAAGCTTTTCGCATAGGAGACCGCAGATATTTTGTTTTTTTGTTACACATGCTCTTGCCGACGGAATGATACAAGGTATCGCACTTTATGCCCTTGTGTGTCACCAAAATATTCGAGTCAGAAAATTCCACCAACAGCAAACACCACCAACTGTTTTATGAATATTTTATTGTGGTTCCGGTTTCTTTATTGTCACTTTCTTCGAATGGAGTTTGACAGTAACTTTGATAAACTGCAATGTATGGCCCAACCGTACACCTTTCATAGAAGTATTTACGGCAGTTTTCGCTCGGTATAGGGTGAGTTGATGGTGACTTCGCCCGTAATTCACAAGAGGTGTAATCGTGGTCCTTATATACTGCAGAAAAACATTGCTTTAGAGTAACGAAGAGAACCCGGCAAAAGTGCATGACACATGAGGGCTACAAGAAACACTTTAACAGTTTGTACTGAATTTATTTGTGTTTACAAACCAATGTGTAAGCCTTGGAGAAGGGAAGAGGTACACAAAAACTCAGAGAAGCGAAGTGTTTGTCACCTTAGGGAAGTGAACCTTAGAGAAGCGAAGAGGTACACAAACACTACACATTTCGATGCCGCTCCGTGTATATTGTTACAAAGAATAATGAATAACTTTTCAGCCTGTTCGCACCAGCACACACAAAATGTTTAGAGAACTCTGAGCAAACTTTTTTTGTTACCCCGCACGCATCCTTTTAAAAACAGGTGTAGAGTATTGGGGCTGCGTACAAAGATATTATTGGTTAGTAACTTGAAACATAGTTTGACTGCAGAAAAAAATTTGCCTTAAGCAAGTATTCAGTTTCAAACAGAGACACATGGTGCTCGGTTAGGCCATAGTTGCGATTTAAGACATGGAAAGTGGCGATTAGAGGTAGCTTGGGAGAGGTTCACGATATTTGAATTGAATGGGTCTGGGTTGGTCCAGATAAGAATGCATATCATTGAATGTGTCCTTTTAGTGTAAAAGAATTGTGATAACGTGTTTCATTATTACTATTTAAGCATCATTGAATGCACAAAAAAGAGCGACAGCATGTAAATATATGGGCCTGCTCAAAGTAGCATAGATAAAATGACAATAGTTGGAAGCAGCAAGTTTATATTAACATGTAAAAACTAAACCTCAAAGAAGAGAACCTTGTAAATGACGAAGGAAAACTACAAACGTAGTGAGTGGAATTTTTATATATAGACATTTTTCACCAAAACGTGCGAATGGTTCATGCCCCTGAAGCAGGCTCAAGATGCTCTCTCTCTCACTCTCTCTCTCTCTCTCTCTCTCTCTCTCTCTATATATATATATATATATATATATATATATATATATATATATATATATATATATATATATATATATATATATAAGATGGTGTGATCAAAAAGTCTGGGTCAAGCGGGCTTGCAGGTGATGGGCCATCGGCAAGGCTTGGTCGGATCGCCTTTCGGAATGTTGAGAGTAGGAAGATGGACACGCTGGCCTGATCGAAGCTCCAGGTAGAAGCTGGGGATAGCGTAAGTGGATCGAGGGGCACGTCAACGACGTGAAAGACTCGAATACGGGAGACCTAAAAGACCCATGTAATGAGGAGAGGCCGTTGCAGAAAGCGATGCTGGAGAAGGCGTGAGGATGAGAGATGAAGAAGGTGTAGTGCTCGCGTGCGACACACTGATGATGTGTTGCTAGGTGGGAATGGCCATTCGAGTTACAGTTATGAAACAACGCTGACGCCTGTGCTGACAATATATATACTTCTTTGACTGCCGCTTCCCGGCTGTGTATTTTTGAGTTGTTTTCTTGCTTCCGTCGAAAAACTTGCTTGCTTGAAAACAAATGCGTCGTCTTTGGCTTCATGACGTCAGGTGGAGGTGAGGGGTACGCACCCTTTATGCTCACTACGACCTGTGGAAGCCGCCAAACCACTTCAATTAGAGCCAGCCACCGACTGCAAGATTTACTGACCGAGGTCGGTCTTCTATCGGAAGGGCCCAAGAGAACGATTGCTGCAACCAACAGAATGGTGTGAGAAGAAACGTCGCCAATCGTCCAGCAGCAGCATCGGGATCCCGCATCGTTCAGGGGAACCCTTTGCTGAAGACCCCGAAGAATGGTTGGGGAAGCTGGAGTGCGCCCGCATCTTCAACATATGCGACGATGAGAAAACGTTCCGGCATGTCTTCTTTTACTTAGAAAGTGCAGCTCGAACTTGGTTTATTATCCACGAGAGCTCTTTTACCAAATGGACTGAATTCAAAACCGAGTTCCTTAAGACCTTCATTACCATAATAATAAAAGTGCGAGTTTCGCTTTTGCTTGAAACTCCAACGCAACACCCCAACAAAGGAGCCGTGAACTTCATTGAAGAAATGAGACAACTATTTCGCCCTGCGGAGCCGGAAAAGACGGAAGAAAAGAAACTGAGGTTCCTTATGCGAGGCGTAAAGCAAGAAGTCTTTGCTTGTCTTTTCCGCAACCCGCCTAAAACGGTAGCCGAATTCACGTCTGGAGCTGCCGCGATTGAGAAGACGCTAGAAGTTCGAACAATGCAGTACGACCGCTCTGTCAACGCTCAATTCTCGGAGACCATCAGTGCCGCAACTCTAAGCACCGATAAGTTGTGGGACATCATCCAAGCCGTGGTCAGGAAAAACCTTCGGAAGCATTTTCTAACGAGCCGCAACCTCAAGAGGCTTCCCTGACTGGCGTCATCAGAAAAGAGGTTCAACAGGCAGTAGGGACTTCTAATTCGTATGATGCACCCCAAGAGCCACGAGCGATGACCCACTCCGCAGCTTTCAGTCAACCCCGCCCTGATCCAATCCGGCATCCCGAGGCCCCGCCATACCTCGGCCCACTGTCTCCCGCCCAACGTCCTGTAGACCAATACCAGACGACAACACCACCTTGTGGTGAATGCCCGACGATAGCCCACTGCGCTACCACTGCGGAGATGCTGAGAGGCCGACCACATCTACCGTCGCTGTCCCTACAAAAGGCTCGGTTTGCGAGGGTTCTGTGTCGACGCACCAGCCCTCAATGACAATGCCAGCGCCCTGCTCAGATCGAAGAATACCTCTTAAACACTAACCGGGGGACCAGCCCGTTTCAACAGTTCACCGTCGCCCTACCCGTACTATTTGCCAAACCACCTTAGCACTGCTTATTTCTCACGTGGAAGGTCCCGCAGCCAACGCGGGAAAATAAAAGCAGCAACTTCTGGGAATAACGTTGCACGAACGCGGAAAAATCAAAACGCTCTAACGATGCTATGACAAGCCAAAGACCATGATTCAATACCTGCCCTCAGCTCTGCTACCCGGACTAGCCCGTATGTGACTCCTGCACACGACGACACCGACACGATGCGACGCGTACACGCGATGACCAAGCCTGCTGCTACGCGGTCTACGATGACGATGCGCATCGTCCTCGACCGCCAACATGCACAAGCCGAAGTACGATGCCCCGACGGCCCCGAAACTCTACGAAAGCGGTGTCCGACGTGCAGTAGTCGTTTTGATTACTTTAATGTAGTCGCCCTTATCGACACGGGAGTGGAATACTTATTGATGAGCGGGTCATTCGCGTCTATGCTGAAGAAAGTTACGACAGGATGGGACGGACAGCATACGCACCGCCGGATGCCATTTTGTAACACCAAGGTAAAAGTGCACATACGGCGTCATCATAGACACCACCACGTACCCAGCAGCGTTAGTTATTTCGCCTAAACCCTCCCGCGATGTAATTTGTGCAATAAACATTTTAAAGGACAACGGTGCAGTAATTGATCTGCACACTAGCTCTATAACATTTTCGCCGGATCACTCGATGATGCCGGAACCGATCCCCGAACACCATGCTTGCGTACGGGTTGCCGACAGTCACGGCACCCTGCCACCCCGCGCACACTTGTTGATCGACATCTACTGTGAGGATGCTGCTCCTGAATTTGACGCTATCGTGGAGAGTGACCAAAGTTTGCTTCTCGGCCGTGGTGTCTCCGTCGCAAGAGGCATTGCGCGCTTTAAACAGTGAAAATCTGACACTTTAGTCAATAATTTCACCAGGGAGGATCAGCATCTAAACAAGGCCCTGCCACTGCATTCCCCGAAAAAGCGGAAGAAACAAGTCAAGTGGACGCGGTCGCCAACTGTGAACGCACCCGCGCAGATACTGTCAAGCTGCCGCATCCTTTCGACGTGAACCCGGCGCTGTCTCAAGAAAGTCGGCACAAATTATTAGATTTGCTGCGTCGCTGCAGCGAGTGTTTGTCGTCCAACTCAAAATTATGTTAAACACCCCTAGCAAAGCACCTAAGTATAAAAAAAAGTGGAGCCCGACTTACCCGACATTCACGGTACCGCATGTCTTCACACGAGCGGGAAGCAATCCGGACACAAGTCGAAGACATGCTTATAGGAGACACTATACAGCCATCGAAAAGCCTCTGGGCTTCTCGGGTAGTACTCGTAATGAAAAAAAGGTGGGACATTGAGGTTCTGCGTTCACTATTGGTGGCTGACGAAAATCACCGAAAAGGACGTTTACCATTGCCAGGAATCGACAATGCCCTGGGTCACTTGTGCCACACAGCACTTCTCATCAATGGTTCCTACGACAGGCTACTGGCAAATTAAAGTGGACCCGAGAGATCGTCTACGCATAATGAATACGTTCTTCTGTAAACGGGAGAGTAGGAAGTGGACCTGGAGGAGCCCGAATGGGGAGCACAAAAATGAAATAGACTTCATATTATGCGATAACCCTTGCGTCGTGCAGGATGTAGAAGTGCTCGGAAGGGTAAGGTGTAGTGACCACCGTATGGTAAGATCTCTAATTAGGCTAGATTTGAGGAGGGACCGCCACAAGCTAGTACGAAAAAAGCTGATAAATGAGCTAACAGTAAGACGTAAAGTAGGAGAATTCAGGATCGCGCTGCAGAACCGATATTCCGCCCTTAACGAGGAAGCCGAGCTTACGACACAGGAAGCCAGTGACAAGCTTACACGCATTATCACGGAGTGTGCAGTAGAAGTCGGGGGCTATATGGCTAGACAGGATACTGGTAAAAATTCACAGGAGACGAAAGATCTAATTAGGAAATGGCAAACCATGAGAATCTCTACCGCAGCTGACAGAATAGAACTAGCCGAGCTCTCGAAGGTAATCAATAAGCGTAAGACAGCTGACATACGGAAGTATAATATGGAGAGGATCGAATACGCTGTAAACAACGGAGGTAGCCTGAAAGCAGTGAAGAGACGTCTTGGCGTGGGGAAAAATCAGATGTATGCACTTAAAGATAAGAAAGGCAATGTCATCACAAATAGGAATAAAATAGTCACAGTGGCCGAGGAGTTATATAGAGATCTGTACAGCAGCCGGGACATACAGGATAATCCCGAACGAGACAGTAGTTCAGAGGAGATAGACATCCCACCAGTAACGACCGAAGAAGTAAGGAAGGCTTTGAAAGAACTAAAAGGGGGAAAAGCACCTGGTGAGGATCAGATAACAGCAGACCTCTTGAAGGATGGCGGCGAAATTGTACTTGAAAAACTGGCAAACCTGTATACACAAATGCCTAATGACCGCAATGGTACCGGAATCTTGGAAGAACCCGAACATCATCCTAATCCATAAGAAAGGCGACATGAAGGACTTGAAAAATTACAGGCCGATCATTTTATTGTCAGTCGTATGCAAGGTATTTACCAAGGTAATCACTAACCGAATCTCTGCAACCTTAGATTTCAATAAACCTAAAGAACAAACAGGGTTCCGTAAAGGTTATTCAACAGTGGACCATATTCACACCATCAATCAGGTGATAGAAAAGTGCGCGGAGTATACTGAACCCCTATATATAGCCTTCATAGATTATGAGAAAGCATTTGACTCAGTCGAAACCCTAGCAGTCATTCAGGCATTACGGAACCAGGGGGTAGATGAGCATTGCGTAAGAATACTAGAACATATCTACAATGGGTCTGGAGCTACCATCATCCTCCATAAGGAGAGCCCTAAAATACCTATAAGGAAGGGTGTCAGACAAGGAGACACAATCTCTCCAATGTTATTCACAGCATGCTTACAAGAAGTATTCAGAAAGTTGGATTAGGAACAGGTGGGAGTAAGGGTTAATGCAGAATACCTCAGTAACCTCAGATTTGCTGATGACGTTGCCTTGCTAAGTAACTCGAGGACGAATTGCAAAGCATGCTTTCCGCACTGGGCGAACAAAGTAGAACCGTGGGCATGAAAATTAATATGCAGAAAACTAAAGTAAAGATCAATAACCTCGGGACAGCACATCAGTTTGAGATAGGTGGCGAGGCAGTAGAAGTGGTAAGCGAATATATCTACTTAGGCCAAGTTGTGACCCAGATCCCAACCATGAGGCAGAGATAATTAGAAGGATCAGAATGGGGTGGGGTGCATATGGCCGACATTCTCAGATAATGAATAGCAGCCTACCATTGTCGCTGAAGAAGAAAGTGTGTGACAGCTGAATCTTACCGGTACTCACCTACGGGGCAGAAACTTGGAGGCTCACTAAGAGGGTTCAACTTAAATTGAGGACGACTCAGCGGGCAATGGAGCGGAAAATGATAGGTGTAACACTAAGGGACAAGAACAGAGCGGAGTGGGTGAGGGAGCAAACTGGTGTTAAAGACATATTAGTAGAAATTAAGAAGAACAAATGGACGTGGGCAGGGCATGTAATGCGACGGCAAGATAACCGCTGGTCATTAAAGGTAACAGAGTGGATCCCTAGAGAAGGCAAGCGTTGCAGGGGGCGGCAGAAAGTTAGATGGGCAGATGAGATCAAGAAGTTTGCGGGGATAAATTGGTCACAGTTGGCAAAGGACCGAGGTAATTGGAGAATAATGGGAGAGGCCTTTGCCCTGCAGTGGGCGTAGATAGGCTGGTGATGATGATGCTGATGATGAGAGATGGTCATAATACTGCATTTATAACCCCGGACGGCCTATACGAGTTCAAGATGATGCCGCTTGCGCTATGCACGGCCCCAGCAACGTTTCAAAGAGCCATGGACACTGTGCTAGTGGCCTGAAGTGGCACACCTGCCTCGTACACCTCAACGGCATTGTGGCATTCAGCAGGACTTTCGACGAACACCTTGCAGGGTTGCAGCCTGTACTCGAGGCTATTCGGTAGCTGGTGTTTAAATCTGAAGCCTGAAAAGTACCGCTTTGTATACGGGGAACTCAAATGTTTGTGCCACGTCGTCAACCTCGCGGGATTCTGGCCTGACCCAGTGAAAAAATCAGCCATAGCAAACTTCCCTAAACCGAAAGACATGAATGGCATTCGAAGAGTTCTCGGACGGTGCGCATACTACCGGCGCTTTGTCGCAAACCTCCAATAAATTGCAAAGCCCCTCACACACTTGACAAAAGATAGCACCCGTTGAACTTGGGAAAGTGCACAAGAGTTGCACATTCGACGAAAACGCTCAAACGGAAAAGCACACGGGTGCCAGTGATATAGGCTTTGGCGCCATCCCCGTCCGAAAGCAAAGCGGTTTGGAAAAGGCAATCGCCAATTCCACCCGTTGTATTTCAAAGGAGGAGAAAAACTACTCCGCCTCCTAGAAACAGTGCCGTGATATCGTATTGGGCATTTCAATATTCCGCCCTTACGTGTATGGTAGACCGTTCAATGTTGTGAAAGACCACCATGCGCTGTGCTGGCTCGTCATTTTCAAGAACCCCTTGATCCGTATGGGGCAATAGAGGTAGCGACCAAAAGAATTTCACGTTTTAATCGTCCATAAATATGGGAGGAAGCACTCCGGCGCCGACGTATGTGCCGTGCCCACTTCGACCCACCACCTCAAGACACCCACGCAGACAGAGCGTTATTCGGAGTAGTGTCGGAGAGCGACCTAGCCGCCCAACAGCGTGCCGACGCAGAGTTACGAGACGGGATCGACTAACTCGAAGGACGCAGTGTAGCCGTGCCTAGGTCCTTCAAACGCCACTTACCAGAATTCAGCCTCAATAACTGCGTCCTCGAAAAGAAAATTTAAACCCCAGAACGAGAACAAATTATCTTCATGTTCTCCCTGCAGGCCTTCGCGACGAGATTTTGGAAGCGTGCCACGACGACCCGTCGTCCGGACAACTCGGTACAGCGCCCACTACTTTAAACATTCAGGAGAAGTACTAATGGCCCCGCCTTACAACCAATGAGTGCCACTACGCCCGAAGCTACCGTGACTGACAGTGACGAAAAATGCCGAAGACAAGACAAGACCCACCGTAATTCTGTCTCCTATTGCCTTCCCATTGAGGCCCTTTTAACCGATTGGAATAAACCTTTTGGGCACCTTCCCTACGTTAAGATTAGAGAACAAGTCGATTGTTGTAGCCACAGACTACATGACACACTACTCAGATGCAGCCGCTCTTCCGAAGGGGGCGACACAAGAAGTCGCGAAGTTCTTCATAAACCAAGTTGTGCTGCGACATACAGCCCCTGAAGTGGTAATCACGCTCCGCGGAACGGCAGGTACTGCAGAGCTGATGAAAGGAATACTTGTTAAAGCAACACGGATGACTGAAGAACGACGGTGCCCCACCCCAAACGAACGGACTGACGGAACGTCTGAACAAGACAATCGTGCATATGCTGTCAATGTTTGTCAAGGTTGAACATAGGACTTGGACGAAGCACTTCTGTATGCCACATTTGCGTAAAACTCGACTATCCAGGAAACTACGCAGATCATGCTTTTCGAGCTTGTCTACGGAAGACAGCCGACTACGATGCTAGACGCCATGCATGTAGAAGACGACGACCTCAACCCCGACGTGCAAGGATGCATTCCGCGTGCGGAGGACACCTGCCAGCTCACTCGAATTCGTACAACAAACCAGCAGCTAGTACAGGAGACCAGCAGCTAGTAAGTGCCGGTCGCTACAACCTCTGACGCCGAGACGCCGAGTACCACCCAGGGGATCGTTTGTTTTTTTGGACTACCATCCGACGACGTTGACGCAGTGAGAAGCTGCAGCGACGGTATTTTAAATCCTACCAGATTGTACGACGTGTTGGACGATTAAGTACGAGGTTATCCCCGATGGTGTTTTTGGAACATCACGGCGATGCACTCGGCCCGAAGTCGTCCACGTGGTTCGCCAGAAACCTTACTACGCAAGATGACGGACTTTTTGTGGTTTGTTCTGACCGTCTTTTATTTTAGCATCGTATGGATGCACTCTTACAGTGGGAAGTGCCGCGAACTATCCATTTGTTTGTTTATATTTTATTTTTGCCGACGGCAGCGGCGGGTTGTTGTTATCGGTGTTATCGTGCGTCAAGTTAAGGCGTGCTCAATTATTTTTTTTATCCTGCACGTGATATTTTTTTGTTGGGCTGACCGTTTCGAACCAATAACAGCATAGAATAATCTTCTTTTATCTACATTGTCCTCAAAGAAATCGATGGTTCGGGAAACGCTCACGCTCACTCTCGCAGAGCAGACGCCCAAGCATTCCACTAGCCGACGCTGGCCTACCACGTCACTTTGTTGGCTTCTGCTTTGCCGCCTGTGTATTCTTTGAATTATTAGGGGAGCACAAGTTTTCTAAACTTGTTTTTCTTCAACACAACTCCGTGCGCTGTCTTTGGCTTCATAACAATGTGTGTATATACATATCAATATATATATATATATAATACAGAAATGAGGATTGGCAGTCATGAAAATCTATGAAAGCAAACGGGAGGATGCGGTAGGTCATTGAAACGGATAAAAAGTTTTTGGAGGAAAGAAAGTGGAGAAAAAATGCCCGGCGGATGGGATCCGAACCCACGAATCCCAGAATACGCGTCTGGTGCCATGATCACTACGCTACCGGCGAGGCTGTTTTCCCCCTCAACTTTCTTCGCTATTTATGTCGAGGGATGTTGTCGGCGTTTAAGGGTGGTAGCCAGCACCACTCGGACTACTCGGGTTAAAAACACCTTCTTTTTTACCCCCGGGGTATGAATTCATTGTCTACGACATGTCGAGAGTGGTCGAGAAGCGTTGAACCTTCTTAAGCTACATATGGAACCAAGGCTGCCAGAACACAGACTGTCGCTGTGCATGTAGCGAATCAGAATGGAAAATGAGCGGCTCATAGAAAATAATGAAGGAATAAGGATTCCAAGTAAAAAATCTCAACGAAAGGAAAGGGGAGGATGCGATATGTCATTGAAACGGATAAAAAATATTTGGAAGAAAGAAAGTCGACCTCTCTCGACATATCGTAGGCGCTCGAGTCACGACCCGGGGTAAAAAAGCTGTCCTTCACCCCTAGAAATCCAAGCGGCGCTGGCTACCACCCTCAAACGCAGACAACCAAATCTCTTCACACAACTAGCCAAGGACGTAGAGGGGGGAAAACAGCCCCGCCGGTAGGGTAGTGGTCACCGCACCAGACACGTATTCTGGAGGTCGTCGGTTGGGATCCGACCTGGCGTGCACTGTTATCTCCCCTTTCTGTCTTTCTTCCAAAATTGTTTTCCGTTTTATTGAACTACGGCGTCCTCCCCTTTGCCTTCCTTGGCATTCTTGACTGTAAATCCCTATTTCTGTATTATTTTCAACGAGCCCCTCTTTTCCCATTCTGATTCTCTACGGGCATAGCGAGGGTCTCTGATCTGGCAGTCTTGCTGCCATAGGTAGCTGGAGAGGGTTCAACGCCTTTCGACCACTCTCGACATGTCGTAGACGCTCGAGTCACAGCCCGGGAGTAAACAAGAATGTCTCCTTCACCCAGAGTAGCTCGAGTGGCACTGGCTACCACCCTTAAACACAGACAACAAAATATCTTAATATAAATACCCGAGAACGTGGAGGGGAAAACCAGCCCCGCCAGTAGCGTAGTCGTCATCGCACCACATCCGCATTCTGGAGGTCGAGAGTTCACATACCACCCGGTGGGCATTTTTCTACCCTTTCTTCTAAAAATTGTTTGTCCATTTCAATAACCTACCGCATATTCCCCATTGCTTTCCTTGGCTTTGCTTTACTGCCAATCCTTATTTCTGTATTATTTTCAATGAGCCCCTCATTTCCCATTCTGATTCGCTACACGCAATATGAGGGTCTCTGTTCTAGCAGTCTTGGTGTCATAGGTAGCTTAATCGGATTCAACGCTTGTCCACCACTCTCGACATGTCGTAGACGCTCGAGTCACGACCCGTGGGTAAAAAAAAAGGTTTCCGTCACCCCGAGTTGTCCGAGTGGCGCTGGCTACCACCCTTAAACGCAGACAACGCAATGTCTTAAATAATAGCCGAGAAAGTGGAGTTGAAAAACAGCCCCAGTGGTCATCGCACACGATGTATATTTTGGGGATCGAGGGTTTGGATCCCACCCGGCGGGCGTTTTTTCTGCACTTTCTTTCTTTCTTCCAAAAGTTTTTATCCGTTTCAATGACCTACCGCATCCTCCCCTTTGTTTTCCTTGGCATTCTTGACTGCCAATCCCTATTTCTGTAATAATAAATAGGTTTTAAGTAAGTCGGCTCTGTTGCCTGGCCTGGCCTGAGTGCTTTCGAGCAAGCGCACTAGTCCGAATCTTATTCGCGGACTTATTGAAGTCCCTGAATAAGACTAGACTGTGAATAAGACTGCCAATAAGCACAGTGTTCGTGCAAGCGGGCCCTGGTTTTGTAAGTTCGTCGCCGTATACGTCAACCGCACCTTGCATGAAGTCATATAAAGCAATTCCAAGTCATAAACCCTGCTACTGGATAATTTGGCATCTAATTTATGGCTGATTTTTTTATATAACCGTTTGTAACTCCTTGCAGGTCACTATGAAGTAATTTTTTGGGGTGTTTTTGGACCACAACCTTGCAAAGTCTCCGCTCTTTATCGTTCTGATCGGAAGCACGCCGACGCTCGCTTTCTCACGCTTGTCGTCTGGCGATGTTTTTCTCCTTACCACTAGAACACAGGCTTTTCCGCCAAAGAACCGAGGTGCAACGATGAGCCTAGCTACGATGACGAGGGGCACTTCGTACGCTCCTCAATGAACATTAGTACTGGTGTACAACAGCTTGGCTGCACATCTACTCTAGCTGAACGGGATGTCGGCCGTTTGTTTGAGGCGCAAACAGGAAGTCCTCGTTATCATTTACCCAATCGTACTCAACAACCTTGGCCCCCTGCAGTGGTCCGGAGGCTAAGGTGTGGTTTGTCTAAGCACTAGAGCAGCCGGTTCGATCATAGATGCGGTGGCTGATTTTTTTATGGAGACCAAAAGCGTAAATGGCAATATTTCGAGAATTCGGTGCAGGCTAAATCTTCTGAGGCGATGACAATTATTCCCGAACCTTCCACTAGTTTGCGCCTCATAGCTCCGGTGTAGCTCCGTGCTTCAAACCTAACCCATCTTCGGGACATCACCGAATTTATGTCGATTTCAAATCCTTTAAGGTACACAAAAGAAAGCTATAACCTGGCCGGTTCTTTTCCGTCTGGAAATCAACTGCGTCACTATTATAGTAACGACCATTTCAACGAAGCTCCCACATGCAACCTTGCTGCACTTGTGCAGTATTTGGGGCCTATTAAATAGCTTATCTGGCTCGCAAACCAGTCGCCAAGTGAACTGGCGCACGGCAGTTTTTCAGCACTTTTTCTTGGTTAGAAGCTACTAGAACCAAGAATTCCAACCTCGAATTTTGTTTGCCACTGGGGTAGGATTGTTCGCGCACAGTCGCTAAAGTCTGCCTGCCCACCTATACTTATATTGTTTTCTTAAACGAGTCACCTAGCTGCCCCTCTTGATAAAACCACTTCATTCACCTGCCCGATGAGTCGGTGTATTGAACCTTTTCAAGGCAAACCTTGTGTGGTAAAACGTGCCCATGAACATTCTGCGGCCGTTCAAAACAGAAGTCCCTGCAGTTCCCGCTGCCGGAGCAGTACTTAACACCGACAATGTTACAGTGACGATGTTTTCAATAAAATAACAAACAGTCGTCTCCGGGAAAAAGGCCCCAAAAAATATGACATGCTCATATAGCTCCACCTGAAAACTTTAAAGTAAAATGGTACATCGGTTCGGCTTGTCTCGTGTATTCTTCGCTAATCGAACGCACATCTGCTTGGTATAAAGAAGAATGACGTTTTCGAAAGAAGTCTTTCCCGGAAGCAAGGGCCGTTGCGTTTGTTTTCGGTTGTATTACTTTGCATCCGAATTTATGCTAAAACATTGCTTGCCTATTGCTTTGGTTGTACTGCTTACACAATTCCGCACTTTCTGTTTTGGTTAGTCAACACAATAGCGGCGCTGGTTTTTTCTCGGGCTGGTATTCGCAATGTACCAAACGGAAAGGGGTCACTTGCCTATTGTTCGAGTGGTATAACGAGCACACACCCCATTGGCGCCAGCACACAAGAGAATGCGATTTTCAATGGATGCCACTGCTTTTATGGAGGGGATCTGTGTAATGAATTACCAATGATGTTAAAATACTCAATGTGCCAAAACCAGTATATAGGCGTAACGAGTCAACCTATGAGCCTACGTCCTAACGGTCACTGGGCACATATTCTTAGCAAATCTTCCATAGCTCTAGCGCAGCATTTCAACCAACCAGGCCACATTTTTAAAGACCTTAGGTTGAATAAACTTCAGTCACAATTTAGGTTTCCTAGGCGAAGTAAATACCGAGAATCCTGTTTAATTCACCAATCCAACTCTATGGAACCTGCTTGATTTAATGCGTCTAGGACCAACTTTGCGATATTTACAGGGAATACAGCATTAGGCCCTGTTTTGCCTGTACCTTATCCAACGAACATGACCCCTCTCTCTGCTCGTGATGTGGTCACCTAATTGCATTTGTTTTTATTCCTTAGCTTCCACTTTAGTACTTACAGGCATTCCTCCAAGCTTTTCTCTGGAATCCCATTTTACTTTTTTTCTGTCTTTTTTGGGCCCCTTTATCTTGTGCCCATTACATCCCTCTAACTTTATCCTTCCGCTTTTCTGTTTCAGAAACAGTCTGTTCTAGGAATGTTGCTGTTGGCGACACGTGCCATTTCAGTTGTGCGTTTATAGACTTACCCTTGTGAAGGCAAGTCTCTTGGCTGAAACGTTGGGAACAATCGTGGTTTTTACCCTGTTTTAATTATTTATTTCTTGTATATATATATATATAACATCATCATCATCATCACCAGCCTATCTACGCCCACTGCAGGGCAAAGGCCTCTCCCATTATTCTCCAATTGCCTCGGTCCTGTGCCAACTGTGACCAATTTATCCCCGCAAACTTCTTTATCTCATCTGCCCATCTAACTTTCTGCCGCCCCCTGCAACGCTTGCCTTCTCTAGGGATCCACTCTGTTACCCTTTATGAACAGCGGTTATCTTGCCTTCGCATTACATGTCCTGCCCACGTCCATTTCTTCTTCCTAATTTCTACTAATATGTCTTTAACACCAGTTTGCTCCCTGACCCACTCCGCTCTCTTCCTGTCCCTTAATGTTACACCTATCATTTTCCACTCCATTGCCCGCTGAGTCGTTCTCAATTTAAGTTGAACCCTCTAAGTGAGCCTCCAAGTTTCTGCCCCGTAAGTGAGCACCGGTAAGATGCAGCTGTCATACACTTTCTTCTTCAGCGACAATGGTAGGCTGCTATTCATTATCTGAGAATGTCTGCCATATGCACCCCACCCCATTCTGATCCTTCTAATTATCTCTGCCTCATGGTTTCGATCTGGGGTCACAACTTGGCTTAAGTAATTTATATTCGCTTACCACTTCCACTGCCTCACCACCTATGTCAAACCGCTGTGCTGTCCCGAGGTTATTGATCATTACTTTAGTTTTCTGCATATTAATTTTCAGTCCCACGGTTCTACTCTGTTCGCCCAGTGCGGAAAGCATGCTTTGCAATTCGTCCCCTGAGTTACTCAGCAAGGCAATGTCATCAGCAAATCTGAGGTTACTGAGGTATTCTCCATTAACCCTTACTCCCACCTGTTCCCAATCCAACGTTCTGAATACTTCTTGTAAACATGCTGTGAATAGCATTGGAGAGATTGTGTCTCCTTGTCTCACACCCTTTCTTATAGCTATTTTACTGCTCTCCCTATGCAGGATGATCGTAGCTGTAGACCCATTGTAGATATCCTCTAGCATTCTTACATAATGCTCATCTACCCCCTGGTTCCGTAATGCCTGAATGACTGCTAGGCTTTCGACCGAGTGAAATGCTTTCTCATAATCTATGAAGGCTATATATAGGGGTTCAGTATACTCAGCGCACTTCTCTATCACCTGATTGATCGTGTGAATATGGTCCATTGTTGAATAACCTTTACGGAACCCTGTTTGTTCTTTAGGTTGTCTGAAATCTAAGGTTGCAGAAATTCGGTTAGCGATTACCTTGGTAAACACCTTGTAGACGACTGACAGTAAGCTGATCGGCCTGTAATTTTTTAAGTCCTTCATGTCGCCTTTCTTATGACTTAGGATTTGAATATATATATATATATATATATATATATATATATATATATATATATAGATAGCGAATCAGAATAGGAAATGAGGGGCTCGTTGAAAATAAGACAGAAATAAGAATTGGCAGTCAAGAAGCACTTTCTTATTTTCCAAATTCTTTATCTTGAGCTACTACATCCTCTCCTTTGCTTTCTGAGGTCTTCTTGACTGCCAATTCTTATTTCTGTCTTATACATATATATATATATATATATATATATATATATATTGCCGCGAACCATACATTGGGTTTGCTTATTTGTGTTTTGCTTTTACCGCCCGGCTGCGCCGGTCTGCGTTATCTCTGCGCCAAGGGAAGTGCGTGTTCCATTCTTTCTTTCTGTGCCGCATGCGTTATCTGTTGTGATGGGGAGAGCGTTCCGATCTAACGTGAACGGCCCAGAATGATCTTCTTGGATCTACTATGTTCTCGATGCGAATCGACGTTTCGAGAACCACGCGCGCCGAAAGATAAAAGGCCTGCAGTGCGGACGCCGGGGCATTCGACTCGACGACACTCGCCTGTGCAAGTCACTTTGTTGACCGCTGCTTCGCCGCCTCTGTATTCTTTTGAGTTGTTAGGGGAGCACAAGTTCGCTCCGATAAACCTGTTTCTCATTCAACACAACTGCATCGTCCTTGTCTTCGTGACATCTGGTGAAGGTGCGGGGTACGCACCCTTCATGCCCACTACAACCTCGAAAAGCCGCCAAGCCAGCCCCAAAAAGAGCCAGCCCCCGCCTGCAAGATTTACCGCCCGAGTTCGGTTTGATGCCAGAAGGGCCCAAGAAAAGGAACGCTGCAACCAACACCATGGTGCAAGAAACAACGTCGCCAATCGTCCTGCAGCAGCCCCGGGAACCGCCATCGTTACGAGGAGCCCCCGCAGAAGACCCAGAAGAATGGTTGGAGAAACTGGAGCGCGTCCGGAAATTGAACAGGTGGGACGACGCAGAAACGTTCCGGCACGTTTTCTTTTGCTTGGAAGATTCGGCTCGCACTTGGTTCGAGAACCACGAGAGCTCCTTGAGAAACTGGGATCAGTTCAAAAGCGAGTTTACTAAGACCTTCACTACCGTCGTGCGGAAAGAAAGAGCCGCCCTTTTGTTAGAAGCGCGCACTCAACACCCCAACGAAGGTGTCGTGATCTTCGTTGAGGAGATGAAGCAGCTATTTCGCCGCGCAGACCCCGAAATGACGGAAGAAAAGAAGTTGCGCTTCTTAATGCGCGGAGTGAAGGAGGAACTGTTTGCTGGACTTGTCCGAAATCAGCCCAAAACCGTCGCCGAATTCGTGACCGAAGCCAGCACCATTGAGAAAGCCCTCGAAATGCGTGCTAAGCAGTATGACCGCAACTTTGTTAGCGCGGCCAATGCGAACGACTTTGGCAGCACGCGGATCCCGGCCGACAGCCTACGCGAGACTATCCGCGCAATAGTAAGAGAGGAGCTGCGGAAACTTCTCCCAACGCCGCCGCAGCCCCAAGTCGCTTCCCTCACCGACGTGATTAGAGAAGAAGTGCAACAAGCGTTGGGAACTTCTACGCCATCCGAGGTACCCCGAGAGCCACAAGCTGACATACTCCGCGGCTGTTCGTCGACCCCGCCCTGCTCCAACACGCCGTCAAGAGGCCCCGCCGTACCACCGCCCACTGTCACCCGCCCGACCCCCGGTAGCCCGAAACCAGACGCCGAGGAAGACGGACGTATGGCGAACTCCCGATAACCGTCCTCTGTGCTACCACTGCGGAGAGGCCGACCACATTTACCGTCGCTGCCCATACAAGAGACTCGGACTGCGTGGTTTCTCCGTCGACGCACCTCGCCCTCTCCCTGGCCAACGACCACGTGAGATCGACGAGTATCTATCTGAAACCAGCCGTGGCCCAGCGCGTTTCAACCGTTCGCCGTCGCCCTACCCCTACCAATCGCCGAACCGCCGTAGCAACGCTGACTTCGCCCGTGGAAGGTCCCCCAGCCCACGCGGGGGAAACTAAAGGCGGCAACTTCTGGAGGTGAAGTTGCTCTACGGCGAAAAACTAGAAACCCTCCAACGACGCAAGGACGCGCTGAAGACAGTGATTCACGACATGCCCTCATCCCGACGACCCAACCTAACCCTGACGAGACTCCCGAACACGACGACAGCTACACGGCGCGACGCGTACCCGACCTGACCGAGACGTCCATTGACAAGACGACGACAACGACGATGCACAGTGCCCGACCATCAACACGTACAAGCAGAGATACGACGCCCCGACGAACCCGGAACTCGAGGACGACTGCATCTGACGTCAAGGTGTCCATCGACGGCTTTGACGTAGTCGCCCTCGTAGACACGGGAGCTGACTATTCGGTTATGAGCGGACCATTTGCGTCTAATCTGAAGAAAGTTATGACCAGATGGGACGGTCCGCACATACGCACAGCAGGAGGCCACCTCGTGACACCAAGTGGAACGTGCACATCGCGCGTCACCATAGACGGCACAACGTACCCTGCGGCGTTCGTCGTTCTGCCTAACTGCTCCCGCGACGTGATTCTCGGAATGGACTTTTTGACGGACAACGGCGCAATAATTGATCTGCAGACCAAGTCGATAACATTTTCCTCCAATCACTCCACGACGCCGCAGCCGAACCCCGATCACCGTGCTGCTGTCAGGATCGCCGACGATCACATCACCCTGCCACCCCGCGCAAGCTTGATGATCGCCGTCTACTGTGAGGATGCTGCTTCTGACATCGACGCTATCGTAGAGAGTGATCGCAGGTTGCTTATCGACCGCGGTGTCTCCGTCGCAAGAGGCATTGCGCACTTTAAGCAACGCCAATCTCACGTTTTGGTCACTAATTTCACCGAAGAGTACCAGCATTTAAACAAGGGAGCTGCAATTGCGTTCCTCGAAGAAACGCAAGAAGCAAGTGATGTGATCGCAGTCGCCGACTTTGAACGCACACCCGTAGAAACATTCAAGCTCCCGCAGCCATTCGACGTGAATCCGGCGCTACCGCAAGAACAACGGAAAAAATTATTGGCTTTGCTGCGTCGCTATAGCGAATGTTTTTCGTCGAGCGCAAAACTACGTCAGACCCCTCTAGCGAAGCACCGAATAATAACCGAAGATGGAGCCCGACCTACCCGACAGTCACCGTACCGCGTCTCTTCACACGAACGGGAAGCCATCCGGACTCAAGTCGACGACATGCTGAGCGATGACATTATACAGCCATCGAAAAGCCCCTGGGCTGCGCCCGTCGTACTCGTAAAGAAAAAAGACGGCACATTAAGGTTTTGCGTTGACTACCGGCGACTGAACAAAATCACGAAAAAGGACGTGTACCCCCTCCCCCGAATCGACGACGCCCTCGACCACCTCTGCCACGCGAAGTACTTCTCATCGATGGACCTGAAGACCGGCTACTGGCAAATTGAAGTGGACGAGAGAGACCGAGACAAGACTGCATTTATAACCCCAGACGGCCTATACGAGTTCAAGGTGATGCCGTTTGGGCTGTGCACAGCACCAGCGACGTTTCAAAGAGTCATGGACACTGTGCTAGCTGGCCTTAAGTGGCACACCTGCCTCGTATACCTCGACGACGTAGTGGTATTCGCCCGGACTTTCGACGAACACCTTGCAAGGTTGGAGTCTGTACTCGAGGCCATTCGTACGTCGGGGTTGACGCTGAAGCCTGAAAAGTGCCGTTTCGCATACGAGGAACTCAAGTTCTTGGGCCACGTCGTCAACGCCGCGGGAGTCCTACCTGACCCGGCAAAAACTTCAGCTATCGCGAACTTCCCTAGGCCGAAAGACAAGAAGGGCGTGCGAAGATTTCTCGGGCTGTGCGCATACTACCGGCGCTTCGTCGCAAACTTCGCACGCATTGCAGAGCCACTCACGCGCTTGACGAAAGACAGCACCCCTTTCAGCTGGGAAAACGACCAAGAAAAAGCATTCTCCGAGCTGCAAGAACGCCTGCAAAGCCCGCCCGTGCTCGCTCATTTCGACGAAAATGCCGAAACGGAAATGCACACGGACGCCAGTGATATAGGCTTGGGTGCCGTCCTTGTCCAAAAGCAAAGCGGCTGCGAAAGGGTAATCGCCTATGCCAGCCGTGGTCTGTCGAAGGAGGAGAAAAACTATTCTGCCTCTGAGAAAGAGTGCCTGGCTATTATATGGGCGATTTCAAAATTTCGCCCATACGTGTATGGAAGGCCATTCAAGGTTGTAACAGACCACCATGCGCTGTGTTGGCCCGCCAATTTGAAGGACCCCTCTGGCCGTCTTGGGCAGTGGAGCTTGCGCCTGCAGGAGTTCGACGTTACAGTCGTTTATAAATCCGGCAGGAAACACTCCGACGCCGACTGCCTGTCCCGCGCCCCCGTCGACCCACCACCAGAAGACTCTGATGAAGACAGCGCGTTCTTCGGGATCGTGACGGAGAGCGACCTAGCCGCCCAGCAGCGTGCCGACCCCGACTTACGCGTCATAATCGAGTACCTCGAGGGATGCAACGTTGCCGTTCCTAGGACCTTCAAACGCAGCTTACCAGCATTCAGCCTGAGAAACTCCGTCCTCGTGAAGAAGAATTTCAGCCCCGGAACAAGAGCGAATTACCTTCTCGTCATCCCCGCGGACCTTCGTGACGAAATTTTGGAAGCATGCCACGACGACCCGTCTTCCGGACATCTCGGCACAGCCCGCACTATTGGAAAAATCAAGGCGAGGTACTACTGGCCCGGCCTTACCTCTGACGTCACCCACTACGTCCGGAGCTGCCGTGACTGCCAGCGACGAACAACGCCGCCGACAAGACCCGCCGGACTTCTGAAACCGATCGCCGTCCCATCGAGACCATTTCAACAGATTGGAATGGACCTTTTAGGCCCGTTCCCTACGTCACGATCACAGAACAAGTGGATTGTCGTAGCGACAGACTACATGACGCGCTACGCAGAGACCGCCGCTCTTCCTAGGGGGACTGCACAAGAAGTGGCAAAGTTCTTTATAAGCCAAGTTGTGCTGCGACATGGAGCCCCGGAAGTCCTAATCACAGACCGCGGAACGGCATTTACTGCGGAGCTGATGCAAGGAGTATTACGCTACTGCAACACGGATCACCGAAGAACGACGGCGTACCACCCCCAAACGAACGGACTAACAGAACGTCTGAACAAGACAATCGCAGATATGCTGTCAATGTACGTTGACGTTGAACATAAGACTTGGGATGAAGTGCTCCCGTATGTCACGTTTGCGTACAACACGGCTATCCAGGAGACGACGCAGCTGACGCCGTTCGAGCTTGTCTACGGTAGAAGGCCGACTACGATGCTCGACGCCATGCTTCCGCACGTAGAAGACGACGACCTCAACGCCGACGTCCACGGATATCTTGAACGTGCGGAGGAGGCCCGCCAGCTCGCTCGAGTTCGTATAACGGACCAGCAGCTGGTGGATGCGGGCCGCTACAACCTCCGACGCCGAGACGCCGAGTACCAACCAGGGGATCGTGTGTGGGTTTGGACTCCCATTCGACGACGCGGACTCAGTGAGAAGCTCCTGCGACGCTATTTCGGACCCTACCAGATTCTACGACGTGTTGGCCAACTTACCTACGAAGTGATCCCTGATGGTGACTCCGGCACATCACGACAACGCAGGCGGCCTGAAGTCGTCCACGTGGTTCGCCTAAAACCTTTCTACGGACGATGACGAACTTTTATTTTCATTTGTTCGGACTGTCGCTTATGTTAGCATCGGGTCGATGCACTCTTAGAGGGGGGGTAATGCCGCGAACCATACATTGCGTTTTCTTATTTGTGTTTTGCTTTTACCGCCCGGCTGCGCCGGTCTGCGTTATCTCTGCGCCAAGGGAAGCGCGTGTTCCATTCTTTCGTTCTGTGCCGCATGCGTTATCTGTTGTGATGGGGAGAGCGTTCCGATCTAACGTGAACGGCCCAGAATGATCTTCTTGGATCTACTATGTTCTCGATGCGAATCGACATTTCGAGAACCACGCGCGCCGAAAGATAAAAGGCCTGCAGTGCGGACGCCGGGACATTCGACTCGACGACACTCGCCTGTGCAAGTCACTTTGTTGACCGCTGCTTCGCCGCCTCTGTATTCTTTTGAGTTGTTAGGGGAGCACAAGTTCGCTCCAATAAACGTGTTTCTCATTCAACACAACTGCATCGTCCTTGTCTTCGTGACAATATATATATATATATATATATATATATATATATATATATATATATATATGTGTGTGTGTGTGTGTGTGTGTGTGTTTGTGTGTGTGTGCGTATAGTGATTTAGTGCACTGCATATCCTGCCAAAATAGCGTTGGAGAGTGTGTGCTGTGAACAGTGCTAATGTTTCGAGGGTGATACTTTATGTTACACAAACTTGTTAAGAGATATTTGTGTACTCAGTGATGAACTGTATTTAGCAACAATTGACAGATAGGCGTAGGGGCTCAGTGCTGTAATCTTAATCCGTGCTACACAAAAAAATAAAAAAAAAATTTTCGAGGAGAAAATAACAAAAACCTACGGTAGTTCAGAATCTTTTTAACCGCATGTTGATCGCCAATACACCTTTCTAAACAAAGTACGTAGTGAACTTACGGGTTTCTCCATTTTTGTCAACTGTAAACGTTCTGGCCCTATTTAGAAATACGCCACAGGATTGATTCGGTTCAGCATATAGCAGTATTTCCGTGTGATTGTCAAATTCTGAAAAGATATATTTTAGTTCAAAGATGGTGTGTCTGTAAAACGTTTACAAGAAAGTACCCTAATGTTCTATCACTATTCACTTTTTTGACAAGTCGGTGCTTTGTAAATTCGCTAATATAACATATACAGCTCCTTACAAAAACGTGACATATTGCTTCAAAATTTCACTGCCGCATTCTTCAAGCAGTGGATATTTTCGGTTCCTAAAAAGAATTTTGACTCTGCAGATTTTCTACATACTTTCATATAAATTTACCAGAAAGAAATAAAAAGAATGAACTTCTATTGATTCCCAGGAAATTTCCACATACCATAAAAATTAGATTTATTTTTATTCATTTAATACAAACGGCCAGCTACCTGTTGGCAGCCAAGGCAGGAGTGGTTACTTATTTATCCATTCGGCTCTGTGGTGAAGCGAACTCGCGTGGTACATCGAAACACCTAACCGAACAAGGCAGCAAAAAGTTTCCTGAGAAACGAACGATCAGAAAGAATAGCGCGTATCTCACCCCTACTTCAAACACTAAATTATTGCCACGTAAATATTACAATTAACATGACAATTTCAAAAAACCCTTCTACCTATTCTACGAAAATATCAACATCGTACATACAAATCGACCAGCCCAAAATATTCACGCATGCTTTTGCACAATACCACATGTAAGTGGTATTATTAGTGTTGGCTATCGGCATCTTGGAAAGACGTTGGGTCAGGAAAACAAGAACTAAGGTGGGAACGAAACAATGTACTTAACGGACAATCGAAGCTTTGTCGAGAAAGAATATTTAACCTGCACTAAAATTGCAAGCCGATTTTGTGAATTGCGGTGTGACCGTATATTTGTGAGCTTCCAGGCACTACAAACTTGTCCATGTTCTATGGCCTGAACACTGATAGTTGTTATGTCAACTAACACGAAATGTGCAGCGTCCTACAAGTATGAGTTCTTTTGAATTAACTTTCTCATATGCCAAAGGGAGTTTTGGTTTTCCCGTAGTTCAAGTTTGTTAACGACGCTTTTTACAAATAAAAGCGTGCCTGGAGCATTGAACCTTTGCGATATATAAAAAAGACACTCCACTCCCTGAAATATTTTTTTATAATCCTTATATTTACAGCTGCTCTCTTGTTAGGGTTAATATTAATTTGCACCACCACTTTTCTGCAAAAAAAGCTGCGCTTAATGCGAAGCGAAAAATAAGTGTTCCCCCATTCGTTCATTCAATAGTACAAAATAAGCACCAAAAAGAAAAAAAGACATTCATTTGATGCTCTTAAAGAAATTAAAAGAGGCAGGACGTCAAAAGATTGTGAAATAAATTCATTCTCCGGATTGCTTGTTCAAGTGATACTTGCTGCACAATTCGACCATTTTTAACACAGTTTCAATGAGGTTTCCGCTCCACGGCATGTATTTTTATGTGAACATGAAGAAAGAAGCTCAATAAAAACAGAGTTAGGGCTTCTTGGACATTTAAAATATTTGTGGATTAGTGGACAGAGAGTGGATGCGGAACAGATTCCATATCAAAATACAGGCTCTGAAATATTCTCCGTCCATCTTCCGAACATGGCGCCAGGAACTGGTGAAAAGATGTCGCGACATTTTTCTGTGCCACAGCTGCCAAACGTAAGCGGGCTGAGAAATATTCACATTGCGGAGTCAGATACTCGCACTGAAGCGATTGGAGTTGTTGTATTATCACCACCTTAAAACGTGACCTGAGCGGTATCAAGGCATATTTCTAACAGGGTCGGCAGATCCAAGACAATTCATGATGCGAAATGCCCCTTCTGCCATTCACTTTCAGCTTTTACCTCCTAAAAACAGGCATGCCTCGCTAAACGCTACATTTTCATTGAGAAGGGTACTTCGCGCCGTACTTTCACAAGGTCAGAACGCAGAAAGGCACCAATTGTCATGCAAATAAATCGTAGCCACAAAAGCGAGTGCCGTTAAATGAAGATGACGTAGAAAATACAAACCAGATGACATGCGCGAGATGCGCCACCAGTGTCCTCGACACTAGCTACGGCATCGAGCCGCTCGAGACAATAGCACGAGCTGCGCTGGTCGCCGGCCAATCGCGAACCGCCACTGACAGAATCCTGTGGCAGGAGGATTCTCGGGAAAGGAAGAAAAGAGAGGGTCGAAGGGCGAACCAGGACCGGGATGCACGGCAGTCAGGCGACCGAACGCGTGCTGTGCCCCAAGAGGTCCTGCACAACTGCAACTTCAAAGAAGTCGCCTCCGTAAGCGAGAAGGGTTGTCGAACACCGGTAAAAACCGTAGCACCCTATGGCAGCTGCGTTCGCTACTCGTTGAGTGAATCTCGGAGCGCGCTCTACCGCCGCCGCCATGACGCGCCAACTAAAAATATTAACGCTCCTTCCGACGTGCGCCGGTAACAACACGCACAGTGCCCTATTCTTTTGTTCCTCGACTCTGAATTTTCCAGGAGTTTGAACTCGTTGCCGTTTTCTATACCGCATTCAGGCAGCCTCCACTATTTTGTGGTTTGTCTATCTTCATTATGTGCATAATTTGGGGTTTCCGGTTATATAAACATACTCTCGTTTTTGAAGTTGTTTGTTTTGAATTATTATCCTCAAAAAATTGTATTATTATTCAGAAGAAAAATGCGCCATGTTTGTGTCAGAAGATTACAGGTTCGAGTACTGCCGTCAGCACGAATTATTGTCAGGTTCCGGTACAATATTACTAAAAGAAATAACTTCTGGAACCACGACTATGTTTATACAACGCGAAACCCCAACAACATGAACATAATGAACAGAGACAAACCAAAGAGCAATATGGCACTGCGAGAAGGCGGTATAGAAAATGGCAACAACCTAAAACAGGCGGAAAAGACTTATTCGCCGCAGGAAGGAATAGGACACTGCACGTGTTGTTACCGGCACAGGTCGAAAGCAGCGTTGAAATGTCCAGGATGCGTGTCGTTGTTGCAGTGGTAGAGCGCGCTCCGCGCTTTTGTCGCAGAGTGGCGGACTCAGCACTCTTAGGGCGTTGCGGCCTTTTACGGATGCCCCACGGCATGATTGCGGGTGGAGCCGAATTCATGGAGGTTGCAAGGGGGGTGGGCCTTTTGGAGCACAGCATGGGTCAAGGTCGCCAAACCACCGTGCTTCACGGTTCTCCTTCCGCCTGCTTCTGTCGGTTGCACTCACGCCCACGCCACAGCTTGGGCTGTGGTCTCG
Source organism: Haemaphysalis longicornis (assembly GCF_048455015.1). NCBI lineage: Eukaryota > Metazoa > Arthropoda > Arachnida > Ixodida > Ixodidae > Haemaphysalis > Haemaphysalis longicornis. The sequence goes on along the minus strand of NW_027526407.1, from coordinate 8,933,722 downwards.
AGCAGCTCGGTGCCATAGCTGGTGGGGATGGCCTTGGCGCAGCATCTTGCGCGTGTCGCCGGTTCTGTGTTTTTTGTCTTCTTTTAACAGCCTTCGCTTTTGTCGTTACGATTTCTTAGCATGACACCAAGCCGCGCAGTCATATGAAATGCCACAACCTTTTACAAGCCGTTCTCTGCCGGCATCCATTATATGGTCCACCTGCAATAGTGATGTGATTTAGCACTGTCGATAATATGCTTGATAGGTTGTGCCAGGTATAGGAATAACTGAGAGTATGATGTGAAACTTAGCCATGACCCATTGTGCACTGAGGATTTTAGTTGATAACCGCAACTGGGACATTTGCGTGGACAATAATTTCCGCAGTGACTTTAAGATACCATTAAAAACACGGACGGGCTATTCAAACAAGAGCGGCCATAGGCAAAATAATTTAAACACATGGTTCAACCGTGAGTACGTCTGGTAAACTTTTTTGCACCTTTTTTTCTTAAGAATGATGCCAACAATTCAGAGACTGACAAAAACGTCTGAGAAACAACCATCTAGCAATTTAAAGCACGCTTAGGTCGAAAAAAATAAACACGGTGACAGGATACGAAAATATATTTTTGCGAAATATAATTGGTAGTGTCTAAAAAGGGGACAATTTGGTCTTCTTTTCTCAGAAGATGTCGGTGCCCCCATAAAAGAGAGCTCTCCGTTGTCGCGTATAGCGTAGAAGAGTGCGAGAGGCGGTGCATGTACTTCATAGGGAAACACATGTACCCGTACGTAGCCATGCTAAGAAAACACAAATATAAAAGGAACACACTTGGTCTCAGTCACCAGAAGAGAAGGTAAATACAAATTCCTGCTCGCTATATATCTCATGACCGACGTCCAAGTTTGCGACCACCCCTAGAAACCAAAAAGACATTGCTCTGGGAAAGAATGTAAAAACGTGAGGACAAAGATGGCTACGGTATCCAATATGAAACTTGCGCAAAAAAACGCTACAAGAGCAAACAGGAAATGGGGTCTTTGCAAATTTGAATGTTTCGGTGACGTGCAAATTATCTTAAAATAAAACACTTGCAATCGATAGACATTGATTGATTGTAGGGTTTAACGCGCCGACGCAGTGCAGGCGATGAGGCGCGCCGTAGTGGAGGGCTCCGGATTCATTTTGACCACCTGGAATCGATGGACACATTGCGGGAGCTCTTTAATAGCTTTATATGGCGAGTATCCAGTGAAGGGCGTATTGGCTTTTTACCATAGTGAACTCGGGCCCATGCAGATAAAGAAAAATTTTTTGACAAGAACACACCGTGGCATAACTGTCCTGTTCTTTTTTAGTACTGCCCCTTTCGGAATTGTTGAAGCCCTGTTGGTATAGGAAACAACTTATGATAATGTAGTTGCCAAAACCGCAGTGTTTTTACTTCAGGCACCACCGAAGGCTTTTATTAGACTGTTATTCGTTGGTTTGAAACATTACAAAAAAGCATCCCGTTGAATTCTCAGGGTGTACAGCGTGACAAAAATTGCGTTTTTTGGGATTTACCCCTTTGCATGGACAAACAACCTAAGCTTTGACTGGCCTACACTCAACGAGTGTATTGTACCAGAAAAGAAAGGTGGCGCTGTTGTCGGATATGGAAGTAACGATATCCAAAACTGCCCATACAGGGCATAACATTCACCTTTGACGACCTGCCGAGTGCTGTTGTTGGAATTAAGGATAAAACAGGGCCGCTCTCATAATTTCAGGTATTAACTCGTGATTCTCTTCGGTAAAACTCCGGAGCGCTGGCATTTGTTTCTCTTATATACAAAGACTCTGCTGAGTATGTGCCCGACGCTAATCGGTGGCACAGGGAGGCACATTATAATGTGAGTTACGGCTGGCAAGAATTGAATCCTCAGCGGGGATGCATGTGGCGGCCAATTGTTTTGTACACTCATAAAACAACCGCCCAACTAGGTTTATGCAATTGCCCTACATATAATAATGATACCATCAATGAGTTAAGATTAAAAAAGTAGTAATTCTCATGAAGGAAGGGCTACAAGGGCTGTTGTGAGATAAAGGTGAGCACCCCGGTAGAGTTCACAGAAATAGGATGAGATAAGCACCGATCGTCATGGCCTTTCTGCAGGGGTGTGGGTAAGTGGTTGAGACCCCATAATTCCCTCTACACCTGCGTGTGGCGATACCGTTATTCGTGGAGTATACCGAATTCTTGCAGAAAGACGTTAAGGTAGCCGTTGACATATGTTACACCAAATACCGGGTGCGTTGAAATACTGATGACGCGGCATGAAGAACGGGCGCATGTGGCACTTTCAGTTTTAGTAGAAAGGTCACAATCGCTCCTTTGAAAATCGATGGGAAGTGGCAAACGGCCAGGCACACAATAATGACGACCGTAAAAATGGGAAAGGGCGTCTCACAAGAACGACAAACATATTGGAAGTGCCTTCAGGTCCAGCAGATAATTTCTGTTAAGGCCTGGAATCTCAGGCGACCTCATGAGCGGTGTGGTCGTCAACTTAGTTGCCAGCAAGTCAGTTTACTGCGCAGCTGCGTCCTCGGAGCTTGATGGGCCAGACAGTCACATTTGGGGTCACTGGGGCGAAGTGGGCTCGTCGAAGTAACTTCGCGGATTCTTAAACTTGAGGCGTAAATGAAATATAAGAGAAGTGCAGAAGGGCAACAAAGCAGAAAATTTAAATGAAAATTTTGAGGTAAAGGAAGAACACTTCTTTCCGGAGAAACATGCCGTAAATGTTTCCCGTTTTACTGCCTTGTTGTGGCTCTTGCGCTTCTCAAGCAACGCAAATAAAAATGTAGGGATGCCACTATTCAGGCGGTCTCTCCCCAATCTGCACATGTACGACGCAAATCGCTCAGTGACAATCACTCCCGGCCAAATCACCTGTCGAGGAATCTCTGAGGAATAGTTGTGGACAATGCAATGTGTTTAGCACCGTAGGCGATACATTGAGAATATGCAGAGATAGCCCGGCGGCCCCTGAAATATTTTTAAATATGTAGGCTGCCTTTTTTAACTTCGCGGTTGCAGCAGCCATTATTGTTGGCGGGCGCCGTTCTTGGACCAATGCTACGGTCAATACAAAGACCTTTGACTTGCGCCAGACGATGGAGGGAAACTAAAACTTGAAAGCATCTTTTCTTTTCATGTTTCAAGGAAGAACGTTGGCAAAATCGTCAATATACCGTGTTCTTTTACCGACAGAGAGGCCCGTGCACAACGAAGTAAACTGAAATTGCTTTACTGCAATAGCGGGGAGCCCAGTTCCTGGAGGTACATTTCAAGCGCATGATAGTTCCTACTCCTGGTTTAGGAATCGGGAGATGAGTAAAGCGCAAAATGACATATTTTTGTTTTCAAACATTCAGCTTCGGCTCTGGGCAAGCCGCGAAGAAATTTTGAGGGGTGATGCTGACAGTAGAAGCCAGTTGCGCGGCCTCGTACGCGTGCGAGTGACATCCGTGTCTCGGACGCCTTGGTTGAAGAGAACTTACGTCACCTGCGGCATCAGTGATGCGCTTTTAGTTTAAGTGGTTCAGCAAAAAGCCAAATGTGACCCAACTGTGGTTCTTGGCGATCCATCAAACCCGCGTACGGCCTAACAAGATTGGTTTTCCGACTGACATAATAATGTGCAAACGGCGAACAACCGCCCTATTTATTCTCTCGCATCGTGGCAGGCACACTGCTTTAGGCATTAAATTGCAAACACATTCACTTTTTGCCTAGTTGAGTGGGACTGGTTACTCATACGACGTATAATTAACGTAACGTAGTCGGAAAAAGTCTTTAAGGTTAACCCAAAATTCAGTATGTGTCGTTTATTCACGCATTCGGTTTCATGAATTGGTTTTTGATACTCCTTACTGCATCTTTACAGTCGGCTGTGCACAAGATTCCGTCTGGGTGTCAAAAAGAGGGGGTGTAGGGGACCTTGCATCACTGCACTGCACAGCTAGCAATTGGTGGGTAGTACGGCTACCTAGTGCAAACGGTCAGCGCGCAAGCTCGCAACTCACGAAACGGGAATTACGTAGTGTAACCTTTAAAATAGAACGGCCGGTCGCGATTTACCGCCTATCGATTGTAGCCAAGAATGACCTTCGCGCAAACCACGGCTTCCCGCTGGCGATATCCCGTCTCCAAAAATAACACCGCCAATGACGCGAGTGTTCCACGCAATTACTAATGGCCAGCTCGCACTAGCGCTTGAAGAGTCAACGGGTGCCACGTGATACGCAGCAAACGGCCTTCAATGTTCAGGGCATGCTCACGTGAGTAAACTTTGAAACAGCCGAAAGGAAAGCGTCGGATCATCTCTATATAAGACCAGAAAGCCAACATAACCTAGGGCGTCTTTATTAGTGATTTTCATTCTTTCGAATTACCATTTAACTCCTAAGTGCTCACGGGTCCCAAAAGGTCACTGGGGAAAAACTTCAACCAGATCAAAACACGAGCTTCGCACACCTAATAATTGTGAATATGCTGGCTGCCTTTTCTGCATTGGGCTCTTAATTAAACGGCGGTCGTGTGCGGTCAGATGGTTTCCTGGCTCTGCTGTCAAGCCTTGCGGGAAAAATGACAAATTGATTTGAGGGAACGACTCACGTAAGAACACCAGCGCCAATAGTCTATTTCTTCGGCAGGGGTGACCTGGCAAAGTCAAAATAGACTGCAAGAAACTAAGAAGGATCTCCTCACAACCACATGAAAGGACTTTAGAAGTGGGAGATGCCAAAACGAACAGTATTTTATGATGCTACAAAAGTGCGTGTGAAGCTACAAGAGAAAGTTATGTCGTTTAAAAACACAGAGATAGTCCGACTAAACAAAAATTAACTTTCACGCCATCAAAATATACTGGAACAGCAGACCACAGGAAGGTTTTTCTCTTTTCGAACACCAAAAGGCGTACCCTCCTCTAGCCCTTGACCCAAAACCAGACTGCAGTTCAAGCTGCAAGATCTTCTCACCAGCTTTAAGGCCCAGTCCGAACCTCCGCACCAAAGGAGCCTGTAGTACCAACGCTCTTCCCCAAGAGTTCACGCCGCAACATACAGCCAGTAAAATCCACAAGCCTCACGTTCAACTTCGGTCTGTCCTTGGCTTCTAGACATCGACGCTCTGCCGACTATCATTCTAGCTTTAAAATGATGAGTCCATTAGCAGGTAAGACCCCCCCCCCCCACGTATAATATGTATCGGCGTTTTGCGAAACTAAAGGATATAACTCTGAGTGAAGACGAGGTCATGATTTTGTGGCACGTCGTCTGCTTTCAATGGTAACTCAGTGGAGTTGGAAGTAGCCACGTAGCCGAGGTCTGCCGCTGCTGATGTTTTTTTTACTTCTTCTGTGTAACCAACAGTCATATAAGGTGCGAAGAACTTTTGGGCCCGGTTTGTCGTATTAGCTCGTGGGTTCATTGTGTCATGCACCCAAACAGAGGCTTCCAAAAGGAAACTCATCCTTCTGCTTGGGATGTCGCACCTAGGTCTCTTGCGTTGCGAAGCTAACTTCTATATCATTACGCCACAGAGGCACACGTTACTCGTTTGAAAAGTGTTTGGGGTGGTCTCTTCGCTGCGCCGAGGCTGCGGACGCTCCGGTTGCTAGTGGCTAATAAGTACATATTAATATAAAATAGGTTAACAATCTAAAATAAAGAATTATTGCAATAAATTATTTAAAACTCAATTCTGTGTCTCTTCAGAGGCCTTTCCATAGGCTGCGCCATCCTCTCCTGGTTACTTTCGGTATCAAGACCATATTGATACTAAAACTACGTAAAACAGAGCGCCACAGCGCTTTAAAGTGGGAGAGTAGGACGAACGCCGCCTATATCAGGTTTTAATATACAAGCAAAGTGTAAAAATGGATGTACGAAAATTAAAAAAAAAAACATTAGTGCAGATCACTCACAAGATTAACAAAAGAAAAACACAGGTAAATCTCTCTTGCGCACTTGCGAACGCTTTCACGTTGAGTGAAGCTGCTTTATTTTCTTTCTTAGTGGGGCAGCCTCTATCGTCAGACGTATAGCATGGCGACGGTACAGTTCTTATTAGTTACTACGGGAAATGTAGACGCCAGCGGCTACCCCGAAAGAATTATCCGGGAAACTGAGAATAGGCTACTTCCATAAAAACACACAGCCAGGCATTCCACGCTCGCACACCCATTACGTACGTCGCAAGAATCAGAGTAGCTCCGTCGCGCGTTTTTTTTAAGACGACATACGCATTGTCCATGTATAAACCAGCAAAGCCCAGAAGCGGGTTACAGATTGGAAAGTCAGATTTCCGGGTGTTTTGTTCCTAAAAGTCGTATGGAAGGCACCTTACGATTATTGTCGTCATGTGAACAACATTGAGAAAATGGCGGAAGTTTACAATGGATTAAGAAGCACCAACGTGATGTGAAGAATGACAACAAGAGGAGGAACGCTACTGGTGAACATGCGCACAAACATTCTCACAGTATTGACATGAATAGGCCCGATAGTCTGGCTCGGGAAAACAACGTCTCGTACCAGCGGCTGGTTAAATCGCATTTCCTAATTTAGAAAAGGCGGCTTACGAAGAACCAGACGGAAATGACAATGCTGGTCGGCTACGCATGCTCTTTACTGCATGTGCTGGGCGCATAAGTGATAATTATTCAAAATTGACAAGCTACATAAGTGACAATGTTACATAAGGAACAAGCACTCAGTGAACGAAGAACGCGCATGGGGTTCCGAATGGTCAATTATATTTTTCTTTCGTAGTGAGTGTTTGCACTTCGTTTCTTCCCTGGAGCTGACTTTCAGTACGCTGGCGGCCACTTCAGACATAACAGTGTGTCAATTACTACTCAAGTCGCCGCAGAATGTAGGTACTTGAACCTTACCCAGGAAGCTCTGGTCGTTTATGCTTCCGTATAACTTGGGGGATTTGCGTAGTGCGGTAGCCGCTATCACACACAGGATGGGAGGAGAGGTGTTGGCACCATCTCTTGGCCGAGCCGGCCATATTCACCTGGCATGACCGGGATCACCAATGAACATTGCAAGCCCTAAACATCTCAGTCGTTAAAAAAAACCAAAGTGAGAATGCGCTGGCTGGAAACAAAGGTAAATCTAAACATTGCGTTAGCCCTCATTACAAGATACTCAAGTAAAATGTGCCTCGCCACTTTTCTCAGAAAACTTATTAAAACGAATTCGGAGGACAAAAAAAAGTAGGCTTCCCCGTCCGTGCTGCGGAGCTCCAAAATCATCACTACTTTAAGCACACGCTACGCTATGTCTAGAAAGGGGACTAAGATCTTCTTCAGAAAAACTGCGGTGGCTCCGTCAGGTAAGTAATAACCTCATTCTGCTTAATCAGGAAGCAAGATTACGAAGAGCAGGGTAAATTATCATGTTTGTATATTTAATATTCGCACACAGAAACTCCCCCATACTCTGCATTTCAGGCTAGTCTGCGCACATTTTCGTGCCAAAGGTTCTATTCATCAGTGCCTAAATTCTGGAGAGCCAAAATCACGTCATATCCCACTAGGGGGAATTCCCGTGCTATTATTTATCACTGGGGAGGCATTGCCGCAACTAACTTCCGGAATATACAACGTGGCCTAATACAATACAACAATTATTTATTTTATTTTATTTACACATACTGCCAATCCCAATTAGGGATTATTGCAGGAAGGGCACATACATTGTGGAAGTGCAAGATTTATACAAAGGATACTCATTGAAATATTGCAAAAGGAGGGAAACAAAACCAACTGCAATACATTTTTTGACTACATCACTACAATGATAACTACATCAATACCAACTAATAGTGAAAAAAATAGTGAGCATTTCAAACAGCGTACAAAAAAAAACTCAGTTTGTCATTTCAAAAACAATAAGTAACATTCAAGCAGGGATGAAAAAGTTTCCAATGATTGACTGTTTGTTATACTGATTGGCAAATTATTCCACTCACTAATTGCTAGTGGAAAAAAAGAATATTTCAGACAGTCAGTACGGCACTGATATTCATTCAGTATCTGTGAATGCTTTTGTCCTGTTGGCCTTGTTTTTGCGTATGACATGTACTTTGAATTGACTATGTTTAGCTGTTCGTGAATTAATTTATACAGGAATTTCTGACGTGCCAGTTTAGCGCGATTTTTTATTGTTAAGAGACCTGCTTTTTTTAAAAGTTCTGTGGGTGAGTCTGTTATTCTGTACTTGTTATGAACAAATCTTATCGCTTTTCGTTGTACTCGTTCTAAGGCATTTATGAGATTGTTTGTAAAGGGAAACCACGCGACGTTTGCATAATTTAAGACGGGTCTGACGAATGCTTTGTAGGCGAGAAGTTTCGTTTCATGTGGTGCAGAACCGAGACTTCTACGAAGGAAAAACAGTCGTTTTAATGCAGCTGATGTGACATGGCTAATGTGGATATCCCATCTAAAATCTGGTGTTAAAGTTAAACCTAGATATTTGTGCTCAGTCCCTACCGGAAGGGGAGAGTTATTTATAACATAAACGAATTCAGATACATGTTTTTTTCTGGTTATCCTCAAGAGAGCAAATTTTTTAACATTCAGGGTCATTTTCCAGAGAGCACACCAGCTAGATATGTACTGCAAGGCATTGTTCAATTTTACATGATCTTCCGGGGCGTTAATTTCTTGGTAAAGTATACAGTCATCGGCGAAAAGCCTCACATTAACACCAATGCCAGCAGGTAAATCTTTAATGAAGATCACGAATAAAATGGGCGCCAAAACACTGCCTTGTGGTACACCTGACGTAACATTGGCTATGGTAGAACTTTCGCGATTGACTTACACGTACTGCGTTCTGTTACTCAGATAATTGTCTATCCAGTCAGTAAGTGGACCTGTGCCTATTGTTGCTTCTAATTTTCTTACAAGTTTTTTGTGTGGCACCCGATCAAAAGCCTTTGAGAAATCCAATAGAATTAAACCGGTTTGTTTTCTGCAGTCTACATTGAGGGAGATGTCGTGAATTAGTTCAATCAGTTGGGTAACTGTGGATAGTCTTTTGCGAAAACCGCGTTGTAGCAGCGATAAGATGTGATTCTGTTCAAGGTACAATGTTAGATGTTTAAGAATTATGTGTTCCAGTAGTTTGCAGGTTGTGCTGATTAGTGAGATGGGTCTGAGGTTGGATGGATCAGCTTCGCTACCAGATTTATGAACAGGGGCTACCTTTGCGATTTTCCATTCTTGGGGGAGGGAAAAGGTTGATAGGGACTTATTGAAAAGTATACACAAGTATTTGGCTACCCATTCAGCATATCTCCTAAGAAATTCGTTGGGCAAGTTGTCGGGACCGGCTCCCTTTTTAGTATCTAATTTTAACAACAAATTAAGCACTCCGGACTCTGTCACAACAAGTGGTTCAATATGTCGGTGGTTACAAATGTCAATATCAGGCACATTTCCGTCATCAACCGTGAAAACAGATTGAAAATAGTTATTTAGCGAGTTTGCTTTATCTTTGCTTTCTTCCGGGGCCGCGGGCCTATTACGGTTTTTGGGATTGAGGTAGTTCCAGAACTTCTGGGGAGATGTTTTCAAAAAGTTGGGTAGCGTTCTCGTAAAATAGTTTACTTTAGACATTTTTATTTCGGATTTCGTGTTACTAAGAGCTTGACTCAACTTGTTCCGAATTTGTGGCTTAGGTTTTGCCTTCAAAGTTTTTCTGAGGCGCTTTACTTTACGCTTGGAATGAATAATTCCACGCGTTATCCAGGGGTTATGTTTTATTGTTTTCTTTGTTTTAGCCGGCAGATAGTTAAGAACGCAGTGTGTTACGACCGCTTTGAACCTTGCTCATAGGATTTCTATATTTGTGTCAGAATCATTCGCAAGTAGTTGAAACGAAGCAAGTTCATGGAAAAGATGATCAAGTATGCTGGTGTCATCGGCATGGTTAAAGTCAAGATATGTAGTAAAGGAGTTGAACGGTATTGGGATGTCAAATACAAAAACAGAGCCTTGAATAACTTCACGGTCTGATACGCCTTTAAGAAGTACAATGTGTGCTTGATCTGCAGGAAAATGATCGCTTAAAAACACCCAGTCAAGTACATTAGAACAGCACCCTTGAACACGGGTAGGCTGTTTTACAATTTGGGAGAGATTAAATGTCAACATGATATTAAGGAGCACATCCAAGCATGCGCTGTGGTGTTGCATTGTTTGCCAGTTTATATCGGGTAGATTAAAATCGCCGAGCATGATTAGCCTGGCTCCGAGTACATGCCGATGCATATACGTGTGCAATGCTTGCAAGCTATCCTTGTCTGAAGATGGGCTGCGATAAACGCAGAAAACAAATACTGGGCGAGAAGTGAAGAGAAGCTTGCAAAATATTGCCTCGACTCCGGTAACCTCAGGAATTATTTCAAAGGAAAGGTCTTTTTTATTAAGATGGCCGCGCCTCCCCCACGTTTCGGCCTATCTTTATGAATGATAACGTAGTTGGGGGGTGTTACCTCAAAATCCTTTATCTCATTTGTCAGCCACGTTTCTGTCAAAGCTACAAAGTCCGGTTGAATTCCAAGAAGTAAGGATTCAAGTGGTACTAATTTTTGAAGCATGCTGCGGGTGTTTATGTTAAGAAATGTTACTTCTTTTGTTGGCTGCGGCGTTGTGGCTCGCCTGGTGCTTCCGCTGCGTCGTTGTTTTTATCGTTGATGCTGTGACAGCCAGCGGTTATGAGCGCAATAGCATTTGTTTCCTCATCCCATCGGTACAGGTCTTCGTTCACTTTTAATTTGTCATAAACCAGAAATACTTTGTCTCCAGCTTTTTTTCTTGCTTTTGCAACTTGCCAAAGCTTTTTTTCTGATGTCTCTTACTCTATTTGAGAAGTCTTCTCCAACAGAGAAAGCGGTTCCTTTTAGTTTCGTGCTGTTTCTAAGAATGGTTGCTTTGTCTCGGAAGTCGAGGAGTTTTAGTATGACTGGTCTAGTTTTTTGAGCGTCTTGTTTTCCTATCCTGTGAATTCTTTCTATTGGAACGAGTTTGATCTTCAGTATGTTCTTAAGTATCTGCTCACTTATAGTTTGTTCGAGGGTTTCGGGGTTTTCGTCTGCCTCCTCCGGTACACCGTACACAAGTAAAGTTGACCTTCTAGACCGGTTTTCTAAGTCGTCTATTTTTAACTCCAAGTGGTGAACGGTTTTTTCAAGATTGGTTACTTGGGAGACACAGGACGTGATCTTGTTTTCCAGTAATGTTACTTGTTCTAGTTTGGCTTCAATAGACTTCAACCGTTCTTCTTTTATTTCTTTTATGTCATCTGCAATTACTTGAAGCTGTTTCATGATCTTGGCCATATCGGGCCCCGGGTTTGTTTCAATGTCACCACTGAGCAACAGTAATTCCTTAATACAGGCACACATGTCAAACAATTGTGCATACATCTGCCCAGGGCACGGCAGCACTATCAGGCATAGGTAATTTGAGCGAATACAATTGCCATAACGCTTGCTCACCTGCGGCAGATAAACAAACGGGTTGAGACGTTGCATCCTGGCAGTGCTGCCGTGCCCTGTGGCTTGAGTTGAGGGGTGTCCAGTCTTTATACCACTCCAGTCTGCCAGCAGCGCCGTCTTCACGTTGTGGTGATCTGCTTGAGCGCATGAAGTCACCGACGCAGGCCTGTTTCCAGGCAAATCGCCGAGCGTAGATTCCAAGTGCGCAATGCGCACATGATGCGCTTGGTGGCTCGGAAGTGGTGCGCCGTCGAATCCAGATAGCAGAGCCGGGTCTTCGCTCCCTGCTTCCCTGAGCAGCAGGACGCCAATTATCTGCGGCAGATAAGCAAACGGGTTGAGACGTTGCATCCTGGCAGTGCTGCCGTGCACTGTGGCTTGAGTTGAGGGGTGTCCAGTCTTTATACCCCCCCAGTCTGCCAGCAGCGCCGTCTTCACGTTGTGGTGATCTGCGTCAGCGCATGAAGTCACCGACGCAGGGCTCTTTTCCAGACAAATCGCCGAGCGTAGATTCCAAGTGCACAATCCGCACATGATGCGCTTGGTGGCTGGGAAGTGGTGCGCCGTCGAATCCAGATAGCAGAGCCGGGTCTTTGCTTACTGCTTGCGTGAGCAGCAGGCCGCCAATTATCTGCGGCAGATAAACAAACGCGTTGAGACGTTGCATCCTGGCAGTGCTGCCGTGCCCAATCCAGTCATCCGCGATGAGTACGGTGAGGTTCTAAAAGTAGCGGAAGTAAGCCCCCGGCTAAATTACGTGGCCCCCAGGAACTACTTTATGCGTATCTTCATATACCATCACAAAGATTGCATTAAATTCCACAACCTGAACTTTTTAAAGCAAAGCTTTTTCCCTCTACCCCCCAAGGGGTCTTTCGCGACCGTAGGTGTCACCAGAAAACTCCAGCGAACAAATAAAATAATTTATTGGCACCGCCGGGAATCGAATCTGGAACCAATCGACTAACAAAGCGAGAGCCCGTTGTCTTACCAATTTAGCTAGGAGCGCAAGCGGAGACGGGGAAGACAGGTGGTGTACTCACCAAGCACATCTACGGGTTTACCTTCTGCGTTCTCGCTGAATGCCACGTGAAAGCGTCACGCGACCACTCACGCCCTTCTAGCGGCCCTGTGCGAACCTTGCTCATGTGCTAAGAGTTACAAAAATTAAAGGAAGCTCACACGATTGCATGGCATCTCACTTCTAGAACGCCAATGTTGTAAAGCCTGTGGCCTCCAGTGTTCACGTAAAAAATCACACTCCTTGTCGTCCGCCCTCCCGCCAAATCAAGCAACACATTCCAATACTCCTTGATGGCCAGGCCATCACTCCAAGCCCCAGCATCCATATCCTGAGCCTACACCTCAAGGCTAACACCAAAAGTGACGTCACCTTGTAGCGCCTCAAAAACGGCATTAATCAAATCATACATGTGATCATCAGACGAGTTGCCACCAAGAAGCGAGGCCTAAGGAATCCCGTACTTTTCGAATAATTGAAGCTTTTGTCCTCTCGAGAGTCACTTACGTCAACCCCGAGTCTTCTTCTCGACAAGGAAGACATAAAGATGCGTTATATAATGATTAGAAAGGCGGTCCAGCAGGCCATTGGTCTTCTCATGAGTGCGTCCACGCAGAGGCTGCTTAGCACGGGGCTCCACAACACGGTGGAAGAGCTTATAGTAGGCCATCTTTCTAACCAGAAGGTCTGACTCAGAACTGCGCTGGGTAACCGTATGCTTCACCAGATTGGCTGGGCAGCCCAGAATGTCACTCCGCTTGACGCACTCCCAGACTCTTGGCGACTAAACCTAAAGATGCTCCCTTTGCTTAGAAATATGAACCCCTCACATGACGAGGGTCACCGAAAAGCACGGGCTCAAGCGCTAAACACCACCCTCGATGGGGATCATGCAGTTATCTACACAGACGCCTCCAAACATCGAGGGCAGCAATACGCCATCATCGTGGCTACCTCCAGAACCAACCTCCTTGCGTGTACCTCGCTTAGAACCCAAGAAATAACGGCAGCAGAAGAGGCAGCCATCACCCTGGCTCTCACTCAACCAGGGATTCGGAGGGTAGTCACCGATTCCCAGCAAGCATACTGGATTACCAGTCGGGTTCGGTGTCCTGACCTGCACTGCGCGTGACAATAAACCGTTCCCCGAACGGTTCCATTCAGCTCATCTGGACACCCCCTCACGCTTCAATGGAGGGCAACAAATACGCCCACCCAACAAGCCTGCGGTTTTACCTGCCGTGCTCCGGAGCTGCACGAGTACAGTCACCCGCTTGTCACGTTCAGGGAGATAACCCAGCATTATCGCCTTCTGAGACAGACCGTACCTTCGCCTTACCCTGACCTTTCCAGAGAACAACAAACTACCCTACGGCTCATACAATCCGGGAACCTTCCCACAGCCTACGCGTCTTCACTTAATGTATCCGAATCGCTACGACGCTGAATGTAAATTTTGCTCAGAAGTAGGAACACTCCACCCCGTAATCGGGGTGTGCTACTTTAGCCCTGAGCACCCTCTTCTCTTTCCGTAAACTACCCAACAAGAGCAATGGGAGATGCTGCTGTCCAGGCCTCTCTACCTACCCAGCTTCAGCGGGTGGATAGAACACAGGCCGCGCGGACTGCATGTGGGCCCCACAGAAGAAGGAATCACTCCCCAGGGCTGCACTCTGGGCCGTTCAGAAATCTGAACAGAAGTATTTCTTCCTACTCCTCCGTCTCTGCCGCAAATCTCGTCGCCTCCGTTCGCGGCGCAGAGACGGAGAAGACAGATCGTCTAACACCGAGTTGGAGCTTACTTTAATTTTATAAAAAAGTTTCCACTCTTGTGCTACACCAATACAACTCAACCAAACACCGATCATGCATCATGCATTGATTTAACCTTAACAAGAATATATCTTTGAAGTAAGAAATGGTGTGGTTAAGTGCATTTCACTTCTCTCTGGTGTAGATAGATAGATAGAAGAAACTTTATTTAGTCGCCTGCAGAGCCACACCACCATTAAATGGCGCCGCGACGCGGGCCCTTACGTCTTGTCAGCGTGTGGTCTTTACTCGACTACGGCGCGTGCTACTCCCGTGTTCGGTCACCCTTGGGGGCAACGTCCCGTCGGTTTCGCTCGGCTTTTGTCTTTCAAGTGCCGCGGAGACCTGCTGGACGGCCCAGGTTTGGATTTCTTGGTCATAGCACTTCGCCGCAGCCACGAGCCGCGGTGGAATCGTTGGACTTGTCTTGCTATTTGTAGAGCGATGTGAGTGAATTTAAGTGACGTCGCATGGGTAAGAGTTATGGGTGCCGTTTACAGCTTTGCTTTCCAACCACATTCACGGGGTGGATTGGCGCGATTTTTTTAGATTACTTTTATTGCGGACAGTTTTGTACTGCACGTGAATTAGCCTATCGGACTATTAAAGATATAAAATAAAAAATAATTTAAGAGCGCACAATTTGTTCCAGAAGTAATATTGCCGCCTTTGTTTTACGTCAGTTCCGTTTTAATATTTCTGTGATTTACGCATAAATTGTAGGCACCAGTCGTCTAAGAAACTCCCAAATTTGCTTGTTAACTACCTGTACTAACTAAACAAGACGGCACTGCAAGAAGAATATTGTAGTTTCTGTACGGTTAGGTCATCCCTTTATTCTCTACAATAAAAAAGACCGACGAGTGAGGAAGTTTGTTTTGGTTTTAATCGAGCGGCATAATGACGCTGTTTCTAAGGAAGACCTTCCCCCTTTCACTTTTGTATAAATAACTCTCAAAGCCATTTGGAATTGCCACAAAACAGACACCCGTGTCAGCGACAGCGTTAAAGGTTAGTTATTTTTCCTTCTACCGACGCCCAGAAAAACAAAGCTAGATGCTTAGGAGCAGCATCAGCAGCTCCCATAATGGTTAAAAGTATACAGTCCCAGCTTCCACAAAGAAATATATTCTAAACCAACCTGTTAAAAAAACGACGATATTTTATTTGCGAGTATTTTGCTGGAAAGCGCACATAAAGCAATTTTGCACATTATAGTAATAAACCACGTATGCATACCTATAACCCTGCCAACATATTACGTAATATGTTGGTTCTATAAACGGAGGTTCTCGTAACATGTCTACTGTATCCACAATTCTGAAATAAAAAAAATTATGTCCTGTAAGGGGATACATACTTTGTGGTACCGGAATTATTTTCTCGCCGATTATTATGTCCTCTGAAAAAGTGAAGCATGACAGCGTCAGAGTGGAACCACCTACCAGCATCAATTGCGCTTATCAACGATTTTGATGAATTCAAAAGACGTTTGAATGACCTGTATTCTATCAGCTGAGTGAAGTATTTCATTCCTTGTACAATGTTTCATATATTCCACTACTGTATTATGTCTTGTAATTCTTTCTCATGGGTCATCTGTTCACAGTAGCATTTGCACTTTGTCATTGTCATGTCGTATTTGTTTTTGGTACGTGTTTCATTACGAGTATGAACACGCCTACAGATTTTAAAGCAAAGCTTTTAACCTCTACCCCCCTAGGGTTCTTTTGCGACCGTTGGTGTCACCAGAAAACTCCCCCGAACAAATAAAAGAATTTTCTGGCACCGCCGGGAGTTGAACCTGGAACTAATAGACTAAGAAAGTGAGAGCCCGTTGTCTTACCGATTTAGCTACAAGCCCACGCGAAGACTGGGAAAACAGGTGGTGTACTCACCAAACACATCTGCGGGTATACCCGTGCGTTCTCGCTGAATGCCACGTGAAAGCGTCAAGCGCCCACTCACGCCCGTCTAGCGGCACTGTGCGCACCTTGCTCATGTGCTAAGAGTTACAAAAATTGAAGGAAGCTCACACCAATGCATGGAACCTCACTTCTAGTACGCCAATGTGCTAAAGCCTGTGGCCCGCAGTGTTCACGTAAACAATCACAGCTCCTTGTCGTCCGCCCTCACACCAAACCAAGGAATACATTCAAATACTTCTTGATGGCCAGGCCATCACTCCAAGCCCCAGCATCAAGTTCCTGGGCCTACATCTCGAGGCTAGCACCAAGTGTGACATCTCCTTGCAGCGCCTCAAAAACAGCGTTAATCAAATCATACACATGATCAGGCGAGTTGCGACTAAGAAGAAGCGAGGCCTAAAGGAATCCGGTACCTTTCGATTAATTGAAGCTATTCTCCTCTCGAGAGTTACTTACGTCAACCCCCTGTCTTCTTGTCGACAAGGAAGACATAGATATGCTTTATATAATGATTAGAAAGGCGGTCGTGCAGGCCATTGGTCTTCTCATGAGTGCGTCCACACAGAGGCTGCTTAGCACGGGGCTCCACAACACGGTAGAAGAGCTGGTAGAAGGCCATCTTTCTAACCAGAAGGTCCGACTCAGAACAGCGATGGGTAACCGCATGCTTCATCAGATTGGCTGGGCAGCCCAGAATGTCACTCCGCTTGACGTACTCCCAGACTCTTGGTGACTAAATCTAAAGATGCTTCCTTTGCTAAGAAATATGAACCCCTCACATGACAAGGGCCACCAAAAAGCACGGGCTCAAGCGCTAAACACCACCCTCGGTGGGGATCAAGCAGTTATCTACACAGACGCCTCCAAACATCGAGGGCAGCAATATGCCATTATCGTGGCTACCTCCAGAACCAACCTCCTTGCGTGTACCTCGCTTAGGAACAAAGAAATGACGGCAGCAGAAAAGGCAGCCATCACCTTGGCTCTCGCTCAACCAGGGGTTCGGAGAGTAGTCATCGATTCCCAGCAAGCCTACTGGATTCACCCGTAGGGTTGGGTGTACTGACCTGCACTGCGCGTCCTAAAAAACCACTCCTCAAATGGCTCCATTGAGCTCATCTGGACACCCCCTCAAGCTTCAATAGAGGGCAACAAATACGCCAACCCAACAAGCCTGCGCCTTTACCTCCCGTGCTATGGAGCTGCACGAGGACAGTCACCCGCTTGTCACGTTCAGGGAGATAACCCAGCATTATCGCCTTCTGAGACAGACCGTACCTTCGCCTTACCCTGGCCTTTCCAGAGAACAACAAACTACCCTACGGCTCATACAATCCGGGAACCTTCCCACAGCCTACGCGTCTTCACTTAATGTATCCGAATCGCTACGACGCTGAATGTAAATTTTGCTCAGAAGTAGGAACACTCCACCCCGTAATCGGGGTGTGCTACTTTAGCCCTGAGCACCCTCTTCTCTTTCCGTAAACTACCCAACAAGAGCAATGGGAGATGCTGCTGTCCAGGCCCTCTCTACCTACGCAGTTTCAGCAGGGGGATAGAACACAGGCCGCGCGGACTGCATATGGGCCCCACAGAAGAAGGAATCACTCCCCAGGGCTGCACTCTGGGCCGTTCAGAAATCTTAAAAGAAGTATTTCTTCCGACTAATCCTTCTCTGCCGCAAATCTCGTCGCCTCCGTTCGCGGCGCAGAGACGGAGAAGACAGATCGTCTAACACCGGGTTGGAGCTTACTTTAATTTTTTTAAAAAGTTTCCACTCTTGTGCTACACCAATACAACTCAACCAAACACCCATCATGCTTCATGCATTGATTTAACCTTAACAAGAATATCTCTTTGAAGTAAGAAATGGTGTGGTTAAGTGCATTTCACTTCACTCTAGTTTAGATAGATAGATAGAAGCAACTTTATTTAGTCGCCTGTAGAGTGACACCACCATTAAATGGCGCCACGACGTGGGCCCTTACGTCTTCTCAGCGCGTGGTCTTTACTCGACTACGGCGCGTGCTACTCCCGTGTTCGGTCACCCTTGGGGGCAACGTCCCGGCGGTTTCGCTCGCCTTTTGTCTTTCAAGAGCCGCCGAGACCTGCTGGACGGCCCAGGTTTGGATTTCTTGGTCATAGCACTTCGCCGCAGCCACGAGCCGCGGCGGAATCGTTGTACTTGTCTTGCTATTTGTAGAGCGATGTGAGTGAATTTAAGTGACGTCGCATGGGTAAGAGGCATGGGTGCCGTTTACAGCTTTGCTTTCCAACCACATTCACGGGGTGGATTGGCGCGATTTTTTTTGGGTGTATTACTATCTTTTTACCTTTGCCTTGTACACGCGTTGCCAAGGTGTCCTATGTTTGCCATTTTTTGTTTGTGTTGTACTGCTCATGTACCACTTCCCTCAGTAATGCCCCTGGGGCCATAAGGTTATCTTGAATAAATAAATAAACACGATTACCGCCTACACAAAGTTTGAATGGTACTGGCTGATATTATTGGATTAATAAAAAAATACCTTATCTCTGACCTAGGAATTTTTCTGCATTTATTGCCTGGATTTTATCTCAAAATGAAGAGTGTAGTACGACTGTTTTAGTGCATCTTCTATCATTCATAACCCACAGTGCACTAAAACCAACTAAAGTTTGTTAGATGCATGCTTTCTTAAATTATCCACATTAAAAGTACCTACATGTATTGTGCATCATTCTTCGACGGCAGTCCGTAAAGTCGTTTTTATACCAAACGAAAGAAGTTTTTAACCAGTGGACATATTTTACTCATACAAACACCAGCTAACAAAACACTAAACACATTACTCACATGCAGCACTTGTATTAGGGCCTGCTGGCACGTGTTCAGTTTTTGTGTCGTCCCTTTCTTGCCGAACTTCTATCCCCTACATTTCTTTACCTGCCTTTCCGCTATGATGGTTCGGGTTCCGCACTTTTTCTCGTGCAGAAATTTTACCGCGGTCCTTATACCGTGAGTGCCAGCAATCCTTCCAATTGTATCAAGCTTCGCTGGTGCGACCCAAAGCCATGCCAACAGCGATTGCCCGAAGACATAGAAAAAAACATTATCTGTACCGCGGTTCACTCCGGTCTGGCCTGCAAAGAAGCATCTCACACTGCCGCCTAAAAACTCCCTTCCCGCACATTACAATCCTTAACACAAGTTACCCTACGAACACTCACTGTAAACCTTGTACCCCGTCACAACAGCTCACCATGTGCTTACGAAATTGCACCCATACGAGAAGAGCATATCCTCCCGTCAACACTGGTTTTCTAACTGCGACAAATATATCTATAACTGACAACGAACTGATACGTGTAACAACTACACCAACCAGACGACCATGTCCCCATCCATAAACCCCAAAACTATCCCCCGTCAGGCACTCCTCTCAGAAGCTATCACCACGACTATTCCTGCGTACGCGGCCCTGACCTCGTCCACTCCCCTTCCCATGAGCAGTGGCAGTCTGCGTGGACCAACTTGGCATCGGAGCGTAATATAAAACCCTGGCTCCACGAGCCCTGGAATCAGCACAGGCCCATGGCCTTCTGGGCCTAGGAAGCTGAGCACCAGCTATTCCTAACGTCCTTTTACTGAATAAATGTTTGTTTATTCTCATGCTCAACGTAACTGCGCCAATATGGCAAAACGTTTATGCCTATATATTTCTTTTCACTGAATTTTATGAAAGTGAAAATGCCGTTTTGCACCTCCCAATTAAAAACTGGTTTGAGCCACTTTGCTTTCGGTTTACACAAATGGTGAGCTCTCATGGAGGCCTGGTAAACAAATTGCAGACTCACTGGTTAGTGTTGTCAAGCCACAACTTTTGATTTTATGTAGTTTAAAGTCATGTAGAAAAACTGCCCTGTTACCCTCTCCTTCCAAGCGTGCAAATACACCCATGGAAGCAAAACGTTATTTAAACTTTCACAATTTCATTAAAGAAACTGGCAGTAGCAATTCTGCCAACAGACGCACACGAAGAGCGACCTTTACTTCAAACATACTTCTAATTTATGATTCATATAATTTTTTATTCAATCATTAAGTCCGGTAATTTTGTTACTTTAGGTAATCGGTTGGCACAGGTGCAAAGCTTTTTATTACATTGTTAGCAACAATAATAACACCAGCCCCATACAGGTATAGCACGGATAACATTGCCACCACTGAGGTTTTTGCGTAAAAAGTGAACTAAATATTTACGTTTCTGAATATAAAAATCTATTTGTCCACCGTGAAGCCTACCAAAGAAAACTCATCAACAAAAGACGCACAACATGCGCCTGCAGAGGGTACCATAAATATAAAGTGGTGGTATGGGAGTGCGCGTAATATACAAACGTGTATTAAAACCGCGTTACTCCTGCAAGGTTAATTCTACAAGAAAGATTGGAAAAGCAGTAAGCGAAGCAAGGTCGTTACGTGCCGTACACATGAGGCGAGAATAAAAAACGTGCAAGCAAGCTGCGTGCAACTATCATAGCGACAGCTTCCAACCGAGCCCGTTGTGTGAAATAGCTTATTTGGGTTGCTTGATTTGATTTTAGGGTTTAACGTGCCGAAGCGACGTAGGCGATGAGACGCGCCGTAGTGGAGGGCTCCGGATTAATTTTGACCACCTGGGGATCTTTACGTGCGCCGAAGTCTTTTAAAAACATGCGTTTTTGCTGTTCGCCTCCATCCGAAAAGCGGCCGCCGAGGCCGGGAATCGAACCCGCGACCTCGTTCTCAGCTGCGCAACGCCTTAGCCACTGAGCATCCGCGGGGGGTATCTGCTTATTGTTCGCTATTCTATGAATGTCAATTTTCTATCCTCCGTTCTCAGCGCCCCATTTTCTTCGAGAGTGCATCGCTGGGCAAAACAGCAGAATGCATGGGGCAAGTTGACATGCCTGCGGCCTTTCCGCAGAAAGAGCAAGTAGTGCTCAAATGCGTGCGGCTGGCGTCAGAAGGCTTAAAACAAAATGCCCAGAAAATTTTTTAAAATCTTAGGTTTTGATTTTTTTTCCGAATTTCGAAAAGTCAATCTTTACTGAATTAAGTTGTATTGTAAATAAATGGTATTCACAATCCAGTGTTTTGTTTCAAGGTGCTCCGCCAGCACACTTGCACCTCTGCTTCAAAGAAGCAGGGCACCCGAACCGTCCAGATTCGGGAGGCCCGTTTCGCAACCACCTATATAAAAATTGTGGCAGCCGCAGCACATTGAGCCGCACGACAAGCGAGTAGCACAATTTCTCAATCTGCACAAAAAACCCATATCTTGCGGTTACAAATATACAGTTACCTAGTAGAAATTAGGTTGTTACGTCAATATCCTTAGGCCACCCGAAAAAACAAGCCCATCTAAAAACCAAACAACAAAACAAAAAGCATTTTTGTTAGCTGGCCCCACACGAGGAAGACGACAATGAAAACCGAAGAAATAACTAACTGATACTACAATAAAAACCTGTGACAACCACCAAACCATGTAAAGCCCTTCATGTGCACCATAACCCCTAATGATCAAGGTTAACCTGTTCAGTCTTTCTAATAATTGAATGACTCAGAACTTGTGGAAAAGCTGTGACGCATAAATTCTCGCTTGCTACTGGAGTTTATTGCTGTCCGGTGACGCACGGGCTGCTCAGTTGCTGCTAATAACGTATTTTATTTTACGAATTCATGACAATCTTGTGGTACGTGGCCAACAAATATTTTATTCCCTGCAAAATTCAGTTGAAGCCAGTACGAGCTACAATTATTCGAAACCTACCGTCTTCGCCCTACATAAATGGCAACGATGCCTTGGCTGTGTTAGAGATATAATCTGAGATACCTAGGTCCCCAGATGCCATTTTTGAGAATATTTCTTGAATTACTTTTCGCCTGCGTCAATCTTTTTTTGTAGCAGCCGGAAGGCAGTACGAAGTAATAGCGTTGCGGCTGTTCTCAAAGCACATGATTAAGTTTTTAAGCTTGGGCGGTTTCACCTACGTTCTTGAGGCTTAAATGAACTATCCCTCTTCTTGTAAAAAGTTAAATATGCCCATACACATTTTTTGAAGATTAGACTGGTGGTGCCAAATATTTTTCAACAGTAGCGAATTATGATCACCACCATCCTCGAGGTTGGCTGTCATATAAAGCTCCTTTTTTCTACTTTATTTTGCGTAGACTGCTTCTCTAGCGCGTTATTTTTGCACAATTGCGGACAAAGTACATTCGGCTGTTTTTGTGAAAATACGTTAACTTTCCCCTTTTTGTCTTCGACAGGGTCAGCGTGAATCATTTTGGCATGTATACGTTTTGTCGCAAACCCCTGGGCACAGCATCTAATAATATTGATTGTGCATATAATATTTCAGAACGTCTGATGACATTGCACATCGTTTTATTACACTGGTACAGTAGCTCTACGCATTGGAGATTTTCTTTCTATTTCCCCCAAGATTCCATGGTCCGATAACCTTTGACTCACCACTTGGCAGCAGTGAGTCACATTCACTGTGCACGCGCGTGAGCGTGAAAAGTAAATATGAAAACAAACTTACACTGCTTCGCCGCCACGAGAATGTATGAGAATGGCCCGGAAGCTTCGCCGCATTATCACTGTAAATTCAAGCCGATATTTTGATCAGGGGGAAAGAATAAAAACAGACAGACCAATTGCTGCCGCGCCTTCTTGTTTTCTTTGTCTGCGTTGGTGCATTTCTATAAAGAGCACGAATGTAGAGACAGAGCCGGCCCATTGCTTGCAAGCAGAGGTCGGGGGAATCACTCAGGAGTCCAGTCACTCAGACTCATTCGGACTCAAACTCGCACGTGAGTTTGAGTTTGATGATGACATAGTCATGCGATAGTCATGAGATATTCATGGTCATGAGATATTCTGAGATAGTCTGAGATGAGTTGAAATGAGATATTCATGAGTCTGAGATGAGATGAGTCTGAGATAAGATATTCATGAGATAGTCCTGGTGAGTCATAGATTGTGTTAAAATGGGTGAGGCCGCTAAAGCAAATGGGGTATCAAATTCATGGTTTCAATCAGGGGAATCACATGGGGAATATAGATGATGTGTTCTGCTTACAGTCATGAAGGTTGTGGTTAATCAGATGTGAATAAAATTCATATGATCGTGCTAGGGTGTGTGGGGTATGAAATTAAATGTCTCGTTGAGGGGAATCACGTGGGACAAAAATAAAATGCTTTCTCGTTTTATTATGAGATAGTCGTCGTGAGTCATAGATTGAGTGAACATTTAGAGAGACGCCATTAGGGCTTGTTGGGTATCAAGTTCAGTATCTCTATGAGGAGAATCGCATGAAATAAACAAAGAAATTCACCAGCGTTGTTTTGGTGGTTATGCGGGCATTTTTCTAGACATTGCGAGCCGCAAGGTGTCGACCAAGCTACGTTTTAAAGATGGGCTGGTCGAATGCCGCAAGCACGTTTGATTACTTCGAAGCACCAGATGAGGGTTTTTGAATATTGTAAGGGCTTTGGGTAGTTGGTGAAGTAGAACTGTTATTCTACGAGACAGCCAGCTCCGAACGTCGGTTCATTAACCAACGATCACGATGATCAGTACAGAAGAAGACGAAGGGTTCCTGGAAGTGTTTATCATGGGGATAATGTGGAAGTGAAATGAATAAATTTTCACGCATGGAAGCTTCGCGCTTACAATATTGCCCGTCCTTCAAAACTGAACTTGCCTTTACTAAATAGCAGGTGTTCGCTTTAGCTACACGCCCAGGAGGAAACAGAAACTAATAATTGTACAGCCCCGATGACCTTACGACAAAACTCTGAATTTTTTTATTTATGAAGTGAGTGCACAGAATGATCTTACAATGCGGCCACTGCCCGGTTTAAATTTTCTACCTCCAACCCTTCCCTTTGGCACCACTGTTCAGTTTGTGCCACCGTTCTAGCATCTGCGATGAATTTCCGCCGTTAATTCCTAACTAGTACTGATCAGAGGGATGCCCTTTCTATCTGCACCACATGTTTTTATTAATCGAAACTTTATGTTGATACCCCACACACTCTACCGGAATGCTTTGAATTTTAACCACATTTATTTGTTGCCATGACTATCGCATGAGGACAACAAGGAAGCAGCTCTTATATGACACAAGTGATTCCCCTCATCAAGACTTTCAATTTGATACCCATACCTCGCGGTGGCATCACTTTGATTTTTAACCCAATGGATTACTCACCTTGACTATGTCATGATTAAGACCAGAAGGAATTTTTTTCTCACGTGATTTCCCTCATTGAGACCTCCAACGTGACACCCTACACGCCCTAGCGCATATCACTTTGAATGTTAGCCATATCTGACACCATGAGTGTGGCACGATTATAACCAGGAAGTATTTTTTCTCCAACGCGAATCCTCTTACCGAGATAATCAAGTCGATACCACACACACACACTAGCGACATCCCAATAAATTTTAAACCAATATATGATTCAAGTGACTATGTCATTATTACTACCAATGTGCATTTCGTAATTGTCCAACCTTATTTCCCAAGTCGAAACAGTATTTTGAGACCCCATACGCCTACGAGCCAGCACTATCAAGTCCAACGTGTATTATGACTCACGATAACTAAGTTACGATTATGACCACAAAGCGCTTTTGTTTTCCCACGTGATTTGCCTCCTTGAGAACTTCAATTTGATATCCAACAGGCCCTAGCAGCACATCACTTTGACTTTTAACCCACTCTGTGACTATCCATTACTTCCGCGTTACACGCTTCACCATTTTCCATATTTCGTTTCATTACTTTGCAATTTTTAGCTGGTTTAAATTTCATTTGATTGATTATCTATATTTACGCTTTTATAATGATTACAGGCTGGATCTCAGCGATATCTGAATTTTGTGTAATAGAGTGCGTTACACGATCCTGACCGGGGGAGGGACAAGGGGGTGCTCGGCAAAGAATGCTACGCATTAAAAAAGCAAAGACATACCCATGAACAACTCTAACTTAAGAGATTTGTGGGGACAGTTCGCTTTGACACAAAGCGCTTTTCAGGATGAGGGCAAGAATGCGTGGGATCGTAACCCTAAGCAGCTTCGACGTGAATCAACTGAGCCGTCAGCGCACGTCCCCTCGCCCAATCTTGTTTGTTTCGCCTCAGGGCCCCAGCCAACCACAAAGTCTGGACCGCCGCTGTCATGAACACAAACACGGAGCCTACATGAAGTTTGTTATCCAATATATACGTACAATTGCATGCAACCAGTACTTATCATCATGGCCAGCCGGTATAGGTGTATTGCATCTCAAACAAAAATTGTTGCCGACCTCACAGGAGTTACGAGGTTCTATCGTAGCCGATGCAAGAGTTTGAGCTCACGAATTTGCAACCATAATGTTTTTACCAAGCGTGAATTTTAAACTCTCAATGCTAATGAGATCAGAGTACATCTGCGCCCGAGTAAATTCCTAGCACGACAGAGGTGTGAGTGCAGTTAAGTTCTTAATTCATTTTCCGTTTTCAGGACATTTTCAGTTTGGAGTCCATTTTGAGTTTGGGTACTTTTTGGGGTTTTACGCTTTTGAGTTTGAGTGTATGTTGAGTACTGAGTACATTTTGAGTTTCATTAAACTCTGAGTTTTGAGTACATTTTGAGTTTGAGTACATTTTAGGTACTGAGTACATTTTGAGTGTGAGAACATTTTGAGTTTTGAGTACATTTTGGGTACTGAGTACATTTTGAGTACTGCGTACATTTTGAGTATGAGTACATTCTTATATTTGAGTACATTTTGAGTTTGAGCACTTTTTGAGTATTGAGTACATTTTGAGTTTGAGTAAATTTTTACTTTGGGTACATTTTGATCTTTGAGTCCGAGGGAGTTCTGAGTTCGGCGCTGACTGTTAGAGTGTCAGTGAGCGTAGATGTGCTGCTCAGCATTGAGTCTGAGTTTGAATGAGTGGTGATTAGAAAAAAAATGTCAGTGAGTTTGAGTGAGCCGCGTCAACTTTGCGGAGGTATGCTTGCAAGTCACAGACGGACAGTCGGAGCACACAGTGGAACTCCCGCTTGAAGAGGGTAGCCAGAGGGACGCCAGGTATTTCTCCCCAAGCAACCCTTAACGCCGTAAGGAGATTACAGGTGTGCAGGTATCACTTTGCAATTTTCTGGCTCTCAGACCCGCCCCAACGCACGTAAGACTGCTGCCTGCTCCAGAAGGAACCATCATCTTTTATGTATTGGCTAAACCAAATATCTCCAACCGTGCTGCGAAGGCTCTTCGGTACACAAACAGTTCTACCTCACCACAAAAAGAATCTGGCCACCCAGGTGTAGTAGTTTGGCTGACGCCTCCAACGACTTTCCAGAAATGTTCTCGCTCCTGCAGCAGCTGTATATCAACATACCACGGCTGCGGCTAGGCAAGCGCTAAAACAGCTGATGATATGGATCTCTTAGCAAGGAGAGGTCGCCCATCGATCTTTATGCTGGCAACTTTCAATGCACGAACCCTGTCTAGAGAAAAAACCTAAGCTGTACTGCTCTAAGAGATATTCCACTCTGAAAGCTCTCTTTGTAGTAACAAGAGGAGCTCTTAGACATAAATGCGCTATCATACTGGGAATCGAAGTTAGAAGAACAGGAGCAGTATTCATGGAAGGGATGTTCGGGCCTATTTTATGCTACTTAGAACTCAATGAGAATACCATAGAGTTGGATTCTAAATTTATCAAAGATTACCACTTAATGTGGAAGAATTTTTACATTATAAAACATTCGAAGTTGTTCTGATCATTTCAAATAGGCGTTACAAGCTCAACATCATTCAGCCACAACTAGCCACGATGATGGAGTCATCGACATTGTCCAGGATGACGTGGACTCAGCAAGGAGTATGATGACAACACAGTTAACGATGGCGATGGTTGAGCTTAGAACAAAAGTCGGTAAGAAGCAAATCAGAGGAATGTCAGTGGAAAACTTCGCAGTATACAAGCGTAGCAGTCATTAGATACACTGGTTGAACTTGAGAAAATATTGTATTGCTGCGAACCATGTATGGGCTTGCCTATTTATTGTTTGTTTTACTGCCGGGCCACGCCCGGCTGTGTTATCTGCGTTCCAAGCAAAGCGCGTCTTCAATCTTTATTTTTATGCAGCACGGGCTATCATATTCAGATAAGCAAACTGTTTCGCCCCAACGCCGCTAGCCCAGCATAATCGTCTGTGATCTACAATGTTCTGGATGTGAATCGACGGTTCCAGAAACACTCGCGCCGAAAGATAAAAAGCGTGCAGAGCAGACGCCACGGCATTCGGTTCGACGACACTCGCCTGCGCAAGTCACTCTGTTGACCGCTGCTTCGCCGCCTCTGTATTCTTTTGAGTTGTTAGGGGAGCACAAGTTCGCTCCAATAAACTTGTTTCTCATGCAAGACAACTGCATCGTCCTTGGCTTCGTGACATCTGGTGGAGGTGCTGGGTACATGAACCTTACGCCCTCGTCAAGCCAACAAGCAAATGCCACTGGAGCCAGCCGCCGACAACAAGGTCTGCTTACGGACAAAGTGAAGAAAGAAGACGTCGTGACCACCACCATGATCAACGCAAGCACCATGACCATCGCTCCCAGTCCTGCCCTCGTTCTTCAGCAACCAAGGGAGCCCTCATCATTTCGTGGGTCCCCTTCGGAGGACCCCGAAGACTGGTTGGAGCAAGTTGAACGGTTCAGGCTGTTCAATCGATGGGACGACGCGGAGACACCGAGGCAAGTGTTCTTCTACCTTGACGACTCAGCACGGAGCTGGTTCAAAAGCCATGAGAGCTCCCAAGAGTCTTGGAACAATTTCCGAACGCAGTTTTAACGACGTTCACCACGGTTGTGCGAAAAGAGCGGGCCGTCGTCTTGCTGCAGACGCGGACACAACACCCTGACGAAAGTGTTGTTGTGTTCGTCGAAGAGATGAAGAGGCTCTTCAAGCGTGCTGACCCTAAATGACGGGAGAAAAGTAGTTAGGCTTCTTATTACGCGGCGTGAAGGAAGAATTGTTTGCTGGACTTGTCCGCAACCCGAACAAAACCGTCGCCGAATTCGTGACCAAATCCAGCACAGTTGAGAAGGCGAGCCGCAAGCCATGTCCTACGCGGCTGCTGTTCGCCGGCCTCGCCCAACTGCGCCCTCCCGTCACGAAACTCCGTACCGTCGCCCCCTGTCGCCGGCCCGACCACCTGCGGTGCAACCCCTCGCCCCAAGGAAGACCGAGGTGTGGCGAATGCCCGAAAATCTACCTGTGTGCTACCACTGCGGATAGGCCGACCACATCTACCTTTGCTTCCCCTACAAGAGGCTCGGTTTGCGAGGATTCTCTGTCGACGCACCACGCCCCCGACCCGGCCAGCGCCATACTGAGATCGAAGACTACCTGTCACACATTAACCAAAGACCAGCCCGATTCAACCGTTCACCGTAGCCCTACCCGCACCAGTCGCCAAACCGCCGCACCACTACTGACTTCTCACGTGGAAGGGCTCCCAGCCCACGCGAGAGAAACTAAAAGCAGCAACTTCTGGAGGTAAAGTTGCAGGACCACGGAAAAATGAAAACTCTCCAACGACGCAGCGACTCGCTGAAGACCATGATTCACGACATGCCCTCAGCCCGACGACCCGATCTAACCCTGACGTCACTTCCGAACACGACGACAGGAAAACAGCGCTACACGTACCCGACATGACCGAACCTGCCGCTGAGAATACGACGAAGACGACGACGCATAGTGCCCCACCATCAACACGTTCAAGCAGAGATACGATGCCACGACGCACCCGGAACTCGAGGAAGGCGGCGTCCGACGTTCAGCTGTCCATCGACGGCTTTGATGTAGTCGCTCTCATAGACACGGGAGCCGACTACTCAGTAATGAGCAGGCCATTTGCGTCTAAAAAGTTATGACCAGAGAGGACGGTCCGCACATACGCATAGCAGGAGGCCACTTCGTGACGCCAAGTGGAACGTGCACATCGCGCGTCACCATAGACGGCATAACGTACCCTGCGGCGTTCGTCGTTCTGTTTAACTGCTCCCGCGACGTAATTCTTGGAATGGATTTTTTGATTGACAACGGTGCAAAAATCGATCAGCAGACCAAGTCAATAACCTTTTCCCACCATCTCTCCATGACGCCGGAACAGAACCCTGAACGTCGTGCTGCTGTAAGGATTGCCGATGATCATGTCACCCTGACACCCCGCTCAAGCTTGATGATCGCAGTCTACTGTGAAGATGCTGCTCCTGACGTCGACGCTATCGGAGACAGGGATCAAAGCTGGCTTCTCGACAGTGGTGTCTCTGTCGCAAGAGGCATTGCACGCTTGAGGAAACACCAATCCCACGTTTTGGTTACTAATTTCCCCGAGGAGTACTACCTTTTAAACAAGGGCGCGGCAATTGCATTACTCGAAGAAACGCAATAAGGAAGTGACGTGATCACGGTCGCCGACATTGAACGCACACCCGTAGAAACCTTCATGCTCCTGCAGCCCTTCGACGTGAGTCCGGCGCTACCGCAAGAACAGCGGAACAAATTATTGGCTTTGCTGCGTCGCTATAGCGAATGTTTTTCGTCGAGTTCAAAATTACGTCAGACACCTCTACCGAAGCACCGTATTATAACTGAAGATGGAGCCCGACCTACCCGACAGTCACCATACCGCATCTTTTCCCACGAACGGGAAGCCATCCGGACTCACGTCGACGACATGCTCAGCGACGACATTATACAGCCATCGAAAAGCCCCTGGTCTGCGCCGGTCATACTCGTAAAGAAAAAAGACGGCACAATAAGGTTCTGCGTTGACTACCGGCGACTAAACAAAATCACCAAAAAGGACATTTATCCCCTGCCACGAATCGACGACACCCTTGACCATGCCTAGTACTTCTCATCGATGGATTTGAAGACCGGCTACTGGCAAATTGAAGTGGACGAGAGAGACCGAGAGAAGACTGCGTTTAGAACCGAGGACGGCCTATACGAGTTCAAGGTGATGCCTTTTGGGCTGTGCACGGCGCCAGCAACATTTCAGAGAGTCATGGACACTGTGCTAGCTGGCCTGAAGTGGCACACTTGCCTAGTATACCTCGGCGACGTTGTGGTATTCGCCCGCAATTTCGGCGAACACCTTGCAAGGTTGGAGTCTGTACTCGAGGCCATTCGTACATCGGGGTTAACGCAGAAGCCTGAAAAGTGTCGTTTCGCGTATGAGGAGCTGAAGTTCTTGGGCCACGTCGTCAACGCTGCGGGAGTCCTACCTGACCCGCCAAAAACTTGGGCCATTGAGAACTTCGCAAGGCCGAAAGACAAGAAGGGCGTGTGAAGATTTCTCGGACTGTGCGAATACTACTGGCGCTTTGTCGCAAACTTCGCCCTCATTGCAGAGCCACTCATACGATTGACGAAAGATAGCACGCCTTTTAGCTGGGAAAACGACCAAGAAAAGGCATTCTGCGAGCTGCAAAAACGCCTGCAAAGACCTCCCGTGCTCGCTCATTTCGACGAAAACGCCGAAACAGAAATGCACACCGACGCCAGCAATATAGGCTTGGGTGCCGTTCTCGTCCAAAAGCAAAGCGCTGGCGAAAAAGTAATCGCCTTTGCAAGCCGTGGTCGGTCGAAGGAGGAGAAAAATTACTCAGCCTCTGAAAAAGAGTACCTCGCAATTATATGGGCCATTTCAAAATTTCGCCCATACGTATATGGTAGACCATTCAAGGTTGTCACAGACCACCATGCGCTCTCTTGGCTCGCCAATTTGAAGGACCCCTCTGGCTGTCTTGGGTGGTGGAGCTTGCGCCTGCAAGAGTTCGACGGTACAATCGTCTACAAATCCGGCAGGAAACACTCCGACGCCGACTGCCTGTTTCGCGCCCCCGTCGACCCGCCACCAATAGACTGCGATGAAGACAGCGCGTTCTTCGGAGTCGTTACAGAGAGCGACCTAGCTGCACAGCAGCGTGCCGACCCCGACTTGCGTGTCATGATCGACTACTTAGAAGGACGAAATGTCGCCGTGCCTAGGTTGTTCAAGCGGAACTTGCCAGCATTCAGCCTCAAAAACTCAGTCCTCGTGAAGAAGAATTTCAGCCCCGGAACAAGAACGCATTACCTACTTGTCATCCCTGCAGAGCTCCGTGCCGAAATTTTGGAAGCTTGCCACGACAACCCGTCTTCGGGACATCTCGGCACAGCTCGCACTATTGCAAAAATCAAGGCGAAGTACTTC
The DNA here is from genome assembly GCF_048455015.1 of Haemaphysalis longicornis. NCBI lineage: Eukaryota > Metazoa > Arthropoda > Arachnida > Ixodida > Ixodidae > Haemaphysalis > Haemaphysalis longicornis. The sequence goes on along the minus strand of NW_027526407.1, from coordinate 8,902,085 downwards.
TGGCCCCGCCTTACATCCGACGTCACCCACTACGTTTGGAGTTGCCGTGACTGCCAGCGACGAAACACGCCGCCGACACGACCCACCGGCTTTCTGCAACCGATCGCCGTCCCGTCGAGGCCCTTTCAACAGATTGGAATGGACCTTCTACGCCCGTTCCCTACGTCACAATCACAGAACAAGTGGGTTGTCGTGGCGACAGACTACATGACGCGCTACGCAGAGACCTCCGCTCTTCCGAGGGGCACTCTACAGGAAGTCGCGAAGTTCTTCATAAGCCAAGTTGTGCTGCGACATGGAGCCCCGGAAGTCCTAATCATGGACCGCGGAACGGCCTTTACTGCGGAGCTGATGCAAGGAATATTACGCTACAGCAACACGGATCACAGAAGAACGACGGCGTACCACCCCCAAACGAACGGACTAACAGAACGTCTGAACAAGACAATCGTAGATATGCTGTCAATGTACGTTGATGTTCAACATAAGACTTGGGACGAAGTGCTCCCGTATGTCACATTTGCGTACAACACGGCTATCCTGGAGACGACGCAGCTGACGCCGTTCGAGCTTGTCTACGGAAGACGGCCAACTACGACGCTCGACGCCATGCTTCCGCACGTAGAAGACGATGACCTCAACACCGACGTCCAAGGATACCTTCAGCGTGCGGAGGAGGCCCGCCAGCTGGCTCAAGTTCGTACTATGCGCCAGCAGCTCGTGGATGCCGGGCGCTACAACATTGTTGGTCAACAAATTCTCGTAGAAATATAAGAATGGGAAAGTCTCGATAGCACAACTAAAAACCAAGTTGGTTTCATCATAAGTGACAGCCCAGGCATTTTGCAGGACTCTGAGTTTCTAAGTAGGGTTCGAATGAGGAATAATAGCATTATGATATGCAAGGCATGCCTGAAACTCGTAAGAGAAAAAGAAAACTTACAGAAAGTAGGACGCCAAGCATGGGGTTATTCAGAGCCAGCCCGAAGGAGTTTAAAGGAACCCTCCAAAGAAAGTTGCGCTTCCAAACGAGCAGAACAAGGGCAGTGAAGAAAGGCTAAAGGACAAGCAAAAACGGAAATCTCCGAAACTCCAAAGGCTGTGCGAGCAGCTTTACGTAAGAAAGAAACGGCGAGACTGGATTAGAAAACGAAGGAACTAATTTGGAACCAAAGTTTTCAAGTGCGCTGGATAATATTTAGTTAGCCGAGCTGTTTAATTCATTACTGGAAGAAAAACGAACATTCGTGTATATAACATGGCAGCGATACAGGAAACCCTGCAAATAGCAGAGCGTTTGAAACCAACTAAGCGGAAGCCTAAAATCGGCAACGACTGAATGCATGCGTTCTGAGACGAGCAGGGTAACAATACGCACAATATGACGTAATAATTAGGGTAGCAGAACGATTGCACACCAAATTGTATTCTATTGACGTTAGGTCAGAGAAAACTACACAGAGTGCAAGCTTTGCTTGCCATGTACCTCTAGTAACTGAATAGGAATAAGACAGGCTTTGAAAGGCCCAAAAACAGAAGACGTTGTAGGTGCTGACGGCAAAACTGTGCCTCGTTTGAAGGAGGGAGAAGATATATTACTGAAACAACTTGCTGGGCCTTTTTCGGAATAATTGATTGATTGATTGATTGTCGGGTTTAACGCGTCGACACCATGCAGCCGATGAGGCACGCCGTAGTGGAAGGCTCAGGATTTATTTTCACCACCTAAGAATCTTTATGTGCGCCAAAATCTCGTGCACACTGCCGTTTGTGCTTTTCAGCTCCATCAGAAATGCGGCCGCCACGGCCGGGAATAAAAACGGCGTCTTAAGAACCTAAAATGTCCCGGCAGCCTAAAAATCGTCAACAATATCTGATTTATAAAAAGGGGGTAGCGGACAGCCCCAGTGGCAGCGGAAGTATCGTGACGTAGGCCAACGAGTGCGCTCACCCGTGTTGAATTCCGACGCCGCCCGGCATCTGTAGATAAATAATCCCCCCTGTTCGGGATAAAATCGGCTTTGCTACAAGGTCTGGACTTCATTCAACTCCTGCGTGGCCTTCGCTCTACAAGGTAAAGACAAAGTAGCATAAAAAATTACAGACCAATCAGACTCCCCTCAGGTGTTTAAAAGCTCTTTACCAAATTATATTTAACCGCATTGAAGACAGCTGCGATTCCCAACAACCCACATAGAAGGCGTACTGAACTATAAATCATGGAACAGTAGAAGTGGGGGGCACGATGGCTAGACAGGATACTGGTAAACGTCCCCAGGAGACGAAAGATCTCATTAAAAAGAGAGAAACCTTAAGAATGTCCAACCCACCTGATAGAATAGAACTAGCGGATGTTTCTAGGTTATTGAATAAGCGTGAGACAGCTCACATATGAAAGTATAATATAGAGAGGATCAACTATGCTGTAAATAACAGAGGCAGCCTGAAAACAGTGAAGACCCATCGGTTTCGTTGCGAAATATCCGACGTATGCACTTAAAGCGAATGTCATCACAAATTGGGATAAAATATACTTAATAGCCGATGAGTTCTATAGAAATCTGTGCAGCAGCCGGATATCTAGGATAATGCCAAACAAAAAGTAGTTCCGAGGAGATAGACATCCCACCTGTAACTGCAGAAGAAGTAAAGAAGGCTTTGAAAGAAATCAAAGCACCTGGTGAGGATCACATACAGCAGACCCCTTCAAGGATAGCGGGGAAATTGTACTTGAAAAACTAGCAAACCTGTACACGCAATGACTAATCGCGAGTGGACCGGAATTTTTGAAGAACGTGAACATCATCGTAATTGATATGAAGGGTTACATGAAGGACTTGAAAAATCACAGGCCGATCAGCTTACTGTCAGTCGACTACAAGGCACATAACCAGTGTGTAGATGATCATTATATTATATTACTAGAGGATATTAACAAATATCTACACCTACCGTCATCGTCCCTAAAAAGAGCAGTAAAATACCTATAAGGAAGGGCATCTGACCAGGAGACACACTCTACAATGCAGTTCACAGCATGCTTACAGGAAGTATTCCGTACATTGGATTGGGAACAGGCAGAAGTAAGGGTTAAAGGTGAATACCTGAGTAACCCCAGGTTCTTTGATGACACTGCCTTGCTAAGTAACTCAGGGTGCGAATTTCAAATCATGGCTTTCGCACTGGACAAGAAGAGTAGACCCGTGGGCCTCAAAATAAAATGCAGAAACATAAAGTATTATAATCTTAGGAGAGCACAGTTGTCTGAGATAGGTGTCCAGGCAGTGAAAGTGGTAAACGAATATATCTACTAACCCCTTGTTGTGACCCCGCATGCCAACAACGAGGAAAAATAATTAGAAGGATAAGAATTGGGTGGATTGCATACGGCAGGCATTCTCAGATAGTTAATGGCAGCCTACCATTTTCCCTGAAGAAGTAACACCAGAGATAGCAGGGGAGACGTGTGACTACACCTAAATCCCACGTTAACTCATGTTAGCTTGCAGTGCGAGCAAACGAAAGTAAACTGTAGTTACTCGTGCCAGCCGGTGTCACGCTACACAAACAAAGCATGAAGTAGCTGCTAGGTTAGCCACGGAACAATGTTGATCATGATCACAACCGTAATGATAAATCTTTTGTTTGGGCAATTCTAGACATTTTTATTGCTGGTGGCCTCGTAAAATGGTGCTATTATTCGCTAAATAATGCATTTATCCGGTTGATTTCTTATCAAAGTGCAAACAACCATAACCGACCACCTCCGAGCTTGTTACATCAAGGTCAACTACCACATCGCTTTCGCTACTTGGAGGTCGGAAACACACGGGCTGCAGAGGGGTGGAAACGGGGATTGCAACATTTTGTAAATCATGTTGCAACAACAAGATTTATCGGTAGTTTTATTCGTGTTTTTCGGGTTGATGAATGCTGCGGGAATCGCTGAGCAGATCGTAATTTCGTACCACCAGGGCCCAAAAGGACCACTCTTTTCTGTTACCTAGACGGCATCGTTAATTTCTCAATTACAGTTGTAGAACATTTTGTGTACGAGTTTGATGTCGTGATATTTAGGAAGGTTTTTCCCCAATTTTTTTTATTTCGTTCCCTTTTTAAGTTGACACAGTCCGGTATACGTTACAATTGCTCTCGTGCATGCCGAAGAATGTATAAAACACTGAAAGCAGCTTCTACATCGACAACAATGCTGTAAATTTCACCAAACAGAGCCCCATCCTCAGCCAAGGCTCAATTGATGATCGCTCCGTCAATGTTGTTGTGTAGGGCTACGGGATCATTTGGGCTGTTCATATATTTACTCTGATCAGCATATCCATTACATTCGATTGAACGAATATTTACAGACGACCATACTGTTTACTCATTCTGCTCCCCGAATTGCTTGTCCAGGCGCCATGGCCTAGGAATTCTTCTCCTGCAGGAGTACCATTTTTCTCGTACATGTAAACTGAGAAGAATACTGTGAATGCAGTTTTCTGTTTGCTCTCCTATTGTCGTTTTCTTCTGCTCTACGGGAAACCCAGCACAAAACACCCGTTGTGGCACTCCCCACTTCAGGTTGCTTCACGAAGCACTCTAACTTGAAGTAACGGCAAACGCCACCCCGTTTTTTCGCACTAATATTGATTTCCTTGATGACAGTGTACCGGCCAACAAGAGTCATACGTGTAACCATCGCCCCAATTCCAACTACTACACGATGTTCTTTGCAGCCAAAAGTAACACCAAACACTATATTGGCAGCAAACATCTCCTCATTGCACCTCGTGCACTCCGGCCGCCTATACGTGAAGCTGGTCACAACGCAGTAACCGCAAGACACCTTTTGTGCTCAAAAAAGACACGATGACATAAGTAGCTCCAACTGGTGCATCGCCTTTTCATAAGTGCCATTGACTTCACACCTTCCTCATCTTTTGCAAGAAAAAACATATTTCAATATTACTGTCGCCGACAGACCACTTTTTATTGCGTGGGGTGATTTCACACCATCAAACATTTTTACGGGTTTTGTCCTTCGACGCAATATGTAATACCCGAAACCATCAATAATTCGGCACGCAACATACGATCCGAACCCACTATTTCAATAAAGAAGTGGAAGTGTCTACTTTTTTCCTGTTTCCCATCCCCTATCGCCATTGACGACAACGCGTCATCGTTACTGATCCCAGACGCGTTTTTCTATGCAGATGCACATGGCTTACAAAATATCCAGTGGCTATCCAATGTTGAAGTGTTAACGTGGAAGCTTCAATAAAACGGTCTGAAACGTTTCTTCGATCTATATCACCCCCGATCAATGCAACTGGGACATCTTCCTTTTTTGGATATCTTCACTGATAATAAGCAATACAATCTTTCGGCAACCTACGAATAGCGATTACACGTTATTCTTTTTCGTTTTTGGCTGGCTTCTTTCTATGGCCTGAGTGTTAATGTTTTTGCTTGTTTCTGTCTCCAAGTCCGTTTCCAAGTGCGTTTGCAAGTCAGTTCCAGGTATTCTAAGGTATTTTGCGCGTCTGTGCATTTACAATCAATAGCACGTCTACAAGACCCGCAGTAACGGATCATCACAAGGTCGGGTTTCGTCGGGGAGATGAATTGCATTATGGGACGGCACTTCCCGTGCACGTATTCTGCAGTATGATTTTGCAGGGGCCATCCTCACAAGCGTAAAAAAATAACCCAACATTTCTGGTCTGCAGCCGTTCAGTAGTCGGGCGGCCTGGTAACTCTCGCTGGAGCGGCGTCTCCACTCCGTGGAGGGGACCGTATAGAAGCTTTTTAGATGTGACGCTGAGAGCATCTCTTGTCGGCGGCCCTGTCCTTCCTGCGTGCGTCCGTCGTCGTCGGCGTGCGCACTCTCCTCTCCGATAGCGAACGCTCTCTCGCGAGGGGCATTGGATTGGATTCGATTGGATTGGCTTGGCTTGGCTTGGATTGGATTGGATTAAAGCGGATTGTGTTGGATTGTGATGCGTCACAGCCGGGGCAGACGCGCTGGCGCGTGCCCAAGTGAGAGCGAACACACTCTCTCAACATCTGCGGGTGTGTGGCCCAGCGCGCTCTCACTCCGCCGGTGGGCGGCGCTTCCAGCGGTGCTGCGCATGTGCAGTACTCTCTCTCTCCGCGGTCTCCTCTGCTTCGGGCGCGCTGCGCATATAACCGGCGTGCCACTCTCCGGTGGCTTTTCGGTCGACGGTTGCTCTCCACTTGCGCTTGAACCCCCCCTCAGTGTCGCATCACACCAGGGTTCCCGCGAGGGGAGGTGGGCGTAATTTTTTGTTATGCTGCAAGTGCTTTTACATTTGTTACAAATGTCTACACTATAAAACGTTAAAGTTCTAGCCACTGTCCATAGTCTCACTCACAATGTTTGCTCCATTCTGCAACAAAACTCATAAACGAGCCATGAACAGAATATACAACTTCGTGTGACTTGAAAGAACTAGCATTTAGTATCTCACTTAGCTGCATTGCCGCCCCAAAAATTTTTTTTGACAAAAAAAAGCAAGAAGTATTTAAAAACTTTTAAATTGGCCCCACAGTGAAGTGTTATGAGCAAGAATGACGTCATACCGGCCAGCGATAAAAAATCATTTTCGGTGCGTTAACTGCACGTTAGCATTTAATTGATGCGGTAAAATGGAACTAGAGGCCGCTATACAGAAGTCCAGTCATGTGTCGTCATGACAGGTCAGTTAGGCGGCCACCAATCGCACAAACAAGGTTCCGTGACGTCATAAAAAAGTATTATTTAATTATTTTTTTATTTTTTTTATTTAAGGTTGCCCCCAAGGCCCGGGTAGGGCGTTACAGAGGTGAGCAGGCATAAAAGATACAGATATCGCAAAAAAATAATGAACACACAAGATAAACAAGGCTACAAGTCAAAATATACAAGGAATCACAAAACGGCAAAATCAAGAGAAAAGTCGCAAGAAAAGCACAAATGTAGCCTGTGGACAATAGCGACAGATAAGCATTTAAAAACCGATTGCTAAGGGACATGAAATGGAAAAAAGGCGCTACAAATCTGTGTATGATGCAATACGTAATACTTAAATGGAGTGGCTGATATAGTGATGTCGGTGAGCAGATTGAACACGACAAAATTAGTACAACAAGGCACAACAGCGTTAAAGAAATTTTAGGAGGCGCTACAAAACTGTTTATGCTGCAAAACAAAATAGTTCCAAACCAATGACAAAATGAGTACAACAATTCACAACAGCGCTAAAGAAATTTTAGAATGAAGTATTATTACAAACATGGATAGTCGAAGCTGATTTCAACAACTTATTGTTACGGAATATTTAAGGGGTTCTGGAAGGCGGTTCCAATGGTTGATTGCTTGGGGTAGAAAAGAGAAATAGAACGGATTTGCATGACAATGAATGGGGTTCAATTTTAAGGCGATGATTTAAGTGACGAGATATAAAACAGGGACTTGATAGGAGTAAGGCATGAAGCGTCTCGTGATAAAACATTTTGGGAAATAAACACAAACGTTGTGTCTGGTGGCGTAAATATAGATCGGGGAGTAGCAACTGTGATTTCATTGTCATGACACTAGATGTGCGATGATATTCAGAAAGAATGAAGCGTGCGGAGCGGTTCTGGATGGACTTCACAGATGAAGCTAAATATTTGAGGCCAGGGTCCCGTATAGAAGCCGCGTATTCCAATTTAGGGCGTATAAGAGCTTTGTACTGTTGTAGTTTCAGCGAAGATGTTAGACCAGAAAAATTATGTTATAAATACCTAATGTGCGGTTCGCATTGTTTGTTATATAGTTTTTATGCGGATCTCAGGATAGACTGGATAATCTGCACGCGCCCAAGTATTTATAGGAAGCTACGGTTTCAATAATATTCCATTGAAGGGTATAATTAGGGCTTCGAGGCGTTTTTCGCAATACTTGCAATGATTGACATTTATTAGTATTAGGTGTCATTAACCAGTCGTTACACCATGCAGAGATCATGTTAATATTGGACTGAAGTATGGTGGAGTCAATATCACCTGTAATCTCACGGTAAAGAACACAATCATCTGAGAATAGGTTAATGAGAGAGTGAACTTTACTAGGCAATTCATTAATGTAAATTAGGAAGAGCAGGGGTCCGAGGACAGAGCCTTGGGGTACGCCTGAATATACCGGACAAAAAGACGACGTGCTTTGGTTAACCGTGACAAACTGAGAGCGGTTTAAGAGGAAGTTACGTAACCAGAGAAGAGCGTTAGGATCAAGGTGGAGCGTACTTAGTTTAGTATTAATAGTTTGTTTGTAAAGCATGCCAGTTTGGGTTTCCCAGGAAAAGTTTTTACGAAAGCCGTGTTGTGAATCGTGGAAAATGTGTTAGAATCCAAGTGGCGGGCGATTTCCGATGAGAAAATATGTTAAAAAATTTTTCACGGAATGCAAGTCAATGAAATGGAGCAGTATTCATTTGCAGTGTGTTTATCAGCACTATGGACGGGAACCACCTTCTCTACCTTCCAGTCACGCGGCAGGGTGCCTGGGGGCATAGACTGCTCAAAAATTCTAGACAGAATAAGAATTCCTGTCAGAAATTCTAGACAGGAGTACTCTTTAGTGTTTTTCAAAAACTTGGAATTTATAATATCAACGCCAGAGGCTGAGAAAAGATTAAGAGTATCGATAATTTTTGCGACGCCGCATGGATCAATAAATACGGGATGCATGTTAGAAAATTCACGGCTATCAACTCTTTGACGAGGTGCGTGCTGGCACTTCGAAAAAGAGGTTACAAAGAAATCATTTACACTGAAACACACTGTTCATCCCATAGCACGACGCCATCACTTGAATGAATTGTTATAGGGTCATCCTTATGACCATTCACAAGTTTCGAGAATTGACGTGGTTTTTTTTAAACATATGAGGCAACGTTTGCGTTTGATATGTATGCTTGGCCTCACGGAGCACGCGAAGATAGCTTCGATGTGCAGCATGATAAGCGCGCCATTGTTTTGGAAGATTTGAGCGTTTCGCGGTACGGTATAGACGCTTCTTTTTGTTAGCTAGTAGCTCAAGATGTTTATTGAACCACGGGAATCGGTTAGTTTTAATAGAACGGAGCGGGATATATTTACTAGTTAGTTCGGCCACTTTGTCGCTGAAGAGACACCTGTTGTGCTCTAACAACCGCGTGGAAAAGTTGTCCATCAATTCGTCAAGAAATATGGATATTTCTGTGTTTATGCTACCATTATCTGCGTTAGAATAATCCCATATTTGCTTCACTTTTTCTCCGGCGACCGGGTGTTGAAAAATTTCAATCATATTCAAGAAGGGCATGATCGCTAAGCCCTGGTAGAACTAACCAAGAAGTAACTGCTTCTGGACAGGTTGTTAAAATAAGGTCGAGCTTGTTAACCGAGTTACCCGGGCCGGTTGAGTTACCTTGTGAGCGAAGTAGAAGGTTGAGCAGAGATCAAGAAAGGCCTTAGCTTCGGAATTTGGAGGTACTGCACTGGGACCATCCGTGACCCATTTTATGCTGGGATAATTAAATTCACCGAGAAGAATAACTGGCGTGTGGGGGTATCGAACATAAATTAAGTTAATTACGTCGTGAAGGTTATCATTGAAATATTTGTCGGCTGAGTGGGATCTGTAGCATGCACCAATTATAATTTTGTTATCTTTGAGAGTTAAGGACGCCCTTACAATTTCTAGGTTGCCAGATATGTTTATGGGAGCAGACATGAAATTTGAGTTTATTCCTATCATTGCACCACCACCTGACCTATACGTTCTATCGTTACGATAGAATGCGTACTTCTTTTTGCATTCTAAAATCTCAGAGTCGCGAATTTGGCTCGACTCCCACGTTTCAGGGAGAACTATGATGTGAGCGGTTGCTGAATCAATCAATGCACTTAGCTGGTCTCGCTTATTAAGAATGCTGCTGATGTTCGTCAAAACAACCGAAAGCATCTTGCTAGATCCCCATATCCTCAATAAGTCCTAATTGGAAAGATCACACGAGGTTGTAGCTGAAGTGGAAGCACTCGGACTATTTTTAGGGATCAAGGTGTGATGATTCCACTTGCTGTCGACAACGCGGCCGGTATCGGTATTGAACGTGTAACATTTGCCACCCAAAAGTAATTTTGCGAGAAATTGGCGAGGGGGTCATGGCTGCTTCACACGTTTTCTTTATATCTTAGTTACGTTTTCGAAGATTGCGATAATATTGAAATCATTGTTATGGGGACTAAGATGTCTTTGTTATAAACCAAACTTGTATTTTGTATTGATGGCTTCTCTAAGAAGCAGCTGATTTTATATATATGACTAGTGAATACAATAATACTAATATAAGCATGTAGGGTGTAGTAACCGGCATCCGGGCAAGCGTGGAAAACGTTGCTTTATTTCCCGAGGCGTGCACTGGCAGCCTCACAACTGAAGGACGCGCACCCAAGCCGGGTGCGCCAATTTATACACAAAGCGTCGCTGCTGCGCACGCGCTGCTAGCCAACCGCTGCGCTGATAACGCGATCGCAACACGACACTCCCTCCCTGCACAATTCTAAAAACTATCGTAGGTCAAACGGTCCGGTGGTCGTCGTTCCCTGTTGCTCCTCCGCAAAGGGACCGCTTCTTCATTGCTGGCCGACGGCGCTACCGTGGCACGTGTAGCCGGCTCGGCAAGGCGTTCCGTTGTAAGTGCAGCAGGGACCACGTCAGGTGCATGAGGCAGTTCGCATTCAGGGTGGTTGTCTGGATGATTGGTCGATTCAACGCAGGATGGTCGCAGATGGTCAGCGTGCACGAACCTCACTTTGTTTCCGACGCACACCAAATAGGTTGACGGAGACTTGACACGCTTCACTCTGCCAAGCCACCATTTCACCACATCACCGCGCACAGAACGCACCAACACACTGTCACCCACAGCAAACACTCGGGGCCGACCTCTTCGCTTGTCAGCCAGAGTTTTCATTTTCTCCCTCCTCACAACCATTTCATTTCGAGTGTCTGGCCGTAGCAACGACAACCTGGTCCGCAGTTTCCTTCGCAGGAATAATTCCGCGGGTGTCCTTCCCGTAAAAGTGTGAGGAGTTGTGCGGTAAGAAAACAAAAAGTTGTCTAGTCTGTGTTGAAGAGACCTCGTAGTGCCTTTTTCAGAATCTTCTAGATTCTGTTTGAGTAGTGCTTTCTTGGTGGATTGCACCGCGCGCTCCGCAGCTCCGTTAGACTGCGGATGATAGGGGGGTGTCAGTGTGTGCCTAACACCATTCGATGAAAGAAAGTCTTCGAACTCTTGTGCACGAAACTGCGGACCATTGCCAGTTACCACTTCCAAAGGAAGTCCATGCGCAGCAAACCAAGATCGCACAACTTCAATCGTCTTCGCGGCAGTTGTTACACCCATAGGTTTAATTTCCAACCATTTGGAGTAGGAGTCTATGGCTAGCAGAAACATTTTTCCTTTTTCTTCTGCAAAATCAAGATGTACTCTTTCCCATGGGTTTTGGCACACTTGCCATGGTGTCAAAGGTACAGGTTGAGCTTCAGGAAGGACAGACTGACAAATTTTGCACTTCCGCACAGTTTCTTCCAGGGCGCTATCCATGCCTGGCCACCATAGCATTGACCTTGCTACCGCTTTCATTTTGGTTATCCCTAAGTGCTGTGCGTGCAGCAACCCCAAGACAACACTGTGCAAGGACTGCGGCACAACTACGCGATTCAGCCACACAATGCATCCGTTATCTACACTGAGTTCAAACCGGCGCAACCAGAATGGCTTTAACTGCTCGGGTACAGTTTTTTCCAGCCGTGCCATATCATGTCACGAACGACACTCAACAGTTTGTCCTGTCAAGTTTCGCGCTCAATATCTTTCGCTGTCAGCGGCAACTCATTCAGTGGCGCAAAATAAAAAATATCTTCACTGTGGTCGTCCGTGTCCGGCAGCGGCAAGCGAGACAACGCGTCCGCATGACTGATAGCCGACCCTGGCTTATGCTTTATCTTGTAGCGATAGTTCGCCAAAAATGTGACCCATCGATGCACTCTTGCAGTTGCAACAGCGCTGCCCTGCCGTTTAAGATCAAGCAGGGTTGTCAGGGGTTGGTGGTCCGTTAACACGTTGAAATCTCGCCCGTAAAGATACTTGTGAAATTTTTTCACCGCGAAAACTATGCTCAGGGCTTCTTTTTCTATTTGCGCATAGTTACGCTCGGACGGGGACAACGACCGTGAAGCAAAAGCGATGGGTTTTTCATTCCCGTTTTCAACGTGCGATAACACAGCCCCTAGCCCGTATTCCGATGCGTCACACGTGATTTGCAGTGGCTTTTTTACATCGTAGAGCTGCAAGACGCTTTTGTCGGACAGCATTTTCTTGCAAGTTGCGAACGCCTCGTCGCACTTACGCGACCAATGCCATCTGCTCTCCTTGCGGAGCAAGTCGTGCAGCGGTTCTAGAATCGTAGCCAAATTTGGCAGAAACTTTCCATAGAAATTTACTAAGCCCAAAAAGGCCTTCAGCTGCGTCAGGCTAGTAGGTTTCGGCGCCTCTTTGATGGCCACGACCTTTTCGGCCGTAGGGTGCAAGCCATTTTTGTCAATGTCATGCCCCAAATACGTTATGCGCTGCTGAAAGAGCCTACACTTCTTGGCATTTACTTTGATACCATGTTCACTCAGGCGCCTTAGCACCTCCTCCACTCTGTCGTAACACTGCTTGTAGTCTACTCCGGCTATGACAATGTCATCCAAGTAGCAGGCAGTGCCAGGCATACCTTGCAGGATTTGATCCATTACAGCTTGGAAAATTGCTGGAGCACACGCTACGCCATAAGGCAAGCGACGGAACCTAAAAAGGCCCATGTGAGTGTTTATGGTGAGCAATTCTTGTGCTCACCAATGTCATCCAAGTAGCAGGCAGTGCCAGGCATACCTTGCAGGATTTGATCTATTACAGCTTGGAAAATTGCTGGAGCACACGCTACGCCATAAGGCAAGCGACGGAACCTAAAAAGGCCCATGTGAGTGTTTATGGTGAGCAATTCTTGTGCTTGCTCATCCAGTTCCAGCTGAAGGTACGCCTTCGACAGATCAATGACAGAAAACACGGTTCCGCCTTCAAGTGTGGCAAAAATATCCTCGGGCAGCGGCAAGGGGTAATGATCGACTTCAATTGCAGGATTTACTGTGATTTTGTAATCCCCACAGTGCCGAAGTTCTGTTCCGTCTTTCTTTGGAACAATCACAAGAGGCGTCGCCCACTTGCTGTGCCTTACCCGATACACTACCCCCGCTTTTTCGAGATTAGCGAAATCTTGCTCGACTCGCTCGCGCAAGGCGTATGGCACTGATCGCGCTTTGCAGAACACTGGGCATGCGTTCTCTTTAAGTACAATGCTTGCTTTGAAACCCTTGATAGCACCAAAACCAGCATTAAATACATCACGGTACTTTTCAGTGAGGGGCGTTTCCCTTTCCAATGCCTGCACGGAAAAAACCTCACGCCAGTTGAGTTTTATCTTTGAAAGCCAATTTCGGCCAAACAGCGTAGGCATCCTTGCGCCTTCAGACTCTTTAGCAATCACCAGAGGCAATTTGAAACACTGTCCTTGATACTCAACTTTTACGTCGGCTACTCCAGCAACACCGACAGGCGTACCGTTGTACGTCATTAATTTCACATCCTCTTGCGTGAAACTGGCATTAGGAAAGTGCCTCGCCCACTCTACTTCCGAAATAATCGACACGGCCGCACCCGTATCAATTTCCATAGGAACTACCTTCCCATTTATCGTAACGTTTACTCTAAATGGGGGTGTGTCGGAACGGTTCACGTGACACAAAGTAAGCAAATCTCTAGCCTCCTGCGGCTCTACTCTATGCACAAGTTTCGTTTTACACATTTTCGCAATGTGACCCTTTTTTTTACATTTGAAACAGTCACTAGTCAAAAAAGCGCAACTCACAGGAGGGTGGTGTCCTGCACACCGTTGACAGCTCGTTTTAGTCCCTTGCGACGCCTTCTTAGCAGGGCTCGTTTTTCTTCGTCCCACTTTGCTTGGTTTTCCTTTTTGCGGAGATTTCTGCGTCCCTCGTTGCCAGTACACTTCCGTACTGTCAGAAGATGCTCCCGACTTGTTTGGTTGCAGCATCTCTTTCGTGTCCTGGCTCGCTGCTTCCATGGCGATGGCGACCTTGCACGCATGCTCCCACGTGATTTCTTCGTCCGGAAGGGCAAGTAACCTGCAGCGTACGGCTTCAGTGCGCAATCCCGCCACCAGCCGATCCCGCAGAGCGTCGTTCAGGAAATTGCCGAACTCGCATGTCGAAGCCAGCTTCTTCAATTCCACTATGAAGTCTGCCACGCTTTCATGTGGCGCTTATTGGCGTTGGTTGAACCGATAGCGTTCGGCGACCAGTGAACGTTTTGGAGTGTAATGTTTCTTCAGCACACTCACCGCTTCCACGTACGATGCCTTGGCCGGTGTCTTGGGCAGCAGTAAGCTCCGGAGCGTGACATAGGCGGTTTCCCCTATGGCCGTCAAGAAGACTTGCAGTTTCTTCTCTGCAGCGATGTCATTGGCGTCAGCGAACAATTCGAAGCGTTCCAAGTACACCTCGAAATTACCGCTGTCCGGCTGGAACTCCGGCAACGTGCCGACGGTTTTGCTGTGCACAACGGGCGCAGTCATTTTAGAAGCTCGGTGCGGATCCCATCCTCGTCGCCACTTGTAGTAACCGGCATCCGGGCAAGCGTGGAAAACGTTGCTTTATTTCCCGAGGCGCGCACTGGCAGCCTCACAACTGAAGGACGCGCACCCAAGCCGGGTGCGCCAATTTATACACAAAGCGTCGCTGCTGCGCACGCGCTGCTAGCCAACCGCTGCGCTGATAACGCGATCGCAACACGACATAGGGTAAAAACGTGGTAAACGTAGAAGTCAACACCACATTTTTGTTGCAAAAGTGGTCGTTGTACACAGCTGGCGCGGCAAAAATTGAAGCTTTGAATCCGATCGTCAGGGCAAACCTCCAAGCATACACGAAAAAGCTGTCACTCTGGTGGCAACCACATCCTATCAATTTTACTTTGTTTGGCATAACGCTCCTCGATTATAGGGTAACTGTGGAGTGATGTGAAGGTATTTCTTTTACATACATATTGCAAGACTCGTCTTGCCTGTGTAATGTAAATTTTTATGCTGCCAGAGCAACCAAAATTATATTTACCCTCTACAACTGAGAGCTTCATAATGAACGGCATGACTTCGCCTCTTTTTGAAAGAAACTTTCCTTTCATGCGTCTTCTTATCCTACAGAAAAATAAAAAAAACTTTACTTCCGCCACCAGTCTTGCACAACAAAACTATAGCTTACCTTAACTGATCAACCGTGTAGTGTCTAATAAACTCAACCGTGTCCATTCCAACATGAACAACTTTATCAGCTTTGCATGTGAGGCACTCGTCTCTATGTGTTCCGTTGGTGGTCCAAATGTACTCGTGTTTAACCTTCATGAACTGAAAACACAAGCGTAACAGATTACGCCTAAAATAGGGGAAATATTCATTTTGTTAAATCAAATAAACAAACGTCACTATTTACCCACAATATATTAAATTTTCTACCTTTATATTTCTCGCCCTTGTGTTTTTGACACACCGCGTAATGTGCATACAGCCTTCAGGAGATTTTTGCCGCACGAAAATGCATTACTGAGAAATAACACTAAGAGAGCAGAGGGAAGTGTTTTATGCATTGTTACGAGTAACTGTGTGAGGTAGCAGTGTTGTAAGGATTGCTCAAAGCATATTCAGCAATTTTTAATGTGTTTTAGTTTTATATTTCTGACGTGATTTATTTTGAAGCCACAAAACGTACTTACCCGAATGTGAAACTCAAAGTATGTTCATGTAATGTAGCGAAGCTGCTCCGAAAAAGCGTCAACTAATAATTTTATGTTTAATGGCGTGGTACCGTTGGCGAGCTACATTGGGAAAACCACAGCACAACTTATATTTCAACCACAATATTAGATTTAAAGAGGCGTAATAAAGCATTAAGGCAATGATTTGTATGCAAGTAGCAAATATACGGGGGCTTGTTCTCCAAGTCCTCCCGGTATTTCCAGAGACGAAACCTGGAAAGCCTTCCAAAAAATTGGAAAATGGGCGACGTTCAAGTCAGGCAGAACGGGTGGCCCCGAAGAATCTGATATATCACTAGAGGGGCTGTCGCAATACCGTGCCATATGTTTGGTGGGTTCTGATGTTTAGCTAATGACGAGAGAACGTTTTCTTCCAAATATGCTGGATATATTTCAAATTGCTCGCTTCGAAGTAAGACTTCCCTCAAGCCACCTGAACCGGCAGCTTCATGGCATGGTCTGATGGTGGCTTTCCGAGAAATTTTGGCACAATGAGTGCTCGCAGAATTTTGCGAGATTGCAGGACACTCAAGGTGAAACCTCTGAAGCCTTTGACAGTCATTTATTGTGGTTGTGTGGCCGACGACTTCATCAAGGTTGCCGCATTCGAAGACATTTACATCAGACGTAGGGAGGCTTGAGGCTGTTGAACCGTTTGAAACTTTTGGAGTTATTTTTGAACAGACTACTTAACTCCCACAACCGGCATTTTTTGCTTGCAGGAAGCAGCAGCGCTCGTTTCAAGTTCATGTCCCGCCTATGCTGTCCCATTCTTTTCCAAGCGCTCCTTCACTGGACGCGCGGGCTGACAGAAATTCGCAGACCTTCTGCGGTCTATTGCGTAATGCCCGAGAGAATATATTTTACATAAAACCTCCCATCAACCGCTGAACTCATTTTTCTCAATCATAGTCCCAATCATGAGACTGAGCATATAACATTCGGGTCATTTTCGCTCTGTTTATTGGAAAGCATTCACTTGGAATTTCGTTTCTCGCCTGGAGGGTCGCCAGAGCTTGCCTCTGCTCATATACGCAGACGTAGGTGTACGACAGCTGCCGAAAAAGTCCTTCAACGATGGTGTCACGCTCTCGCCGTTTTTGAACAATGTCTGTTCCGACAATTCAAGGAGAAGGGAAAGCTTTTAAGTTTGTGTTCACTGTTAGGCTACATATATTAGTGTTTGTAACGCACCCTGTTTTGGAGATCATTTTCGTGGCGTTTGAAGAAGTCCGCATTAAGACATTTTGCTGTGCAAGGCATGTGTCCGATGAAGTACGAAGGTGCGAAGCCGTATTCGAAGCTACACTGCTTGTTTCGCGCATGCCATGTTTTTGAGTAGCTCGGCTATAGGTGCATTTCAGTCACCAATAATCGGCGTCAGTGGCTTGCTCCCTGATTAAGAGGTGTTAAATGTGGGGCTGCCCTTCTTGGGAAACGTATTCGGGGATATTTTCATGGTCAATAGTATTATCGAGGAAACTCTACCAGGTTCATAGTGCAACATTTCGCGCAATTGTGAAATAATTACGTGTACTGGAAGTAGCATATGCCTATACCCAACAAGTACCGACCGCTTCGAGCATCTTCACGTGCGTCTCCGGCCTACCTTCAAGACCTCACGATGGAGCAGTCCTCGTAGCTTGGGGAAACGGAGCTGATGGACTTATTCAAATTTTCCTGTTCGTGGTTGAATATTTGTTTGCAATGGTATCCCTAACACGAATGGAACGGATGTTGTCCTTCATCGGTATGACATGGCATGCGTAACGACATTTTTAACAGCTTCACTGTTTTAGGGTGAGCCTCTTTGTCAGTCTGATGAAGTCTGTACGTCACGCAAGGGTTGCAGCTAGTAACGCAGGAGGTGGAAAAACTACTATCAGGAAATAAGAACAAGGGTAGCAGATGCGTACCGCGTCTATGTGTAGGGCTCCTGGATGGTTCTACATATAGGTGCGCCCAACATGTATGACGCACCCATCTGTAGGGCGCCTCAGGAGCCCATGTGTAGGGCTGCTCAGGTGGTGTTCCTCTGCCCTTGGCCTCTTTAACAAACATGAGTTGGCCATAGAGGGCTGGGCAGGTCGCGGAAGCTTGCCAAGCCTCTTTTGAATTGTTCTTATTTTCATTATCTGTGGACAATATGTGAGCGCACGGTCAAAGGGCATGAAATAATGTACATGAATCACCACACCTTAAGCAGTTCCAACTAGTTTGTTCTTTTTGTGGGAATGAGGAAAATTCTAGGAAAGAATTGGTTGCGCAATGAAAGTCGAACGAGCAATTACACCCTCAAACGGGATGCAGCAAGTTTCTCTTCCCATAGGCGGCGCTTCTCGGATGGTCTCTAAGCCTCATCAGCGGTGGTTCTTATACCCACCAATAAGAGAGCCATGGTTTCAGGTGGCGGGGGTCGTCTCCATTCTTTTAAGCGAGGGAAAGAGAAGGAAGTCGGCCACCACTCACATTTCGGTTACCTTCGGGTCTGCGTCGCGACGGCGCTGCCGCTGTAGGACGGGCTCCCGTTTGCTTCAAGCAGACACAAAAAATCAGCTACACTCCAGTTTTAAAACTATTTCTTTCTGAAACGGGCTGTACTCTACAGTTTATATTACTGAGGAATAATAGTGTCCTTCAAAAAAGCTCTGCGAATAGTCTTGTAACCATGACTCGATACGTGACGAAATGTAATGATATTTGTTGCACATTACAGTTTAATAATAAAACTTTTAAGATGGTGAATAAGGAGAAGGTAGTGCTTATATTACAGACGGGGTTGCGCGCAATTGGCATGGACGTTACTCGGACGATGGGTGGAACGCAAGGTTCGGGAAAAATAACACAATAAATTTACCTTCTCCTGCACTTACGTTCCAATATTTCACACTCCTATGCTTTACGATGATTTGTGAGGGCTCTTCGTTCGCAGGGCCGGAGCGCCCTTTGAACACAAGTACTAAGGTTAAGAAACAGACTGGGTGGCAACTCTTGTATTCAAGGTAAGGCTTCTAATACGACAAAAAAAACTTTCTGTAGAAACTATAACAGCCCATCTTACCTTTTCATAGACTTACCTCTCTCAAATTGACCGGCCTATGCTCTACTGCGTGAGTAAATGAATCTTGTGGAGGCGTGGCACTGCTCCCCATACAAACAGGTATTGAGCTTAACAGGTACATTATGTTGGCCGCTGTTATAATTAGGCTGAAAAAGGAAACCAGCAGAAGCTTACATTGATTTTTATGTTACAACATAAAAAGAGTCATATTTCTCACATCCGTTTCTCGTGTTCTCATGAATTGTACAATCATCAAAATTGCAACGCAAACTTTTGTGGAGGAGGTTGTCCCTGTTATTTTTGCAGAAATGGTATGAGATACACAATTAAAGAACTTGTCCGGTTCTTAAAACCGCGAACAGAGGTAAACTGGGATGAACAAAATTTGTCTTTAAAATTTAATATAACAATCCTAACGACATTGCCCAAAACAAAATGTTGTGTACTGAAGTTTCCGTGTTACAGTGGCATACCTAAAGTATTTTAAGAATTCAGATATACCCGAGTGCTAGGTAATACTAGTTGAGAATTGTTCTACAGCATCCGTGACTTCATATACGCGCGTGCTCTAAAAACATTCACCAAGATACCGCGAGTATCGCTTGCAAGTTTCCGTTTCAGCCTTTGCTTGGTCCTGTCCTCCGACTTGTGTTAAGGCGTCTAACCACGCTACTGTGCTTCTGAAGTGCTAAAAAGCTGTGTTTTATTTAAAACCAACACCCCACTGAACGGCTGAGACTAGCGCAGATCACGTTTTTTCAGGTATGAGTAGGCATTTAGGCATCTGACTAATCATAGCACCTGTTGATAAAAAAACGGTTATCTGGAGGCCTCGCTTGTGGATAAATAAAACACTTGCAAACGAACTCTTTAGTTCATGAAATTAAGCTTTCTAAGACTTTGTACGGATCAATGTCTGTTTATGCATAGTTTTCAACTAGAGTACAAAAAATAACACTCGGAGTTTGGGACTAACTTGATGTACTTGCGTAATATATCGGTAACCATCGGGAATTTATGGGTATTTTTATGACAATTGTTTTGGTTTTATCCCCTTGTAGGGCAACGGGAAATATCTGTCCCATTTTTTGTTCCCCACAAAATTGCTCGTGAGAGGCAATGGGACGCATCAAGCCCATTTTTTCTGTGCTGCCATCTACATTGAGGTTTTTACACTTCCGTTGAATCTGGTTCAGAAGCTGTACAATAGGTGGCGTTAGGTGTACATTATTTTGAAAATTGTGTTTCCCGTTTCACCGGCGGCACAAATTTCCGCATTGTGAGTCTCCGGAAAGGAATAATTCAAGATGACAAGTGAGTGTACCCTTTTCTGTGCTTTGAAAGAAGTAGTTCCAGCTTGTAATAATCGGGTGTTTTCAGCAATAGAAGCAATACTTACTTCTAAAAGCGTTTTCGAATGGTGCCAGGGCAAAAACTGCATGACGAGGGGCTAAGCCTTGTGCCACCACTGCCTGCATTCGATGTTGAGTGAAACATTTCGCCGACTCTTTTGTTTTCTATTTGCTCGTAAAAACGCAGGTAAACGATTGCTGACGCGAGAGGAAGCGCTAGAATTATATTTTAGCCTTCCTGACGACCCAACGTCGAGTGATTCCGCCAGATACGGATGAAGACTTCGTACCCGAGCTCGCTCCGCCCGATTCAGATGAGGAAACCAGTGAAGCCGAAGCGGCGGCATCAACGAGCAAACTACAAAAGCGAAAGGCTACCTATGCAAGAAAGAGAAGGAAGCAGAAGAAAGTGCCTAGAATTTGCGACGAAGCAGAAGTCGAAGAGGAGGAGGTTGGGGCATGGAATAGCAGTGAACCGGATGCCGTCATTCGTGTTCCGAAAATTTGGGACCCACAATACAGTGCAAACCTCCCGACGACGCCGTGTGAAGCTTTTGCTCTTTATTTTGACGAAGGTATCATGCAGACACTGGTGACTGAGACAAACCGCTTTGCCAAACAGAAAGGCCGACAACTTTGGAAAGAGCTTACAATTGATGAACTCCGTGCATACTTCGGCATACTTCTGCTGATGAGCACAAACCCCAGGCATCAAATGTACCTGTACTGGAGCAGTGACACTTTTTTCAATTGTCCTGAAATATCAAAGGTCATGTCGTTCCGTCGTTTTCAAGCCATTATGAACTGTTTGCACCTCACCGACCTAACCAAGGAAAAAAAGAAAGGTGAAGACGGGTACGACAGATTGGCAAGAGTGCGTCCTCTCATTCTTTCACTGAATGAAAAATTCAAGAGACAATACACTCCATCAGCGCACCAAGCCATTGATGAGAGTATGATACGATTCAAAGGCCGGTCCTCGCTGAAGCAGTACCTTCCCATGAAACCTATCAAGCGGGGATACAAGGTGTGGTGCAGAGCCGACTCCCAGACAGGTTACCTGATTGAATTTCAGGTGTACGAAGGCAAAGGTGCAGACCGACCTGCGAACGTAGGTCTCGGCGAGCATGTTGTGCTCTCCCTCATTGACGGAGTAGAGGCTGGCACGCAGCTATATTTCGATAACTTTTTCACGTCCACACGCCTAATGGAGGCCTTGAAAGAAAAGAACATTTTGGCCGCAGGAGCGGTTCGCCCAAACCGCAAGGACTTAACTGACGAAATCAAACGGGATAACAAGCTACAGAAGGGAGAGTATATCTGGCGGGCGAAAGGGAGCATCACAGCTTATCAGTGGCGGGACACGAAAAACGTACACGTGCTGTCCAACTTTCATCACCCCAGCGACACTGAGGACGTTGTTCGGAAGCTTTCCAATGGCTCATCCATATCCGTCCAGTGCCCAAAAGCAGTCTCCGACTACAACACCTGGATGGGTGGAGTCGACAAGTTTGACCAAAGAAGGAACGCATACCCGGTGGATCGACGATCTAAGAAGTCGTGGTACCGAATTTTTTACTTTCTGCTGGACGCAGCAATAGTAAATGCTTTTCTTCAAATGAAAGCAGTCAGTGAAATGACCTACCTTTGGTTCCGGCTCGTCCTCGGTCGCCAGCTGATAAACGGCCAAACATTCAAAGGGTCCAGCAATCGCCCTTATCGAGTCAACAAAAAAGGTGCCAAACATTGCCAGAAAATGGTAGGGGTTGCTGATGAAGTCCGATTTCTGGGAGCTGGACATCACCCTCAGAAGATTGCAAAAAGGAGGCGGTGTCGTTGGTGCTCGACTGCCAAGAAAGAAGCCCGCACCAACCTCCTGTGTTCTGTGTGCAATGTGCCCCTTTGTTCAACGTGTTTTGGACCTTTTCATGCCGGCTGAATGTAACCCAGGAGCCCTCAATGAGCATTGGGACAAATGCGTCCCACTTTTTGAATTTCAATTTAGCTTCAGTGGGACGAATGCGTCCCAGTTTTTTTTAATAAAGTACTCATTGTTCAGCCTTGAAATTTCTTGCAAACTACTTCTGTTGGCTTGGTTAGTAAAATAAGACAACCTTTTTCTAGTTTTTTTTAAAAAAACATATCCTGCCCTACAAAGGGTTAAGGCGTCTAACCACGCTACTGTGCTTCTGAAGTGCTAAAAAGCTGTGTTTTATTTAAAACCAACACCCCACTGAACGGCTGAGACTAGCGCAGATCACGTTTTTTCAGGTATGAGTAGGCATTTAGGCATCTGACTAATCATAGCACCTGTTGATAAAAAAACGGTTATCTGGAGGCCTCGCTTGTGGATAAATAAAACACTTGCAAACGAACTCTTTAGTTCATGAAATTAAGCTTTCTAAGACTTTGTACGGATCAATGTCTGTTTATGCATAGTTTTCAACTAGAGTACAAAAAATAACACTCGGAGTTTGGGACTAACTTGATGTACTTGCGTAATATATCGGTAACCATCGGGAATTTATGGGTATTTTTATGACAATTGTTTTGGTTTTATCCGCGTATTACAGCGTGTTGGTTTTTCTTCGTACCAGAATACTGCACCGTGTTCGAATAGAGCACCAGACCTAAAAAAATCTTTGTGAGAAGGTCACATAAAGCGTCCAGTGAAATGTGAATATATTTAACAACATTTTTGGCCAAGCGCTCACCAGTCCGAAAGAAGACATTAGCACTGTTACACCCGTATTAGTGATTACGCACTGAGGGTATAGCACATGGAAGCTACTTCAGTTCACAATAATTGTTTTCATTGAGAAAAGTGGAGCACGCAAATTTCCTTTTATCTGCGATATTACAGATGTATATTTAAAATACCACTGTGAGTTCAAATTGACAGGTAATGTTGCCGATATAGCACGCTGAACGCGCCAGTTACGGTTTCGACGCCCAATACGTGTTATTATGCGGTTTCTATTTTCGTGATACAAAGGAAAAATAACAAAACGTTAATTGCATACACCAACTTTAAAAAGAAACGATGAAACAAACAATGTTTTTAGAGTTTTGCCTGAAGCAAAATGCCAACAATTCTCCATGCCTGCTGTGCAGCGCCTGATCTGTATCCTCGCCTCACGCTAATATACCTATTTTCGTGAACCCGCCGCGCGCTCAGAAGAGCCTCGACTCTATTGCACACGCAGTGACTGTGCGAACTTGTGCCTTCGCCATACTAAAAAACAAATCTCGCAAATTCTGTAATAACCTTTTCATCGCCATTTGCTTTGAATGGTCTGGCCTGCAGACATGGAAGAAATCACCAAGCATTTGAAGAGTCTAATTTTTTTTATATTTTAACAGCTCAATTGCATTTCACTCGTCATCATCCTTACCGTTTAAGTATACTGCAGGATGACTGTCCCTCCTATGGACCTCCGACACCTGCTGCCCTAATCTGCCAAGTTTATTTCTGGCGTACGCTTTTTTTAGTTCACTCTTACCTATAGTTAGTGGGTTTCCCTTTTTTTCTAGACAGATGAAATGGTACCCAATGGTGTTCATCCCTTGTCATTGCGTCTCACTCGATGACCAGCCCAAGTTTATTTCTTTTTCTGAAATTTAACTTCCATTTATTGCACACGAACCTAAACGTGTTAAAGGAAGATAGTTTCCTGTACTGAAGCCTTACTCTCGTATATTTTCTCAATGGCCCCTTGTACTTACCTAAGTTTTATTTGCAGTTTTTTTAGCGAGAGGCTGAGTTTCCGCTACTTACGTGGTCCGCGGCAGCACGCATTGGTTGATTTACATATTACAACGACAGTTTTCAGGCGTGGCTTTTCGATATTCGTAATCGGTTTTCTACTGACACCACGCAATACCTAATGCTGGATTTCTTTTTAGTGTTTTGGATAACGAATCACAGCTTATCCTGATAACGAGTACATACGACGTGATAGGACCGAAGGTAGTTATGCTCCTATACTTTTATTGGTGCGTTATTAAGCTGAAAACGGGGCTTTCAGCATGTGAATTTCAAAATACTGAACATTCATAAACACTACTTGGTAGCCCAATCACCAAGCCTTCTTATTTATTTTTCTCAAAAATTTTGTGACGGTGTTCTGCTTACTCACTGAGAAAGACAATGCCGTTTGAAGACCAACACGCGCCCAGGTATTCCCTCTTTAGCCAAAATCCTTATTTGTGCGAATGTAGCTCACTAAATAATGCCTCCGCACACACTGTGAGCCCTTTTTCAAAGTTTTTATCTTTCTTTAAGGCAACTCAACAACACTTGGGGCCACAGAAAAGTACACCCACTTGCCCTGGCCGCCCAAAAAGGAGATAACTGTATATGTAATTGGTTTGCAAGCAAAAATTATGAAAATATAGCAATCGCGCTTCTGCCGTGGCACAAATGTTTCGGAATTTTGGAAAGCAAAGGTCTGCATAGCGTTCCACATTGGTTTCAAAACGTCATCGTTATTGCCGCAGCACACGATAAACAGATTTTCGAAATATAATAGTATACAAAGGCGAGGAAGAAATGTAATAAAATATCATCGCCCTTTTTGCCAGCTGAGCTTCAAACAACACAATGTTTTTGTAGCTACCTTGGCCACTGCGGTGCCTGACGTTTCCAACGACCACACGTCAATGAATCTCACCAGTAAGCGAGGATCTCCGATTATTTGTTCTGAACCACGCGCAATTAAAGTAAAACTGACAAACGCTGGCTCCACAGCGCTCCAGACGCGTGGGGCAACGTTGACCGTGGGACACTTCTCCCGCTTTCCCTCCCGTTTTCGTCGGGCTTTCTGTGGAGGTATGGAGTGTTGTCCTGCTTCGAAGTAACCATCATAGCAGGTACCTTAGCGCCTACACTACGAGCACTCAACCACGCTAAGCAGGCTCTTTTGGACATAAACAGTGCTATCTCATAAAAGAAGGTTCTGGCCACCCTGCAGCAGTAGTGGCCCGCTATCTGCCCCGAATAACCTACTCAACTGCCCGTTATCACGCCCCTGCAGCTGTAGACCACCGGTCCGCGTCGGCGGTCAGAACAATAATAGCTGGGTCTGGTCACGTCGCCATTTGAACTTCACCCTTATAAAATTCAACCCACGAGCCTTGTCTAAGGAGGAAAGGTTAGCTGTAATGCAATAGGACATCTCGTACTTTAGGTGGAATCTCATGGGTTAAGTGAAGTTGTTAGGACGGAAGAACGTTTCATGGAGATCAACTAGTGGACATATTCTGTGATATAGTGTACCATAAAAAAGAAGGAACACGGAACAGGATTTGGTATCCACAAAGACATTATAGGAAACGTGGAGGTGGTTTTTACCATTAGTGAGAGGGTCCCGCCTGTTTTGGTAAAAGTAAACAAGCGATACAGGTTAAAAATAGTACCGGACAATGCCACAACAACTGCATATTATGACGAAGCCGTAAACAGATTCTACGAGGACATCTAATCTGCAATAAAGAAGGCAACAACGCAGTTCGTGATTGTGATTAAAGAATATACGCAAAGGTCGGTGAAAAGTAAATCGGAGAGTGGTCAGTGGGAAACTTTTAGTAGACCATCGTAACGGTCGACGAAATCCACTGTTATGTTTGGAAGAGATAAATCACCTCAGATAGATGATCACATTCTTTTTCAAACAAAAACCAAATATCCTTCATTTTAGGTTGCAGCCCAAGTACGGCGAAAGACGTAGAAAGGCCAAATAAGTTTAGTAGCAGCGATCATATTATGGTTAGACGGAAGGCGAGTCTAAATCTCTAGAAAAAGAAAGAAACTCACGAAAACTAAAAAGCCCCGCATGGAGTCAATCAGAGCCAGATCGCACGAGTGTAAAATAAGTGGTCAAAACGAATTCGCGCACCTTAACCAGCGGTACGAGCTCGGCGCAGACAAGGCAAATGAAAACACAACATGTCCACTCGGTGAATAAGTGGTGGCTGTGGATAAAACAACAGGTAGGGAACAAAGAGTAAAACTAGAACTATTAGGAAAACGAATGAACTAATTCTTAAACGTAAGAACATGAGCTTGTCAAGCACGGCGGATCGAATTCACTTAGACGATACCATCAAAACCAATTAGCAGAGCAGAAGTAGAACCAACGACATTCGTGCATATAAAATGACAGGGATCACGGAAGCGCTACCAAAAGTTGTAAGATTCAAATCAAATAACACAAAGCCTGCATCTGCAAACACAGTAGGCAGGCACTCAGATACGGGCACGCTAACATTACCCACAACTTGGACGAGATAATAAAGTAGCAGAATAATTCCATACCATGCTGGGTGCTTGCGACGTTAGACAAGAACAACTACACAGTGTACGAGCTAAAGAGGAAGCCGGAAAGGATCTCAAAAGGGTTGGAATGCGAAAATCTGCACGTAATGACGGCATAACCGTGGAACTTCTGTACGAGGGAAAAGGTATTGTACAGAAAAAAACTGCCTGTATTATTCTCGGACTGCTTGAAGACTGAAAAGGAGCTCATAGGTTAAAAAAGACGCAGAAGTGTTCTGGTTTATAAGAAGGGAAATCCCAAAGGCCTCAATAATTTCAGATTAATCAGACTATTCTAGGTTGTGTACAAGCCGTTTACTAAAGTGTAGGTAGCCGGATAGGTGACAGCCTAGATTCACGATAACACAGGGAGAAGCAGGGTTAAGGAAATCGTACTCAACTATGAATGAAATCTATATCTTAACTATGGTGATAAAAATTCCCAGATTACAGTACAGGCATTTACACGGCATTTATATAATATCAGAAAGCGTTTATTTCTGTACCCACAACAGCCGTGCTAGAAGCAATAAAAGACCAGGGAATAGAGGAAACCTGCATAACACCAACAACTGTTACGTAGGTTTTTGCTATTTTTCTTGAAGTATCCTGTCTATAAAGAATGAATAGGCTAGATAACTTTCCACAGGCAAAGCGATATATTTCCCATCCGAAAGATACTAAAACAAGGAGATACCATCCCGCCAATACTATTCAAATTATCCATGGAAAGATTTCGAAACCTTGACCGGGAAAACATGATTAACGGTAAATTGGAAATACAGGAGCCATTTGGGGTTGGCGGACGACATAGTGTTCATTACGGAGACTGGAGACAACATGCGCAGAATGATTGATGAACTACAATCAGAAGGCATGGCCGTAGGGCTAAAATAAATATGAATAAATATAAAGTAATGAGAGATACACATTCAAAAACATCCTAATCAGCTTATAAAATGGTAAGCTAAAACAAGCTAACGAATATAATTACCTTGTACGGAGGGTTTGGGCTGACCCAAACAAAGAGAGAAATCCCGCGCAGAATAATATAGGTTCGAGCGCATTCGAGAAGCACTCCAAGTAATAAAAAGTTAGCCACCTTCATCACTGAAAACAAATCAACAACCAGCGCTTTCTGCTGGTGATGACGTCGGTACCTTAAATTTGGCGCGTTACTAAACAATTAGAAACATATCTTACATCGGCTGAAGGGGCCATAGAACGATAAAAACAGGAGAAACTATTAGGGATAAGGGACGGGCTTCCTGGAATTTGGAACAAACTCGAGTTGAAGATAACGTACTTCAAACGAAGTAAAATAAATAGACTTGGGCTGGCCATGTAGTGAGAAGACCCAAAAACCGATTGAGAATTACTGTGACAGAGTGGATACCTGGAGTAGGTTAAAAAGAATAGGAAAGCGATTAGGCGGATGGACAGATACAATAGAAAAATTTGGGGGGCATACTGCGGAATATAGAAGCGCAGGACTGGAGTGGTTAGAGGTCAATGAGAGAGCCCTTCGTTCTGTAGAAGACCTGAGTAGGCTCGTGATTACGAATAATATGATGATGACGGCGATACCTTTGATGGAAAATCCTCCCATACGCCATTTAAAACAATGGTTTAAAATAACTCCTCACTGATTGTTTCCCGTTATTTTCGGTTCTGCTTGTTGCATGCCTTTAAAACACAGTGGGGTTGCTTGAATAAATTTAGTTGTGCATCAGCACTTTCTCAGTTTGTTCTTTCTTTTCTCTGCTTTGTGAATTTAGCGTGACTATGTTTTATTTATGCGACCCTAATCCTTCCCATTGAAGCTTTTAGGGTACTTGAAACAAAACAATGTAACGAATGACATAAAGTTTTCAGGGCTATTCAGCACTAATATCGTTCTTAGTACCTTATTTCAGCTCTCAATGCTCTACAAATAACATTGATCTGTCGATAAATCACTGCTACCTCACGTTTGTATGTCGTGTAGGTACTTGAAAGCAAGAACATGGATTTCTAATTTCTAATAGAAATCCTGGTGTATGCAATAATGTGACTATTAAAAACAGTGAACAGGGTAAACGGGAGAGGCAAAAACAACCATATAGAATAAAATGTAGTTCATTACTCCCACGGGAAACAATACACTGGATTTACTAGACATTGGACTTATGATTTCGTAACATTGACAAATCTCGGGGATATTCGAAAAATTATAAATAACCTACTATTACACTCTGCCAAGCAAGTGAATTCTGCAAATAATGCCGAAAAAAGTACTGTTGCAAGTCGCAATGCAGATCTGCAAGCTCTACTTACTGGCGCACAATTTGCTCGAATTGCACTTGCAATAAAACTTTCGTAACTTCATGTCGGTTTGTATTTTCTCATCTTCATTCTAGGTATTTTACCGCCGCCAAAAATCCACAACTTTTCAACCTCTATTTACCCATTTACCTTCTGGCTGTCGCATAGAGCCTTAGTTACAATAATTTAACGTCATCTGAGCGAAAATAGATTGTAAGCCACGCCGAATAAAAAAAAATATAAAGATACCGGTAGATTACGTTAGAGAACGAAATTTGACATCCGCTGTAATGCAGCCGTATGGTTAACAAAGGAAGCTGTAAAGCTTTCATTTGTGGCCGTATGGCTGCATTGTTATGGAGGAAAAATTAAATTCATGGAAACTTACTCCACCTGGGGGGTTTCGCCTGTATCAGGGCAGGTAGATAAGTTAGTTGCCACCACAGACATTATTTTGTTTGTCTTTTTTCTCCAGTGTGCATTCGTGTTCGTAATGTGCTATCGGGTACACAAGCTCTTATTGCATACTTTACGTCTTCACCGTTTTATTATTTTCCTAATAAAATCAAAAGCCAATGTATACGTCTTACAAAAATACGACGTATACAAAATACAAATTTCGTGCTTATAGAAAAAAAAAGAATATATGAGAAACCTTGTGGTATATGAAAGATTTGGTTGCGCAATAAACGTATCTTGATGAATGAAGTGCAAGTAAGAGTTTTTATCCATTACCACTAGTCCAAAATATTGTCTGGAGGCCATGTGTCAATGTCTATTGAAGTACATGAATATAATTAGCTTGTTTTTGGGCTATATTGTTAGCATAATAAGCCTTTGAAGCAGTGTACCCAAGAGCACTTATGAAGAACAATCCCATTCTTAACCACAAGAACACAAAATGACCAATCAGTGTAGTATTAGTTTCGTTGCCAATGACGGCTGCCTAATATTGTCTGTTATTGTTTGGTGGGTGTGCAGTCTGGCACATGCTGTTGCAGTACATTTCTCTTGCTCATACTTTAGTGCTCATCAAAAAATTCCTGACAAACAGAAATTTGTTTCATACAATTTGACACTTTGATATATAGTAAACATTACTTTTCGAGTAATGATCATTTCGCGCTTTCTTACGTTATAATTGCCTTTTTAAACAAGTATTTAGAGCTTCATTGTTTGAATCATACTAAGAAAAACTCAGTAATCTGCATGTAACCACAGGCTCGCAAATAACGCAGAAAGCCTTTAGGAACGACCGAGTAACGATTTCTGATATGAATGTGGGTAATTGCTTAGGATGAAATCAGCTAATAGCGATTAGGAAAGGCTGTAATAGCTTCAAAAAAGTTTTATAAAAATCCGACTAGCACCGCAATTTATAGAAAAGTAGAGGCTGAAACGCAAAACCATGCACACAATCAACCTAATGAGAACTTCACGGTGTTCTTTATTTTGTCTCGTAAATCATGGTGAACATTTTAGACCACTTATGTGCAAAACAAAAAGCGATAGAGCAAAGTTCGGGATGTTTTACGATTGGCTGTTTTATATTCTAAATTGTAGTGGTGGGTAGAAGCGCCTGAGGCAATTTTCAACGCCTTAAAAATTGTGGTGGATTGAGCGGGCTTTCCCGCCATTGACGGCAAAGGGTTATTTTTAGAAAACCAGAAGGTAGTCGCCCGTAGAAAGAAAGTAATCAAATAATTTTTGTTTAAATACATTGCGTGACTCCAGGCTCTCTTCTTCAGCACAAAACAACTAGAGGTGAATTTTTTGTAATGAGGGATGTTGAAACAAAAACAGATTTCGAAGTTGCATAGGCAAGCACAGAAAAAGATCAGGCTTTTGTGCGAAATACGAACACAAACAAAATCGCTTTATATTTCGTTACAGTGTCACAAGATTTCGTGTAACCTGACAATACTTGCTTATATGCACTGATAAAATACATGGAGTCCTTTGTTTGCAAAAAAATAGGATTTCCTTGTAATACAGTGAAAGCGTAATTGGAGTATTTTGTGGCTGACACAGTACACCAAACAAGTTATTCCTTTAGGCGAATACCACAAAACATTTATATATTTACCGCGAGCAATTATTTCATAGTGCAATCTATAGCAGATCCTCAGTGATACATCCTAAGCTTCTGGCGCGATATTGTTCCCATCTTTTCATTCATATAGTGGCACAGGACGTCACTCTTCCACGCGAATATTTCTAGAGTAAGTACTTTCAAGGAAAGGCTTGCGCTCAAAATTGTATAGCAATTCCACGGAATTAGTCATTTTTTATATATATGGGGGCACCAAATACATTATTGCCTAAGAATTTGTTTTCGATCTATGCTGTTGTTTGCTTTTACAAACGTAAAAGGAACTGTTCCGTTCGTAACTAGCCAGTAATTCTGGAGTTGTTACCTGTAGAGCATTTTTGCAGCTCCTCTGTATATCGCTGGATGGTCCTCTTGTTTCGTGACTGTCATAACCACAGTTGGGTGACTTGTTTTCCAGCTCATTTGCTTCTGTTCTCGATTTTGTACTACTTGCTGGCTGCCAGATGTCTAAAAAACTGCTTTATTTATACTATGTGCAGTACGCTGCAGAGACACCATGTGGTCGGTAATTTGATGAATAAGATCGGCCAACACAATAGTCTTTTTTCATAAAATGATAACCAAAGACGGTGTCAGACTGCTAAGCGAGGTGCTGTACATTGTATTTTATGCAGAGGTCACGTGCACTTATAGCCTTTTCATTGACCCTGGTGACGAATTTTTCTCACGAATTGCCGTTTCGCCCAGATATTTTCCTCCTTGTACAACAAACATTTCCATAGAAAAATACGTAGATATCTTGCTGTGAAGTGCAGTGCCCGTGTCTATGTCTGGTACTACTCTGACACATATATCGCTTTTTTTACTGAATAAGACGTTTTTGCTTGGCGAAAAGCCTTACTTACCTTTCAATTTTCTGCTTTCACAATGCTCTCTGATGATGGAGCTAATATTGATAGACACAAGCACACAAGCGGCGTTGTGGCAGCCGCGACTGTCGGCACCAAAACGAAGCGTCATTATTGACCATGTCTATGACAAGCTACATGGCGGCGTCATGCATCATCGTGAAACCCCTGCTTGTCCTCAGTGGCGCTCCTGACAAAAACAAAATACGCTCCTCAGGTACAGTGTGGATTGCCGCTGCCGTAGCAGGATGAGCGGAAAAGGTGTTGCTGAGCTACATAGAAGAGACTAGGGCCTGGATCGTTTACAAGGTGACAAAGTTTTTTCTAGCTATAATATACTTCAAGAAAAATACCAATATCCGGTTCGTGAATTTGATAATGCAGATGGCTCACATGAGTTCAAAGTAATGTCTATTGAATTAGGCAAGGTTCCAGCCACATTTCAAAGAATGATGGGCTGCATCTTCACTGGTCTGAAACGAAAACGTCTCGGCTTCTTCTATGGCGTCATGTTGTTGCAGAGTTTGAGGATAATCTGCAATGCCAGCATTTAATATTGACGTGCGAAACGAGCAATGGGCTTTCGGAACCCTAAAGGGTCCCTTTGGTACTCGCACGTTAAGCATCCTTAGACATGGCTTGTGCAAAAATTGTGTTTGTCTGCTCCTCTAAATGGTCGGTACGCTTGCCCTTACCGATTTCGATGAAAGCCCTCCTCAGCCTAATAAGGGCTCTTCCATAGTCCCTCGCTTTGTGCGCAATCGCGACTGCCATTGCTTCAATCCAGAACAATTTAAATTTCTTCCATTTATAAGCAGCGTCTTTCAAGGTAGAACAGTAGGTCACCTACATGTTTGTTATACATAAATTGCAATACATGCATTCTCTTAACCACGAGATGTTGCCGCGAACCATGCATTGTGTTTATTTGTGTTTTGCTTTTACCGCCCGGCTGCGCCAGTGTTATCTCAGTGCCAAGGGAAGCGCGTGTTCTACTCTTTCTTTCTGTGCCGCTTGTGTTATCTGTTCTGATAGGGAAAGCATAACGATCTAACGTGAACAGCCCAGAAAAATCTTCTTGGATCTACAAGGTTCTAGATGTGAATCGACGGTTCGAGATAAAGAGCCTGCAGAGCAGAAGCCGGGGTATTCGACTTGCCGTAGCTCGCATACGTACGTCACTTTGTTGCTGCTGCTTCGCCACCTCCGTATTCATTGAGTTGTTAAGGGAGCACAAGTTCGCTCCAATAAACGTGTTTTCCTCGAAGACAACTGCGTCGTCTGTGGCTTCGTGACATCTGGTAGAGGTGAGGGGTACATGAACCCTAAGCCCTCGTCAAGCCGACAAGCAAGTCCCACCCGTGCCAGCCGCCGACAACAAGGTCTTCAGCCAGAGTTTGGACTGCTTCCGGATAAAGTGAAGAAAGAAGACGTCGAGATCTCCACTATTATCGACGCAGGCTCCATGAGCATCGCTCCAGTCCTGCCCTCGTTCTTTAGCAACCCAGGGAGCCCGCCTCATTTCATGGGTCACCTTCGGATGACCCAGAAGACTGGTTGGAGCAAGTCGAACGGGTCAGGCTGTTCAATCGATGGGGCGACGCGGAGACACTTAGGCAAGTATTCTTCTACCTTGAAGACTCAGCACAGATCTGGTTCGAAAACCATGAGACTTCCCTAGAGTCTTGGAACGATTTCCGAACGCACTTTTTAACGACGTTCACCACGGTTGTGCGAAACGAGCGGGCCGAAGTCTTGGCGCAGACCCGGAAACAACACCCTAACTAAAGTGTTGTGTTATTCGAAGAGATGAAGAGGCTCTTTAGGCGTGCTGACCAGTGCATGGTGGAAAAAAAGAAGTTACGCTTCCTAATGCGCGGTGTGAAGGAGGAATTGTTTGCTGGACTTGTCCGCAGCCCGCCCAAAACCGTCACCGAATTTGTGAACGAAGCCAGCACAATGGAGAAGGCTCTTGAAATGCGTACTAAGCAGTATGACCGCAACGTTGTTGGCGCGGCCAATGTGAACTACGTTGACAGCATGCCGATTCCGCAGACAGCCTACGCGAGACTATCCGCGCAATAGTGAGGGAGGAGCTGCGGAAACTTCTCCCCACGCCGCCGCAGCCGCTTGTCGCTTCCCTTATTGATGTGATTAGGGAAGAAGTGCAGCAAGCGCTGGGAACCTCAACGACGTCAGAAGCCCCCCGCGAGCCGCAAGCCATGTCCTACGTGGCTGTTGTTCGCCGACCTCGCCTAACTGCGCCCTACTGTAAAAAAAACTCCGTACCGTCGCCCCCTGTCGCTGGCCCGACCACCTTCGGTGCACCCCCGCCCCAAGGAAGACCGAGGTGTGGCGAACTCCGGATAATCGACAGCTGTGCTACCACTGCGGAGAAGCTGACAACATCTACCGTCGCTGCGCTACCAGAGGCTCGGTTTGCGAGGCTCCTCCATCGACGCACCGCGCCCCCGACCCGGCTAGCACCCTACTGAGATCGAAGACTACCTATCCAACAACAACCGACGACCAGCCCGATTCAACCGTTCACCGTCGCCTCACCCGTACCAGTCACCACACCTACGCAGCATTGCTGACTTCTCACGTGTAAGGTCCCCCAGACCACGCAGGGAAACTACAAGACATATCATCCTGACATTTGACCATTGCGTCCTTCCAGACAACATAATAGCTGGCTTCATCCGCTGCTCCGTCTGAGCCTACATACCAAATCCGCGGAGCTGTTTCAAGGGGCAGCGGTTCGGGCATGGTACTAACTCGTCTCTGGGCCAAATAACCTGCGCGAAGTGTGCCCAATATGACCACCAGGCAGATAATTGTAGCTCACGACAACTCCTCGGCATTACTGTCAGGGTCCACACGCGGCGTACTTCAGAAAATGCAATACGTTTCAAATTGAGAATAAAATATTAACATAGAGGTCACACAAAACATCAGCTTCCCGGAGGCCCGAAAGAGGTTCACCTCTTTCCCATTGTGGAGGTACTCCGACGTGGCTCGTAGGGGGGCGGAGCGGCGTCTGGTTTTGGCGGGGACCCAATGCCACAAGTCGGATCTGGACCCGCCCCTAACCTCCATCGGGTTGCCTCTATTGGCCCAACCCGGCACCAAACCACCTGCTCAGTCAGCCATGGCTGTTATGGAAACCACGACCGTTGGGGATGCTGCTGCATCCTCTGTTTCCTCTCCACCGGCCCGAAGCACACGCGCGGGCACGGAGGAGATGGAGACTGAGTAAACCATAGTAGCTTTCATTCCCGCCGCATTGCCTCGGCCACCCGGTACTCTCCGGACGCCCTCAGCTGTCGAGGCTCGAACAAAAGGCACTGGAAAGGGTGCCATCTCCAGGGGGTTCGGTCCGCCGAGTACCCTTCCAAATCTGATGATGACATGGATGTTGGACCTTTCCTGTCTGCTTCACAGCGAAAGGAGCGAGTGGCTCCATCTAAGCCTCCAAAGTAGGTAAAGATACCCCTCCCAAGAGTGGAAGCCCCGAAAGACCTTACGTAAATAGTCACACTGCAGTAGCTCTTACACATCATAATGGGAAGAGAAAATATTGTTCAATAGAACTGCAGAGGCCTTCTTAATATTCCTCACTATGTATACGAGATCCGGCATGCTAATCAGCCAAGTGTAAAGTGTGTACAAGAAACAAAGTTGAATTCAAATCACGCGCATTTCTTGAAAAGTTACACGGTGTTAGAAATGACAGGGACGGCTGCACACACTCTTCTAGCAGTGTGGCCATAATCGCCCAGAAATCCTTAGCAGGCCACCCTCTCAATCTGAACTCTGTCCTTAAGGCTGTAGCAATTCGAAAAAATATTTCATACGTTATAAATGGTAGTTTTCGTATACATTCCTCCTGATTGTTCACTTTCGAGCTCTTACTTCGAGGCGCTGGTTGACCAGCTGCCCAAACCATACATCCCTACAGGCGACCCTAATGCCCACAATTTGAAGCTTTTCATATATGGATGCCCGAGGTAACCTGATAGAGGCGTTTTTAACATCGTCCGGAGCAAGCCTTTTCAAAAAGAAACAGTCTACCTACCCAAACATAGCACAATTATTTCTCTTTCCTTGTCTGGAGTGGGTTATGGGCACCGACCCACAAGGCAGTTACCACTTCCTAACCTGACTAACATATATAGGTAAAGACCCATGCAGCCCATCTTCCCAGAACAGGTTCAATAAAGCAAGAGGTAATCCGGAAGGATTTACAGAGACATCAAAACTACACTACACAGCCATAAGACACCTACACGTTAATGAAGCCGCTCAACTGCTAATGGCGCACATCCTCGACGCCACCGAAAACTCACTTCCCCACACCTCTCGTGCCCCGTGCAATCATAGGAGGCCGTGGTGGAATGAGGACTGTACGCGGCAGCTAGAGTTCGAGAACGAGGCCTTGGGTATCTTTTGTCGGTATTCCACACCGGGTCACCTCGTTTTGTTAAGACGTGAAAACGCGTTTGGAAAACGTGGGCCCCATTGGGCAAAAGAAGAGAGTTCGCACACCTACTTAACATTCATGAACGCATAGACGGACAACACAAAGTCTGGACACGTATACGAAAACTCAAAGGACATCAGACACACAGCCTGCCCCTGGTCAGTACAGCAGGGGACGCGCTGGAAGACCAGGCTAATACACTCGTATAACACTTCAAACACGTGCCCAGTTCAGCGCACTACACAAACACTTTCATGAAACGCATACTCTCATCCAAAAACAAGCCTTTACAAGATAGCCACAGATCACCCACATCTTATGACAGCGAGTTATCGCTTCATGAGCTGACGGGTGCTCTGAGCCCCTGCAAACCCTTAGCTCCCGGCCCAGACAACATCACATATACAATGATAGAGCACTTACACGCAGACACTCTTCTAACATTCCTACATCTGTACAATAAATCTGGCTTTCGAGGCAGCTTCCAAACTCTTGGAGGGAGGTCATTGTAATGGTTTTCCTATAAGAAAGGAAGGACCCTTCGTCCCCCTCAATGTACCATCCCATATCCCTCACAAGCTGCCTGTGAAAGCTTCTAGAGAAGATGATCAACAGAAGACTCATGTACCTCTTGGAGTACGACGGTCTACTGGAGAGCGGTGAGGCAGGCTTCCGGGTGGGGTGATCTACTAATGACCAACTTGTCGCTCTTGAATCATATATCAAGGATTCCTTCGTGCATACACAATTTTGTCTTACGGTGTTTTTCGACATCGAGAAACCCTATGACACTGCTTGGCAGTATGGAATCTTGAAGTCAGTTGGTGTTGCAGGCAAGATGTTGAACATCCTTTGGAGTTATATATCGGAGACAACCTTTCGTGTGAGAGTTATTTCTGTACTGTCAAAGGTTCATGTGCCAAATGGCGTGCCACTAGGTGGGGTGTTGAGCTTCACTTTGTTCAAAGCTAAGGTGAACTCTCTTGGAAAGGCATTGCCACCTACAATCTGTTATTCTGTGTATGTACTGACGTCCATAGTTCATTTCAATCATTTAATATGCCAATCTGCGAACGTCGGGTCCAGCTTGGCGTCAAGAAACTTGCCGGCTGTGCAAACAATAATGGTGTTAATCCTAATTCTGTTAAGAACTATTGTGTTCGGTTCTCCAGGAGGCGTGGGGTCCACCCAGATCCAGAGATTACTTTTTACGGCCTGTCAATATTTTAGTTAACGAAAAGCTTATATTCATCCCCCATATCCCACAGCTTGAATGCAAATGCTTAAAAACAATGAATATTCTAAGGTACTCTAGCATCAATCTTATAAGGCCGACAAACAACTTCTGCTGCACCTTTACACAGGCTTGGTGGTGTCTCAGCTTGACTACGGCGGTGTCGTGTATAGTTCAGCTACAAAAACAGGACTGAAAATGCTCGCGCAGTGCTGCATCTTGGCCTTCGCCACTCATGTGGTGCTTTAGATATTAACCCTATCGAAAGTGTGTATGTCGAGTGCGACAAATGGTGCCTAGGGCATCAACAGGAGTAGGTTGACCTGCTGTGTGCTTCTAAAATCGTGTACCCTAACAACCATCTTTTTAATCCTATCGTGAACCATACATAAACTTACAACTCTTTAAATAGTCCATCCATTTCTTTACCTTTCTCTCTTCGAGTGAGAGAGGAGTCTTGTGCACTCAATGTCCCCCTTTCAGACATGCACAAGACGCCAATCCACAATTTGATTCCACCATGGAATCTTCGTCATATATCATGCAACCTGTCATTAACGCCACTAGAACAAAATAGGGTAGCCAGGACTGCATTCTGCAGCACTTCCTGCTCCTGCAGGGCAAGTACAGCTGCGCAGAAATCTTCAGTGACGCGTCTGAAACTGCTTCTGCTGTCTCTCGTACAGCGCACGGAGAAAAGGTTTGCGTTACTAAACCAATTAATTCTCATAGCAGTATTTACACGGTAGAAGCGTATGGTATCTTATTCATTTAAAATGAAATCATCAAACATAAAATTTTCAATTCCATCGTGTACAGACATTCTGTAAACGTTGTCCAGGCGCTGTCATCAGGAAGGTTGGCTAAAAGCAAACTGATCAATGTTCTTTTAATGGTTATATTGGCTGCATATGCTTAAAGTTTGAAAATAACTATATGCGGGGTACCATGTCACTATGGGATCCCTGGCAATGAGACCGCTCATCAAATGGCTGGTGCTGCTGCTCTCATGACCACAGTTGACATAACAACAGTACCTTACACCGACCTAAAGACACACATTGGACGACTGCTTTGTAACACATGGCAATTACAGTGGAGTCAACAAACAGACAACAAGCTACATGTCATAAAATCACAATTGGCACTCTACACAAATCATTCAGACTACAGATACACTGAAGTCGCACTGGCCAGCTTGCGGATAGGCCACACACATGTAACGCCTCCCCCTTGCTCACTCGAACGTCTGGACCCATGTGTATCAGGTGTTGAAAGAGCCTATCCGTAGTCCACGTACGAATCACATGCAAGGCACTTGACGCGACATGACAGAAACATTTCCCTGGATTATACCGACGGCACATTCTACTGCACCCATCATACTTTTTAGTCGACAAACCAATGTTCTCTAGTCGACGTATTGTTAAGTTTTTAGCTGAGGTAAAGTTTCTCGAGCTCCTTTCATATCCCGTGTAATCATCTTGGCCCTATTAGCCAGCCATATCTATTGTCTTTTGTTCTCCGTCACTTTTACTTTTACTCACATGGTTTAGTGTGTGCGGTGTCATCAAAAATTCAGTAAAGTCTTCTCTGGCACTCTTTTTCCTTGTTGGCTTTGCACCATTAGGCACCAACCATCATCATCACTTTCACGCCAACAGTTCACAATGCCTCTACCTAAGAATTCAGCTTTAAATTGTATGAATTTTGATGACGCTGCATGACCATGCTGCTTTCCCATCTTTACTTTGCACTGTATAATTAGCACTAACTTCACCTATGACATAACCTCACGTCAATGGAAAAAATGCGCAGCTTACACTTGTGGGGAAAGGGTGGACGAACAGCAGAGCTGGTGGCCACTCTCCCTTCGTCTAGACGCGGCCGCCCCACCTGACAGAAACTTCCAAACTTTATTCCAAAAGGGTCGTCATGACTGGCAGGCCTGGACCATTTCGCGCCATTCATATCTCACAAAATGTACCATGTTAGCACATCCAAAAACAGGCGGAACCCGGCTTCCCAAACTCGGCGTGAGCTGGGAAGAGAAGAGCACGCGAGAGATTACGCCACGAACGCTGGTGAGAAACTTCTCGAACATAAAGTCAGATGATACCGGGCGCTTGTCAATAGGCAGTGGCTCACGTGGGCTTGGTAATTTTTTTTTGTTTTGGCGAACCCCTGACCTTGCGCCAGCTCACACGCAAGCCTGGACGACACCAGCACAAACAACAAGACCCACGCTTACGTGCGCTCTGTATTTCTGTGTTTGGATGGCTCAGCCGAGAACATCAATGGCTACGCTCTTAGAAAGGTAAACCGTGTTATTTAGATTACTTTCGCCCCATCAACCTTGTTCATGGCGCCACATCCATTAACATGCGGCGCTGGAACACGTTCAAACTTTTGTACTGGTACAAAAAGCACTCTTGTCAATACTGTTTAAACAATGATATGAAACAGCGAGTGCTACCGGCCCTAAGTTAACTTTGGGGAATGCCAACATATGCTGCTACGGTAAGTCTTTTTTGCCGTCTCATCATTCGTGCAAGCAATATTTTTAAAAATAATCGGATAAGAACAAACGACATGCGTACGGTTGGGGTTGGTGTTGCCGAAAATTGGAAGGGTAAATCCGCATCAACTGTTTCATAGTTACAGGGAATATTATCTATTGGTTTTTCTATAGTTTCGAGTCGAACAGTAACCCAATAACCCTCCTTCCGATTTATTCCGATTTGTCTTTCTCTATCTCTCTCTCCTAGGGGCTCTTATATACAAAACAAAATTTCTGCGGCATCGCAGTCTCCCCTGCACGTGCCTAGCTTAGATGTTCGGGCAATAACGGTTTCATTTCGCGAAGTTCAGCCTAAAGTTGTAGGTAGTTTCGTCTCACTACTATACCCCTCCAGCTTCCGTACATGTAGAGGAGAGGACCATAATTCAGGTCTCGCCACTCTCGCTTCTTTATGGCAACCTAGTTATGCGCGTTAGCTTACTATTGAAAAAACCTGTACGCTTTCTGCGAGAAGAGCACACTCTCAACACTACAACGCGTGCATACTACAACAAATTGGGACGGTTATGCGACGTTGTCTCGCTCTCACTGGCACTAGAGCATTAATGAAAGCTTACAAAATGAGGCTGATAATAAGCCCAGGAGTCGGCACAAGCATCGGTTCGAGCCTCACGGCCACCAACACTATATATCGATATGCCCTTCAAGAGCCACACTGCGAGCGTCAAATAACTTCATTCCTAAATTTATTGTTTCTGTTACTGTTCATGGTCCTCTAGCACATAACCTCGACACTAAAGAGGTGCAACACATAATGGAAAGGGGCTTAATAAAAGAAAACCCAGATGCCGACAAACAGGCACAACAGTTTCTTCGGCTTTGATATCAATCTACACATGCAACAGAGAGTACCCTGCAATTGTTTTAACAATGTGTGACTAGGCTTCTTCACTGACATAACACAGGGATGAATCACAATGAACACCAGAAAAATTACGGCTAGTGTTTGCGAACAAGAACAGCTTACCTGAAGATTAAGCCGTCGTGCGAGACGTTCCCAAACGCCCTTGAAGCATTTTTCTCTCGCGCACATGGGCTCAACAGGGGCTCCTTTACGCATTTAAAGTGAATTAAAATGTCCTCGAATGGTTTACAAACAAGCGTTATTTACGCTTCCTGGGGAAGAGACCACCTACGCTTACGTCATACATGGCTCCTGGTAGCTATTGCAGAGAACTGCTTGTGCGCACGATAGCCCAAAATTACACCGTAGCGGTTTGTGCCATTAAGATATCCCATTTAATAAGCAAGACAAAGAGCATTACATGGATGACCGCTATCCAAAGTGCAAACGCAGTCAGGCAGTTTTTTGCTAGGTATATTTGTTTTCTGAGCGAGGAATTGGTGAATACGGGCCTTATCGAGGGCATCCGCTTACTCGTTAAAGAGAAAGAGTTATGTTTGCGATATTGCAGAAGGCGTGGTCCTTGTCTCCTTATAGCTTTTTTTTACAGCCTGTATTAGGTAACTCGCAACGTGCTCAGTGACGCAGTTGGCGACGTAAGCAAAACCTCCGTCCTCACCCGTGCCCTCACTCTTCACCCGTAGCTGGCGGCTCCAAACGCCCGGCGCTCCCTCCCTTGGGAAAAGAAAACCACCGCTAAGCTCCCTCCGCGTGAAGTTTCGCATCAGTTCAAGGACTTCTGCTCATAAGTAGGCCATGCTAGTTACGTGCTTAGAGGAGGCAGCCCTAAAATACAGACAGCAGGAGGAACCTTCTGAACGTGCCTTCTCTCTGTGAGCTAACTTCATGTATTAGAATATGAAAAACGTGAAAAATGAACAACAGTAAGATCCTGAATTGGTTTGACAAGAACAGGTTAAATACTGCTTTTTGAATTTACATTGATTTTTTTACGGTTTTCTGGGATTGGGAAAGCTTTGCGTGCCTCTTTCTCTCTTGGGGTGACGGGTTGGCGTTTATCTACGCTAACAAAAAGCCGTATGCGCCTAAATAATTAAAATAATTTAGTTCTATACATGTTTTGTATTCACATTTCGCCCGATTGGTGATTGCCGTTTTTCTGGGGCTGAATAATGTCTACCCGAATGACAGCTCCTAGCATGTTTATTACTTGTAACAGGCAGACATACAAAACAACTTCATTTGGCCACAGCTGGGGCGATTAGGCCGGCGACGTGTTTTCCGTCGTCCGTCTGGAACGAGAGCCGCTTTTAGGCAGGGGTCCGG
The DNA here is from genome assembly GCF_048455015.1 of Haemaphysalis longicornis. NCBI lineage: Eukaryota > Metazoa > Arthropoda > Arachnida > Ixodida > Ixodidae > Haemaphysalis > Haemaphysalis longicornis. The sequence continues at coordinate 8,859,637 of NW_027526407.1, read as the reverse complement.
TTCCTTCGGCGAAGCGGGCCAGGTCCTCTTAAACTGGGGGGTTTAGGTGACGCAGGGTGGCCTCCCAGCGCGCCTCGCTGGTGATTGTAAGGAGAATGCGATGGGATCGGTGGCTGGATAGTAGGATGCTATCACAGGCCCGTATCATATGGCATAATGATGCGTGAGGGACCGAACAATATGAACATGCGTCTAAGTAGATGTCGGGAAAGATCGCAAACAAGAGGGGAGAGGTGGGGAAGGAGCGGGTCTGGAGCGGCCGATAGATGACCGCCAAAGGTAGGGATAGAGATGGATCAGAAGGAAGAAAAATGGCACTCTCCAAGCGGTAATGGGTGAGGATGTCCCCGTATGTGTGCAAACTGTCCCGTAGAGTGAATATCTCACTAACACTGGCGGCCCCATCACGCCCTCGGAAGACCGACGCTCGAGAAGCTTCTTGGGCCGCTGAGTTTCCAGGTAGCGGGATTTGGGCGGGAGGCCAGACGAGAGTGATAGAGTGGGATCGAACGTTCTGCGCCTTCAAAAGGACTGATAAAGTTGCTGACGAAACTCTTACGTAAACAAAAATTAGGGTGGCTGATTTAGAGTCACTGATAATAGTTGTTTGAAGGTGGAGTATATGGGTCATAGCCAACGCGATGGCGATCTCTTCTCCCGCCATGGGCAATGTCGCAGGTAAGGAGGCGGAAGTGAGCTGGACTTCTTTCGAGCCACCCACCATGGCTACAGCAGCAGCTCTAGTAGGATAGGTTGCTGCTGCTGTGTATATCGGGGGGGAACCTGGAGGTTACGCCCTTTGAAGGGCTTTCGCTCGAGCCATTACGCCACCGTTCGGGAATAGAACCAGACTAACAGCATTCGTTGACGAATTGTGTGACGTCCTCCACTGATAAATTGTCTAGGTTACGTAACAATTATTACTTATCAGACGTGGTCCAGGGTCCCATCTGGTGTTCAGCCACTGTATGGCTGCATATACCTCGGCCTCTGTTATGGGGGCATCTAATTCGTCGTTGGACTTCCATGTTCGTTCCAAGTTTCTTTTTCGATTTAAAATTGGCGTCAATAGACTCGCATGTGGCCTCCAAGTTTTGAGCCACAGGTTTAAAAGAGTAAATTTATATTTCTCTTTTGAGTCGAGCGATCCTCCTTCGGAGGTTCCGGTTGAGGTTGTGTTGGGAGAGGCGCTCTGCATGCTAGTTTTAGCTTGCAACTTATGAGCGAGGCGTGAATCGGCCTGCGGGAGATCCGCATCGATTTCAATTTCACGTGTGGCCGACTTAATTCGATTGAGCCTACCGTCCTCCCACTTTGAAAGGTTGCCCTTAGTGAGACGAGGAGATTGCTCGGCATATCTAAAGGCTTCCCAATCAACGATGCGGGCAGACTGCCTAAACACCGTTGGGTTTTTACCCAACGCGAGTGGGAGCTGACATATCTGCTGAAGATAGGTTGGGGGTAGTGTCGATGATAACTCTATTGCCCAAACTGGTTAGGTATGCGGGATCTGTGCTGAGAGTAAGTTGTTCCTGTTCTGCTGCTTCCCATAATGACCTGCCTCTGATACTGCCCTTTCGGTAGGCCCACGCTAGATGGTGCGCATTAAAGTCACCCGTTATGACGATTGGTTTTTTCTTTAAACAAAAGCAGCCTTTTTAAAGACAGAAGGAAAACGATGCCTATGAAAGCGAAGGCGGCTGTACACGTTCAGAATAAAGTGACTGAGGTCGTCTTTTTTTGGCGGGGGTGGATGATTTCCACAAAACTGTCGTCTATTTCACTTTCAAGAGTGTGTTGTAAAACAGGGATATTGCGATGAATCAAAATAGTTTTTTCTGTAGGAAGGGAATGTGAGCTGGGGAAGGATTTATATTCCGATAGTTTGGCCATGACACCTGTCTACTGAAGGCATATTACATCGGGGGGGCAGACCTAGAATTCAATTATGAGTGTTTTGTTGTAGGTCGCCGAGCTTACGTCGGTATCCACGACAATTCCATTGCCAAATTGTATAGCTAGGGACGAAACTTTGTAACTGCCCAAATGACTGCAAGGCACTCCTTTTCGGTGGTTGAATAGTTTTGCTCCGCTTTGGTTAGCGTACGGCTCGCATAAGCGATGACTCGTTCAGCTCCATCCTGCATTTGGATGAGCACAGCACCAAGTCCCGCGCTACTTGCATCGGTATGGACTTGACTTTCAGCCTCCTCGTCAAAATGGCCTAAGACGAGCGTCGTTTGCAGAGCGGATTTTAAGTCCTCACATGCGCGGTGTTGTTCTTCATTCCACTCAAACGGGACCCGTTCTTTTGTAAGGTAAGTCAGTGGGACAGCTATCTGGGAGAAGGTCTTAACGAAGCGGTGATAGTAATCGCACAGACCCAGGAACCTTCTCACTGCCGACTTGTCAGACGGTGTTGGGAAACCGCGAACCGCGGCTGTTTTCGCTGGGTCAGCACTTACACCTGCGCTACTAACAATGTGGCCTAGGAACTTCAGCTCATCGTACGCGAACCGGCATTTTTTGGGATTGAGCGTAAAGCTGGCAGTTTCGAGAGCCTTCAGTACTTCTCTAAGTCGTCGTAAGTGTTCGTCAAATGTACTTGCAAAGATGACGACGTCATCGAGATAAACGAGGCAAGTCTGCCATTTAAGGCCGGTGAGAATGGTGTCCATTACACGCTGGAAGGTCGCTGGTGCTGTACATAGCCCGCAAGGCATCACTTTGAACTTATAGAGCCCATCTGGGGTAATAAAGGCCGTCTTTTCTCGGTCCCGCTCGTCAACCTCAATCTGCCAGTACCCACTCTTCAGGTCTATTGACGAGAAGAAGCGGGCATGGCGGAGCCGATCGAGACTGTCATCGATGCGTGGAAGCGGGTACAGGTCCTTCTATGTTATTTTGTTTAACCGCCGTTAATCTACGCAAAACCGCAGTGTCCCATCCTTCTTCTTTAGAAGCACCACTGGTGCAGCCCAAGGACTGTTAGACGGTTGGATGACATCGTCCTTCAGCATTTCTCTCATCTTGGTTCGTATTGCCTATAGTTCTGTGGGCGAAACTCGGTACGGCGGTTGGCGAGTTGGATGCGTGGCGTCATCAGTCAAAATCCGGTGCTTAGCAACAGTGGTTCGGCCAATTCCGGACGGCGTAGCAAAGCAGTGACGAAATTCGCCGAGCAGTGAAAGCAACTCACTCCTTTGTTGACCCGAAAGTTTTGAGTTCACGTCGAGTTCCAGACTTGCTGCCGTTTCCGGCAGAGACGATGTATCGGCGTCGGACACCACGTCAACAGCTGAGATTTTCTCGATGCCTTCCACGTGGGCTACGGCCTTGCCCTTGGTCAGGTCAACGCCGCCTGTATAAACAGTGCCTAACGCGTGAGCGAAAAATGGCCAAACAGCCACTCTCCTGTTGCGCTCTCCTACCCTTCCCCGCTCCGTAGCCTTCCAGCGTGCTTTCGTGTCCGCCAGCCAGCGGCGCTTCTCGGAAACTATGCAAAATAGTGGAAAGTTTGTTTAGCGTTCCCGAGGCGGCGCTCCTACGCCTTCTTGTTTTTCACCATGCCTGTCTGTCTTGGTCTGTCACTGATAAAACTTCATTTGTCACGAAGCAAAATCCCTTGCGCTGCCGCAGGCTGATGCCGGCTTTGCGCGCTTATCTACTCGGATCACAGGCCCTGAAATTTTCTGAGTGGGGCATCCCCCCTCTATCCCCTCCGCAATTAGGTATTGTTTTGACCCCCCTGTTCGCACTCCGCATCGGTACGCACTTCTGAAATTGAGGACTATACTGTAGAAGCGCCCGGACAGCGTGGCGGGATCGCAGCTGCTTATCCTTTTGTTTCCTATAATTTTATGAAGTTTACAAGCACGTGATATTATTGGAAAGTAATCGTAGAAGTAAGTGCCTGAACAAAAAAACGTGCACGCAATTTTTTCTTCTCTAAATACTACAGAAAGAAAAATATCAGTAAAATAATGGCTACCCATCCGAAAATATCGTTTTTCTGATAGCTATATGTCTACCCGACAATCACTATGTTCTTAGACTATTTCAGTCCGCCTCCGCCTTTATCTTTGGAAAAATGCAGCAAGTATGAAGCGAGCGACACGTTGAACGAGATCCCCAGTGCGCCACAGAACTAGCGCCCCGTCACGGCTAAGATGTAAGCGAAACGGCCCTTGAAGCCCAACAGGCAAGCTGACAGACACACGTCGTAGAAGTGGGTGCAGCGTTCGCGACTCGCGAGCAGTGACGTAAGGCGAAATGTCATCCGGCACGCGCCACATAGCGAATCAGTGCCTGAACTAAGCGTCCCTACCCTTCCCATTGAAAAGCGCGCGACGCGTCAGGCAATGTTAATACAGGCGGCGCTGGTCAGGTGCTGCGACTCGCTTCGAAAATTAGTCACCAGAACTTCTGCGCATTGATTTTGAAGCCGCAGTAGGCCTCTGGCGACCCCGATTCCCCCCTCTCCACAAGAAGCTGGATACTTCCTTCTAAGAGTGCTTCCCCGTCTGGGAACGTGTCAACTTGCACCAGCAAGAAAACACTGGCCAGCGGAGGGAGCTTCACGTGCTTCTCTAACACTCTGGCCGAGGCGAAACTTGGCACGGAGTGACTCCGTGGTGCATCCGGCATCCGCAGCGTGAGGCTGTTCGAGCCCAGGTCAATGACGGCACCATACTCGTAGAGGAAGTCCATACCTAGAATGATGTCTCGGGAGCATTTGTCCAGAACAACAAACTTCACAGGGCATGGCTCTCCGTGGTTCTCGACGCGGGCAGTGCACAGTCCAACAGGCGTCTCCAGGTGTCCTTCGGCGTTACGTATATCCGGGCCATCCCACGCTGTCATCACTTTACGTAGGTTACGGGAAAGTCTACCGCTCAGCACGGAGTAATCAGCACCAGTGTCAATGAGTGCCGTCGCGTCGTAGCCGTCTATAGTGATCGACAGGTTGTTCGATGGCGCAGCAGTACGAATGAAAGGGTTGCGGGAGTCGGAGTGGGAGCTTCGCGGCGTTTGCGGAGGTTCTTGATGGCTTTCGTCGTCGGCAACACCACCTCCAGGCGTTGCCGTAATTAGTTTTCCAGGCGAGGCACGGGTGAAAGGCTTTCGCGGCGAGACGAGTGGAGAGGCGAAGGTGGGTGACGGGGCGACGGCGAACGGGGTCCACGAGGAACGGCTGATAACGGCGGCGTAGAGCGTCGAAGGTATTCTTCGATTTCGCGGGGTTTCTGACCGTAACGTGGGCACGGATCGCTTGGACGGAAGCCTGGAAGTCCAAGCTCACGGTAGGGGCAGCGGCGAAAGGTGTGGTCTGGCTCCCCACAGTAGAAGGAGAGTGGTCGGTTGTCCCGTGTTCACCAGACATCCGTTTTTCGCGGGCGAAGCTGCTGTGGTCCCGGCAGGGGAATATTCGACGACTCACGGGCCACCCGCTGTGGTATCAGGTTTGAGTAAGGAGCGGCGACTGACGAGGGCGGCTGGGAAGCCGGCGTGACGTACGTCACAGAGGTACGTTGGGGGACAACGTCGACCGGAATTATGGGTGCAAAGGTCCGCTGCACTTCTTCTCAGACAGCCTCCGCAACCGATACTGAAGCAGGCGCTCGATCGTTGGGAACAGCTTTTGTAGCTCCTCTTGGAGCACGCCGCGGATGGTCTCGCGGAGACAACTATCATTATTGCTGTTAAGGTCGAGGCGAGAAGTGGAAGTGCAAGCAGCTATTGTGGGGGAAGCCACTAACCTGTGGTAATGGTTACTCTTAGCCGCTATCACCTGTTCAATGTTGGTGGCTTCCGTCACAAAGTCATCGACAGTCGTCGGTGGATGGTGAACGAGCCCTCCAAAAATGTCGCTCCTCACGCCTATCATAAGGGCCCGCCCCTTGGCTTTCTCAGTGACCAGCGGATCCGCCCGTGTGCTCAATTGCAGAAGGTGTTCCATGACGCTCGTCACGCTTTCGGTAGGCCCTTGGGCCAGGGTTCTTAGGAGTTCCTCGGCCCTTTGACGTCGAAAGCGGTTAGGGAAGGCTCGCCGAATGCCCTCCTTGAAGGACTCCCATGACTTCAGACCCGCATGGTGGTTATTGAGCCAGATGCGAGCAGTTTTCTCCAAAGAAAAGTAGACGCTCTTGCGGCACAGGTCTTCCGTCCAACCATTGTGGCGAGCTACACGCTCATACCGCTCAATCCAGCCTTCTACGTCCTCGAAGTCTTCACCATAGAACGGGGCAGGATTACGGGGCGCGATCGGCCAGAACATAATCGGAGGCCCGAACGCGTCAGTCTGCTGTGACTGCGACGTCATGCTAACTGCATGTGTCACCTGTGTCCTTTTGGGATTCACGGTCAACTGCCCGTATTCCGGTGCTTGGTTTTGGAGGCGTCGACTGGAGCGGACACTGGGCTCTTCGAGGAAGGCTCGCCGGCCCGGACTCAGTATCGGGCTTGGATTACCTTGAGGGGGTACGCAGGGCCTTCAGGGGGTACTCAGCATGAAGGGGGTTTACCCCGGCTCCTCCACCACAAATGTCACGAATGACACTCGGTACTTCTAACGATCAAGGCTATAAAGAAGATTTAATGTGCCTAAACTCAAAGCTGCAGTCCAGAGCCTGTGAGGACAATCGCTTGCCCGAGCGTTCTGGTCTTCTTTTCTGCTTCGCTGATGGTGATAGTCGCGGCTATTCTTCCCTGACTTGCTGGTGATGATAGTGGCGGCAATATATTACAATCACCACGGCAAACACTTATTGCGACTTTTCGGCTGGGGAGCACATTTTTTCCACTGGAGTGCAAGCGTCGAATGCAGGCTATATAAGGGCTCGTAGAGAGCGCTGCTAGCACATAGACCCATGATTTCATAAAGGTACCAAACGAAAGTGCAACAAGAAAGTAGGCGAAAGTAAAGAAACGTACTGCAGGATTGGGCGCGAAGGTAATCCACCTCAACATTCAATGCGGCCAAAACCAAGAGGGAGGTACTCACGAAAGTGTTTCATTCAGCCACTGCCCACCCACGCTCAGCAATATAACGAAAAGTACCCAAACAAAGACGGAGTTATGTGAATCTCGCCTCACTCCAAAGGAGTGAAGGCAAAGTTGGAAGCACGGAATCGGCAATTAGGACGATAAACACTTCGGAACGCAAAAAGCAAGCCATGTGTCAGACAGAAGGCGACACTAAAAATCAGCAGCCCAGGTGTACGGAGAGAGGGAGGCCGCGTCCTGAAAACGAAATGCCGCCGTTTTTCGAAGAGATCTGATAATAGCCACAAATGGCTTTTCTAACGCCCGCGTTCAAAGCAAAAAACGGACAATGCCGACTGCTCGATGGGTGCCAACTCCGAGGAAGGGGTACCGGAGCCACCCAAGAAAGGAAGAGCACCGGTTAGACGAGTGCCTTAAGAAATGACATACAAGGCAACAAAATAAAGAAAAAAATAGCGCCCTGAAAAAAGCAGTTGAACGAGTCCTAGGCTCGTGGCATGAAAGGGACAGGAACCAAGGGCTAGCACATTATGAAACAAAAGAAAACAAAAATGTGACGCACGTACGGTAACAAATTTCCAGTGATCTAGGAAACACGTGACACTGCGTTGGCGATCATGAATGGCAGTAAGAATTTATGCACAGCCTAATTGAAACAAACTGAAAAACGAAAGAACAATTAAAGATTTTGTGAGTGCAAAACACAGGACATAGGGAACCATTTTGTAAACAAAAATAGCTTACAAAGAGAAATTTCGAGCATAAAAGCCATGAAGCATACAGAAAAATAACCTGTTGACAACAATAAACCGAAAAGTGCTTGGAAAGTGGAATGATGACATACAGTAAGATTTCTTGCATAACAAACAATAAGGCATACGAAATAGTAATAGGTTGACAACGATGAACAAGGTAGGGCTTGAAACGTGAAAGCATGTGATGCGTACCTCTTCAAGGCATAGGTTTGAAGCCACGACAGCCTTCCCGGAGATTCGTTCGTACCCCTTGTGAGAGTTATATTTGTGCTTCAGATATGATTCACAGGTTTACATGGCGTAATGTGTTTTAAATCTCGATTGGAGTGCCGTGGCTGTAAATTGGTCGAACGACTGTTTCAGAGATTTGATGTGTTTTGAAAGGGGAGATAAGGCTTTGCTTTTGCATCGGATCTGGTGAATATTGACGCGTGTTTAAAAAAACTTTTCAGTCTGTCCATTTTATTGCGCACCACAAGCACCACATTCTACAAGGAAAACTATATTTCAAGTACCACAATTAGAGTTGCCCCTGATCTGCATCAAAAAGTCAGATTACCTGCTCTGAGCGCTTGTAGTTGGTGTCATCATCAGACACAGTTTGCGCCCGGGTTTTCCACATGATGCGGAACCTGTGGAAAAAATTTTATTTGATCGAGATGATGTTACAATGTCTGTAATCATTCTTGCCCGGCAATACATCACGCATCATGGCTCTGGGATGGCGTGCTTCATTCTTTCACGCTGGAGCAAAATGTTGCGGTGTCTCCTTATCATTTCCTTGACGTTTGGGCAGATGTAGAATGTGTCAATATCAGGTTATATTGCGACCTTAAAGTAGAGATTTTATAGACACTAATCAGTCTAGAAGGCTGCTTTCCTGATGTTTTTTTTTATTTACGGTTCAGTGAGTGGTAGCGGGTATTTTTGTTGTGCGTGACCAATGCGGAGTTGATCATAATTTGAAGAGAAGTCATTTTGGCTAGAGCCAGTTCTGTGCAAGCCTAGGTGTTGGCTGTATGGAATGGCCATTTTACAGTGGCACACATGTCTTCTGTGAAAGATGAAGTATTGGTGTGGGTCGGTGGGTTTTCTGTGCACCGAAGTAGCCAGTCTGTGTCCATCAGTTATTTGCACGTCAAAAAAATTGATTGTGGAAGTTTAATACTTATGCGCAAATGAGATATCACTGTGAGGATTGTTAAAAATGTACATGATTTTATTCAGGGCTTCCTCACAATGACACCAAACCAAAAAATATTCCCCATCTTTCCGTAGGGAAACTCTGAGTAGTATGCGAAGTATCCATGGGGTCGACTGAAGTCGACTGCGTTCAGGTTGTCCGCCGACATCATGCTCACCTCGTCTATGATCACGCATTTCACTTTGCGGCAGGCCACGCTGGAGGTGTTCAACTCGATCGCGCTGAGTCCTCCGTCTTTGTTGGCGCCGGTGGTCTTACAAGAGAGGTTGAAAGCCGCGTGCACCGTGGTTCTTCCCACTGCCACAGCCGCCTTTCCAATGCTCGCGGAAATTACGAACGCGTTGTAGGCGGTGTTGTTGCAGGTGTTGCTGTACCGTTTGTAGAGGTCCATGGCAAGCCGAAGGACGAACGTCTTGCCGCAACCGGCCGGTCCAGGGAACAAGACCCGTGATGGAGGTGCTGACGGCGTCGTCTGCCGGTGGATGATCTCGCGCAGTCGCTCATGTTCTTCTGCGTTTGTCATCCTCATTACGTTGGAGTATTCGTCCCTGTCCGTGATGTCCTGGCGCCTGCGCACGGCCGCGCACTGACTCGCGTGTTTGATCAGGTGCATCAAGTCTTGGGTTGTGATATGGTCGGCCACTTGGTGTTCCCGGAGGATAAACAAGAAAGAAGGAGGTGCTGCTCCTTCTTGTTCTTCTTGTTGTGCCCTCTTCTCTGCAGTTCTGTCCGCGGCGCTTACGCCAGCGTTGCAGGTGGCGTTACCGGTGGCGTTGCTCGCGGCACTCCTCAAGGCGTTGCGGGAGAACGTTCGCCTACGGGCAGAGGAGGATGGTGGTTGAACGCGAAGCTATCTCGAGACGGATTCTTTGTTTGACCAATCTCTAGGGGCATCCTGCCACGATCCTGGCCAGGCATGCCCAGTGGGGCTGTGGACACCACACAACGGCGCCCACACAACGGCAGAGGGAACAAGCGCCACCTTAAGCTGCTTCGCATTTAAAACGGTCGTCGATGTTCCGCTGGTAAAATAGCGGTTTTAAAAGGAAGTGTTCCAGAAACTTTGTCTCAAGGGTGCTCATGAATATGTTTGTATAATTTTGGCCTTGTTTTGTTCCAATAGACATTCAATTGCACGTAGTGCTGGTCTGTGAAATCCAAATTGGTAAATTTATCTAATAAAGTTTCCGGCAGAGCCTATATAGGAGCTCTAAAGGGAAGCATAAAAATAAAATAGACTAAGTATTTTGCTATAACCCCGGCGTCGCGCAGGATTTGAAGTGCTCGGAAAGGTAAATTGTGTTGACCACGGTAAAGAAAGATTTTGAATTAGGCTAGATTTGAGGAGAGACCGCAACAATCTAGCACGAAAGAAGACAATCAATGAGCTAACAGTAAGACGGAAGGTTGCAGATTTCCAGATCGCGCTGCAGAACAGGTATTCAGCTCTTACCGAGGAAGCAGAGTTTACGAAAGAGGAAGACATCGACAATAATACATTATTATCACGGAGGGGGAGTAGAAATCGGGGGCACGATGGCTAGACAGGATAACGGTAAACTTTCCCAAGAGATAAAATATCCAGTTAGGAAACGCCAAACCTTGACAATCTCCACCCCAGGAAACAGAATAAAACTAGCAAAGATTTCGAAGTTAATCATTAAGCGTAATACAGCTGAAATACGGAAGTATGATATCGTGAGGATCGAAATGGATCTAGATAACGGAGGCAGCATGAAAGGAGCGAGAGTCGTCAAGAACTTGCAAAAATCAGATGTATGCACCTTAAGACAAGCATGGCAGTGTCATCGCACCATCATCATTGCCAGGTTATCTACTCCCACTGCAGGGCAAATGTCTCTCCCAATATTATCCAAATACTCCGGTCGTGTGCTAACTGCGACATATTTATTCCAGTAAACTTCGTTATCTCATCTGCCTATCTAACTTTCTGCCGCCCCAGGCCCCGCTTGCCTTCTCTAGAGCATCAAACAAAGGGATAAAATAGTCATAGTCGCCAAAGAGTTCTACAGAGATATGTACAGTAGCCAGGACATACAGAATATTCACCAACGAAAAAGCAGTTCAGAGAAGATAGACATCCAACCAGTAACGACATAAAAACCAAGGAAGGCTTTCAATGAAATGAATTTGGCAAAGCACATGGTGAAGATCAAATAAAAGAAGATCTCTTGAAGGATGCTGGACAAATTGTACTAATAACACTGGAAAATATGTACACGCAATGCCTAATGACCGCGAGTGTACCGAAATCTTAGGAAAACCCGAACATCATCTTGTTCCACAATAAAGGTGACATGAAGGACTTGAAAATTTAGAGGCCGATCAGCTTAGTGTCATCTTCTCCAAGGTAATTGCGAACGTAATCTGTAACAGAATTGCTGTACCTTAGATTTCTGCAAACAAGAGAACAATCAGGGTTTTGTAAAGGCTATTCAACAATTTATCATATATACACAAGCAGGGTATACAGAAGGGTATCCGAAGGGTATACAGAACCCCTATATAGAGACTAATTAGAGTATAAGAAAGCGCGTGGGTCGGTAGAAAACTAAGCAGTCAATCAGGCATTACGTAATCAGGGTTTAGACGAGCATTATGTAAGCTTGCTAGGGGATATTTATAATAGGTCCACAGTTACAATATCCTCCATAAGGAGATCTGTAAAATACCTGTAAGGAAGGGCGTCAGAGAAGGAGACACAATCTCCACAATGTTAGTCACCACATGTTTACAAGAAGTATTCAGAACATTGCATTGGTAACAGGTGGGATTAGTGTTAATAGAGAGTACACAAATTGACCTCAAATTTACCGATGACGATGCCTTGCTAAGTAACTCGGGGACAAATTGCAAAGCATGCTTACCACACTGGACAAACAGACTGGAAGCGTTGTCCTGAAAATCATTATGCAGAAAAACAAAATTATAGACCAATAACATCGCAACTGAACAGCTACCTGATAGAGGTTGCGAGACAGTAAAAGTGGTTAGCCAATATAACTACTTAAGAAAAGGTGTAACTCTGGATTCCAACTATGAGGCAGAGATAATTAGAAGGATAAGAATGCGGGGGACTGCATCCGGCAAACAAGAATTCTTAGATAATGAAAGCAGCCAACCTTTTTCTCGTAGGAAGAAAATGTATGACATCTGCATCTTACCGGTACTAACCTAAGCGACAGAAACTTGGAGATTCACTAAGGGGGTTCAACTTAAATTGATGATGGCTCAGCGAGCAATGAAGCTGAAGATGATAGGTGGAACCTTAAGGTACAATAAAAGAGCGGAGTTGGTCAGGGAACCAACGATGTCGAGGACATATTAGTAGAACTTAATACATGAACGCAGGGAGGGCATCTAATGCGAAGGCAAGAAAACCGTTGGTCATTAAGGATAACAGAGCCGATCTCCTAAAAAGGAAAGCGTTGCAAGGGGCAGCAGAAAGTTGGGTGGGCAGATGAGACCAAGAAGTTTGCGGGGATATATTGTGTGCAGCTAACACAGGACCGGGATAATTAAAGACTGATGAGAGGCAATTGCCCAGCAGCGGGCATAGATAGGCTGGTGATGATGAATGTTGAACGTTATATATATATATATATATATATATATATATATATATATATATATATATAGCGAATGAGAAATTGGAAATGAGGGGCTCGGTTAATTAAGACAGAATAAATGTTGGCAGTCAAGTGAACCTCGGTAAGGAAAGAGGAGAATGTGGTAGGTGGTAGGGAGCTTACGAGGGTTCATCGCTGGTCGACCACTCTCGACATGTCGTACACATTCGAGTCACGGCCCGGAGGTTAAAAAGAAGGTCCCCTTCAGTCTCAGTTGTACGAGTGGCGCAATCTACCACCCCGAGGGCTAGAAACAAAAATACATTAATATAGGTACCCCAGAACGTGGAGGGGAAAATATCCCCGCCAGTAGCGTAATGGTCACCGCACCAGACGCGTATTCTGGAGGTCGTGGTTTCGGATCACTTTAGGCTGGCCTTTTTTCTCCACTTTTTTTCTTTCTTCCAAAAATTCCTTATCTTTTTAATGGCCTACAGCATCCTCCTATTTCCTTTCCTTGGCATTCTCGGCAGACAATCTCCATTTCTGTTATATTTCAACGAGCCCCTCATTTCCCATTCTGATTCGTTAAGTGCATAGCGAGTGTCTCTGTTCTGGCATTTTTGGTGCCAAAGTTAGCTTAAGGGGGTTCCACGCTGGTCGACCACTCTTGACATGTCGTAGACGCTCGAGTCACTGCCATTGGGTTAAGAAGAAGGTCCCTTTCACCCCGAGTAGTTGGAGTGGCACTGGCTACCACCCCAAAGCGAATTCAACAAAATCCCTATCATAAAGACCCGAAACGTTCCGGGGAAAAACCGCCCCGCCCGTAAAATAGTGGTCATCGCACCAAAACGCGCATTCTGAAGGTCGTTGGTTTGAATCACACCCGGTGGGCATTTATTCTTTACTTTCTTTCTTCCAAAAAATCTTTATTTGTTCCAATGACCTGCAGCATCGCGCCCTATGCTTTCCTTGGCATTTTTGGCTGCCATTGCTTATTTCTGTATTATTTTAACGAGTCCTTCCTTTCCCATTCTCATTCGCTGTATAAATATTTAAACGTCTATTGTCACGATGAAGAAACGAAGCAGACAACTACACATTCCGCCATAATTTCCCACTGTCGAAGAAGATTAAATACATCGAGTGGCACCCCTTCTCCCGCAAAGATGGCGGACGCTAATTCAAATCATCGCCTCACCAATGATGATTTGTCTTATCGTTATTCCGCCACATAATAGTTTGTTGGAGCAAGCTTCTTCCCCAACCTTGCCTTAGCTTCTACTTTCTCAGTCTAACCGCGATCTTCAACGGTACGCGGCCGTGTTGGACAGCCCCAGCCACGCCGCGAACAACACTCGCGTGGCCACGCCTCTTCCCCGTGTCCCCAGCCCTTGACCAGCCCATGAAGACTAGCCGCGACGAGTTGAGACCAGACGAGACGACTCGATGATTCTGTGTCCTAAACAGTCTCGTCCGATGTGGTACCAAACTCTTAAATGAGACGAACCATGATTGATGAGGCCATGATTTCAATGGGCGTCCGCAATCTTGATGAGAGAACGGCTATGTTACTCGATGTGCTTCATCTTCTTCGAAAGTGGGAAACATGGTGGCATGTCTACTTCTCCCTTTCATCTCTTCCTCGTTACAATATATATATATATATATATATATATATATATATATATATATATATATATATATATATATATATATATATATATATATATATATATATATATATATATATATATATATATATATATAGTCTGGAAAGATAAAAACTCACACAGAGCGCGATAAAATAAAGTTAGTAGACACAGAGACACACGAAAAAGATGTAGAAAATATAAATAAGTTTACTGACGTTTCAGGAAAGGACTTCCTTTCTTCAGAGTACAGAATAAGTTCGTTTCACAGTTATATATATAAGAAAATGTAGCAAGGCAAGGTCAAGGTGACAGAAAGGAGATTATGTACAATTGGTTCATTGTTGGTGGGTAGCAAAAAAATGGAGAGAGCGGGTAAAATTATAAAAAGGATAATACGAACACACAGTCACGCGGTACGAACATGGGAAAGAAAGAGAGAAGAAGCAAACAGAAAAAATTAACGAGGTAATTCCCCCCTTCCCCGTGGCAAAAGGAGTGAAAGAGGGGTCAAAACAAGATGTACCCATGCACGTGTTTGACAAGGGCAAAAAAAGTAGTCACGTGGAACGGAGAAGGTCCAAAGAACATCTGGCCATGCTCACAAAGGGCGAACATCTGGCCATACATACACGTTATAAGAATAAGGGTAAGGTCATTGAAACATGAGACACTTCGCTTCTGTTGGTTGGAGGCAAGGGTCGCGCCCAAAAGCAGTAAAACAGGCAGTTTCGACAGAAAATGAGTGTACATTGGTATACAAATAGCGGGAGAAAAGACAAGATCAAACAAGTAATGCAAAGAAAAAAACAGGCAGGTGCACGCGTAGGCAGCTGCACGCGCGGCAGCAGGTAGTATGCATCTGGCCGGCGCATGGTACCAGTTCAGGGAATTCCGATGCGGTCAGAAACGAATGTTAGAAAACAACAATAGAAAGAAAGAGGACACGAAAGCAATCACACACGCTCCCGTACACAAATTGATTACAAGGTGAGAATATCAAAGCTAACAATGGTACTGCAGCGTTCTACCCAGTTCACAATGTCCAGACTTGTTTTTCAGATTTGGTTTAGTGAAGCCATTCGGGTAAAAACGCGGTGCTACCACGAAACTATACCCATCTACGGCAGGTCGCCAACTGATAGGAGAATATTATAGGGGGAAAGAAATGAACAAGTGTAACACTAGCCTGAGTAATGCAGCCGAAATTTTATTCGGAGGAAAGACGTGTTAATTTTTTTATAACTTTCATTGATGCCAAACGACGCTGATTTAAACTTATAGGTGAGGTTGGACTCGCGAACCTCGCGATCGTGATGCGTTTTAAAACTAGATTCAAGAATTGTGGCCTTCAGTTGTTCAAAAGAATGACCACAAGTGTTAACGTGCTTTGATAGAGGCAAAGAAGGGCAAGTTTTTGCATGAGAACGGTGATTGTTATTCCTCACACGAAAGGGTGTTTCAGTCTGGCCGATGTATTGTTTGCCGCAGAGGGTGCATTCCAGAAGGCATACGACGTTGCCGGAATCACAGTTAAAGTTTCCTGTTACATTAACATGATAGTTTGAAGCTTGCTGTCAAAACGAGGTTTGTTTGTTGATTGGGTTTTGGAGCTTTTTTGCGGAGAATTTTGTTGGCGTTCAACTGGTTAGCTCGTGTAATCGCGAAATTGATCACCTGCTTTTTGTAGTTTTCATTCAAGAGCGCGGTTTTAGGTTCTCTGCAGTTGGAATCGAAATTCGCCTGGCTTGTGCAGATTCGCCTGAAACGGTGAGATTGGCTATAAGGTATTGCAGTCTTGCAGTGCCTGACATGGCTGCTGTGGAAGTGCAAATACTGGCGCGTGTTCGTAGGTTTCCTATAGAGATTAGTCTGAAGCCTGCCGTGAGAAACTGTGACTGTAACATCCAGGAAATTTATGCTGTGCATAGAGCAGGAATGAGGAAGGGAGATAGTACGATGCGCAAGGTTAAAAGCCTCAATAAACGCAAGAAGTTCCATTTCACCGTGCTGTCATATCATGAATAGATCATCTATATACCTTTTTTAGTACACAGGCTTCAAATTTTGGGTTTCGAGAAAGTTTGACTCTAGACATCCCATAAAGATATTCGCGTAGTTGGGCCCAATTTTGGTGCCCATTGACGTCCCGCTGACATGAACGCAATTGACACCATCTAACTCAAAATTGTTAAGTTCAAGTATAAGATGAAGGAAAGTTTCAAGGGTGAATGAATCGATAGGTTTGTCACCCGCCGACCACGAATACGCACAGGATACAGCGGTGATTCCATCCGCATGCGGAATGTTATTGTATAGCGACATATCATCCAGGGTAACAAGTAAACAGTTGTTAGGAATTTCTATCTTCAGAATATCCCAGAGAAAATCATTTGTATCCTTAATGAAGGATGAAAAGCTGGGGGGAATGTCGGGAATTAGAGAGAACACATAGCGCGAGAGGTTAGCGGTGGCAGTACCAATGTCAGAAACAATGGGGTGGCCTGGGTTGTTATTTTTATTTTTAATGGGGTGGCCTGGGTTGTTATTTTATCGTTATTCCGCCACATAATAGTTTGTTGGAGCAAGCTTCTTCCCCAACCTTGCCTTAGCTTCTACTTTCTCAGTCTAACCGCGATCTTCAACGGTACGCGGCCGTGTTGGACAGCCCCAGCCACGCCGCGAACAACACTCGCGTGGCCACGCCTCTTCCCCGTGTCCCCAGCCCTTGACAAGCCCATGAAGACTAGCCGCGACGAGTTGAGACCAGACGAGACGACTCGATGATTCTGTGTCCTAAACAGTCTCGTCCGATGTGGTACCAAACTCTTAAATGAGACGAACCATGATTGATGAGGCCATGATTTCAATGGGCGTCCGCAATCTTGATGAGAGAACGGCTATGTTACTCGATGTGCTTCATCTTCTTCGAAAGTGGGAAACATGGTGGCATGTCTACTTCTCCCTTTCATCTCTTCCTCGTTACAATATATATATATATATATATATATATATATATATATATATATATATATATATATATATATATATATAAATATATATATATATATATAGTCTGGAAAGATAAAAACTCACACAGAGCGCGATAAAATAAAGTTAGTAGACACAGAGACACACGAAAAAGATGTAGAAAATATAAATAAGTTTACTGACGTTTCAGGAAAGGACTTCCTTTCTTCAGAGTACAGAATAAGTTCGTTTCACAGTTATATGTATAAGAAAATGTAGCAAGGCAAGGTCAAGGTGACAGAAAGGAGATTATGTACAATTGGTTCATGGTTGGTGGGTAGCAAAAAAATGGAGAGAGCGGGTAAAATTATAAAAAGGATAATAAGAACACACAGTCACGCGGTACGAACATGGGAAAGAAAGAGAGAAGAAGCAAACAGAAAAAGTTAACGAGGTAATTCCCCCTTTCCCCGTGGCAAAAGGAGTGAAAGAGGGGTCAAAACAAGATGTACCCATGCACGTGTTTGACAAGGGCAAAAAAAGTAGTCACGTGGAACGGAGAAGGTCCAAAGAACATCTGGCCATGCTCACAAAGGGCGAACATCTGGCCATACATACACGTTATAAGAATAAGGGTAAGGTCATTGAAACATGAGACACTTCGCTTCTGTTGGTTGGAGGCAAGGGTCGCGCCCAAAAGCAGTAAAACAGGCAGTTTCGACAGAAAATGAGTGTACATTGGTATACAAATAGCGGGAGAAAAGACAAGATCAAACAAGTAATGCAAAGAAAAAAACAGGCAGGTGCACGCGTAGGCAGCTGCACGCGCGGCAGCAGGTAGTATGCATCTGGCCGGCGCATGGTACCAGTTCAGGGAATTCCGATGCGGTCAGAAACGAATGTTAGAAAACAACAATAGAAAGAAAGAGGACACGAAAGCAATCACACACGCTCCCGTACACAAATTGATTACAAGGTGAGAATATCAAAGCTAACAATGGTACTGCAGCGTTCTACCCAGTTCACAATGTCCAGACTTGTTTTTCAGATTTGGTTTAGTGAAGCCATTCGGGTAAAAACGCGGTGCTACCACGAAACTATACCCATCTACGGGAGGTCGCCAACTGATAGGAGAATATTATAGAGGGAAAG
Source organism: Haemaphysalis longicornis (assembly GCF_048455015.1). Classification (NCBI taxonomy): domain Eukaryota; kingdom Metazoa; phylum Arthropoda; class Arachnida; order Ixodida; family Ixodidae; genus Haemaphysalis; species Haemaphysalis longicornis. The sequence goes on along the minus strand of NW_027526407.1, from coordinate 8,841,306 downwards.
AAATGAACAGGTGTAACACTAGCCTGAGTAATGCAGCCGAAATTTTATTCGGAGGAAAGACGTGTTAATTTTTTTATAACTTTCATTGATGCCAAACGACGCTGATTTAAACTTATAGGTGAGGTTGGACTCGCGAACCTCGCGATCGTGATGCGTTTTAAAACTAGATTCAAGAATTGTGGCCTTCAGTTGTTCAAAAGAATGACCACAAGTGTTAACGTGCTTTGATAGAGGCAAAGAAGGGCAAGTTTTTGCATGAGAACGGTGATTGTTATTCCTCACACGAAAGGGTGTTTTAGTCTGGCCGATGTATTGTTTGCCGCAGAGGGTGCATTCCAGAAGGCATACGACGTTGCCGGAATCACAGTTAAAGTTTCCTGTTACATTAACATGATAGTTTGAAGCTTGCTGTCAAAACGAGGTTTGTTTGTTGATTGGGTTTTGGAGCTTTTTTGCGGAGAATTTCGTTGGCGTTCAACTGGTTAGCTCGTGTAATCGCGAAATTGATCACCTGCTTTTTGTAGTTTTCATTCAAGAGCGCGGTTTTAGGTTCTCTGCAGTTGGAATCGAAATTCGCCTGGCTTGTGCAGATTCGCCTGAAACGGTGAGATTGGCTATAAGGTATTGCAGTCTTGCAGTGCCTGACATGGCTGCTGTGGAAGTGCAAATACTGGCGCCTGTTCGTAGGTTTCCTATAGAGATTAGTCTGAAGCCTGCCGTGAGAAACTGTGACTGTAACATCCAGGAAATTTATGCTGTGCATAGAGCAGGAATGAGGAAGGGAGATAGTACGATGCGCATGGTTAAAAGCATCAATAAACGCAAGAAGTTCCATTTCACCGTGCTGTCATATCATGAATATATCATCTATATACCTTTTTTAGTACACAGGCTTCAAATTTTGGGTTTCGAGAAAGTTTGACTCTAGACATCCCATAAAGATATTCGCGTAGTTGGGCCCGATTTTGGTGCCCATTGACGTCCCGCTGACATGAACGCAATTGACACCATCTAACTCAAAATTGTTAAGTTCAAGTATAAGATGAAGGAAAGTTTCAAGGGTGAATGAATCGATAGGTTTGTCACCCGCCGACCACGAATACGCACAGGATACAGCGGTGATTCCATCCGCATGCGGAATGTTATTGTATAGCGACATGTCATCCAGGGTAACAAGTAAACAGTTGTTAGGAATTTCTATCTTCAGAATATCCCAGAGAAAATCATTTGTATCCTTAATGAAGGATGAAAAGCTGGGGGGAATGTCGCTAATTAGAGAGAACACATAGCGCGAGAGGTTAGCGGTGGCAGTACCAATGTCAGAAACAATGGGGTGGCCTGGGTTGTTATTTTTATTAATCTTACGGAGAAGGTAGAATCTACCAGCTACTGTGCTTATGCGGATAAGAGAACGAGCAGTTGTTTCAGGTATTTTCTGATTTTGAACAAGCTCATTGAGTTTATCTTTGAGAATTAGCCTATAATCATTAGTGGGATCACTAGGGAGTACTCTGTAGAACGTGGATTTTGATAGTTGTCTATTAGCCTCGTTGACATAGTCAGCATTGTCGAGGATAACGATGGCGCCTCCTTTATCGGCCGGTTTGATTACTATTTCGGGGGAACCTGCGAGTTCTTCCAGGGCTTTCTTTTCCTTGCTTGTGATGTTACGGCGGAAAGAGATATGCTTTTGGTATGCTGCTCGTACATCGCGATGAACGGCTTTATTATACATGCCGTGGCATGTATCGCGCTGCGTGGGAGGGGTCGAGTGCTTATGGCTAGGTAATGCAGTTCGGGATTCATCGGTTGGTGGACGGTAATGGAAGTACTCTCGCAGTCTCATATTCCCCGGGGACATATCTAAGTCAATAAAAAATTGAAATTCGTCGAAACCGCCAGTTGCTGGGCGAAAATTCAGAGCTTTTGACAGGGCGCTCCTGTGATCTGGTGGCAGTGAAATACTAGAGAGGTTCATCACATTTCCAGTGAGATTTTTGTTAGCTTTAATAGCCTGGGGAGAGCTGACAAAAAGTGGATAAAAATTTTGGTTTGCGTTGTCAGACTGACTAGTACCGGCGCTAATGTGTGTTGGTGAATGGTCAGTATTTCGCGAATTATTCGCGTTAAAGGGGCGATTTTCATGTGCATTCCCAGATAATGAACAGACATTAGTAGAGGGGGTAATTTTATTCTTACGGATGTAGTCATCGCTAGGAATATTATCCCTCAAAAATTTACGGATTTTTTTTCGAACAGGGCGGATGCCTTTTTGGATTCGTAGCTGCGAGGAAGGCCTAATTCTCTTTCGTTTATCTCCTTACTAAGAATTTCTTCTTCCTGGCTGAAGGAATGGGACATAGTCTCGTAGTGATTTAGAATGGTCGTAAAACAAACGCCATAACACAAAAGCTTTTTCGCAGGCAGGCGACCAGTAGGCAGGTTCTTTACTGGATCCACTGAGGAGTTTCGTAAAAGGTTCGATGATGGTGGCACAAAGTTGTGGACGAAGCGCCGAAAATAGGAACATTATCCGAAAAACCTTCGGAGGTCTCTAATCGTGGTTCGTTTTGACAATTGGGTGACAGCGCGAAGCTTCTCCGAGTAGGGAAGAATGCCATCTTTTGATAAGACATGACCCAAAATGGTCTGTTTGCGAGCAGCAAAGCGGCACTTTTTCAAGTTGAGCTGTAACCCAGCAGACGTGAGGCATGTAAAGACCTGTTCTAGGCGCTTCAGGTGAGTGGTGAAATCAGGCGAAAACACGACAAGCTTGTCTAAGTAACAAAGGCATGTTTGCCACTTGAGGCCTCGTAGAACACCGTCCATTATTTTCTCAAATGTTGCGAGCGCGTTGCAAAGCCCGAAAGGCCTGACGTTAAATTCGTAAAGTCCATCAGGTGTCACGAAGGCACTTTTTGAGCGATCAGATTCGGCCATGGGGACTTGCCAGTAATCTGAGCGTAGATCGAGAGAAGAGAAAAATTCAGCGCCTTGCAAGCAATCAAGAGCGTCATTGTTACGAGGTAGTAGGTAGACGTTTTTGCGGGTGATTTTGTCCAGACGCCTATTATCGACGCAGAACCGGATGGACCCATCTTTCTTTGTGACAAGCACAACGGGCGAAGCCCAGGGGCTTGAAGAAGGTCTAATTACGTTGCGCGTGAGCATGTCAGCGATGTGTTCATCACTCACGCGTCATTCGGAAGGCGACACTCAATAAGGTTGGTGCCGCAGAGGGGCGTGGGAGCCTGTATCTGTTTCTTGGGCAACTGTCGACGTGCGGCCCAAGGTGGTCTGATGACTGTCGAAAGATTGATGGAAGCGATCGAGAACGGCAAGAAGTTGGTCGCATTGTGCTGGGCTGAGATCTCAATCGATTGATCGTTGAAAAACATCGGGATTTGCCTTGCTGGGTTGAGGGCTCAGGACATTCACCGAAAACGCAGATGAGTCCTCCGGGAGGCCATGACCACAATGGTGTCGAGAGCTTCCACGTACCCGAGACATTCCCCACAATATAATGTTGAAGAACAAGACGATGGATTGCAGACAAGCATCACACTGAACCCACATTGGACGTCGAGGACATCAGCTGGCAAAGGCAGGCATTTTCGGGAAAAAAATACACCCGATGGCGTGAAAAAAACAGTTGAATCAGGCTCGACGTCGCAAGAAACAGGCACAAGCACGGAGGAATTAGGTGGAAGGGATGTGTCGTCGGTCACGATTAACCTGAGCACAGGTCATTCGATGGCGGTTCGCAAGACTGAAATAGTTCGACCTGAGCACGAGCACCATCAATGATGGCGTGATGACGTGATAAGAAGTTCCATCTGAGGATGATGTCGTGAGAGCACGAGGGAAGGACAATGAACTTCTTGACGTATGAGATGTTTTGGATGGCTACACGAGCGGTGCACATGGCTAATGGTTTAACCTCTTGCACGCTTGCGGTTCGGAGAGTGGCGTCGTCGCTTTGGGCGATGAGCGGCAGAGGTGTTCACTTAAGATGGACACAGCGGCACCAGTATCGACAAGCGCTAACGCGGCTACACCGTCAACAGCCAGTTCATAACATTGGCGGGTGAGGAATGAGGACTTCGGCATTTAGACGTCGTTGCAGTTATTGCCTCGGGAACTGCAGCCGTCAGTTTCCCTCTGCGGGTGGATTCCGGCGAAGGCGCATGGGGGAAAGGAATCGGGTACGCGGAGCCGAGCAGTGGCGGTGCAAAAAGGGCGGTTGGTCCGCAGGGTATGAACTCGGTGTCGCGCACGTGTCAACTCGAGCGAAGCACTGCTTGGGTACATAGTTTGGCGCTCGATGTGGGACGTCGTTAGAAAACAATGGCCGCCGGCGGCACAAACTGGGAAACGTGTCCTGGACTGCAACATGCGTAGCAAATGGGGCGGTTGTCTGGAGTGCGCCACGGGTTCCGTGTTTGAGGTGGTAGTCGTTTATACCCCATCGCCCGCAGATGTGTCGGGCGGTAGTAAGGCTGGAAAGCGTCTGGTTGCAGCTGTCGGACGATTGCAGCATAACTTAACGGTATCGTTCCAGGACAGATAGAGGTGAAGTCACCGGTAGCTCAAGGGGAACTGCCGCTTGGGGTTCCAGAGGTGCCGCTACGGTTGGCGCGAAGGACATCGTGGAATGCGAAGAAAACGGGGCTTCTACGGCGGACGTCACAGGCATGGGCACAGGCGTCGGTTGACCGATTAAAGTAAGCGTCTCGGCAACCTGCTTTCGGACTAAGGTGCGCACATACGCAGGGAATAAGCACGCAGGCTAAGAAGCACTGGGGAGCAGTGACAGCTCAGGAGGTAAGGTTAAGAACGATACGGACCCTAGAGATAAGCCATCATCGGAGACGGACGCTGGCGTGGGAAAACGAGCTGCTTTCGCAGTTCGTCCTAGCTTAGGCACAAATTTGTTACTTCGCTCACCGTCTGCGGGTTCTTTCCCAGCCGCATCTGGAAGGCATAGTCCACAATGCCCTTTAGAATGTGCTTGATTTTATCGCACTCAGGAATCGCAGGATTCACTCGCATATAGAGGTCCACGACATCTTTTATATAGCTTGTCCCATTTTGCTGGGCTCGCGTGGGTAGGCGTTGCTCAGCGTGAAGCTTGCGGACAGCGGGTCGAGCGAACGCTGCCAAGAATCGGGCCTTGAAGTCCGACCAAGTTCGCGCATGGGTTGTATGGTTATGAAACCACAATCGTGCTAATTCGTCCAGATACAAGTTGACGTTTTTCAGCTTCATGACATCACCCATATATTATGAACGCTCACCCTTTTGTAAGAGGACAACCAGTCCTCTGCGTCGGTATCATCCTTTCCGCTGAACTGGGGAGGTTCGCGTTGTGGGAGAACACCAGAGCACGTGATGGGCGCGGGCTGCGGCGACGCCATTTCCTGGTCGATTCATCCAGCTGCGGGTGTAAGCACTCGCTTGCTGCGTAATTCCAGCATGGGGAACTTGTAAGGTGCACGGCCTCCACAAAAATATAGTGGGGTCTATTAGAAGGACGTTATAGCAAGACCTTACTATCGCGGAGTCCCAACGCGTCCAAGTGAGCTCTCGGGTATGGCACCACTCTCGCTCACAGCGCTCTCGATGGGGATGCCCAGCCTAGATTCAAGCACATACCCACATGTGGTGCATTGTCCGATATCCAAGAACATACATCGTCTGACGTGAGACGTGCATGGCACACACCCATTCAAAGAAGTGGCCGTAAGATCTATATATGTTTATATATATATATATATATATATATATATATTAGATAAACGGTTAGACTAGTGAAGGGTAAATAGTAAAAGGGGAGCAATAAAAAACATAACAAGTTTACTTCGAAAACATAAATTTACATCGACGTTTCGGACGGGGACCGTCACTCTTAATAAAGGACGGTCCCCGTCCGAAACGTCGATATAAATTATGTTTTGGAAGCGAACTTGTTATGTTTTTTGTGCCCCTTTTTACTATATATATAAATATATATATAAATATATATATATATATATATATATATATATATATATATATATATATATATATATATATATATATATATATATATATATATATATGTATATAGTAAGAAACTGAGGGGCTCGTTGAGGGCCACGTTGGGTTCGGTCCCCACTCTGGGCGCGTGTTTTTCTTTCTTTCTTTCTTATATTTAAAAAAATCTTAACTTCATTAACCGTAGTAAAAAATACAGCCTAACCACACCACGCCTTTCGTGGGTTCGGTCCCCACTCTGGGCGCGTGTTTTTCTTTCTTTCTTTATCACGTAATTAAAAAAATAATAATAATAATATTAATCAATCAATCAATCAATCAATCAATCATTTATTTGCGTGCCCAGGAACAGCCGGGGTCGGCCTTTGTGCTGGCGCACGGAAACAGAAACACACGAAACATAATGTACACATCTTTCAAATACAAAATAAAATACAAAATACAAAAAAAACGAAAGGATAGCTTATGTTGAAGTTACGGAATGAAAGTCATTTGAGTGCATGAACTCAAGGATAAAAGACAAATGCAGAATAACAAAAGTTGGCAGTTACGCCAATACAAATTCACAGACATGTTTGCGAAACAGAGTAGGGCAATCATTAAATATATCAAGGTAATCCGAGTACCGATTGTACGTGCATTGCAGTCGGCACACAGGGCACAAGACACGCAGACAATTGGGGTTGCAAAAGGTATCATGTTTCCTGGTCCACTTTAGCGGCACAAAAAGACGAACATGCTGTAGCAGCTCACCACAAGACACTATGCCGTGCATAATTTTAAAGAGGAAGAGAACATCAGCCTTGTTCCGCCTGGAAGTTAAGCATGATAGCGTCAATGAAGAGGGCGATCCAGGGTTATAATTACTACTATCGCCAAAGCGATGGTTGAAGATAGATATAAACTTATTTTGGACCCTTTCTACAAGCTTACGGTTTGTTTTGCTCGTGCTGTTCCAGACAACAGATGCATATTCAAGCTGAGGACGACATATAGTTGTGTAGAGCTTAAGAAGAGAAATCGGCTCCTTGAACTCCTTGGACACGCGACAGACAACGCCAAGCGATCGTAGAGCTCTTCGAGTAATTACCTGAATATGTGGAGAGAAGCTCAGTTTACTGTCGAAAGTGACGCCTAGGTCATTAACCTCTACCACACGTGGGAGTAATTCACCGTTGATGTTATAGGGAAACAAGATGTTGTCAGTCTTTCTTGTGTATGTCATTACCTTAGTTTTAGATGTATTAATGAGGAGTTTGTTGCATGAGCACCAATGCGAGAAGGACGAGATTGCTTTCTGGAGAGCGGAACAGCTGGCAGAGTTGGAAACAGATTTAAATATTTTTACATCATCGGCGTATAAAAGAAAATTACAATCATTAAATATTGTCGCGACATCATTTATAAAGATTGAGAAGAGAAGTGGCCCGAGAACTGAGCCCTGAGGGACACCACTGGTGACCTCATAGAAAAGAGAAGACTGTCCATTTACATGCACGAAACATGACCTATCACATAGATAATTGCATATAAGAGATATCAGGGATGGTTGTATATCAAGCTCAGATAGTTTTTTGGCTAAGAGCTCGTGGCAGACGACATCAAAAGCCTTGCTTAAATCAAAGTAGACTACATCAAGTTGACCTCTCCCTTGCACAGCTTCCGAAGCATGCAGCATGAAGTTGACGAGATTGGTAGTGGTCGATCGGCCCGCGAAAAAACCATGCTGTTCAGGTAGTAATGTGGTATTTATACTGAATGTGAGTAGTTTATGCAGTATTGACTCAAACAATTTAGAAGCAGCACATAGAATAGATATCGGTCGGTAGTTCGTGGGGTCCAATTTAGAACCTGTCTTAAATACAGGAACAACCCTTGCATTCTTCCAACGAGCGGGGAACTTGCCAGACTTGAGAGAAGTTTGAAATATACACGTCAATACTGGAACTAGGATATCACCAAATGCTTTCAGTACGGCAGAAGGAATGCCGTCAGGGCCGCATGAAAATTACGATTTCAATTGTTTCAGAGATTTCAAAACGAGACTTTCCGAAACCAGCACTTCTGAGTTTTTACAGTAACCTAGAGATTGTGGAGGGGGGCAAGCTGCACTGTTGTTGCCATAAGTGGAACAGAATTGTCGCGCAAAGGCATTGGCAACGTCCGATATGCTCTCTCCTCGTTCATCGATGAGGTTAATGTTCCCAGGTGAATTTTTACATGTTTGAGAACGGACGTGGCCCCAGAAAGCTTTAGCATTGCGTGTTGCATCAGCTTCAACCGCGGCAATGTAATTCGACCTATCGCGCCTAACCAGACATTTACAAAGAGATCTGAGTTGACGAAACTCATTCTGCCACCTTTCCTGCCCCGTTTTCTTAGCTTGCTTGTGCGCTCGATTTTTCCTCCCCAAAGCTCGTTTAAGTTCAGCAGAAAACCAACGCGGAAAATTGCCTTTCTTTTCAAATTTTCGGGGAACAAAGCTCCTCAAGCCATCGTGAACAACTTCAGTAAAAAAATCGGTCTGTTCATCAACGTCGTTGAGGTTAGCGATTGGTGACCAATCAGTGTTACTAAGAAAGTGAAATAAACCAATGTAGTCACCACGAGCAAAGTCGTAACTACTGCTTCCTGGTGTGCAAACAGGGGGACTGTAATGGAGGAGAGATACGTTATGCAACGAAATATGTAATGACGGATGAAACTTGTCCGGTTTTACAAGGTTAGTATCACTGCGCGAGACGACGACAGCTTCCAAGCTAGTCAGACACAAATCTAAGACGTTCCCACATGAATTCCTAATGAGGTTGCACTGCTGCAAGGAAGTAAAGGAAATAAAATCAAATAGAAAGTCACACTTCGGAGATATTGGGTGAGACGCCTCACTGACCCGCTGAGTCTCCCAAGAAATCCCCGGTGCGTTAAAGTCCCCAGTGACAAGGAAATGGTGATCACTGTGAGATATTACTGTAGTTTCGATTGTGTTAAGGATATTTCTGAACTCACTGGCATGTGTCTCGGGGGAAATGTAGTATGTACACACTAAGAGCCGTTCACCCCGATCACAAAACACCTCTAACCAAATACACTCACTCTCTAATTCAAGGTCAAGGCGGCGTTTACACTTGATGGAGTCATGTAGGGCAATAAGCACACCACCGCCCCGTTGTTTATCGTGCAACGGGTCACGGTCATGCTGGAAAACTTGGTAATGCGGAGGGAACAAGGTATTGGAACTTATGTCCGGGCACAACCAAGTTTCTGTTAGAATAATTATAGGCCAGCAAGAAGAAACGACATTTGAGAAGAATTCAGCTGACTTTGTGCGAAGTCCACGGACGTTCTGATAAAAGCAATCAAAGCTACTATTACCTGCCATCATCATCAAGTCGTTGCTGCTCTGCATGAATCATTTTTTCATGCAATTCACCACGGAAGGGCTTGAAAAGACAGTGCCGAGGCCACAGCGCAGGGTCTTTGAGCCGCTCAAAACACGCGTCGTCAACAGCGACGTAGAAAGAGGCGTAAGAGTCATGCCTCGTCTTTAAACGTTTGCACACAATCGGGGCGGCCCCCACACTGGACAGGTGCTCGAAAACTTGAGCTGAAGTTGTAGACGGAACCAGTTTTGTTACAAACACAGCTTTTGGGGGCTTGCGACGGCTGACAGCCACAAGACCAGATCCCTCAGATACACCAACAGCCAGGGGACGCGGTACGGAGTTCTTGGGAGTGCGTTGCTGCAGGGGTAGGTGCAGGGGCGGATGGTCCAGGCGATGGGATTTCGAAGAAACCACCTTCGAGCTGGGATCGGCCGAGAGAGGCGATGCGGCAGGCGAGGCGCTCTGCGACAGCGGAGTGGGGGGTATTGTTTCCGCGGACGACGCGGTTGGAAGCGGCGGGAACTCGGCTAGCCGAGAGGGGGAAGGAGGGTCTCTCCTCAGCCGAGTCAGATCTGTGCGCAGTGCACGCACCTCCTGCCGCAGGGTCTTCACGACATCGGCGTGAGCTTCAGCCTTTGTCGCGTTGTCCCGGCGCAGCCGCTCATTGTCCTCTCCCAACCTGGTAACCTGATCGGAGAGGAAGGAAATTCCTTCCAGGGCGTCCACGAGAAGGGCGCGCATGGACAGCAGCTCGGCCGCAAGGTCAACAGGTTGGGTGGCGGGGGCTGTGCGGGGAGGGCTCCACGAAAGGGTCGCCGCCGAAGCAACTCCGCCGTAGTCGTCGTTAGGGCTAGCCACCACACACGGCGACGAGGCAGACTTGCAGGCATTGCACACAAAACGACGCGCGCCCGACTTAATAGACTGTAGGTCCTCGTCCGGCAACGTTATGCACTTTGCGTGAGCACGCCTGTTGCACTCACCGCAACGAAGAAATTTCTGTTTCCCGTAGAAGACGCACGAGCACAGAACACACGCATCCTTACTGGGCGCCATCTTGGATAATAATAATAATATTAATAATAATAATAATAATAATATTAATAATAATAATGTAACGTCACTAACGGTAACAAATAGTCTAACCACTCCCCTATGCCTTCTTCGGCGTTGTAGACTGCCGGCATTTCTTTCTGTATATATATATATATATATATATATATATATATATATATATATATATATATATATATAATAAATTCGAGTCACCACGAAAAACATAACAATATTTAATACGACATTTCGGCTGGAAACAAGCCTTTTTCGAGTGAAGAACACAGGTCGAATAAAGGGTATATGTAGGCTCGCAAGGAGCGCTGTGAGCACGTGGGCACATTATTTCAAAAGTGTACAAGAAGGAAATACAGCAAGAAACAAATGGAAACAAACGTACTGCACGACTGGGCGCGCAGGTAATACAGCTCAATATACAACGCGGCGAAAAGCAAAAGCGAGGCACTTAGGAAGCGTGTTTCCCTCAGCCACCGCCCACCCACGCAGAGCAATAATAAGAAAAGTAAACAAATAAGGAAGGGGTACTGGGCATCTTACTCCAAAGGAGCGGAAACAACCTGCCGCATCAGGCGGAAGCGTGGAATCGACAATTAGTCATCCAGACACTGGGGAACGCAAACTGGCAGAAGGCGACGTTGAATTTCAAGAATGCAGGCGGGAGGATTAGCGAGGGGGCCGCGTCCTCAAAGAAAAGTGCCGCCGCTTCGGGAGGAGACCAGATAATAGCCGCAAATGGCTTATCCGCGGCCCGCGTCCGGGTCACAAGGCGGACAATGACGACTCCTCGAAGGGCGCCGACGCGGACAGAGCTGTGCGTGAGCCACCCAAGAAGAGCGCAGGCTGTGCGAGGATTTTGAGAAATGACACACAAGGCAGGAAATAAACAAAGAAAACAGCACACAGAAAAAAACAGTTGAACGAGCCCCCGGCTCATGACATAAAGTGGATAGATACAACAAATTGTCAGCTTACATTTGATATTTTTGCAAGTAACAAGGGTTTGCACATTATGAAAAAAGTAAAAGAAAGACGAAAGACTGCCCCACGTACGAGAACAAATCTCCAATGATGTAGGGAAAAAAAAAGAGATACTTATCAGGTAGTCATCAATGGCAGTATAAATTCGCACACAGCAATCTTTAAACAAACTGACAAACGAAAGAATACAAAGAATACACGTGTACAAATCGTGGAACATGGGGAACCATAGCAGTGAACAAAAATAGCTTACAAAGTGACATTTCGGGCAAAAGAGCAATGAAGCATACGGAGAAAATAAGAGAAAATAAGAAAATAAGAGAAAAAAAGTTTTTTCTCCCACTTTTTTGTTGTCTGTTTTTTTCGTTTTTTTTTCTTTATTTCTTTTTTTTCTTTTCGCTTGATTTGCTTCCTTCCTTTCGGTCTTTGAGTTGTTGTTCATGGCAATTTGCTGGGTCAGTTATTATGTATATTGCTGAAAATCGTACAGATTAAGTTGCGCATTTTTCCCTGTATGTGTTCACCCTATTTCAGCAATCGGACTGTATAGATTTTTTTTTCTTCTGTTTCGGAATCCGAATCTGTAATATTTTATGCACTGTACCGCAGACGTGCTGATAATGTATCGCGTGTATCTTTGTACTGTTTGCAAAGCAGGGGGTACGGGCCCAGTCAAGCCTCGTTATGGCTTTTTGCCCGTACCTCCCAACATCGTGTGATGTTAAATAAAATTGAATTGAATTGAATTGAATATTCACAACACTAGACCGAATAGTGCTTGGAAAGTGTAATGATGGGATACAGCAAGATTTCGTGCAGGAGAAGCAATAAAGCATACGCAAAAGTAACCTGCTGACAACGATCAACCATCCAATGGCTGAGAAGTGGTAACGTGCGATACGTGCCAATACAAGGTCTCGGTTTGAAGGCACGACAGCCTTCCCTGAGACTCATTGACGCCTTTTGTGAGATATTATATTTGTGGATCAGATAAGATTCGAAGGCTTCCCTGTCGAAATGGGTTTTAAATCCTGATTTGAGCACTGTGGCCTTAAATTGATCGAACGGGTGTTCCAGAGAGTTGATATGTTTTGAAAGGGGGAGATAAGGTTTTGTTTTTGCATCAGATCTGTGATTATTGATGCGAGTTCTAAAAGAATTTTCAGTCTGCCCAATATATTGCGCACCACAATCACCACATTCTAGGAGGTAAACTATATTTGCAGTGTCACAATTAAAATTGCTCCTGATCTGCATAGAAAAGTCAGATTCCCTGCTCTGAGCGCTTGTTGTTGGTGTCATCATTAGACACAATTTGCACCGGGGTTTTCCACATGGTGTGGAACCTGTGAAACTAGTTTCTCTTGATCGAGATGATGTTACAATGTCTCTAATGTTTCTTGCCCGGCGATACGCCGGGCAAGAAACGCCACGCGTGGTGGGTCTGGAATGACGTGCTTCATTCTTTCACTCTGGAGCAAGATGTTGTGGTGTCTTCTTAAAATTTCTTTGACGTTTGGGTCAGATGCCAAAATTTGTCAGAATCAGATTCGTTTGTGACCTCGAAGCGGAGGTTTTATTGCCACTAATTAGGCTAGAACTCTCCTGTTCTGATGCCTTCCTGATTGAATCTTCAATGAGTGGTAGTGGGTATTTTTGTCGTGCGAGGTCAATGCGGAGCTGATCACAATTAGAAGCGAAGTCAGTTTGGTTAGAGCAAATTCTGCGGAAGCGTAGGGCTTGGCTGTATGGAATGACCGTTTTGCAGTGTCTCACATGGCTGCTATGAAAGTTCAAGTATTGGTGTCGGTCGGTGGGTTTTCTGTACACAGAAGTATCCAGTCTGTGTCCGTTAGTTGTTATCTGCCCGTCAAGGAAATTTATTGTAGAGGTTGAATACTCATGTGAGAATGAGATATCACTGTGAGCACTGTTGAAATCGGATATGAATTGTTTCAGGGCTTCCTCACCATGAGACCAAACCAAGAAAATGTCGTCGATGTACCGCTTGTAAAACAGTGGTTTCAAAGGGAAGTTCTCCAAGAACTGTGTCTCAAGGGTTCTTATGAATATGTTTGCATAATTTGGGCCTATTTTTGTCCCCATAGATGTGCCACTTATTTGGACGTAGTGTTGGTTTTGAATTCAAAAGTGTTTAATTCAAGTATTAAAGTTAACAGTTGGGCCAAATGGTTGCTGTCAATAGGTTTGTCCTCTTGTGAATTTTCGTAGGCTCTTATGACGGATTCTATTCCACCGGCGTGAGGTATGTTTTATACAAAGAGGCTACATCTAGTGTGACAAGGAAGGAGCCATCCGGTATTGTGAGGTCTTTTATTTCACTTAGAAAATGAGTAGTATCCTTTATGTACGAATTGAACGTGGGCGGAATTTCTCTTGTAATGTTGTCGACATAGCTAGAAATGTTCTCGGTCACGGTTCCTATGCGAGAGACTATGGGCCTGCCCGGATTGTTGAATTTGTGAATTTTGGGAAGGAGGTAAAAACGTCATGGCGTGCAGGGCAATGGAATAAGAGCTCGCGCAGTTTTTTTGTCTATCAGTTTTTCGTCCCTAAGTTCAATTATGGTACTGCGGACTCGTTCTTTGTATTGTAATGTCGGATCGGCCGCAAGGGGCTGGTAGAAAGACGTGTCACCTAATTGCCTTTGCGCTTCAGTGTTATAATCCGTTTGGTTCATGACAACAATGGCTCCTCCCTTGTCCGCGGGCTTTATAATGATGTCAGAGCGGGTGCTAAGGATTTCTAGTGCCCTCTGTTCCTTTCCTGTGAGATTCGGTCTGTAGGAGGTGCGCTTTCTATATTCTGCGATGACATCTTTTTGAACCGCCTTGATGTACGTATCCATATACTTGTCACGTTGTGGTGGTGGCGTCCAATGGCTAACTGATGGAAGGCTCGGTTCTGTGTTATCATCTCTGGGGACATCATAATAGTACTCTTTTAACCGGAGTGAGCGTGAGAAATTTTCTAGATCCTTGTACAGTTGCAGCTCCTTTATTTTCCAGTGGAGGGACAAAAGGATAGCCCCTTAGACAGTGCGCTCAATTCATCCTTTGAAAGAGTAACGGTGGAAAGGTTGACTACATTATCAAGAGTGTCGGGCTCGGGTACATCATTGTGGGAAGATGATGTGCTAGGTTCGGATAGGGATAAATCAACACCGTCGCGGAGCATTTTTTTTTTGCCTTGAGAGCGGAAAAATGGCTTGTTTTGTTTAGAGTTAACATGTCTATTTCAGTCTTTTCTTGCGTAGGCAAATGAATTTTTGTAAGTAGAGGGGTTTCTTCTTTTTTTAAGGCATCGACGCATTACTGGTCCTGTTCGATTACAATGCTCAAAAGATCCATCGATGTCCTATGTAGTATGCTCCGCCAGTTTGCTTCGTGAGTAGGCGAGAGGTCAGAGGTAGCTGATTTGAGGTTAATTATCAAGCCTTTTGGGGCAATGCCGGATTTCCTGTATACAATTAGGCTGCTAACGTGATGTTCATATCGAATTCTTTTTTCCACAACTCTCGTTAGCTTTAAAAATTCTCTAGAAAATGGATGGACACCGGGTTCACCTGGGGGCTCTTCAGGAAGTCAATCTCGGCGTATTCCCCGGACGACATCGGAATATCAGGGCCTGGTTGAGGGGGCCTAGGAGGATAGAGCGGCGGCTGTTGGTGGAGGCGGAAGTGGAGGTGGCGCCTGTCCTTGCACTTGTTGGGATGGGGCACTGGCAGCGTGTTGTAGCCATGTCGACTGACTGCGTGCAAAGTTTCTCAACAAGGCCCGGTGCAGGTGGCTGGCAATGATGGCGACGCCGCCAAAGTTGGGGTGGATCCCATCCGCGGCAAACACCCGGGCCGAGGGCAGCCACTCAAGGCCGTGGTCCAGGTAGAGAGGCCCCTGGTGCGGAGACAATGCCGGCGAAGAAGGTCATTAAACCGGCAGGCTTCTGAGTTGAAGCGGTGCACGGCCCGCCAGTTGCTCCGTTGTCGGCGCCGATCAGGGCAGCGAGGGAGGATGAGAGTCGCATAGACGGTACGGATTTGAGGATGGTCATGCCTGATGGAAGCGAGAAGCTTCTCGTACCGTTGAAAGGTGACTCTGGCCGGCGTTTTGGCGATATCGTTCGTGCCAACATGAAGCACAATGGTGGTCGTGGTGCGTGGCACGACGTCCATCAGTGCGGGGATATCTTGGATGGTCGCTCCTCGTTGTGACACGAATGCTGTGGTTCCATGGCGAGATGCATCAAAATGGTTGTGAATGTGCCGTACTTGGAGTCGCCGATCACTACCGATGAGGTTAACGTGCGCGGAAATTTCCAACTTATGATCTTCGTGGTGACGGGGTCAGAAGCCATGAGGTTATATATAACAGTGCAGGGCTTGGCAGCTGAATAGTATATTAAATTAGAGTCACCACGAAAAACATAACAATATTTAATACGACGTTTCGGCTGGAAACCAGCCTTTTTCAAGTGAACAACATAGGTCGAATACAGGGTACATGTAGGCTCGCAAGGAGCGCTGTGAGCACGTGGGCACATTATTTCAAAAGTGTACAAGAAGGAATTACGGCAAGAAACAAATGGAAAGATACGTACTGCATGATATATATATATATATATATATATATATATATATATATATATATATATATATATATATATATATATAGGAAATAAGGGTTGGCAGTCAAGAAAACCTCGGAAAGCAAAGGGGGGGTTGTGGTGGGTCATAGAAAGAGATGAAGAATTTTTTGAGTCGAAAAGAAAGTGGTGAAAAAATGCCCGCCGGGTGGGATCCGAACCAACGACCGCCAGAATACCGGTCTGGTGCGATAACCACTACGCTACCGGCGGGGCTGTTTCCCCAGCACTTTCTCGGGTATTTATGTTAAGGTATTTTTGTTTCCTGCACTTGGGGGTGGTAGCCAGCGCCACTCGGACTACTCGGGGTGAAGGGGACCTTCCTTTTAAACCCCCGGGCCGTGACTCGAGCGTCTACGACATGTCGAGAGTGGTCGACCACCGTTGAACCCTCTTAAGCTTCCTTTGGCACCAAGACTGCCAGAAACAGAGGCCCTCGCTAAGCATGTAGCGAATCAAAAATTGGGAAATGAGGGGCTCCGTGAAATAAGACAGGAAATAAGGGTTGGCAGTCAAGAAAACCTCGGAAAGCAAACGGGAGGTTGTGGTGGGTCATAGAAAGAGATGAATTTTTTGAGTCGAAAAGAAAGTGGTGAAAAAATGCCCGCCGGGTGGGATCCGAACCCACGACCTCCAGAATACCGGTCTGGTGCGATAACCACTACGCTACCGGCGGGGCTGTTTCCCCAGCACTTTCTCGGGTATTTATGTTAAGGTATTTTTGTTTCCTGCACTTGGGGGTGGTAGCCAGCGCCACTCGGACTACTCGGGGGGAAGGGGACCTTCCTTATATATATATATATATATATATATATACATATATTTATATTTATATATATATATGTATATAGGAATTTGGAAAGACAGAAAGTGGAGAAATAAATTTCCTCCCCTTTGCTTTCTTCGCTTTTTTGACTGCCACACTTTATTTATGTCTTATTTTCTACGACGCCCTCATTTCCCATTCTGATTTGCTGCATGCTTAGCGAGCGCCTCCGTTCTGGCAGTCTTGAGGCCATACGAAGCTTAAGAGGATTTAACGCTGGTCGACCCGTCTCGATAAGACGTTGACAATCGAGTCACACAAATTGGTTTAAAAAGAAGGTCTGCTTTACCCCGAGAAGTCGGAGTGGCGCTGGCTACCAGCTTCAAGCACAGGAAAAAATTACATTGACATAAATACCCCAGCAAGTGGAGGGAAAAAATAGCCCTCCCGGTAGCGTAGTGGTTATCGCACAAGACCGGTATTCAGGAGGTCGTGGGTTTGGATCCCACCTGGCGGGCATTTTTTGTCGTCTTTCTTTCCAAATTCTTTATCTCTTTCAATGACCTACCATATCCTCCCCCTTGCTTTGTGAGGTTTTCTTGACTGCCAAACTAATTCTGTCTTATTTTCAATGAGCCCATTATTTCCTATTCTGATTCGCTACATGCATAGCGAGGGCTTCGGTTCTGTCAGTCTTGGTGCCATAGGAAGCCTAAGAGGGTTCAACGCGGGTCGACCACTCTCTACATGTTGTAGACACTGGAGTCACGCAACGGGCGTTAAAAAGACGGTCCCCTTCACCCCAAGAAGGCGGAGTGGCGCTGGCTACCACCCCCAAGCACAAGAAAAAATTACATTGACATAAATACCGCAGAAAGATGAGGGGAAAAATAGCCCTGCCGGTAGCCTAATGGTTATCGCACCAGACAGGTATTCTTGAGGTCGAGGGTTCGGATCTCACCTAGCGGGCACTTTTTCTCCACTTTATTTCCAAATTCGTTATCTGTTTCAATGACCTAACATATTCTCCCCTTTGCTTTCCGTGGTTTTGTTGACTGCCACACTGTATTTCTGTCTTGTTATCAACGGGCGCTTCATGTCCTATATATTATACATATATATATATATATATATATATATATATATATATATTTATATATATATATATTTTTTTTTTATTGAGAGAGGGAAGCAGGGAAGCAGATCTAAGCCAGGGCGGTGTTTATTCCTGCCGTCTTTTCACGCAGGCAGCAGAACCAACGTACTCCGATGACGATTAGCATTGCGCGAAGCCTGGGATACGATGATGACATCAAACGATGAGTGGTTGAGGCGACGCTGATGATAGTGTGTTTGGACACAATTTAGAGAATGACCACTCAAGCAATGTGTGTAAAAACAGCGCTCACACTATATTTCCCGGCGGCTGGAGCAGCCATCGTGGCTGTAAAAGGGAGGATGATCTGCACTGAAAAGGCTTTAGGGGCGAAACATGTACAGTTTCGGTTCCACGGCACCGTCGGTGAGCGAATGACTCCACAAGAGGGAGCAACGACGTAGTTGACTGAAGATTTTCGCTGCACTACAGTGTACGAACCAATGAAGCGCGGCATAAACGTTTAAGAGTCCTGGCGCAGGGAGCGGCGCCGAAAGCGGTACCTCTTCCGCAGGGTTTATTATAACATCCCGGCGGTCGGCGTCATAGCGAGACTTGTGGTCATTTTGGCAGGACTCCGTGTTCTATCGTACGAGGTTCTGGCACTGCGCTAGTCGAGAATCAAATTGGTCGGTGATGTTAGCTGTTGTATCTACGGTGCAGGAAAAGAAAGATGCGTCTAGAATGGACGATGGGTGGCGGCAGTAGAAGATAAAAACGATGAATATCCAGTGGTGCTTTAAAGACGGTTTTATAGGCGTATGTGACAAAGGGAAGTATGACGTTCCAGTTCCTGTGGTAGGCGTTGATAAAGAGACTAAGCAGATCCGAAAGTGTACGATGGAACTGTTCTGTTAGCCCATTTGTCTGTAGATGATAGCTCGCCGTGGTTTTGTGGGCAGTGCCAGAAGCTTGGAGAACTTCTTTAAGGACTGCCGACAGACGAGTCGACCACGATCACTAAAAAGAGTACGAGGTGGTCCATGCCGTAAGAAGATAGCTTGCAGAAAAAATCTGCGACCTCAGAAGCGCAGCCGGTACATAGAGGGGCAATTTCAGCATACCGCGTCAAGTGATGAACAGCAGTAACAATCCATCGATGGCCAGTCGAAGTGAAAGGCAAAGGTCCATACAAATCGATGCTCACAACTTAAAATGGGACCGAAGGACAAGGCCGCGGCTGTAGCATACCGACAGGGGCTGAGGTCGAGCATTTACGACGCTGGCATGAAGGGCAGGACACAACATATTTAGCGATGCTGGAGGGAAGGCCTTGCCAAAAGAATCTGCATTTGATGCTGTCGTAGGTCTTGTACAAAGCAAGATGGCCAGCTTTGGCATCATCGTGAAAAACTTCCAACATGTTGGCTCGAAGACAGCGAGGAACAACTGGAACCTATCTGTGTCCGATAGGGTGGTAATTGTGGCAGTACAGGGCTCCACCATTGAAAAGGCAAAATATTCTTATTTGGTGGCGTGTTCGGTTGTTAGGTGGGGATGTCGAACCATCGAGAAGGTCCAGTAGTCACCGGTAGTACGGGTGGGCTCGTTGGAGAGAAACAACGTTCGGTAGGATATCTTGACCGGAGGTTTGCAAAGAGGCCATGGGCAACGGAGTGAAGTTATTGAAGTTGATGAGTTACATTGGGACGATGGCTTTGGGCAGTGGGCGGTCGGCTGTGGGCAATGGGAAAGAGGGTCGGCATCTTTGTGCTTTCTCTCCGACTTGTATGTCACAGTGAAGTCGTATTCCTGTAAATGTAGTACCCAGCGGCCAAGGCGCCCCGAGAGGTTTTTGAGTTAGAATAACCAAAAGTGCGTCATGGTCTGCTACCACTGAGAAATGGCGGCCATACAAATAGGGACGAACTTTTTTCACGGCTCAAACAACGGCGAGGCACTCTTTCTCAGTTATGAAGTAGTTCTTCTCAGCGGAAGTCAATGTGCGGCTTGCGTGCGCAACTACTTGCTCCAACGAGAAATCCGTACGCTGTAGAAGGACAGCACCAAGACCGTGTCCACTAGCATCGGTGTGAAGAATAGTGGGTGTCGACTCATTGAAGGGGCAGAGCACTGCACCAGGAGTTACGGCTTGTTTCAGGGTTTAGAAAGCTATTTCACAGTCTTGGGTCCAGACGAATCGAGTTCCGGATGTGAGTAATTTTGGAGTGGTGAGGCTATTGCTGCAAAATTTCGGATGAAGCGGCGGAAATAGGAAACCAAGCCGAGGAAACTTCGCAGCTCTTTCGGATGAAGAGGCCGGGAAAAACTGAGGACCGCATTGACCTTGTCTGGATCCGTGCGGCTATCTTCCTTGCTTACAATGTGGCCCCACACTTTGATTGAGGTACTGGCAAAGCGACATTTCTCGGTGTTTAGCTGTAAACCAGCATTGCCAAGACAGGTGAGGACTTCATCCACACGTTGGAGGTGTTCAGCGAAAGTGAACGAAAAAATGACGATATCATTTCGGTAGCATAGGCGATTCTTCCACTTCAAGCCACGAAGTACAGTATCGATCATGCGCTCAAAGGTATCCGGAACGTTGCAAAGTCCAACACATAACGTTAAACTCGTAGAGGCCGTCTGGTGGTTTGAAGGCTGTTTTTTTCTTTATAGGATTGGGCCATGGGGATCTGCCAATACCCTGACCGAAGATCTAGTCTGGAGAAGTATTCTGTGCCGTGTAACGTGTCGAGAGCATCGTCAATTCGGGGCATGGGATAGACGTCTTTCCGAATTATTTTGTTAAGCGCTCGGTAGTCCACGCAAAAGTGCACTGATCCATCTTTTTTCCGCACCAGGACAACAGGCGAAGACCAGAAAACTGCCCGAAGGGCGAACAATGTTCCGCTGAAAAATGTCGTTCAAATTTTCCTGAAATATTTTGCGTTCTGCGGATGAAACGCGATAGCGACGACGGTGGATGAAACAAGAACCATCGGTTTCTATGCGATGAGTCGCTGCTCATGTTCGTCCAAGAGTGAGGGAATGGCTGTGAAACAACGCCTTTTTCTTGTTAAGAAGGGCGAGTAGTGATTTTTGATTTTCCTCGCTTAGCTCAGCGCTGACGGTGGATGTAAGGCTCGAACACATAATGGCTTGCCCAGAGGCATGCTGGATTGAAGCTATAGGGCAAAGTGCATAACGGCTAACTTCCTCGTTAAAAACCAAAGCAACCGTAGAGCCTTTAGGAAGCAGAATCGGCTCAAAGGCAATCTTTACTGCGGCAATGAAAGCTGATCCCTGTGAAAAGAGAGCGACGCAGGGCGGTATTATAACTCCTTTGCAAGCGAAGTTTTCAGCTTGTATGGAAAGCGAATCTCCATCGGCGATACTGTGACCCGTTATGGAAAACACTGTTTCTTGGCCGGCACAAAAGGCACAATCTTGGGCAGAGACCAACCGCGGTACGGGAGCATCTGATGCACAGGCGATACCTGTCTCAGTAAGGTGAATCGCAGGCTGGCGGTAGCAAATTACCGCAGACGACGCTGATAAACACTCCAGCCCAAAATAATGTCACGAGAACACATAGTTGCACCGTACACTGAATGTAATGTAAGAGCCCGTCTATGGTAAACCGCACAGCGCCATATCCAAAAATCCGAATCGCATCCCCATTTGTCCCACACAAGGATGGCCCCGCGTAAGGAGTTGTCACCATCCTCAGAGGTGAATATAACTCTGCAATAATAACTGACACACTGGCCCCCGTATCACAAAGTGCCTTAACACGCAAACCTTCCACTTCCAGCAATAATAGGTTCCACGTACGTTCAGGAGGAGTTCTGGTGTCTTCGAGCAATGCAGTTTCCCCTCCAAAAACTGCAGCCGCTAGTTTTCCGAAGGGTGGTTTTTGGGAAGTGAAGCCGGATGAAGAGGGGACAGCGAGCGGTGGTAGGGTGACGGCGATCTGCGTCGAGTTGGAATATCACGCTGAGAAAATTCTGGAGAATCACGAGATGGGGAAGACCGGCAAAAAAGGGGGACGTATGTGCTTCTACGAGTTGCGTAAGCAAAGCGGGCGTTACCCCGCTCCTTAGGAGCGTACCCTCAGCGTTCATCCTGCTGGCGTTTTCGGCAAAAGCGGGAAATGTGGCCCCGAATTCCACAGTAGTAGCAAACTGGGCGGTCCTGAGGGAAAAGCTTCCGGTCGGGGCGCACGTGCGCGTAGTACGCCGGGGCACCCCGAGAGGGGGCGATGGCCGTCAAATGTCCGGGAGCAGTCGAATGTGGAGGCGATTGCAAGAACAAGGGGGGATTTGAAGCAGTCTAGGCGTATGTCGTCCCCTAAGAGGAAGGAGGATTCGAATTTGCCAGTGGATGCGCCGTCATGGATGCCAGTTGTTCCTTGAATACATCCCGTAGCGGAGATGGGCTATGGGGGAAGTGATTGCGTGGGAGACACGATGAGTTACGGTTGCCTAGCTCCTCATGAATGATTGCGCGTATGAGGGTACGCAGATCTGTGTTCCCATCCAGAGGAGTCTGCTCTGGCTGAAGGCGAAGAGAATGCAACAGATCGAGGCATTGGCAGTTATTCCGCACACCGGTGACTGTAAGGGGATTCTGGATAGCGAGGGTGTGGGCACGGGCGCAGTCCAGCCGACATGGCTAATCGCCCTCCTTGCTTGTTGCAGGCTTTGCTTGCAATCATCAGCTGTTTATCACCGCCCCCCTCCCCTGGATTTTCTTCTCCTGGACCACTCCGGCACCTGCGCGATGGCATCTTCGTTTGCTGCTCGCCTCCTCCCCCGCTGGATGGGCCGCTGCAGCTGTCCTGGCCGTGCGCTCCGCGTGTGGTGGCGCCAGTGAAGTTCTGTGACGTACCACCTTCCTCATCGACATCGACAGCCTGGGAAAAGGATATAAGAAGACTTCCCACCGCTCCAATCTTCAGTGGGCACGGGCGCAGTCCAGCCGACATGGCTAATCGCCCTCCTTGCTTGTTGCAGGCTTTGCTTGCAATCATCAGCTGTTTATCACCGCCCCCCTCCCCTGGATTTTCTTCTCCTGGACCACTCCGGCACCTGCGCGATGGCATCTTCGTTTGCTGCTCGCCTCCTCCCCCGCTGGATGGGCCGCTGCAGCTGTCCTGGCCGTGCGCTCCGCGTGTGGTGGCGCCAGTGAAGTTCTGTGACGTACCACCTTCCTCATCGACATCGACAGCCTGGGAAAAGGATATAAGAAGACTTCCCACCGCTCCAATCTTCAGTGGGCACGGGCGCAGTCCAGCCGACATGGCTAATCGCCCTCCTTGCTTGTTGCAGGTGTGTATGCCGTATTCACTGTATGCTAGAAGGTCCGATGACAGGTTTCTATTAGTTTTCCCGTGCCCACAAGTGCTCTGTGATTCTGTTTGCAATTTTGTTTCTATGGTTTTTCTATTACTACGTTCAGGCGATATAGAAAGCAACCCCGGTCCGTCTACACGTTCCCAGTCCGTACTAGACCTAGATACCCTACCTGATGACCCCACAGAACAAACAAAAGTCATGTTTCACCTCCTCAAGGATTTACACTCTCGAGCTCTGAAAAGTTCTGCGTGGCAAACCGAAGTTGTGGCTGAAATGAAGGCTATTAAGGATGGACAGAAAGCCATTGAAACCCAAATGTCAAATTTCCAAATTAAACTCAACCAATTAGAACGAAAATCGGAGCAGATTGAAAGCCAACAGCAGGAACTTTTGAGCCTGCAGAGCACAACCCACGAACTAACAAGTCAAAACTATGAACTCGCATCTCGTTTAGACGAACTAGAAGACCGATCTCGCCGAAACAACTTGATTTTTTACGGCATTCCAGACACAAAAGAAACGTGGGAAGAAACAGAAACCAAAATAGTGACCGAGCTAACATCGGTTCTTGATGGGTTTTCGCCTAATGAAATTGAGCGCGCACACAGACTGGGTAGTTTTTCAAACGGCAAAGTCCGGCCAATCATTGTTAAATTCAGCAACTTCAAAACAAAAGATAAATTCCTCGGTTTGAGGAAAGAACTGAAAGAAAAAGACCTCACTGTCGGTGAGGACTTTTCACCCAGTACCCGTCTGATACACAAAAAACTGATTGAATTCGGCAAAAAACAACCTGGATCACCCAAATTTCAGCTAAGGTACAAAAAAATGAAGCTCAACAACAAATGGTACACCTACGATCTTATCTCGAATTCCATACGCGAAATGCAGGCAGAGGAAGACGCTTCTTCCAGCCGTCAACCACAGGCCCTAACATAGGAACGCGTGAGGGGCAGTGGCTCGTCACTTTCACCCACGTGTCCGTCTGTCGTATCCATTTTGTTTGGCAACGTTCGAAGTACAGTTAACAAACGCGACGCACTGTCATCAGTCATCGACACCTGCAACGCTCTTATTATCGCCCTAACCGAAACGTGGCTATCAACTAATATCCGGGACTCCGAAATCTTTCATAATGCCTCTAACTTTTCCCTTTATCGCTGCGATAGAACCATACGACGAGGCGGTGGCGTAATGCTAGCCATTTCAAAAGATCTTCCGTCATTATGCGTGCGCATTAAAAACACCCTCGAGATGGTTTGGGCTTCAGTCACAATCAATCATCAAAAAGTAGTAATAGGTGTTTGCTACAGGTCTCCTTCTTCACCACCCGGTTTTGTTAACGACTTACATGACGCAATTAACAATATTCGAAACCGTTTTCCTTTGTCGCCTGTTTTCTTACTCGGCGATTTTAATTTTCCTAACATAGATTGGCACGCCGAGCAGCCTCACCTTACCTCGTTTTCTCAGGAATCCAGCGACTTTCTTGAAATGTGTTCTATATTCTCTTTAACACAATTAGTTTCTGAACCGACTAGAATTGCGGATAACTGTGCAAATACCCTCGACCTTATCCTAACTAATCGCCCTGATTTCGTTTCCCCAATCACTTACTTGCCTGGAATAAGCGACCATTGTCTTCTCACTCTCGATATTCACGCACCGATCTTAAAAACAAGACGAGTTAGAAAAACTGTACACGACTACAGCAGAGCTGACTTCGCTTCCATAAATAACGCCTTGTCACAATTTATTGAAGTTTTTTTTCGAAATTTTGATGATCGTTCGGTCGAAGAAAACTGGGACATTTTTGCGCGTAAAGTTCATGAACTAACCGAAAAGCACATTCCACAACGTACAATCACCACTAACACGCATGCACCTTGGTACAATATTCATATCAAACGTCTAGCTAACAAAAAGAAGCGTCTTTATCGCCAGGCCAAACGAAATCCTACAAACACGCGCTGGTCCGCCTATAATCTTGCTTCGAATGCTTATGTTTCAGCTATTAAAAATGCCAAATTGTACTTTTTAACCAATACACTACCAGCCATGCTAAAAAACAACCCTAGACAGTTCTGGCGAGCTATTATTCCGTCATATTCTGACAAAATTAGCTTGGTTGACCCGTCAAATAACCCGATCCCTGAAGATCAAAGTGCTACTGTCTTGCAAGAGGTATTCGTTAACATTTTTTCGGATGCAAAACACAACTACCTTCCTGTGACAAATCACTATAACTACACCATCATGACTCAAATATCTTTCGACATAGCTGGTATATATAAATTAATTAGTGGTCTTTGTAATCATTCCTCCCCTGGTTATGACAACATCACAACAAAATTTCTAAAAAACACGTCCACCTACAGTGCCATCCTACTAACAAAAATTTTTCAACAATCATTAGATATGTCCAGTCTTCCCACATCATGGAAAATCGGAAAGGTGGTTCCAGTTCACAAATCGGGGAACAAATCTAATCCAGCTAACTACCGTCCTATTTCTCTTACAAGTACTTGTTGCAAGCTTTTAGAACACGTAATTTACTCCAACTTGGTAAAATTCCTAGAATCAAACTCATTTTTCACATCGGCACAACATGGATTTCGCAAATCATACTCATGTGAAACTCAGCTTGCATTGCTAACTCATAAGCTGCATCAAATCCTAGATCGCTCATCACACGCCGACTGTATTTTTCTGGATTTTTCAAAAGCATTCGATAAGGTATCACATAAACTACTACTCCATAAGCTAGGAAAACTAAACATAGATCGGAATGTCCTTAGATGGATTGAGTATTTTCTAACTAATCGTACCCAATTTGTTTCAGTTAACGGCCATAACTCCAAACTAAGTAATGTTGATTCTGGTGTACCCCAAGGATCCGTCCTTGGTCCGCTTTTATTTCTTATCTATATTAACGACCTTCATAATGTCGTGTCTTCTAATTTGCACCTTTTCGCAGATGACTGTGTTATATTTCGGGAAATAACCAGCGAAAATGATAGTCGAATACTTCAATCTGATCTCTCTGCTATTAATAACTGGTGTAATACCTGGCTAATGGAACTGAATACAAATAAATGTAAAGTCATGCATGTTTCTAGGATTAACGTAACTCGATGTTCCTACTACCTCAATAACGTATGCTTGCAATCCGTTGACTCTTACAAATACTTAGGTGTCCATATTACTTTTAACCTAGCGTGGGATGCTCACGTGGAATATGTTGCTAATAACGCTAACAGAATGCTGGGCTACTTGCGTAGGAACTTCCATAACGCACCATCATCATTAAAACTACTTCTGTATAAAACATTAGTGCGCTCTAAATAAGAATATGCTTCATCAGTATGGGACCCCAGTCACGATAAACTAACCTACCGTCTTGAAATGGTCCAGAATAACTCTGCACGCTTCATTCTTTCCAATTATAACCGTACAGCCAGCATAACAACTATGAAGTCCAGTCTTGACCTGCCGTTACTACAGACTCGTCGTAAAATTGCTCGCCTCAGCTTATTTCACAAACTATATCATCATAATGAGCTACGCCATAAATTAATTCCCTCTCCGTCCTACCATTCCCATCGCATTGATCACGCTCACAAAGTAGGTCTCAATTCATGTCTTACGAGAACGTTCGCGCAATCATTTATACCCCGTACATCACGAGACTGGAACCACCTTCCTGCAGAAGTTGTATCGATTACTGATAACCATTTTTTTCACGATACCCTACCTAACATTGTATAATAAGGTGAACTCATCTTTACATAACAAACTGATTGCTTTATTTGCGTTTGTATTTTATCTGACTGCTTTTGTTATTTACCTGAATTGTTTATTTACTTGATATGAATGTATCTTAAATAACAAACTGATTGCTTTATTTGCGTTTATATTGTAACTGACTGCTTTTTTATTATGTTTGTATTGTAGATTGTAACCACTCCCCTCTGTAATGCCTCCCGGCCCTGAGGGTAAATAAATAAATAAATAAATAAATAAATAAATAAATAAATAAATAAATGCAAATGAACCAATGCCCTTCAAGATGTGCCTCACCTTATCTGCCTCTGGCATGCTTTCGCACACCCGGCGGCAGAGGGCGAGGACGTCCTTGATCTAAGCCGCATCTGTTTCGTCGGGACGTTGGACGTGAGAACCCAGATTATTCTTGGCGCCATCGACACGTGCTGGCGACGTGCCGAATGATTTCCGCAGACGCTCATTAAAATCGGTACAGTTCTCGATGGTTGCGTCGTTGTTGAACTACCATGTCTTTGCGACCAAGTCTAGATGGAATAGAACATTACGCAGTTTAAAAGCATCATCCCACCAGATAAATGTGCTGACGCGAATAGACTGGTACAGCCAATCTTCGACGTCTTCACCCCGAACACCAGCGAAGGAGGGAGGGTCGCGATGGTGGCCTGTGATAACCCACGCCGAGGGCGGTGGAGCGCTGCGTTCCGACGCGCTTTCTCGTTGCTTCGTTGGCTCGCGTAGCGGGAGACGTCTACCAGAATGGAGGTCCAGGGATGTAGCTGGGAGCGGCAGAGGACGGGGCGAACAACCAACTCCACCAGAGAGAGGAAAGTACGGAAGCAGATCTAAGGCAGCGCGGCGTTTATACGGCCGGCTTTTCCAAGCAGGCAGCAGAACCAACAAACTCCGGCGATGATTAGGATTGCGCGAGGCCAGGGTTACGAGGATGACACCAAACGATGCGTGGATGAGACGACGCTGATGATAGTGTGTTTGGACTCTCCAAACACAGCAATCAGTGCCAAGACAGCCCTCACGAAATATATATATATATATATATATATATATATATATATATATATATATATATATATACATACAGGAAGAAATGCCGGCAGTCTACACCGCCAAAGAAGGCATAGGGGAATGGTTAGAATATTTTTTACCGTTAGTAATGTTACATTATTATTTCTTATTATTATTACGTGAGAAAGAAAGAAAGAAAAACACGCGCCCAGAGTGGGGACCGAACCCACGCCTTTCGATTAGATCTCGAATGCCTTACCAATTTGGCTATCTGGGCGACTGTGTTCCGCTTCACTTTCTGGGGTAGTTATATATACTACAACTGTATCTGACGCTTGAGGGTGGTGGCCAGCGCCACTCAGGGGGGTTGAAAAGAAGGTCCCCTTCTCCCCGTGTAGTCTGAGTGGCGCTGGCAACCACCCTCAAGCGTCAGATACAGTTGTAGTATATATAAATACCCCAGAAAGTAAAGCGAAACACAGTCGCCCAGATAGCCGAATTGGTAAGGCATTTGAGATCTAATCGAAAGGCGTGGGTTTGGTCCCCACTCTGGGCGCGTGTTTTTCTTTCTTTGTTTCTCACGTAATTAATAATAATAAATAATAATGTAACGTCACTAACGGTAAAAAATATTCTAACCATTCCCCTATGCCTTCTTTGGCGTTGTAGACTGCCGGCATTTCTTCCTGTATTTACTAACGAGCCACTCATTTACAAAACCCTATATATATACATATATATATAAATCACAAGGCTAATAGCGGGGCTCGAAAAATTAGGCCAAATAATGGTTGGCAGACAAGAAATGTTCGGAAGGCAAAGGAGAGAATGTGGTAGGTTATTCAAACAGAGAAACATTTTGGAAAGACAGAAAGAAAGTGGACAAAAAATGCCTCCCGTGTGGAATCCGAAATCACTACACGCATCTGTTACGGTGACCACAATGCTAACGGCGGGGCTGTATCAACCTTTACTTTCTCGGGTATTTCTGTCAAGGTATTTTTTCCCGCACTTCGGGTGGTAGCCAGCACCACTCGGAGTACTCGGGGTGAAAGAGATCTTTATTTTAACCCCAGTGACCCGACGCGAGTGTGTGTGGCAAGTGCAAAGTGGTCGACCAGCGTTGAACCCTCTTAAGCTCCCTAGCTTAAGAGGGTTCTAGCTAAGCCCTAGAACCCTCAGGCCCTAGCTAAGCATTTAGCTAATCAGAATAGAAAATGAGGGGTTCTTTGAATTAAGACAGAATTAGGGGTGGCAGCCAAAAAAGCCTCGGAAAGCAAGGGGGAGGATGTGGTAGGTCATTGAAACAGATAAAAAATTCGGAAAGACCAAAAGAAAGTGGAGAAGAAATGCGCCCGGGGAGGGATCTGTACACACGACCTTCAGAAGTACGATCACTGCTACACTACTGGCGGGGCTGTTTCCCCTCCAGATTCTAAGGTATTTTCTTGCTGCGCTGGAGGGTGGTAGCCAGCGCCATTACAGCTTGGATATTTCTATCTATATATCTAAATATATATATATATATATATATATATATATAAATACATATATATATATTTATATATAGATAGATAGATAGATAGATAGATAGATAGATAGATAGATAGATAGATATGGCAAACGGGGGGCTCGGTGAAATAAGACAGAATATAAGGGTTAGCAGTCAAGAAAACCACTGAAAGCAAAGGGGAAGTTGTGGTGGGTCATAGAAACAGATGAATAATTTTTTGAGCCAGAAAAAAAGTGGTGAAAAAATGCCTGTCGGGTGGGATCCGAACCCGCGACATCCAAAATTCCGGTCTGCTGCGATAACCACTACGCCACCGGCGGGGCTGTTTCCCCACCACTTTCTCGGGTATTTATGTTAAGGTGTTTTTTTATTCCTGCACTTGGGGGTGGTAGCCAATGCCACTCGGACTACTCGGGGTGAAGGGGGCCTTCTTTCTAACCCGGACGTGAATCAAGTGTCTAAAACATGTCGAGAGTGGTCGACCAGCGTTGAACAGTCTTAAGCTACCCTTGGAACCAAGACTGCGAGAACATAAGCCCTGGCTAATCATGTAGCGAATAAGAAATGCAAATGAAGGGCTCGGTGTAATAAGATAGAAAATAAGGGTTGACAGTCAAGAAAAGCTCGGAAAGCAAAGGGAAGGTTGTGGTGGGTCATAGAAACAGATGAAGAATTTTTTGAGTCAGACAGACAGTGGTGCGAAAATGCCTTACGTCTGGCATCCGAACCCACGACCTCCAAAATATTCGTCTGGGGCGATAACCACTACGCTACTGGCGGGGCTGTTTTCCAACCACTATCTCGGCTATTTTTGTTAAGGTATTTTTTTATTCCTGCACTTTAGGGTGGTAGCCAGCGCCACTCGGACTACTGGGGTTGAGGTGAACTTCTTTTTAACCGCCGGGCCGTCACTCGAGTGTCTACGAAATGCCGAGACTGGTCGACCAGCGTTGAACCCTCTTAAGCTACCCTTGGCACCAAGACTGCCAGAACATAGGCCATCGCTAAGCATGTAGCGATAGAGAAATGGGAAATGAGGGGCTTGGTGAAGTAAGACAGAAAATAAGGATTGGCAGTCAAGAAAACCACGGAAAGCGAAGGAAGCTTGTGATGGGTCATAGAAACAGATGAAGATTTTTTTGAGTAAGAAAGAAAGTAGTGAAAAAATGCCTGCCGGGCCTCTATTGTGGCAGTCGTGGTGCCAAGGGTAGCTTAACAGGGTTCAAAGCTGGTCGACCACTCTCGACATGGTTGTAGACACTCTAGTCACAGCCCGGGGGTTAAATAAGAAGGTCCTCTTTAGCCCGAGTAGTCCGAGTGGCGCAGGCTACCACCGCCAAGTGCGGAAATAAAAAAACACCTTAACATAAATACCCGAGAAAGTGGTGGGGAAACAGCCCCGCCGGTAGCGTAGTAATTATCGCACCACACCGATATTCTGGAGGTAGTGGGTTCGGATCCCACCCGGCAGGCATTTATTCACGACTTTCTTTCTGACTCAAATAATTCTTCATCTGTTTTCATGACCCACCACAACCTCCCCTTTCCTTTCCGAGCTTTTCTTGACTGCCATCTTTTATTTTCTGTGTTATTTCACCGAGCCCCTCATGTCCCAATTCTGATTCGGTACGTGCTTAGCGAGGGCCTCGGTTCTGCCACTGTTGTTGCTGAGGTTAGCTTAAGAGGGTTCGACGCTGGTCGACCAGTCTCGACATGTTTGTAGACACTCGAGCCACAGCCCTGGGGTTAAAAAGAACGTCCCCTTCACCCCGTGTAGTCCAAGTGGCGCTGGCTACCACACCGAAGTGCAGGAATAAAAAACTACCTTAACATAAATACCAGAGAAAGAGACAGCCCGGCCGGTAGCGTAGTGATTATCGCACTAGACCGGTATTCTGGACGGTATGGGTTTCGATTCCTCCCGGCAGCCATTTTTTCACCACTTTCTTTCTGACTCAAAAAATTCTTCATCTGTTTCCGACCCCCCAGAACCTCCCCTTTCTTTCCCAGGTATTCTTCACTGCGAACCCTTATTTTCTGTCCTATTTAAATATATACATATACATATTTTTTTCGTGAACCTTGGGTCGGTTTGTTTATTTCTTCTTTGTTTTTACAGCCCGGCCACGGCTGCATGTGTTATCTGCGTCTCAAGCGAAGCGCTTCTTCCATTCTTTATTCCTATGTCCAAAGGGCTATCGTATTCACACCAGCAGACTGTTCCACCCTAACATCACGATTCCAGAACAATCTTTGATGTACACTGTTCTGGATGAAAATCGATCGTTCGACAAACACTCGCGTCGAAAGACCAAAGCCTGCCGAGCAGACACCATGGCATTCGACCCACGGACGCCAGATTGCGCACGTCACTTTTTTGACTGCTGCTTTCCCGTCTGTGTATTCTGAGTTGTTAGGGGAGCACAACTTCGCTCCAATAAACTCATTTTCCTTGAAGACAACTGGGTCGTCTTAGGTTCGTGTTATCTGTCGGAGGTTTGGGGTAGGCAACTTTTAATCGTGTTCTTCCCGTCATTTGCGAAATATCCCTCATGGAAATTGCACCAGCCTCGGTAAGCAGACAAGAATTCAATTATTAATAACTGACTTCAGAAGAAAAATCGCGTTTGAAGTTATTGCTACAAAGGTTTAACGACTCTTGGATTGTTACGTTTACTGATAAGAGTATAACAAACTCAGACCTATAAAAAAGATTGTTCGCGTTACTGCCTAACATGTTTTTTCAGAGGAAAGATTTAAATTTATATTCAAACCTTTGTTTCGAGTGAAAGGCAGGCTTCATATTTCGCTGTCCTCTTTTGTGGGTCATATATTCTTGGAAGGCAAACATTGTAGGGTGATTGTAACTTCCCGACAAAAAACCAGAAAAATACGGCGTCTTTTGTATGATCCACAAAAACATTCACTTCATGCAGATGGCCGACTAAGGCGAAACGTTGAGCATTGACCATATTTCGCAGACATCGCGGCCTAAAAGTGACATTTCCACTCCCAACTTACTTACAGTGCTTAACTTTCCTCTGCTTGGACAAAATGCAAAATACACCGCAGTCTAATTTTGAGAACACTATAGTACAGGAACACAATTTTTTTCTTATTTCACACTAGGAACTTTCGGTATTTTTGCACTAGCATACCCTGTGTGATCGAAGATATATATTTCTTGGGCGGCACGTTTTTGGCGTAATAACGTTGTTACAAGATCTGAATTTTTGTTACAATCTTTAGGAGCCCAATTGACTGACACGAGATGCAGACCATGCACATTAGGCGGCCGAAATTAGGTAGTAAATTTGTAATACCTCGTCTGGTCGTTAAAGTATCCGTCCGCGCAAGGATTCCCAAATTGGTATATATATATATATATACATATATATGTATATATATATATATATATATATATATATTTATATATTTATATTTATATTTATATGTATATATATATATATAGTAAATATAAATACCCCAGAAAGTGAAGGAGAACACAGTCGCCCAGATAGCCCGAATTGGTATGGAATTCGAGATCTAATCGAAAGGCGTAGGCTCGGTCCCCACTCTGAGCGCGTGTTTTTCTTTCTTTCTCACGTGGTAATTTAAAAAAAAATATGTAACTTCACTAACGGTAACAAATATTCTAACCATTCCCCTATGCCTTCTTTGGCATCGTAGATTGCCGGTGTTTTTTTCTATATATATATATGTATATATATATATATATATATATATATATATATATATATTGCAGCGAACTATGCATTGGGTTTGTTTATTTGTGTTTTGCTTTTACCGCCCGGCTGCGGTGGTCTGTGTTATCTCTGTGCCAAGGGAAGCGCGTGTTCCATTCTTTCTTTCTGCGCCGCATATGTTATCTGTTCTGATAGGGAAAGCATTTTGATCTAACGTGAACAGCCCGGAATAATCTTCTTGGACCTACAATGTTCTCGATGCGAATCGATGGTTCGAGAACCACGCGTGTCCAAAGATAAAAAGTAACACCTTCTTCCCGTGGGGAACCCTGATGAGGATGCGAAGCATCGTGGCGGTTCCGTGTGGTTTCATTGTGTCGCCGTTATGTTGAGTGATTTGGTTTTTACTAGCGCCAGAGGGAATTCCGCGTCCGGGTCCGCACTGGTGGCAAAGGCCCGCAAGTGCTGTTGTGTTGCGGTGAGTAGGCGGTGGTTCTCGAGGCGCCGAAACTCGTCGATCATGTTCTTGTCGATGTTGTCTCTGTGGTAGAATCGGTAGTCTCCGTCGGCTTTGGTGTGGTTAAGTTTGTTGACATTGGTGTACCGGCTGAGAGCAATGTACACGCCCTCCTGTTCGCAGCTTTGTCTTCTCGTTCTTCTTTTTCTTCGGCGGTTCCCCTACGGGAAGATGACGACGGTGGTTGAACGCCAACCTACGTCGTGATAGATTCTTTGTTTGGCCAATCGCTAGGGGCATCCTGCCACAATCAGGATCAGAGGCGCTGCGAACGCGGCTGGTTGAGCTGCAAGGCGCGTGGCGCTTCCCGCAACAGCTTTCCCATGGGTAATTCAGCATCCCCCTCTAAAGTTTTCAGCTTGTCGCTTCTGTTGACGTTCAGCTTCGCGTGCCTTCGTTGTATCAGTAGCTTCTTGACTTAGTTTGAATGAGTCAAGGACATAAGGCGCATTCGTAGCACTTCCTCCTGTACCGGATTTGTAGCGTAGTGGGAAGAGCACCGCGTACCTCCCGTTGCGGCCAGAGAGTCGTGGGATGAGGATGCGAAGCATCGTGGCGGTTCCGTGTGGTTTCATTTTGTTGCCGTTATGTTGAGTGATTTGGTTTTTACTAGCGCCAGAGAGAATTCCGCGTCCGGGTCCGCACCGGTGGCAAAGGCCCGCAAGTGCTGTTGTGTTACGGTGAGTAGGCGGTGGTTCTCGAGGCGCCGAAACTCGTCGATCATGTTCTTGTCGATGTTGTCTCTGTGGTAGAATCGGTAGTCTCCGTCAGCTTTGGTGTGGTTAAGTTTGTTGACATTAGTGTACCGGCTGAGAGCAATGTACACGCTCTCCTGTTCGCAGCTTTGTCTTCTCGTTCTTCTTCTTCTTCGGCGGTTCCCCTACGGGAAGATGACGACGGTGGTTGAACGCCAACCTACGTCGCGATAGATTCTTTGGTTGGC
This sequence comes from Haemaphysalis longicornis, assembly GCF_048455015.1. NCBI lineage: Eukaryota > Metazoa > Arthropoda > Arachnida > Ixodida > Ixodidae > Haemaphysalis > Haemaphysalis longicornis. The sequence continues at coordinate 8,806,462 of NW_027526407.1, read as the reverse complement.
CAATCGCTAGGGGCATCCTGCCACAATCAGGATCAGAGGCGCTGCGAACGCGGCTGGTTGAGCTGCAAGTCGCGTGGCGCTTCCCGCAACAGCTTTCCCATGGGTAATTCAGCATCCCCCTCTAAAGTTTTCAGTTTGTCGTTTCTGTTGACGTTCAGCTTCGCGTGCCTTCGTTGTATCAGTAGCTTCTTGACGTAGTTTGAATGAGTCACGGACATAAGGCGCATTCGTAGCACTTCCTCCTGTACCGGATTTGTAGCGTAGTGGGAAGAGCACCGCGTACCTCCCGTTGCGGCCAGAGAGTCGTGGGATGAAAACCGGGCGCCACTAACAAATTTTTTGTGTAGTATCGCGGAGCTGTGGGTGTATGGAGGAGAGTTCCGCGTGCGCAGTGTGAGTGCAGACGGCGCCGACGCTGACGAGGGACCGGCCACCGCTAAGGGATGCTCCGCATCTAAAAGCCTGCAGAGCAGACGCCGGGCTTTTCGATTCTGCTACGCTCGCCGACACACGTCACTTTGTTGACCGCTGCTGCGCCGCCCCTGTATTATTTTGAGTTGTTAGGGGAGCACAAGTTCGCTACAATAAACTTGTTTCTTTTCCAAAACAACTGCGTCGTCCTTGGCTTCGTGACTTCTGGTCGAGGTGCGGGGTAGCAGGGTGACGTGATCGACGTCGATCCTTGCAGCAGCACGGTGATCGGGGTTCAGTGGTGGAGTCGTGGAGTGATCAGTGGAAAAAGTTATTGATTTGGTCTGCAGATCAATTATTGCGCCGCTTTTCGTCAAAACGTCCATTCCCAGTATTACGTCGCGGGAGCAGTTAGGTAAAATTACGAACGCAGCAGGGTACGTGATGCCGTCTATGGTGACGCGGGATGTGCACATTCCACTTGGCGTTACGAGATGGCCTCCTGCTGTGCATATATATGGACCGTCCCATCTTGTCGTAACTTTCTTCAACTTAGACGTGAATGACCCGCTCGTCACCGAGTAGTCGGCTCCCGTGTCGATGAGGGCGACTACGTCAAAGCCGCCGATGGAGAACTGGACGTCGTATGCTGCCTTCCTCGAGTTCCGGGTGCGTCGGGGCGTCGCATCTCGGCTTGTGTGTGTTGACGGTCGGGTACTGTGCGTCGTCGTTGTCGTCGCTGTGGTCGTCTCAGCAGCAGGCTCGGTCATGTCAAGTACGCGACGCGCAGTGTGGTTATCGTCGTGTTCAGGAGTCACGTCCGGGTTAAGTCGGGTCGTCGGGATTGGGGCATGTCGTAAGTCACAGCCTTCGGCGAATCGCTGCGTCGTTGGAGGGTTTTCGTTTTTTCGCCGTTCTACAACTTCACCTCCAGAAGTTGCCACCTTTAGTTTCCCCCGCGTGGGCTGGGACAGCTTCCACGTGCGAAGTCAGCACTGCTACGGCGGTCCGGTGACTGGTACGCGTAGGGCGACGGCGTACGGTTGAAACGGGCTGGTCCACGACTGGTGTTCGACAGGTATTCTTCAATGTCAGATAGGTGCCGGCCGGGTCGGGGGCGTGGAGCATCGACGGAGAAACCACGAAGTCCGAGTCTCTTGTATGGGCAGCGACGGTAGATGTGGTCGGCCTCTGCGCAGTGGTAGTACAGAGGACGATTATCCGGTGTTCGCCATACGTCAGTCTTCCTCTGCATGTGGGTTCGTGCTCCGGGGGGTCGGGCGGGCGACAGTGGGCGGTGGTATGGCGGGCCCTCTTTACGACGTGCCTCTTGACGACGTATTGGAGCAGGTTGGGGTCGATGAACAGCCGCGGAGTACGTCATAGCTTTGGGCTCGCAGTGTACTTCGGATGCCACAGAAGTTCCCAAAGCGTTTTGAACTTCTTCCCGGATCAAGTCAGTTAGACCAGCGACTTGAGGTTGCGGCGTCGTCGGGAAAAGTTTCCACAGCTCCTCTCGCACTACTGCGCTGATGGTCTCGCGTAGGCTATCAGCCGGAATCCGCATGTTGTCGGCGTAGTTCGCACTGGCCGCGCCAACAAAGTTCCTGTCATACTGCCTTAGCACGCATTTCGAGAGCCTTCTCAATCGTGTTGGTTTCGGTCACGAATTCAGCTATCTTTTTGGGCGGGTTGCGGAGAAGTCCAGCAAACAGCTCCTCCTTCACACCGCTCATGAAGAAGCATAACTTCTTTTCTTCCGTCATTTCGGGGTCCGCGCGGTGATATAGTTGCTCAATCTCCTCAACGAAGATCACGACGCCTTCGTTGGGGTGTTGTGTGCGGGTTTCCAACAAAAGGGCGGCTCCCTCTTTCCGCACGACGGTGGCAAATGTTTTCAGGAACTCCCTCTTAAAGAGAGCCCAGTCAGTTAGGGAGCTTTCATGGTTTTCAAACCACGTTCGGACCTTAACTTCTAAATAGAAGAAAACATGGCGGAAAGTCTCTTCGTCATCCCACCCGGTTGAAGATGCGGACGCGCTCCACTTTCTCAAACCAGACCTCAGGGTCTTCTCCGAAGGATCCACGGAACGATGGCGGTTCCCGTGGCTGTTGAAGAACGAGGGCAGAATTGGTAGTACTGGTCACGGTGCCTGCGTTGATCATGGTGGGGGTGACGACGTCTTCTTTCTTCACTTTATCCGGAAGCAGTCAAACCTCCGGCTCAAGACCTTGCTGTCGGCTGCTGGCACGAGTGGGACTTGCTTGTCAGCTTGACGAGGGCGTAGGGTGCATGTACCCAGCACCTCCAGCAGATGTCACGAAGCCAAGGATAACGCAGTTGTTTTGGAAGAGAAACAAGTTGATTGGAGCGAACTTGGGCGAACGGGAAATACAGCCGGACGCGAGTGATATAGGCTCGGGTGTCGTCCTCTTCCAAAAACAGTGTCGTCCTCTTCCAAAAACAAAGCGGGTGCGAAAAGGCAATTGCCTAAGCCAGCCATGGTCTGTCGAAGGAGGAGAAAAACTACTTTGTCTCTGAGAAAGAGTGCCTGGAAATTATAAGGGCGATTTCAACATTTCGCCCATACGTGTATGGAAGACCATTGAAGGTTGTGACAGGCCACCACGCGTTGTGTTGGCTCGCCAATTTGAAGGACCCCTCTGGCCGTCTTGGGCGGTGGAGCTCGCGGCTGCAGGAGTTCGGCGTTACACTCGTCTATGAATCCGACAGGAAACACTTGACGCCGACTGCCTGTCTCGCGCCCCCGTCGACCCCCCAACAGAAGAATGTGATGAAGACAGCGCGTTCTTCCGAATCGTGACGGTGAGCGATGGTTCGAGAACCACGCGTGTCCAAAGATAAAAAGTTACACCATCTTGCCGTGGGGAACCCTGATGAGGATGCGAAGCATCGTGGCGGTATCGTGTGGTTTCATTGTGTTGCCGTTATGTTGAGTGATTTGGTTTTTACTAGCGCCAGAGGGAATTCCGCGTCCGGGTCCGCACCGGTGGCAAAGGCCCGCAAGTGCTGTTGTGTTACGGTGAGTACGCGGTGGTTCTCGAGGCGCCGAAACTCGTCGATCATGTTCTTGTCGATGTTGTCTCTGTGGTAGAATCGGTAGTCTCCGTCAGCTTTGGTGTGGTTAAGTTTGTTGACATTGGTGTACCGGCTGAGAGCAATGTACACGCCCTCCTGTTCGCAGCTTTGTCTTCTCGTTCTTCTTCTTCTTCGGCGGTTCCCCTACGGGAAGATGACGACGGTGGTTGAACGCCAACCTAGGTCGTGATAGATTCTTTGGTTGGCCAATCGCTAGGGGCATCCTGCCACAATCAGGATCAGAGGCGCTGCGAACGCGGCTGGTTGAGCTGCAAGGCGCGTGGCGCTTCCCGCAACAGCTTTCCCATGGGTAATTCAGCATCCCCCTCTAAAGTTTTCAGTTTTTCGTTTCTGTTGACGTTCAGCTTCGCGTGCCTTCGTTGTATCAGTAGCTTCTTGACGTAGTTTGAATGAGTCAAGGACATAAGGCGCATTCGTAGCACTTCCTCCTGTACCGGATTTGTAGCGTAGTGGGAAGAGCACCGCGTACCTCCCTTTGCGGCCAGAGATTCGTGGGATGAGGATGCGAAGCATCGTGGCGGTTCCGTGTGGTTTCATTGTGTTGCCGTTATGTTGAGTGATTTGGTTTTTACTAGCGCCAGAGAGAATTCCGCGTCCGAGTCCGCACCGGTGGCAAAGGCCCGCAAGTGCTGTTGTGTTACGGTGAGTAGGCGGTGGTTCTCGAGGCGCCAAAACTCGTCGATCATGTTCTTGTCGATGTTGTCTCTGTGGTAGAATCGGTAGTCTCCGTCAGCTTTGGTGTGGTTAAGTTTGTTGACATTGGTGTACCGGCTGAGAGCAATGTACACGCCCTCCTGTTCGCAGCTTTGTCTTCTCGTTCTTCTTCTTCTTCGGCGGTTCCTCTACGGGAAGATGACGACGGTGGTTGAACGCCAACCTACGTCGTGATAGATTCTTTGGTTGGCCAATCGCTAGGGGCATCCTGCCACAATCAGGATCAGAGGCGCTGCGAACGCGGCTGATTGAGCTGGAAGGCGCGTGGCGCTTCCCGCAACAGCTTTCCCATGGGTAATTCAGCATCCTCCTCTAAAGTTTTCAGTTTTTCGTTTCTGTTGACGTTCAGCTTCGCGTGCCTTCGTTGTATCAGTAGCTTCTTGACGTAGTTTGAATGAGTCAAGGACATAAGGCGCATTTGTAGCACTTCCTCCTGTACCGGATTTGTAGCGTAGTGGGAAGTGCACCGTGTACCTCCCTTTGCGGCCAGAGAGTCGTGGGATGAGGATGCGAAGCATCGTGGCGGTTCCGTGTGGTTTCATTGTGTTGCCGTTATGTTGAGTGATTTGGTTTTTACTAGCGCCAGAGAGAATTCCGCGTCCGAGTCCGCACCGGTGGCAAAGGCCCGCAAGTGCTGTTGTGTTACGGTGAGTAGGCGGTGGTTCTCGAGGCGCCAAAACTCGTCGATCATGTTCTTGTCGATGTTGTCTCTGTGGTAGAATCGGTAGTCTCCGTCAGCTTTGGTGTGGTTAAGTTTGTTGACAGTGGTGTACCGGCTGAGAGCAATGTACACGCCCTCCTGTTCGCAGCTTTGTCTTCTCGTTCTTCTTCTTCTTCGGCGGTTCCCCTACGGGAAGATGACGACGGTGGTTGAACGCCAACCTACGTCGTGATAGATTCTTTGGTTGGCCAATCGCTAGGGGCATCCTGCCACAATCAGGATCAGAGGCGCTGCGCCCAGCAGCGTGCCGACCCCGACTTGCATATCATATTCAACTACCTTGAGGGATGCAACGTCGCCGTACCTAGGACGTTCAAACGCAGCTTACCAGCATTCAGCCTGAGAAACTCCGTCCTCGTGAAGAAGAATTTCAGCCCCGGAACGAAAATGAATTACCTTCTTGTCATCCCTGCAGACCTTTGTGACGAAATTTTGGAAGCGTGCCACGACGACCCGTCTTTCGGACATATCGGCAAAACCCGCACAATTGGAAAAATAAACGCGAAGTACTACTGGCCCGGCCTTACATCCGACGTCACCCACTACGTCCGGACTTGCCGTGACTTTCAGAGACGAAAAACACCACCGACGAGCCCCGCCGGACTTCTGCAGCCGATCGCCGTCCCATCGAGGCCCTTCCAACAGATTGGAATTGACCTTCTCGGGCCGTTCTCTACGTCACGACTCGAGAACAATTGGATTGTCGTAGTGACAGACTACATGACGCGCTACGCAGAGACCGCCGCTCTTGCGAGGGGGACCCCACAAGAAGTCGCCAAGTTCTTTATTACCAACTTGGGCTGCGACATGGAGCCCCTGAAGTCCTAATCACGGAACACGGAACGGCCTTCACTGCGGAGCTTATGCAAGGAATCCTACGCTACAGAAACACGGATCACAGAAGAACTACGGCGTACCACCCTCAAACGAACGAACTTACGGAATGTCTGAACAAGACGATCGCGGATATGCTGTCTATGTACGTCGACATTGAACATAAGACTTCGGACGAAGTCCTCCCGTATGTCACGTTTGCGTACAACACAGCAACCCAGGAAACTACGCAGATGACACCGTTCCAGCTTGTCTGCGGAAGACGGCCGACTACGATGCTCGACTCCATGCTTCCGCACGTAGAAGACGACGACCTCAACGACGACGTCCAAGGATATCTCAACCTGCGGAGGAGGCCCGCCAGCTCGCTCGAGTTCGCATAACGGACCAAAAGCTGGTGGATGCCGGACGCTACAATCTCCGTCGGCGAGACGCCGAGTACCATCCTGGGGATCGTGTGTGGGTCTGGACTCCCATCCGACGATGCGGACTGAGTGAGGAACTTCTGCGACGGTATTTCGGACCCTACCAGATTCTACGACGTATTTGCCAACTTACCTACAAAGCGATCCCCGATGGTTACTCCGGCACATCCCGACGACGTCGGCGTCCCGAATTCGTCTATGTGGTTCCTTAAAACCTTTCTACGGACGATGACGAACTTTTATTTTCATTTGTTCGGACTGTCGCTTATGTTAGCATCGGGTCGATGCACTCTTAGAGCGCACCATGCATTGGGTTTGTTTATTTGTGTTTTGCTTTTACCGCCCGGCTGCGGCGGCGTGTGTTATCTGTGCCAAGGGAAGTGCATGTTCCATTTTTTCTTTTTGTGCCGCATGTGTTATCTGTTCTGATAGGGAGAGCATTCTGATCTAACGTGAAGAGCCCGGAATATTCTTTTTGAATCTACAATGTTCCCGATGCAGATCGACGGTTCGAGAACCACGCGTGTCGAAAAATAAAAAGCCTGCAGAGGAGACGCCGGGCTATTCGATTCTCCTACGCTCGCCGACGCACGTCACTTTGTTCACCACTCCTTCGCCGCCCTTGTATTCTTTTGAGTTGTTAGGGGAGCACAAGTTCGCTCCAATAAACTTGTTTCTTTTCCAAAACAACTGCGTCGTTCTTGGCTTCATGACAATATATATATATATATATATATATATTGTCATGAAGCCAATTCGGCTATCTGGGCGAAAGTGTTCTGCTTCACTTTCTCGGATATTTATATTTACTACAACTGTATCTTTGGTAAGGCATTCGAGATTTAATCGAAAGGCGTGGGTTCGCTCCCCACTCGGGGCGCGTGTTTTTCTTTCTTTCTTTCTCACGTAATTAATAATAAAAAAAATAATGTAACGTCACTAACAGTAAAAAATAGTCTAACCATTCCCCTATGCCTTCTTTGGCGTTGTAGACTGCCGGCGTTTGTTTCTGTATTTTCTAACGAGCCTTTCATTTCTAAACCCTATTATCTTGCGAAAGCTTAGCGAGGGTCTCGGTTCTGGCAGCCTTGATGCCAAGGTAGCATAAGAGGGTTTCCCGCCAGTTACCCGCTAATAACAGGCTGTAGACGTTCGCATCACGCCCCGGGGGTTGAAAAGAAGGTCCCCCTTCTCCCCGTGCAGTCTGAGTGGCGCTGGCTACCACCCTCAAGCGTCAGATACAGTTGGAGTAAATATAAATACCCCAGAAAGTGAAGCAGAACACAGTCGCCCAGATAGCCGAATTGGTAAGGCATTCGAGATCTAATCGAAAGGCGTGGGTTCGGTCCCCACTCCGGGCGCGTGTTTTTCTTTCTTTCTTTCTCACGTAATTAATAATAAAAAAATAATGTAACGTCACTAACGGTAAAAAATAGTCTAACCATTCCCCTATGCCTTCTTTGGCGTTGTAGACTGCCGGCGTTTGTTTCTGTATTTTCTAACGAGCCCCTCATTTCTAAACCCTATTATCTTGCGAAAGCTTAGTGAGGGTCTCGGTTCTGGCAGCTTTGATGCCGAGGTAGCATAAGAGCGTTTCCCGCCAGTTACCCGCTTATGACAGGCTGTAGACGTTCGCGTCACGCCCCGGGGGTTGAAAAGAAGGTCCCCCTTCTCCCCGTGCAGTCTGAGTGGCGCTGGCTACCACCCTCAAGCGTCAGATACAGTTGGAGTAAATATAAATACCCCAGAAAGTGAAGCAGAACACAGTCGCCCAGATAGCCGAATTCGTAAGGCATTCGAGATCTAATCGAAAGGCGTGGGTTCGGTCCCCACTCTGGGCGCGTGTTTTTCTTTCTTTCTTTCTCACGTAATTATTAATAAAAAAATAATGTAACGTCACTAATGGTAAAAAATTGTCTAACCATTCCCCTATGCCTTCTTTGGTGTTGTAGACTGCCGGCGTTTGTTTCCGTATTTTCTAACGAGCCCCTCATTTCTAAACCCTATTATCTTGCGAACGCTTAGCGAGGGTCTCGGTTCTGGCAGCCTTGATTCCTAGGTAGCATAAGAGGGTTTCCCGCCAGTTACCCGCTTATAACAGGCTGTAGACGTTCGCGTCACGCACCGGGGGTTGAAAAGAAGGTCCCCTTCTCCCCGTGCAGTCTGAGTGGCGCTGGCTACCACCCTCAAGCGTCAGATACAGTTGTAGTTAACATAAATGCCCCAGAAAGTGAAGCAGAACACAGTCGCCCAGATAGCCGAATTGGTAAGGCATTCGAGATCTTATCGAAGGGCGTGGGTTCGGTCCCCACTCTGGGCGCGTGTTTTTCTTTCTTTCTTTCTCACGTAATTAATAATAAAAAAATACTGTAACGTCACTAACGGTAAAAAATAGTCTAACCATTCCCCTATGCCTTCTCTGGTGTTGTAGACTGCCGGCGTTTGTTTCTGTATTTTCTAACGAGCCCCTCATTTCTAAACCCTATTATCTTGCGAAAGCTTAGCGAGGGTCTCGGTTCTGGCAGCCTTGATGCCGAGGTAGCATAATGGGTTTCCCGCCAGTTACCCGCTTATGACAGGCTGTAGACGTTCGCATCACGCCCCGGGGGTTGAAAAGAAGGTCCCCCTTCTCCCCGTGCAGTCTGAGTGGCGCTGGCTACCACCCTCAAGCGTCAGATACAGTTGTAGTAAATATAAATACCCCAGAAAGTGAAGCAGAACACAGGCGCCCAGATAGCCGAATTGGTAAGGCATTCGAGATCTAATCGAAAGGCGTGGGTTCGGTCATCACTCTGGGCGCGTGTTTTTTTTCTTTCTTTCTCACGTAATTGATAATAAAAAATACTGTAACGTCACTAACGGTAAAAAATAGTCTAACCATTCCCCTATGCCTTCTTTGGTGTTGTAGACTGCCGGCGTTTGTTTCTGTATTTTCTACCGAGCCCCTCATTTCTAAACCCTATTATCTTGCGAAAGCTTAGCGAGGGTCTCGGTTCTGGCAGCTTTGATGCCGAGGTAGCATAAGAGGGTTTTCCGCCATTTACCCGCTTATGACAGGCTGTAGACGTTCGCGTCACTCCCCGGGGGTTGAAAAGAAGGTCCTCTTCTCCCCGTGCAGTCTGAGTGGCGCTGGCTGCCACCCTCAATCGTCAAATACAGTTGCAGTAAATATAAATACCCCAGAAAGTGAAGCAGAACACAGTCGCCCAGATAGCCGAAGTGGTAAGGCATTCGAGATCTAATCGAAAGGCGTGGGTTCGGTCCCCACTCTGGGCGCGTGTTTTTCTTTCTTTCTTTCTCACGTAATTAATAATAAAAAAATAATGTAACGTCACTAACGGTAAAAAATTGTCTAACCATTCCCCTATGCCTTCTTTGGTGTTGTAGACTGCCGGCGTTTGTTTCTGTATTTTCTAACGAGCCCCTCATTTCTAAACCCTATTATCTTGCGAACGCTTAGCGAGGGTCTCGGTTCTGGCAGCCTTGATGCCGAGGTAGCATAAGAGGGTTTCCGCCAGTTACCCGCTTATTACAGGCTGTAGACGTTCGCGTCACGCCCCGGGGGTTGAAAAGAAGGTCCCCTTCTCCCCGTGCAGTCTGAGTGGCGCTGGCTACCACCCTCAAGCGTCAGATACTGTTGTAGTTAACATAAATACCCCAGAAAGTGAAGCAGAACACAATCGCCCAGATAGCCGAATTGGTAAGGCATTCGAGATTTAATCGAAAGGCGTGGGTTCGGTCCCCACTCTGGGCGCGTGTTTTTGTTTCCTTCTTTCTCACGTAATTAATAATAAAAAAATACTGTAACGTCACTAACGGTAAAAAATAGTCTAACCATTCCCCTATGCATTCTTTGGTGTTGTAGACTGCCGGCGTTTGTTTCTGTATTTTCTAACGAGCCCCTCATTTCTAAACCCTATTATCTTGCGAAAGCTTAGCGAGGGTCTCGGTTCTGGCAGCCTTGATGCCGAGGTAGCATAAGAGGGTTTCCCGCCAGTTACCCGCTTATGACAGGCTGTAGACGTTCGCATCACGCCCCGGGGGTTGAAAAGAAGGTCCCCCTTCTCCCCGTGCAGTCTGAGTGGCGCTGGCTACCACCCTCAAGCGTCAGATACAGTTGTACTAAATATAAATACCCCAGAAAGTGAAGCAGAACACAGGCGCCCAGATAGCCGAATTGGTAAGGCATTCGAGATCTAATCGAAAGGCGTGGGTTCGGTCCCCACTCTGGGCGCGTGTTTTTCTTTCATTCTTTCTCACGTAATTAATAATAAGAAAAATCATGTAAAGTCACTAACGGTAAAAAAAAGTCTAACCATTCCCCTATGCCTTCTTTGGCGTTGTAGACTGCCGGCGTTTGTTTCTGTATTTTCTAACGAGCCCCTCATTTCTAAACCCTATTATCTTGCGAAAGCTTAGCGAGGGTCTCGGTTCTGGCAGCCTTGATGCCGAGGTAGCATAAGAGGGTTTCCCGCCGGTTACCCGCTTATGACAGGCTGTAGACGTTCGCGTCACGCCCCGGGGGTTGAAAAGAAGGTCCTCTTCTCCCCGTGCAGTCTGAGTGGCGCTGGCTACCACCCTCAAGCGTAAGATACAGTTGTAGTAAATATAAATACCCCAGAAAGTGAAGCAGAACACAGTCGCCCAGATAGCCGAATTCGTAAGGCATTCGAGATCTAATCGAAAGGCGTGGGTTCGGTCCCCACTCTGGGCGCGTGTTTTTCTTTCTTTCTTTCTCACGTAATTATTAATAAAAAAATAATGTAACGTCACTAACGGTAAAAAATTGTCTAACCATTCCCCTATGCCTTCTTTGGTGTTGTAGACTGCCGGCGTTTCTTTCTGTATTTTCTAACGAGCCCCTCATTTCTAAACCCTATTATCTTGCGAACGCTTAGCGAGGATCTCGGTTCTGGCAGCCTTGATGCCGAGGTAGCATAAGAGGGTTTCCCGCCAGTTACCCGCTTATGACAGGCTGTAGACGCTCGCATCACGCCCCTGGGGTTGAAAAGAAGGTCCCCCTTCTCCCCTTGCAGTCTGAGTGGCGCTGGCTACCACCCTCAAGAGTCAGATACAGTTGTAGTAAATATAAATACCCCAGAAAGTGAAGCGGAACACAGTCGCCCAGATAGCCAAATTGGTAAGGCATTCGAGATCTAATCGAAAGGCGTGGGTTCGGTCCCCACTCTGGGCGCGTGTTTTTCTTTCTTTCTTTCTCACGTAATTAATAATAAAAAAATACTGTAACGTCACTAACGGTAAAAAATAGTCTAACCATTCCCCTATGCCTTCTCTGGTGTTGTAGACTGCCGGCGTTTGTTTCTGTATTTTCTAACGAGCCCCTCATTTCTAAACCCTATTATCTTGCGAAAGCTTAGCGAGGGTCTCGGTTCTGGCAGCCTTGATGCCGAGGTAGCATAATGGGTTTCCCGCCAGTTACCCGCTTATGACAGGCTGTAGACGTTCGCATCACGCCCCGGGGGTTGAAAAGAAGGTCCCCCTTCTCCCCGTGCAGTCTGAGTGGCGCTGGCTACCACCCTCAAGCGTCAGATACAGTTGTAGTAAATATAAATACCCCAGAAAGTGAAGCAGAACACAGGCGCCCAGATAGCCGAATTGGTAAGGCATTCGAGATCTAATCGAAAGGCGTGGGTTCGGTCATCACTCTGGGCGCGTGTTTTTTTTCTTTCTTTCTCACATAATTGATAATAAAAAATACTGTAACGTCACTAACGGTAAAAAATAGTCTAACCATTCCCCTATGCCTTCTTTGGTGTTGTAGACTGCCGGCGTTTGTTTCTGTATTTTCTACCGAGCCCCTCATTTCTAAACCCTATTATCTTGCGAAAGCTTAGCGAGGGTCTCGGTTCTGGCAGCTTTGATGCCGAGGTAGCATAAGAGGGTTTTCCGCCATTTACCCGCTTATGACAGGCTGTAGACGTTCGCGTCACTCCCCGGGGGTTGAAAAGAAGGTCCTCTTCTCCCCGTGCAGTCTGAGTGGCGCTGGCTGCCACCCTCAATCGTCAAATACAGTTGCAGTAAATATAAATACCCCAGAAAGTGAAGCAGAACACAGTCGCCCAGATAGCCGAAGTGGTAAGGCATTCGAGATCTAATCGAAAGGCGTGGGTTCGGTCCCCACTCTGGGCGCGTGTTTTTGTTTCCTTCTTTCTCACGTAATTAATAATAAAAAAATTCTGTAACGTCACTAACGGTAAAAAATAGTCTAACCATTCCCCTATGCATTCTTTGGTGTTGTAGACTACCGGCGTTTGTTTCTGTATTTTCTAACGAGCCCCTCATTTCTAAACCCTATTATCTTGCGAAAGCTTAGCGAGGGTCTCGGTTCTGGCAGCCTTGATGCCGAGGTAGCATAAGAGGGTTTCCCGCCAGTTACCCGCTTATGACAGGCTGTAGACGTTCGCATCACGCCCCGGGGGTTGAAAAGAAGGTCCCCCTTCTCCCCGTGCAGTCTGAGTGGCGCTGGCTACCACCCTCAAGCGTCAGATACAGTTGTACTAAATATAAATACCCTAGAAAGTGAAGCAGAACACAGGCGCCCAGATAGCCGAATTGGTAAGGCATTCGAGATCTAATCGAAAGGCGTGGGTTCGGTCCCCACTCTGGGCGCGTGTTTTTCTTTCATTCTTTCTCACGTAATTAATAATAAGAAAAATCATGTAAAGTCACTAACGGTAAAAAAAAGTCTAACCATTCCCCTATGCCTTCTTTGGCGTTGTAGACTGCCGGCGTTTGTTTTTGTATTTTCTAACGAGCCCCTCATTTCTAAACCCTATTATCTTGCGAAAGCTTAGCGAGGGTCTCGGTTCTGGCAGCTTTGATGCCGAGGTAGCATAAGAGGGTTTTCCGCCATTTACCCGCTTATGACAGGCTGTAGACGTTCGCGTCACTCCCCGGGGGTTGAAAAGAAGGTCCTCTTCTCCCCGTGCAGTCTGAGTGGCGCTGGCTGCCACCCTCAATCGTCAAATACAGTTGTAGTAAATATAAATACCCCAGAAAGTGAAGCAGAACACAGTCGCCCAGATAGCCGAATTGGTAAGGCATTCGAGATCTAATCGAAAGGCGTGGGTTCGGGCCCCACTCTGGGCGCGTGTTTTTCTTTCTTTCTTTCTCACGTAATTAATAATAAAAAAATAGTGTAACGTCACTAACGGTAAAAAATTGTCTAACCATTCCCCTATGCCTTCTTTGGTGTTGTAGACTGCCGGCGTTTGTTTCTGTATTTTCTAACGAGCCCCTCATTTCTAAACCCTATTATCTTGCGAACGCTTAGCGAGGGTCTCGGTTCTGGCAGCCTTGATGCCGAGGTAGCATAAGAGGGTTTCCGCCAGTTACCCGCTTATTACAGGCTGTAGACGTTCGCGTCACGCCCCGGGGGTTGAAAAGAAGGTCCCCTTCTCCCCGTGCAGTCTGAGTGGCGCTGGCTACCACCCTCAAGCGTCAGATACAGTTGTAGTTAACATAAATACCCCAGAAAGTGAAGCAGAACACAATCGCCCAGATAGCCGAATTGGTAAGGCATTCGAGATCTTATCGAAATGCGTGGGTTCGGTCCCCACTCTGGGCGCGTGTTTTTGTTTCCTTCTTTCTCACGTAATTAATAATAAAAAAATACTGTAACGTCACTAACGGTAAAAAATAGTCTAACCATTCCCCTATGCCTTCTTTGGTGTTGTAGACTGCCGGCGTTTGTTTCTGTATTTTCTAACGAGCCCCTCATTTCTAAACCCTATTATCTTGCGAAAGCTTAGCGAGGGTCTCGGTTCTGGCAGCCTTGATGCCGAGGTAGCATAAGAGGGTTTCCCGCCAGTTACCCGCTTATGACAGGCTGTAGACGTTCGCATCACGCCCCGGGGGTTGAAAAGAAGGTCCCCCTTCTCCCCGTGCAGTCTGAGTGGCGCTGGCTACCACCCTCAAGCGTCAGATACAGTTGTACTAAATATAAATACCCCAGAAAGTGAAGCAGAACACAGGCGCCCAGATTGCCGAATTGGTAAGGCATTCGAGATCTAATCGAAAGGCGTGGGTTCGGTCCCCACTCTGGGCGCGTGTTTTTCTTTCATTCTTTCTCACGTAATTAATAATAAGAAAAATCATGTAAAGTCACTAACGGTAAAAAAAAGTCTAACCATTCCCCTATGCCTTCTTTGGCGTTGTAGACTGCCGGCGTTTGTTTTTGTATTTTCTAACGAGCCCCTCATTTCTAAACCCTATTATCTTGCGAAAGCTTAGCGAGGGTCTCGGTTCTGGCAGCCTTGATGCCGAGGTAGCATAAGAGGGATTCCCGCCAGTTACCCGCTTATGACAGGCTGTAGACGTTCGCGTCACGCCCCGGGGGTTGAAAAGAAGGTCCTCTTCTCCCCGTGCAGTCCTAGTGGTGCTGGCTACCACCCTCAAGCGTCAAATACAGTTGTAGTAAATATATATACCCCAGAAAGTGAAGCAGAACACAGTCGCCCAGATAGCCGAATTGGTAAGGCATTCGAGATCTAATCGAAAGGCGTGGGTTCGGTCCCCACTCTGGGCGGGTGTTTTTCTTTCTTTCTTTCTCACGTAATTATTAATAAGAAAAATCATGTAACGTCACTAACGGTAAAAAATAGTCTAACCATTCTCCTATGCCTTTGTTGGCGTTGTAGACTGCCGGCGTTTGTTTCTGTATTTTCTAACGAGCCCCTCATTTCTAAACCCTATTATCTCGCGAAATCTTAGCGAGGGTCTCGGTTCTGGCAGCCTTGATGCCGAGGTAGCATAAGAGGGTTTCCCGCCAGTTCCCCGCTTATGACAGGCTGTAGACGTTCGCGTCACGCCCCGGGGTTTGAAAAGAAGGTCCCCTTCTCCCCGTGCAGTCTGAGTGGGGCTGGATAACACCCTCAAGCATCAGATCCAGTTGTAGTAAATGTAAATACTCTAGAAAGTGAAGCAGAACACAGTCGCCCAGATAGCCGAATTGGTAAGGCATTCGAGATCTAATCGAAAGGCGTGGGTTCGGTCCCCACTCTGGGCGCGTGTTTTTCTTTCTTTCTTTCTCACGTAATTAATAATAAAAAAATAATGTAACGTCACTAACGGTAAAAAATAGTCTAACCATTCCCCTATGCCTTCTTTGGCGTTGTAGACTGCCAGCGTTTGTTTCTGTATTTTCTAACGAGCCCCTCATTTCTAAACCCTATTATCTTGCGAAAGCTTAGCGAGGGTCACAGTTCTGCCAGCCTTGATGCCGAGGTAGCATAAGAGGGTTTCCCGCCAGTTACCCGCTTATGACAGGCTGTAGACGTTCGCGTCACGCCCCCGGGGTTGAAAAGAAGGTCCCCTTCTCCCCGTGCAGTCTGAGTGGCGCTGGATACCACCCTCAAGCGTCAGATCCAGTTTTAGTAAATGTAAATACTCCAGAAAGTGAAGCAGAACACAGTCGTCCAGATAGCCGAATTGGTAGGGCATTCGACATCTAAACGAAAGGCGTGGGTTCGGTCCCCACTCTGGGCGCGTGTTTTTTTTTTCTTTCTTTCTCACGTAATTAATAATTAAAAAATACTGTAACGTCACTAACGGTAAAAAACAGTCTAACCATTCCCCTATGCCTTCTTTGGCGTTGTAGACTGCCGGCGTTTGTTTCTGTCTTTTCTAACGAGCCCCTCATTTCTAAACCCTATTATCTTGCGAAAGCTTAGCAAGAGTCTCGGTTCTGGCAGCCTTGATGCCGAGGTAGCATAAGAGGGTTTCCCGCCAGTTACCCGCTTATGACAGGCTCTAGACGTTCGCGTCACGCCCCGGGGGTTGAAAAGAAGGTCCCCTTCTCCCCGTGCAGTCTGAGTGGCGGTGGCTACCACCCTCAAGCGTCAGATACAGTTGTAGTAAATATAAATACCCCAGAAAGTGAAGCAGAACACAGTCGCCCAGATAGCCGAATTGGTAAGGCATTCGAGATCTAATCGAAAGGCGTGGGTTCAGTCCCCACTCTGGGCGCGTGTTTTTCTTTCTTTCTTTCTCACGTAATAATTAATAAAAAAATAATGTAACGTCACTAACGGTAAAAAATAGTCTAACCATTCCCCTATGCCTTCTTTGGCGTTGTAGACTGCCGGCGTTTGTGTCTGTATATATATATATATATATATATATATATATATATATATATATATATATATATATATATATATAAATATAGATAGATATATAAATTTAGAATCACCATAGAACGTTCGCCTTCCAAGAATATATGACCCACAAAACAAGACAACGACTTTATGAAGCCTGCCTGTCACTAGAATCAAAGGTTTGAATATCAATTTAAATCTCTCTTCTGTTAAAAAACATGTTAGGTAGTAGGGTGAACAATCTCCTTTATTGGGCTGAGTTTATTATCCTTTATTCAGTTAACGAAACAATCCATGATTCATTACACCTTTGTTGCCATAATTTCAAACATGATTTTTTTAAGTTAGTTTAAAAAAAATGAGTCGATGTTTGCTTTTCGAGTCTGGTGCGATTTCCATGAGGGATATTTCGCAAATGCCGGGAGGAACACGATTTTTTATCTCCGCAAACCAATGACATTTCTGCGACGTCCGAAGAAGATTTAATGTCAATGTTTTGGAAGTTAGTGTTGTGACCGTGAAATGTACATGCCCTTTTTCATGAAACTTCTTCGAAGGGGGTAGTACTGAATTTTCAGAAGCTATTTAACATATGTTGAAGAAGTATTTTAGACGTTACTTTGTTTTTCTTTTACCGCGCTTTCCAGAAATATGTCCCTAACTTAAAATGCCGTGGTTATTGTTGTTTTTTGCTCTATACAGCCGTTTATTCGTCAAACTTCCCTCATCTACTTCTTATATTTTTGGTAAAACTCCCAATAGACGTACCCATGTTCTGTAACTTCAAGACTTATAATTCAATATATTAGGAAATTGATACCACAGCTCTGCTTTTTCCAGAAATTGGAAGGCGGAGGGTGGTATAAATTTTTTAAAATAAATTCTGCTCCCCTAAAAAATTTGAGGCTCTTAGCCACCATTACTTTTTTATTGCTATTTCACTTGGTCGTATAACCTGCCCTGATTGTACCAACACCGGCCTTAAAAATCACCTAGAATAATGCGCAGCAATATTTTACCTCAAATGTAAATTATAAAATATGTGTTTAACATACAGGGGCTGTCTCGAAACTCATCGTATGTTATTTTTTTGCAAAAATCTGAATGGCGTGCTTGAAATTCGCAAACCCACCCACCCGAAGCTGCAGCAGGAAAACAGCTGCGAACCCATCGTAGAAAAACGACAACTGAATCAGTTTTCCTATTCATCGTCCTCACATTTTGATCAACAACCCACCAGGTACACTCATTACGAGGGCCTCTCCTATGGACCTTCAACCGCTCCTGTCTCGCGCAGCTCGAGTAGACTCTTTCTCACGGAAATTCCTTATTACTTTCTTTTTTCGAGTAATTGTTCTTCCCCTTTCTACGCCTCTGAATATCAACTGTCTCCCCCTGGTATTCCCCCCGTTGTCATTTCGCTTAACGGCGTGTCTTCTCCAAGTCTCTTTCTTTTTATCTCTTTTGAACTACGGTATCGTCTACTATATTAGACTCCGTGATTTATGAACCTTTTTTCTCTATGTTATCTTTGAAGTCGTTTAGTAAGGCACAACTGTATATGTAATCACGAGAAGGATGCAATGAATGTATATTTTTGTTTTCACTAAGACAACAATCCTAATTAGATACTTTTTCTGAGTATTTCCCGATTGTACTTAAGGCCATGTAAAGTCTGACCATGATTTCCTTCACCTCGTTAGAAAGAGCACACAGAACTTGATCAAGGTGGTTTAGTTTTCAACTTCCCCTACAATTACCATACTTACGCTGAACATGCCGCATTCGGCATTTCAATTTACCAATACTATAAATTCATTCATGAGTATTGTTATCCCCACGGCGTTGCTTTCTCAATTTACTTCCTGATGCATTTCTAGTAGGTGTGCTGCGGATAGCTTAGCAAGACTACGCCGTCTGCGAAACTCAAATATCTCAAAGTTTCCCCTATAGTACGGAATCCTAAATTTTCCTGGTAAAGCTTCCTGAATAATCACCCTAGAGACAACATGCTGTGAACAGGTTTGGATAGATGCTATCACACAGTCTTACCCTGTCAAGGATAAGGAATTGGTCGCTTCGCTTGTGAACGTTTATCTTGCCCCTACATCCTTTTCCATATAATCCAGGACCATTATGTAGGTCTCCTCTGTACCCCGGTCTTGCTATGGTTCTAACTCTGCTGCAGTGCTCACTGAATGTAGTGCTTTGTGTAGTCTGTGAAGGCATGTGACTGCGTTAATTATTCTCTGCGAATTTTTCTGTAACTTTATTGACGATGTGGGTATGATCTGGTTATAAGTATCTTTTCCAAAGCCCAGCCCAGGGATTCATCCAGCACAACACGTGAGCAAGAGCAGTTGCGCATAAGGCATTTTCGTAAAAAGACGAAACCAACTCGATTACATTTCATTTTAACTGCTTAAATAAAAATTAAAGATTATAAACTGCGTTCAGTGTGCATACTAAAAAAGCCTTATTAACCAACACCTGGATCACGTGTTGTGCTTGGTTGAGCTCTGAGACAGGTAATGGCGGTTGGTGGCCTTGCCGTAGACGCGGTCAAAAATTGCCGATGGCGTTACATTCGGCCAGGAATCATGCGGGCTCACGAACACCCACGGTATTGCCCAAACTGACTAATTGGCAACCCACCATGAAGGCCTGAAGGGAGATGCCGAATATTGTAGTGCAATTCGCCAGCTGGAAAAAGCGTTACCTTTTCATTGAGAAAGCCAAAAAGAAAAACCTAACGCCGCAGTACCTTGGGTACGCATCAAACCTCCGAATGTTTGTGAACGAACTTTCTCCGGATATGAAAGGGTTACTCGGTGCTGCTAATGCAAAGCGAAAGGAAATAAAGTTGAAATACGGCTGTGTCAAAAAACGGAAACATTCATGTGCGCAAGGAAGATAAATTGCCCATTGCGTCCATCAATCATGTGGATGACCTGGCTGTTATTGTGTAGAACTGTTGTGGGCATGTTACGTGTGTTCCTAGCTTGAATGAGGTCATAGGGATTCAGCGATCGGATATTTAACAGTTAGTAAGCACGATACCAAAAGCTATGTCTTTTTTCCTAATGTTGTTTTTCTCTAACAAGCAGCAATAGAGATTTTTATAGACTTACAAAAGCCTCCCCCTTATAAATTACTTAATCCTTCTGTCCAAATATATGTGCATGCGGTGAGGGGAGTAGCCTACAATTTGTTTAAAAGCTCTTTTGGGCAGAGAAGAAAATATAGAAATAAAAACGGCTTTACATCGTCTATCCAAGGTATTGAAGCTGGTGTGCCACAACCCTAGGGAACAAATGTGGCCGTAAAATACTCCCCTAGGAGCGTTTTACTGCCACTTTTGTCCTCTATATACATTATTCATACTGTAAATTGCACTAATGATGCCACGTTTCTGACTTACGCCGACGACACTACAGTTTTTGCTACAGGCACATCGGAAAAAGAATTCGAGGTACAAAGAAATAAAATTTTTTTGACTTATAGACTTGGGCCGGCGCGAACTACCTACGCAAAATTACAAAAAAACGAGGTTGTCTTGCATTCCAGTAAAGGAAAACGAGTAGCTCCAATAAGTGTAAACTTAGGCCGTACGCTGATAGAGATCTTCGATTCTGTAAAAAATTGTGGGGGGATTTTTTTTCACAACATATAAGTGGAACGAGCACAATATATATGGGTAGGGAAAAGCGTATTTGTCCTGTAAAAGTGGAGATTCTATTGTACAACTCCTTAGTATTCTCGTTGTTTCCTTGCTGCAGCCTTGTGGGGTGCAAGACGGGCGTGTCAAATTTGACAAAACTACATCTTTTACAAAAAAGAGCTGTTCATTACATAGCTAATGCTCACTTCCTTCATCCCACTAAAATTCCTTGTTTGAAGTATGACATCCTTTCAGTGGACTTCTTATATAATTATAGACCGTTTTTAACCTACAAACGATTTGTACAGTGCAATAAAAACATTTTACACCCACTAGCTAAACTACGATAAAATACCCGTGTTCGACAAACACCTCGCACGGAGAGATCGATAATTCTAACGCAACACGCTTACTATATTCAAAAATCTTTCGGATACGCATTGCATATTTTGGTAAATAGGATAGTTAAAGAAAACTTTGACCATATACATAAAGCAAATCTTAACATTAGATGGTTTTCAGAGCAGAAGTTGGGGATTTCGGACTTTTTTATGGTATTGTTGTTTAATATGGTATGGTTGTTGTTATTTTTGTTGTTTTTATGTGAAAGAATTTATTTCTGTGTTACATCAGCAAGTGGTAGTGTGCAAAATCTTTTTTTTTTCAATTGTACGTGTCAGTTCAAACTCTATCCGCTAAGCTGTCAACGAACTGGGGGTCGGGGCCCCGCCAAGCTGTTCAAACTGCATTTTTTCTCGCCTCCTCCTCTAAAAAAAAGAAAGAAACATGGAATGAATGAATCAATATGTGGTTTGGCTTTGAGTCTCTTAGGCGTTTGCTTCAAGCAGAGAACTCGCCCAGGACGACCAACCTTTTGCATCCGACTTGTCTCGTCTAATCCGCTTCCTTCCTCCTTCCTCCTGGTTCTCGTTTCACGTTTTCTTAACAACGCGCTCTTGGCGGAACCCAGAATGAGAACTGTGTCGTTTTCACTTTTAATGCGACGCTGACTGCTTGCTCGAACAAAGCCCGTTCACATGTACCCCAACCCGAAGGAGTGTTTTGGAAAAAGCAATTTCTTTGAGAATATTTTTGGCCCTCATACTATAGTGTCCACTCATTTCAAATCCCCTGCACCACCGCTCACTAACATCACGAACACACTTGCCCTGCAAAGTGCAATAAAAGCACTCAACGAGTAAACACAAAACCAACCCCCAGACGTCATGTATGAAAAAATTACCAAAACTGCTATAGTGCTTGGCAAACAGTGTGCAACACAAGAACCATAGAATCCATAACATAAATTCCAGCTACTTAGCAATACTAAAACCCCGCTGGCAGTTTTAAATGGCCTGTGACAAAAGAACCGCCTAAGCTGCGATACAATGAGGCTTTACAATGCTCAATACCAAAGCCTTCGTTGAGAATCTGATGTTTTGAAAACAGCAAGATATAACATTCTCGTTTTCGCAGCTATTCCTTCAATCCCAGTTTCCAAAAACCGCTACACCAGTTCATTTTACTAATACCTTTACTCTTATAATTTTACAAACATTACCAACATCGAAAACAAAAACTACCACGGACAACGATTTTCTTCGGTTATTTCTACCGAACCGCCACTGTACGCATCGGCCATCTGCGTTCCGACACTTTTTCAGCAATTCCCCAAGGAATACGTCAAGGCTCGGTTATTTCACCCCTACTCTTCAACATTGCCATGAAGGACCTCCCACCCCTGCTCCAAGACATTCCGCCTCTCCAACACGCTTTCTATGCGGACGACCTCACGCTACGGACACCCACAGGATCAATCCGAGATCAAGAAGAGGCACTTCAAATGGCATTTGACACCGCCCAACGATATCTCCAATCCAGAGGACTGGAGTGCGCCCCCGAAATGTCCGGTTTACTTACGCTCAGCAAAAGAGCTACCCACAAGACCGCACACAGAATACCAGAACCAGAATTATACATAAATATTCACCCTGTTCCTAATGTCCCTTACCTTCGGATATTGGGCCTCATTACACCTAGAGACGGATCTGGCTTACAAGCCCTACCACCATTACAGCGTACACTCAACCAGCTCAAGCGCATCAACCGCCGCGTCTCCAATCGTTGCTTCGGACTTCGTGAACACGCCACCCTACGCATGGTCCAAGCCATTCTCATCAGCAGGATAGCGTGTGGCACGCCATACCTGGCCCTCAGACGACAAGAAATACGGAAACTTGATGCCATCATACGACATGCCTACAAGACCGCTATTGGGCTCCCAATCAGCACGGCAACCAAAAAACGTTTGCAACTACGGGTCCACAACACCTCGGAGGAAATACAAGAGGCCCACCACGCATCTCTAATACGCCGACTACAGATAACGCCCACGGGAAGAGCAACACTTCTCCGTCTACACTATAACGTCCCATCACGACAAGATGAGAAAATTCGAATCCCAGTAGACATTCGGCAACACATCCGCGTAGCCCCCATACGCCGAAATATGAACCCGGGTTTCAACAAACAGCGGCGCACTGCACGAGCTCGCTTGATTAATAAGGACAATCACCACTTACCATGCACTCTATACACAGATGCATCGCCTCATGTGCCTCTGCATGTGCCTCATCAGAAAGCACATGCAGCCTGTGTCGTTAGCACGCAAGGCACAGAACCAGCAGCAGCGACCATTTCCATCGAGACTGCTGAGGAGTGTGCCATCACCCGTGCTGCTACAACAGGCGAGAAATTTCTTACAGTTATAACCGATTCACAGACCGCCTGCTGAAACTTTCTAATTGGCCGCATCTCTCAACCAGCACTGCACCTTCTTCGCCAACTAAAAAGACTACCAGAAATTAACATATTCTGGTCACCCGGCCACCAGTCCCTCGAAGAGAACGAGGCGGCACACGCCGCTGCCCGTGCTCATATAAACCGGGCCGTTACCTCATAGGGAGAAAACAACGACCGAAGCGCCTCAAAGCCAGCGCCAATCCATACATACAACGAAATCTTATCTCACTACAATAAACGACCGTCGCCGCTTCCAGCTACCTCATGCACAATTAACACGTGATGAAGAAACCACTTTCCGGCACCTCCAAACAAATTTGTATCCCCATAACACCCAACTGAACGCTATGTACCCCACCCAATACTTTGCCACCTGTAACTTTTGCCCTGTTGCTGGCACCCTATACCACGTGGTATGGGAGTGCAAACAGACTCCCACTCTAACCCCAATTACCAATCCTAGATATGAGCAGTGGGTGGAGTAGCTGACCATCTCCGACCTCTAGGACCAGCGCCGACTGGTGGAACGGGCCCGGACGGCCATCCAGCTCCAAGGCATCTTGGAATAAGGATGCCTCTCACTGGGTGGAGGCCCTAAGAAGATCCTCCTGCTCATTATTAAAATAAATGTTTGTCTCTCTCTCTCTCTCGGACGTGTATTTAATCTTCTTATTCCCGTTGCCAGTGACGCCGATTCCGTTTTTTTCTACCCAGTTTGAACACGGGCATTTTCATTTCAGCCTTTTTTTACCGCTTCTATTCGGCACCGTTTGCTTCCTGACCTGTTTGTACCCAGGAATGCATTTTTCTGTTATTTCTGCTGTGCATAATTCACGGGCCATTACCCAATGGTCTCTTCTGTGCTAACAACTTTTTGATTTCACCTTGACCATTCCCTTCGCGGCTTGGTTTGTTTTTGTACTCGCAGACGCTAGACAATTTTTCTACGCGCACACGGTAGTGCACACGAACACTTGGCTATTAAAGAAAAGTCAAGCCACCTTATCTAATTTGCCGATGAACAGCACCTTGACGTCGTTTGCTGTATTCCTAATAAAATTATCTTCAGGCGGCCGGTCCGCGCCCGGTTTGGCTATCTGCTTGAAACTCCGTCCCGTTCACAATCTAGCGTGTTGGACGCACCTTAACCTCAGCTTGCGGCAGTTAAAACTTTTTTCTCCTATATTGCACGGGCTTTTATTACAGGCCAGGATCAGAATGCCTTGTCTCTTGCGCACCTCGATTTAGGCACTTTAGCGAAATTTTTTTGCGAAACGACTGTATAGTGCAGTGATTTGTAAATCTAGTTCTAGGAATGCCACTTTTAATTTTTTTTTCGCCAGCTTTACCATCTTGTCGAGAACATCCAATTAGAACTCGGGACTCCGACGCTTAGCATTTATTATTAGTTGACTTTCTTGTCGTACAGCATTAGCCTCCTTTTTGGCCCATTCCCTGAGCCCATTGCCGGCCACACTCAGCTTTTCGCCAACCGCTACAAATTTTTGTAGGTCCACATCTGCCGCCAAATGCTCCCCTCCCCACAAGAAATGTTCCCTCCTCAACTCTCTGTCAATTCTTCAGAGAGCCTTTTTGCGGGTGCTATTTTTCGGGATACACATTGGTTTCGAGATGACAGAGCTCAGTATAAAACTGGGGAAAGGTGTGCGGACGACCGACACAAAAAATGTTTTTAACGGTACAGATTACAAAAAAAACTACACAGAATGTAGAAAATGCGGGCCAGTCCCCCCTGTGAAGCTGGTAGTAATACGCAACAGTAAATGTCACCTACAACGATTACCCATGACACGTCACCTTAATTTTCACACGTTGCTCTAAAAAGATTTAAACTAGACACAATTAAAAGCACGTAAACGCAGCCCTTATTACTTCAAAGAGATATTCGTTTCTATGGTTAAATCAATGCATTCTTTATGAACGGTGCATTATTAAGTCGTGTTGTTGTAGCAAATGATTGGGAAGTCTTCTTTTATAAAATTAACAGAAGCTCCAATCCGGTGAAAGAGAATCTCAATTCTTCGTTTCTAACGCTGCCGACGGAGGCGACGAGATCGGCATCAGAGACAGAGTAGAAGTTACAAGTCGGGCATTGATATGATCTTCATTTATTTTTACACCTCCTAGTGCATCTGCAAGGTGCGCACATGCCCGCTACACGTGGCGTGGGTGGAGCCCAAAGTGGCTCGCGCGTGAAGCTAACACATGAAATTCAGCAAGAACACAGGGGGTAAAAACACAGAGATGCCCGGTGAGTGCACCGTCTGTCCCCCACGTCTCCGCTTGAGTTCGTAGCACAATCGGTAAGACAACGGGGTCTCCCTTCGTACCTGTGTTCGTTAAAGTTTCAATTCTTGGCGGTGCCAACAACTTTTTTTTAATTGTTTCCGGAAGTTTTCTGTTGACCCTAACAGTCCCGAGAGAACCCACGGTGGTTCGGGTACCACAGCTTCGCTTTAAAAACTAAATAATCAGTCTAGTTCCTAACCAAAAAAGTTCAATGTACCAATGTTCGGGAGAACATATGAGATCGACGGCTTTGGTGTGATGGAGCAGACGCTCTTGCACTGTTTTTCTACCGTTGCGTGTCATCGCAAAGAGGTGAAGCTGCTCATTGGCCAGTGAGATTACAGAAAAGGTAGGATTTTAATGTCTGAAGGCTAAACAACTGCAACAATATTGCCGCAAACCATGCATTGGGTTTGTTTATTTGTGTTTTGCTTTTACCGCCCGGCTGCGCCGGTCTGTGTTATCTCCGTGCCAAGGGAAGCGCGTGTTCCATTCTTTCTTTCTGTGCCGCATGTGTTATCTGTTCAGATAGGGAGAGCATTCCGATATAACGTGAACATCCCGGAATAATCTTCTTGCATCTACAATGTTCTCGATGCGAATCGACGGTTCCAGAACAACGCGCGCCGAAAGATAAAAAGCCTGCAGAGCAGACGCCGGGGCATTCGATTCTGCGACGCTCGCCGACGCACGTACGTCACTTGGTTGACCACTGCTTCGCCGCCTCTGTATTCTTTTCAGTTGTTAGGGGAGCACAAGTTCGCTCCAATAAACTTGTTTCTTCTCCAAACAACTGCTTCGTCCTTGGCTACGTGACATCTGGTGGAGGTGCGGGGTACGCACCCTTCATGCCCACTACAACCTCTGGAAGCCGCCAAGCCAGTCCAACAAGAGCCAGCCTCCGCGTGCAAGATTTACCACCCGAGTTCGGTCTACTACCGGAAAAGACGAAGAAGAAAAACGTCGCTACCAGCACCATGCTCAACCAAGCCAATCCTCCTGTCGTTCTGCAGCAGCCACGGGAACCGCCATCATTCCGAGGAGCCCTCGCAGAAGACCCAGAAGAATGGTTGGAGAAACTGGAGCGCGTCCGGAAATTCAACAGGTGGGACGACGCAGAAACGTTCCGGCACGTTTTCTTTTACTTGGAAGATTCGGCTCGCACTTGGTTCGAGAACCACGAGAGCTCCTTGACAAACTGGGCTCAGTTCAAAAGCGAGTTCACTAAGACCTTCACTACCGTCGTGCGGAAAGAAAGAGCCGCTCTTTTGTTGGAAACACGCACACAACACCCCAACGAAGGTGTCGTGATCTTCGTTGAGGAGATGAAGCAGCTATTTCGCCGCGCGGACCCCGAAATGACGGAAGAAAAGAAGTTGCGCTTCTTAATGCGCGGAGTGAAGGAGGAACTGTTTGCTGGACTTGTCCGAAATCCGCCCAAAACCGTCGCCGAATTCGTGACCGAAGCCAGCACCATTGAAAAAGCCCTCGAAATGCGTGCTAAGCAGTATGACCGCAACTTTGTTGGCGCGGCCAATGAGAACGACTTTGGCAGCACGCGGATCCCGGCCGACAGCCTACGCGAGACTATCCGCGCAATAGTGAGAGAGGAGCTGCGGAAACTTCTCCCAACGCCGCCGCATCCCCAAGTCGCTTCCCTCACCGACGTGATTAGAGAAGAAGTGCAACAAGCGTTGGGAACTTCTACGCCATCCGAGGTACCCCGAGAGCCACAAGCCATGACATACTCCGCGGCTGTTCGTCGACCCCACCCTGCTCCAACACGCCGCCAAGAGGCCCCGCCGTACCGCCGCCCACTGTCACCCGCCCGACCCCCGGTAGCCCGAAACCAGACGCCGAGGAAGACGGACGTATGGCGAACTCCCGATAACCGTCCTCTGTGCTACCACTGCGGAGAGGCCGACCACATTTACCGTCGCTGCCCATACAAGAGACTCGGACTGCGTGGTTTCTCCGTCGACGCACCTCGCCCTCTCCCTGGCCAACGACCACGTGAGATCGACGAGTATCTATCTGAAACCAGCCGTGGCCCAGCGCGTTTCAACCGTTCGCCGTCGCCCCACCCATTCCAATCGCCGAACCGCCGTAGCAACGCTGACTTCGCCCGTGGAAGGTCCCCCAGCCCACGCGGGGGAAACTAAAAGCAGCAACTTCTGGAGGTGAAGTTGCTCTACGGCGAAAAACCGGAAACCCTCCAACGACGCAAGGACGCGCCGAAGACAGTGATTCACGACATGCCCTCATCCCGACGACCCGACCTAACCCTGATGAGACTCCCGAACACGACGACAGCTATACGCCGCGACGCTTACCCGACCTGACCGAGACGTCCGCTGAGAAGACATGGACAACGACGACGCACAGTGCCCCACCGTCAACACGCACAAGCCGAGATGCGACGCCCCGACGCACCCGGAACTCGAGGAAGGCGGCATCCGACGTCAAGGTGTCCATCGACGGTTTTGATGTAGTCGCCCTCGTAGACACGGGAGCCGACTACTCCTTAATGAGCGGACCATTTGCGTCTAAGCTGAAGAAAGTTATGACCAGATGGGACGGTCCGCACATACGCACAGCAGGAGGCCACATCGTGACGCCAAGTGGAACGTGCACATCGCGCGTCACCATAGATGGCACGACGTACCCTGCAGTGTTCGTCGTTTTGCCCAACTGCTCCCGCGACGTAATTCTCGGAATGGACTTTTTGACAGACAACGGCGCAATAATCGATCTCCAGACGAAGTCGATAACTTTTTCCTCCGACCACTCCATGACGCCAGAATCGAACCCCGAACACCGTGCAGCTGTAAGGATCGCCGATGATCACGTCACCCTGCCACCCCGCGCAAGCTTGATGATCACCGTCTACTGTGAAGGTGCTGCTCCCGACGTCGACGCTATCGTGGAGAGTGACCGAAGGTTGCTTCTTGACCGCGGTGTGTCTGTCGCAAGAGGCATTGCGCGGTTTAAGCATCGCAAATCCCACGTTTTGGTCACCAATTTCACCGAGGAGTACCAGCATTTAAACAAGGGCGCTGCAATTGCGTTCCTCGAAGAAACGCAACTAGCAAGTGACGTGATAGCAGTCGCCGACTTTGAACGCGCACCCGACGATACCTTCAAGCTTCCGCACCCCTTCGACGTGAATCCGGCGCTACCGCAAGAAGAAAGGAACAAGTTATTGGCTTTGCTGCGTCGCTACAGCGAGTGTTTTTCGTCGAACTCAAAGTTACGTCAAACACCTCTGGCGAAGCACCGGATAATAACCGAGGATGGAGCCCGACCTACCCGACAGTCACCGTACCGCGTCTCTTCCCACGAGCGCGAAGCCATCCGGACTCAAGTCGACGACATGCTCAACGACGACATTATACAGCCATCGAAAAGTCCGTGGGCTGCGCCGGTCGTACTCGTGAAGAAAAAAGACGGCACACTGAGGTTCTGCGTTGACTACCGGCGATTGAACAAGATCACCAAAAAGGACGTGTACCCCCTGCCACGAATCGACGACGCCCTCGACCACCTCTGCCATGCGAGGTACTTCTCATCGATGGACCTGAAGACCGGCTACTGGCAAATTGAAGTGGACGAGAGAGATCGAGAGAAGACTGCATTCATAACCCCGGACGGCCTATACGAGTTCAAGGTAATGCCGTTTGGGCTATGCACGGCACCAGCAACGTTCCAAAGAGTCATGGACACTGTGCTAGCTGGCCTGAAGTGGCACACCTGCCTCGTATACCTCGACGACGTTGTGGTATTCTCCCGGACTTTCGACGAACACCTCGCAAGGTTGCAGTCAGTACTCGAGGCCATCCGTACGTCGGGGTTAACGCTGAAGCCTGAAAAGTGCCGCTTCGCGTACGAGGAACTGAAGTTTTTGGGCCATGTCGTCAACGCCGCGGGAGTCCTGCCTGACCCGGCGAAAACTTCAGCCATAGCGAACTTCCCAAGGCCGAAAGATAAGAAGGGCGTGCGCAGATTTCTTGGACTGTGCGCATACTACCGGCGCTTCGTCGCAAACTTCGCACGCATTGCAGAGCCGCTCACGCGCTTGACGAAAGATAGCACCGCTTTCAGCTGGGAAGACGACCAAGAAAAGGCATTCTGCGAGCTGCAAAAACACCTGCAAAGCCCGCCCGTGCTCGCTCATTTCGACGACAACGCCGAAACGGAAATACACACGGACGCCAGTGATATAGGCTTGGGTGCCGTCCTTGTCCAAAAACAAAGCGGGTGCGAAAACGTAATCGCCTATGCCAGCCGTGGTCTGTCGAAGGAGGAGAAAAACTACTCTGCCTCCGAAAAAGAGTGCCTGGCTATTATATGGGCCATTTCAAAATTTCGCCCATACGTGTATGGCAGACCGTTCAAGGTTGTAACAGACCACCATGCGCTGTGTTGGCTCGCCAATTTGAAGGACCCCTCTGGCCGTCTTGGGCGGTGGAGTTTGCGCCTGCAAGAGTTCGACATTACAATCGTCTACAAATCCGGCAGGAAACACTCCGACGCCGACTGCCTGTCCCGCGCCCCTGTCGACCCACCGCCACAAGACTCCGATGAAGACAGTGCGTTCTTCGGGGTTGTTACGGAGAGCGACCTAGCCGCCCAGCAGCGTGCCGACCCCGACTTGCGAGTAATGATCGACTACCTCGAAGGACGAAACGTCGCCGTGCCTAGAGCGTTCAAGCGTAACTTACCAGCATTCAGCCTCAGAAACTCGGTCCTCGTGAAGAAGAATTTCAGCCCCGGAACAAGAATGAATTATCTACTTGTCATCCCCGCAGACCTTCGTGACGAAATTTTGGAAGCGTCCCACGACGACCCGTCTTCCGGACATCTCGGCAGAGCTCGCACTATTGCAAAAATTGAGGCGAAGTACTTCTGGCCCCGCCTTACATCCGACGTCACCCACTACGTTCGGAGTTGCCGGGACTGCCAGCGACGAAAAACACTGCCGACAAGACGCGCCGGACTTCTACAACCGATCGCCGTCCCGCGGAGGCCCTTTCAACAAATTGGAATGGACCTTCTAGGCCCGTTCCCGACGTCACGATCGGAGAACAAGTGGATTGTCGTAGCGACAGACTACATGACGCGCTACGCAGAGACCGCCGCTCTTCCGCGGGGGACTGCACAAGAAGTCGCCAAGTTCTTTATAAACCAAGTTGTGCTGCGACATGGAGCCCCTGAAGTCCTAATCACGGACCGCGGGACGGCCTTTACCGCGGAGCTGATGCAAGGAATCTTACGCTACAGCAACACGGATCACCGAAGAACGACGGCGTACCACCCCCAAACGAACGGACTAACAGAACGTCTGAACAAGACAATTGCGGATATGCTGTCCATGTACGTCGACGTTGAACATAAGACTTGGGACGAAGTCCTCCCGTATGTCACGTTTGCGTACAATACAGCGACGCAGGAAACTACGCAGATGACACCGTTCGAGCTTGTCTACGGAAGACGACCGACTACGATGCTCGACGCCATGCTTCCGCATGTAGAAGACGACGGCCTCAACGCCGACGTCCAAGGATACCTTCAACGTGCGGAGGAGGCCCGCCAGCTCGCTCGA
The DNA here is from genome assembly GCF_048455015.1 of Haemaphysalis longicornis. NCBI lineage: Eukaryota > Metazoa > Arthropoda > Arachnida > Ixodida > Ixodidae > Haemaphysalis > Haemaphysalis longicornis. The sequence goes on along the minus strand of NW_027526407.1, from coordinate 8,775,743 downwards.
GTTCGTATAAGGGACCAGCAGCTGGTGGATGCCGGCCGCTACAACCTCCGACGCCGAGACGCCGAGTACCAACCAGGGGATCGTGTGTGGGTTTGGACTCCCATCCGACGACGCGGACTGAGCGAGAAACTTCTGCGACGGTATTTCGGACCCTACCAGATTCTGCGACGTGTTGGCCAACTTACCTACGAAGTGATCCCCGATCGTGACTCCGGCACATCACGACGACGTACGCGGCCCGAAGTCGTCCACGTGGTTCGCTTAAAACCTTTCTACGAACGATGACGAACTTTTATTTTCATTTTCGGACTGTCGCTTATGTTAGCATCGGGTCGATGCACTCTTAGAGGGGGGGTAATGCCGCGAACCATGCATTGGGTTTGTTTATTTGTGTTTTGCTTTTACCGCCCGGCTGCGCCGGTCTGTGTTATCTCCGTGCCAAGGGAAGCGCGTGTTCCATTCTTTCTTTCTGTGCCGCATGTGTTATCTGTTCAGATAGGGAGAGCATTCCGATCTAACGTGAACATCCCGGAATAATCTTCTTGCATCTACAATGTTCTCGATGCGAATCGACGGTTCCAGAACCACGCGCGCCGAAAGATAAAAAGCCTGCAGAGCAGACGCCGGGGCATTCGATTCTGCGACGCTCGCCGACGCACGTACGTCACTTTGTTGACCACTGCTTCGCCGCCTCTGTATTCTTTTCAGTTGTTAGGGGAGCACAAGTTCGCTCCAATAAACTTGTTTCTTCTCCAAACAACTGCTTCGTCCTTGGCTACGTGACAATATATTGATTGATTGTAGGGTTTAACGCGCCGACGCAACGCAGGCGATGAGGCGCGCCGTAGTGGAGGGCTCCGGATTAATTTCGACCACCTGGGGATCTTTACCGTGCGCCGAAATCTCGTACACACGGGCATTTTTGCTTTTCGCCTCCATCAGAAAAGCCACCGGCGTGGCCGGGAATCGAACCCGCGACCTCCTGCTCAGCGGCGCAACGCCTTAGCCACTGAGCCACCACGGCGGGCAATGCAACAAGGTATAGGAAGGGGGCACATCCCTGTTGCTGCGTCATGAGCTTCATTTTTTATTACTGGCGGCTTGCTCGTTCGCTAAACAGCTCGTCTTCAGAGCGGGAAACCGTCATACAAGCTGATTTTTAGGAACACTGTACCGGTGATTGGGGCACAAAGGTGACTACGTATTGCGCTGCTCGCAAAGCTATGCAAAACCAATTTACAAAATACCACGCTCATACACAAATTATGCGGGTATATTTGCTGACAGAGAGAAAGAAAAATTTGTTACTGTACATGTGAAAGAAGGTTTAGGAATGGCTGAGTAACTTGTGTTTTTAAGCTACGGCTGCTGACGGTGGGGAAGGGAGGGGAGCTTCTGAAATACTTCCTGCTGCGTAATATTGGAGAGAGGAAGCTCCTTCCCATGCGCCTACGGAGAAATTCCAAAGCAGATAAAAATGTCAATAATAATTTCTCGCATGAGCTTCGACCGGCTTCTTTTTGTTATACCGTGTTTGCGCCCGTTTATTCTCCGTCATTTCTCAGTGAACTACGTAAACAAGAATACTGCGCACAAGAATACTGCATCAGTGTTCTCCGCAACTCAAGTGCCCCTGTCCTTCCCAAGTTCCATCATGTTCACGTGTCACAGACTATTATACCACGTTTTCCATTTCGCAGTTTCGTAAATCATAGATACTGAAACCATTAGCTCATCCAGGCAAGGAAATTGCAGGCAATTCACCCATGGGGCATGTGCTACCAAGAAAAGAATATCAGCAACTAGAAATTTTCAAACTCGTTTGCTTTATTTTTGTTTGCTCTTCACCGCTCCTGCGGACAAAAATCGCTGCAGTTGTAGATTTGTTTAGCCAAATACCCTTACTTCCCTTCCTTCCTTCGTCTTCGCTCTGCTCTGGATCACCCTTCTTCTGGCGTCACGCTGTTACCAGAAAGCCTCTGTTATTTCAGTATCAATTCTGCCTTCACAAGCTTTGCCTGCTCTCCTTCAGGCCGGACGACGGCGATGTTCAACAATATTTGTTGAAATGCGTGGAGATCGCATCCGACAGTAGATACGCGGCGTTGATTGTATGCTATCCTTTCAGTAATGTTTTCCCAAGAATTGTGCAACACGCAACGACTCCACTGCAATCGTCTGCCTCGGCCACGGAGCAAGAACAATATAGGAGGGGAAACTAGGCTTCCTAACGCGGCCAGATAATGTCACAAGCTACTCGCCATGCGTTAAGCTAGCAGCTTCTGCCGCAGGTGAAGAAACTGTGGGGCTGCCGCTTTCAGCATTGCACTACACAACCACGGAAAGAGGTGCGGCCGCTATCATTTCGTCCATCATGTGCCGCTATCCTCTCCTTCATTGCCGCAGTGACAAAGCTTTACAGCCCGCCTTGGTTTTTGTTGTGACATTATCGGGTCGCTCGCCCGCGCTTATGGCAAAAGTCCGCTTCGCCTCCTGTATATTAGATGCCATGCTCAGAGCATCTCTTGTCGGCGGCCCTGTTCTTCCTGCGTGCGTCCGTTGTTGTCCGCGGCTTGCGTCCATTGCCCGCAGCCACTCTCCCGCTTTCCTCTCCGATAGCGAACACTCTTTCGCGAGGGGCATTGGATTGGATTCGATTGGACTGGCTTGGCTTAGCTTGGATTGAATTGGATTAAAGTGGATTGTGTTGGATTGTGTTGCGTCATAGCCGCGGCAGACGCACTGGCGCCGGTGCGTGCCCAGGTGAGAGCGTGTGCGGCCCAGCGCGCTCTCACTCCGCCGGTAGGCGGCGCTGCGCGCGGTGCTGCGCATGTGCAGTACTCTCTCTCTCCGCAGTTTCCTCTCCTTCTGGCGCGATGCGCATATATAGTTTTAGAATATAACTGGTGTGCCGCTCTCCGGCGGCCTTTCGGTCGACGGTTGCTCTCCGTTTGCGCTTGAACCCCCTCAGCGTCGCATCTCACCAGGGTTCCTGCAAGGGGAGGTGGGCGTAATTTTTTTCTTGCTCCGTGGCCTCGGCGACGATAAATGAAACGCACGGTTGTGCAACGCATCGTTGGAAATGTTTTTGCCAGATTCGATGACTGATGCGCACGCTACGGCTTCATACGGCTGCAGACGGAAGCAAGGTAGAATGTGTGGAAGCCATGCCCGGCGAACCGCCTAAAAGAGGCAAAAAACATGAATTTAGTGATCTTATTGCGCGCATACCAGCAGTCCCTCGACTAGTGGCGGTCGCTGGTGCGGCTGCTACCAATGCTTTCACGGAAGGTACCCGTTGTGTAAAACCACAGCGCAAACAACACTTGCTCATCCGTGGTCATGGAGCAAAATCCGCCTCGAAGTCGTCACAAAGCCGTCGCACAGGTCGCCAGACGACAGCACAGCCAAGGCACGGTACTTATACATAGATAAAACCAGCTCAAAATATACACTACGCTAAGAAAAAGATCGGCCGGGATTGAAATATGCCTGCTACGACGGCGACCGCGAAAATGAATAACGGCGCAACAGCCGCCAGCACGAGCCTCACGAGTTTTATACGGCAGTGCAATATTAATCCCTAGTTTCATCGGAGCTTCAATGTTAATACTAGAACTCGGAATCACAATTGCTGCCGGGAAGTCGCTTGCATTTTATTATGCAGCAACAATGCTTGGAATCAAACAATGAATGAACGAAGTCCCCAGGCCATCGTCAATCATTGCTGCCACAGTGGCGGGGGTGCTCCCTCCGAACGAAGAGTTCGTTTCCGAACGATAGGCGCGGCCAAGGTGGCATTGGGAAGACACTAGATGACAAGATTTTCACACGGCAGACGTCTTCATTCACAGTGAAAACACAATCTATGACACGCCTTCAACATCTAAAACGCTCTCGTCCATGGTTCAAACACGCTCCCGACACGCTGAAATAAGAGGATTTGAGATAATACTCCCACCATCCGCACGTAAATAAACGCAGCCATGTTTTACAGTCAGGAGAAGGGCGCGTTCCTTTTGATACAGCGAATTCCATCCCTTACTTGCTTTGTGCTTGCGCTCGGCTGTACTGGAGCCACCCTCAAACAATGTAGCAAACAATTCATTGGAGAACAGCACACCGAGAAAACTGAAGCTGCCCCGCGCCGCTGTTAGAAGATGGAGGTTTTAAAGAAGGCAGCGGCCAGGCGTGAGTTTAAAATGAAATAGCGGGGCAATCTTCTTTACGCAGCAGAGAGCATATATCAGCATGAACACAGGTGGCACCACAGGCGGATGTTTCCACTTGCCGTGTTTTTTTTAAGTAGGCGGCATAAACTGGGCGCGCTGATAATGCCAAGCGCACTCTTTGCAATTGCGTCGGTTTCGCTTGATGTTTATCAGGCGCTCTACTATAACTACTTTGTTAACTCGAGCAGCTGGAAAACCGGGAACAAGCTTGCTCTGGGCTTGTGGAATAGCGCACCTGATGTCTATCATTCCACGTATGATTTTCCAAGCCTTGGATGAACTGAGGTGCACTGTAGGCGATCACAAAACGAATTCTAATGTTGTCTAGACAGATATTAGTTTTTTTTATAAGGGCTTTTAATTCTCACTGTACCCTTGCTTCTTCCAGCGTTTGACTAATTTGTTGCGCTGTGCATAGATGTTTTCTATTTGTCGACGTTCGGTGCTGCCTCCGTCATGGTGATGGGCTTGGTGCATGACTCGTGAAGCTGTTTTATTGCTTTTGTCCACTTTTTTAGCTTTAGGATTGGGCCGTTAGTTGATTCGTTGGCGCACTTTTTTCCACATTCTTTCCAATAGGTTCGTCGCGCCTGCCCCATGGCTTTACTGAGCAGGGATACTTGTACGGTGCAGTGCTTGCCTAATGTTTTCATGGTGTTTTGCTAGCAGATGCCCCGGTCAGACTCCCGTCTGGAGGCTTGCTCGGGACTAGTGCCCCGCAGCCCGCTTTGGCCATGGCGAGTGGGCTACATAGGAATATTATTGACAACGAACCCGAAATATTCCGTTTCTGCGATTAGCTTTTTTCTTTTGTTGGAGTCGAAATTTTTCACACAGTGCTTGCGTGGACCGTTACAGTCTCCCACAATGAACCACTTGTTCTTCCCAGCAGCGCGAGTTGCCTCCTTAACGAGGTCTTCCAATTTCTCGCGGGTATTGCATGGGCAACTGTAGACGCCAAGGAGGAATACACTTGGCTCTGAACAGCAATACGGGAGTAATGTCATGACGCGGGCGGATGTCTGCTTTGGGATCAGTTGGTGTGTGGTGTTTACTATGTAATTATTGGTATATGTCGACACTTTCGCGGTATTGGTGGCCTGTGGGTAGCCATATAGATTGATTGAGTGTCTAGCTTTCTGCAGGCATATGGCTATGGGTTTGAACGAGAGCCTGTCGATGTCTTATTCCGGGGTATTTTAAGTGCGAATGCACTTTATAAGCGACCCTGAATTCCGTTGACCGCCGTCCGTCCACATAGCAACAGCTGCGGGTGCGCGCGCTCCACGTCTTCCTTGGCAACGGGGGGAGATGGCACATACCCACATGGGGGATTGGCCAGGAATCTCCTCGTCTTCCTTGGCAACGGGGGGAGACGGGCGCGCGCTGCCTGGCCGCTGACATGGCACATACCCACGTGGAGGATTGGCCAGGAATCGGGCGTGAGAAGGGCTAATGCACCCGCTTAAAGGAGTACTGACTCAAAATTTCAAAGCTGAGATCCGCTCTAGCAATCAAGTACAACAACACAAATAGGTGTCTGTGCATGGCACATACCCACGTGGGGATTGGCCAGGAATCGGGCGTGAGAAGGGGTAATGCACCCGCTTAAAGAAGTACTGATACGAAATTTCAAATCTGAGATCCGCTCTAGCAATCAAGTACAACGACAACACAAATGTGTCTGTGAATAAATGCATCTTTCTTTCTTTGTAGTTGTGTGTGTGTGTGTGTGATCTCTCTTTCGCGAACATTACCGAACCGCGCAAATTCAACTCCTGCATTCGCACTTTCACATTCTTCCCCTCGGGGAAATGCGGGGACATTTTTTTCTTCCTGCCCAGGCACGGGCAGTTCCAATTGCCAAATGTCCTATCCCGTCGGGTTTTGCGCATTCCTCACTCCTCTGTCGGGTCAATTTCGGAAGTGTCGGCGTCAGTTCGGTTGGAATTTTAGTCTAGGCTCTTGTGTTTAGCGTGTTGTTAGATACTGTTTTAGGTGCTATCGCTTCCAGGGGGCAGTCTTTTAAGGGGGGCGGATAGCTAATCTATTCTGTGAATACGCCTTCCTCGTAAGGAGTGCTTTTTTTTCATTTAGAGCAAATACGCCCGTAGCACGTTGGGATTTTGCCCTGGCGACTCAGTTATAACAGCGAATGCCTGCACTTGTTATTGTCGGTGTTGAGTTAGCTTGGGCAGCTAGAAGCTATCGTTTTAGTCGGTTTATTCCTAGATTTTGTTGGGCCCCCTCTTCTCGAAGTTTTTGAATAATTTGAGCTTTCTGTGCTGGGATTTCATTGATTTTGCTTTTTTATTGACGTGTGGGGGCAACAGTGGCCCCTGTTTCTTCGTGGGTTGACTTGGGCTTCTGTTTGGTGTTCGTCCTGTCGGGTTGTAGGTCAAGAGAGCGGCTCTATTGCGTTTTTTTTGTTTTGCCTTGGTTTTTGGTGATTTTGGCGCCATTTTTTTGAAGTTGGCGTGATGGCCTTCTCGTGTTGTTAACTGGTCCCTGCGGCCCCCTCTGGCGTGGGCCAATCACTGCTGAACCAACGTTGCCTGAGTTGTTTTCTGCTTTTATTGCCAGGTGGTATGAGGGCCTTCCATAAGTTCAACGGCATTTGTTTGCTCCAGCGGCATGCAGTTCCTAGCAAAGACCATAATTTGGCGTGCAGGAGTGGTTTCCGGCTGGGTTCGCTAATGCACACGTTGTATACTTTTCGTGTGTTTGGCGTGGGTGTAGATATGGGATCTCTATCCGGCTGTCGTGCAGACCTGGTAATATTAGCGAGTCAATCGGAACAGATTGCATGGCGTCTCTTCTTCGTAAAAAAGAACTCCCGGGGTGTTGTTCATCCTTCCAAGTTAAGCAGCAATTATTTTGCTTCGTTCAACATTCAGCGGTGAGTGAGTTTAAAATCAGGAGGGCGGATTCAGAGGCCTTGCATTAGCTCACCCGTGGAAGTATTTCGCGGGACTTCATGGATCGAGCCTTCCGCTTCGTTTTCGGAAAAGGCCATATACGCAACCAAGTCGTACTCAGGCTCTCTAAGTGTTGTGCTTAGTTTTTTGGTAGCTCGCTGGCCACCTTCATGTTGGAGAAACTGAGTAAAAGCATACACAGTTCAAGTAGTTTTTATCTGGACATTGACTTGACTCAGGTGAATGGGAGAAAGCTTCGAGTTTTAACATACATATCTTCATTATGGGGCGGTGATTTTTAAAAGCAAGGCTTTCTCTGTTGTATTGGTGGCGTCCGTGAGCACCACAAAACGCGCTGGAGGAAAAGCAACTTTATTTCACTATAATGATATTGGTGGCTGATGTCAAGAAAAAAACACTTACTATGGTTTGAAGTAGGATCTGGTTTTCTTGGCTTATGGTGCAGATACCTAATCGATAGCGCCATATCCGGCGTTGTCGAACCAGTTTGAGTTTATGAGCCAAATTCACTGAAATTTACCCAAGGCCAAGTTTATTATACACCTACATTGCATACCACCAAATTAACCAGGGAATGAATACCGCTAGCCTCCTGAGATACCTCGTCAAATAGCTTGAAGTGTTTAAAATAGCTCTGTCTCAGAATCAACGCACCTGCTGGTGGACAGCATAAAAAAAATCCCGCCCTCTCCACGAAGTGAATGATGATAAGAGGGGCGAAGCTAAAAGGCTTATCGGCAAAACCATGAAACATTCGCCCACACATCATATAAAGACTTCACACGTCAAGCTTTCCACCGCTCCGTTGACAAGCCCGTGGCTGACGTCGATGTTTGTGGTGATTATGTAGGGCTTGTATGGGATGATGAGAATCTACATGGGAAAGTCGGGGAATTCGGTGTGCGACATTATAGCCACCTTGGCCGTCGCCTTCTGCAGAGAGTTTTGTGTCCCGTACCCCCGGTACGTGTCTTCAGCTCGCAGGTGACGAAGGACAACCTCTTCTTCTTCCTCTCCTCCTTGTTGGGTAGCAACTAATGCGTTGAACGTTATGACCTCTTCGGCCAATCTTTGGTTGGCCAATCTCTTGGGGGATCCTGCCACAATCATCATAAATGTGCCGTGTACAATGTACCGTGTACAATGTGTCCTGTACGGGAGGGACAGGGCCCGAGCAAGAAAAGCTTCGCCACTAAAAGCCATAAAGGGGTTTCCCAAAAAGCCATGAATTGACTTGCGTCTGGCCGGGTGCGTGTTCTTGCGGCCAAAAAAAGAGAACCTGTCGAGTTTCGCTGAGCGCGTCTACTCCTAGTGCTGATGCGAACGAGGAGAGCTTACACAAAGCTTTGCTCCGGCCGGCCGGCTTTTCGGCCATCTCGCCTGCAGTTTGCAATATCACTTCACTGTGACCCTAATGAACACGCTCTTTCAAATCAAAACTTTACTAACCTTGTCGAGCCTACTTTCACCATCACCATCAAACTGACCTTCATATGACCATAGCTCCGCCATAGCGCTGGAAATGCATCACGTTACTCCGCGCGCCCGGTGCTTGTGCAAGCCGCCGCCGTCCACACTGGCTTGGCGCATACGCCATCCGCAGCTGCTTCCCCGAAACACTGCGCCATTGGCAAAGAGGAGCGCTGCCCTCACCTAATCAGTGGGAGCTCAGTCATGGATTACATTGAGGCCGGGCCCTCTACTCTGTGCGTTGTGTTGTAGCAGTAGTCTTTGAGCCGTCGTCTGCAAGCGGCGTCTCACCCTCTCCACCCCCCCCACCACCGCGCATATCGCCTATGCAATCTTCTTAGAATTAGTGGATCCACATTGCCCAGCTCCGGAAGCTAGCGTCAGAGACTAAAGAAGAGCGGACCAAGAGAAAGCAAAACTTAACAATTCTAAACCATTTTTTCGCTTTACGTATCCAGGTTTGACTGGGCAAAGTCGCAGCCATTCTTAATTTTGATTTCAGAATGGACGATTTCGGATGGTCGTTTCCAACACGCATTCGGATATTTTATTCGTCCTAATTTGAATTTTGCAGTTCTGTTAGGCGGGGAATACAGAAATCAGGTTTTCAAGAAGTCGAGAATTTGAGCGGAGTTGGCCTTCAGAGAGCGTTTTGTGGACATCCCAAAAACAGAGGGATAACGCATGCACCCCTCGGTCTTACGAAGATAATTGAACTTGAAGCTTTCATCTTACAAAATCAAATATGGAAAGGCCAAAATCAAAACTGCGGCGATGAAAAATACAATTTGGGTGTGAGTCCAAGGTAAACCCTAATGAGGCGAAGTCCTGACTGTCTGCGAGTGCAAGTCCAAACGGCAACAACTAAAGAATCCTTCACAAGAAAACTTCGCATATAACCAACGTCCTGGGTCGATAAAGGGATGCAATATTTGTGTCGGTTGTGTACGACACGTGCCGAACTATACGCATAATAATGCTGTAGGTACTAAACAATTATTTGTTTTACGGCGCGCTGTTGTGCGCAACAAGAAAACAAGTTTTTTTAGTTGAGCTACTCCGTAGCTAGTTGCCAAAGGCGCAACAGGATATAAAACTGCAAAAAACTTGCCTAAAAGAGTATCAAGGTACGTGGCTAGGCATTCCTAATTGTGCTTTGAAGACATAACAGGACCTAATCTGCGCCCACGGCTGCATCGCTTACTGGCAAAGATTCCGCTTGTAACGCTGCGGGGCGGAACCCTTGAGAAACAACTGTTGCGTTTGCGTTGCTGACTTCCCCTTATGGATATTTTCCGAATAGTTAGTGAATGGAAGCCATTCCAGTTCGCTGGCATTCCATGCCGTCTTGTGGCACATCCCGTGCCCACATTTAATTCTCCTACTTCATCGTGACAGGACATGTTTTGCAGGAACACTGCGTTGGTCTATCTTTGACCTTCGCCTTAAAAGCTCTTTCGTACATTTTTCCAGCAAATATGGCATTGATATTGACGAGTGAGACTAGATGGTCTAATTGCTTACATGTCTCTTTCTGCTGATGTCGTATTTGCACAATGATCCGTATGCATTGATATAGGAAGTAACAGAGGCTTCTACATTCGGTGTATTACGAATCGCCCAGCACGCAATGAAATGTATGTGTGCATCCCAAGTAGGTCTGCTTCAAGGACACGCAGCACAAAACAAAAAAATGAAGGAACCTCACAGTTTACTTATAACTTTTATATAACTTTTAAAACAAGTTAATTGTTGAAAGCGCCATGACATGTACAATACAGTTTTATTTGTGAGAAATGACTCAATATTGCAAAAAAAGCGTGGGTACGAATGAAAAAGCACGCAACGAAACGGGAATTCCTCTCAGCGGCCATTTGTAGAAAGTGTAAACGGTAGAGTGGAATAGCGGCCAGTTTAGCAATAAAGTAGGGCCCACAAAGAGGTTTGGAGGTTGGACTGACGTCTTTTCGTTGTAGTGGGTCGTTAGCCCGTGAAATAATACAAGGCCAAAAAAACATTACCGACAATAAGTAGAAAGTCGGAGCTGAAGAAATGCACTCTAAAGGTGAAATCTCCAACATCGTACCAGGTATCTTTTTTTAAATGGAAGGTAATAAAGCGTAGTTCGGGTTACAATGTGTGGTAAAAAAACCTTTCATGTATTGAAGATAGGTCAGCCTGTCGCACCCTAAAGACCTTGTTGACAACCACCAAATTTTGCTCTGGTTTATTGGAACATAGTAAAAGTGCTGACTTTTATAACGCCCACCGAACCTTCGCGCTCAAGTGGAAGTTTTACGCGCGGGATCTCCTCTTGCTCGGGCCCTGTCCCGGCCGTACACGGCACAGTGTACACGGCACATTAATGACGATTGGGGCAGGATCCTCATAGGAATTGGCCAAACAAAGATTGGCCGAAGAGGTCTACAGGTTCCACACGGTCGTTGCTACCCAACAAGGAGGAGAAGAAGAAGAAGAGCTTGCCTTGTCGTTCGTCGCCTTAGGGCTCAAGACTCTTGCTCGGGCCCTGTCTCATCCCTCGTTGCTGCCATACACGGCGCAATGATCATGATTGTGACAGGGTCCTCCTAGGGATTGGCCAACCAAAGATTGGCCGAAGAGGTCAAAACCTTCAATGCGTTCGTTGCTACTCAACAAGGAGGAGAGGAAGAAGAAGAGGTTGTCGTTCGTCGCCTGCGAGCTGAAGACACGTACCAGGGGTACGTGACACAACACGGTCTGCAGAAGGCGACTGCCAAGGTGACTAAACGTCGCACACCGGATTCGCCAACTTACCCAAGGAGATAGTTATCGTCTCAAACAAGCCCTACATATTCACCACAAACATCGCTGTCGTCAACGGGCTTGTCAACGAAGTGGTGGAAAGCTTGACGTGTCGAGTCTTTTTTATGATGTGGGGGCGAATGTTTCACGGTTTCACCGATGCGAATTTTAGCTTCGCCCCTCCAATCATCATTCACTTCGTGGAGATGGCGCGATTTCATTATCATTCTGAAAAATAAACCCTCCGGTGCCCTCATGAGCTTCCACAGCTGGTTGCAAAACAGGACATGTACCCGGGTGACCGATCAGTGTCTTCTGCACCTGCCATTATAGCCAGTTCCCAAATAAACCTACGTACTAGACACTTTCTTTTTCTCAGTGAATGCCCGCACTCTCCACCTGACCGCCACCCCTTCCCTTCATTAGTGGGAGAGGCTGCTGACCAGCTACGACCGTGAAGATCAAGCTATGCTCGTCGACCGGGCGGTGACGGCGGCGTCCTCTCGTGGCCCCCCGGACGTTGGAGGCTGACCGCACCCCCTTCTTTTGCCCCTTTGCTATATAATAAACCTTCGTTCATTATTTCTGTTGGCAAGGGCAGTAAGAATAAAACTTTACATACCCCTTAAGTCTTTCGCACGTGACAATCCGTGTTACACATGTAACATGTTTCGTTTTTACAGCAATATTGAGATTGACTTCGTTGGAATTACCCACGTGTTATGCTGAACGACTTCCTTGTGAGCAGGTTGCCGTGAGGCTAGTTGAACATCCTACAGTTGGAAGGCTGACGCTGAAATCTACCAGACATTTCCTCCAGGCCAGAGACGTCTTCAACGGTATCTCGTTTCTGCAGCTTGCCGCAAGCCAACAAAGCAAGCATTGCCATTTTGATAAATTGCAACCAGCCAAATTTTCAGTTGTTCAATTGCAGCAAACAAGTAAAACCATCTAGAAGGAGCGCTGAACAAGACGACTACAGAAGTCTTCCGCGTACCGATATAGCGACGTTTAGTACCGAGACGGACTTTTGAGCTGCTTCTGTAACACAGGCTACATAGACAACGCCAACTGCCGAACGTTTGGTTGCTTTCACATCGACTTTGTGGTTGTAGAGCGAACCAATTTTATGTAGGGCAACGACTGAAGCATAAACTTGTGCGCGTTAGTTCAGAAACAATATCAGTATACAGGAATGTAAAACATAAAAAATAAATGAAATTCGTGCTGCTACTACAGTTGCTGCTACACGCAGCCACAAAACATGGACGCCTCTTGCCATTTTCCAATTCTTTCAAGGATACTGTAATTTCATTTATATGCGGACAAAAAACTGGTGCTTACAGTACCGCCTCTATAACGTCCCCTTTTGCGTGAACAGAAAATTATTTCGCAAGATCGTTATTTATGCGAAGCTCTAGTGTTTTCATTGATGGAGTCGGTAACGCCAACGTGATTTGCATGAACGGTAACTTTTTGTGTCAATGAGGGTGAATAATCGTGAGTTAAGTTACCGAAAAAAAAAACATTTCAGTTTTTGGAATTGAACCTGGGTTGCTCACACTGCGAAGCCGGTCTCGATCCGATTGCTCCATTTCGACATGGTCGGAACTCGCTCCAGACTCAGAAGACAAGCAAAGAATCGGCCACCAGAAAGCTTCGCGTTCAACCATCGGGGTCGTTATACCGAGGGGTGCATGATTTTTTGGTGTCCTGAATTTTTGCGTGCGTGAACTTTTGCGTGCATGCAATAGCCTTTGCGTGCAATCGCGTTTCCCAATATAGCCCGCTAGGCAGCGCCCCATCGACGAAAATGTAAGATATATTGTACTGCGTTTGTAAATTGAATGCGAAGTGGTGTTTTACGCATCCCTGATTTTTAAGTTGGCACCTGTCAAACGGTATGCTATGTAGGAATGGTCACATAGGGCAGGGCATCCTCTTCTGACGGCCGCACCGTGTAGCAGCTGCCCAACTATTCATAACTACTAATTCAGTGGATGGGGATCACGTGCAGGTATTATAAGCACGGCGTTGCTCAAACTACTGGCCGTCAGAACTCAGGATGTATAAAAATCACATCAGAATGTATCAGATAAAAAAAAAGCTTTTTGTGCGTTTTAATACTGACTATTCGATGGGGTTCAGTACCCGAAATTTATTTCAAATAAACAAAGTCATCTAACTGTGACAGGTGATAAGCAAAAACGCAGAATATATTCCAGAAAATACATCCCGTTCATTTCTTCGGGTTTTACAGCCCAACATTTCTGCGCCAACGTGTTACTTGAATTTGCAATGTTTGTAAGAGTGACTGCACAACCGAGTCTGCGCTAAGTCGTGTGGCGAGCACCTATCTTTTGAAATCCATCAATCTACAAAATTGCATTCGTGTTCGTTTTGTCCTAAACCTGATGCTATCGCGATCAGTACAGTTGTTTCATAAGGAATTCGAAGTCTGAAAATGATCTACAAAGAAATAAGTACACAATCCGCATGCTTGTTTTCAGCGCCAGCTTTCAGCATCATCAGCTGACTTTTTTTGCTGCGCATAATCCCAGATTTGTATGGGGTAGGGAAGTGATTGTTGGTAGACATTTTACCGTGCTTCCCTGGTAAGCCCAGCAGTCTGTAGAAAGTACTGGAAACTCGTTAAATGTGCTGTAAAATTCTGAGTTTAGAACACGCAAACATTCCAGCAGCTCAAGCATAGTAATGCATTGTCAATAAGTCTTAAAAGCCACGTGTCGAAGAAAAGCCGCGGTCACCAGGCAGCTTTGACCAGGAGCAAAACTTCGACGTGAACAAAACTCAAGCTCTATCATGGTTCATGCTCCCGAGGGAAAACTCAATTTCTTTGGATTTTAGTCTTTATTGTTTAGTAATAAATGGTCTTGAACCAATTTCGTGCACAAGGACACAACTGAGAGATACACCCAATTTTGGGGTAAAAAAATAACGTTTTTTTTTTCTTCTAGGGGTATCCCATTTTTCGGTCGTTTGTGAGCGGTCTCATCATTTGTAGTCAGTTTTTACATAAATAATTTCAGTCAACGAACACCAGAAATGTCGCTCGGTGTGCTCTAGTATTGGACTAGTTAGCAGGAGTAGACAACAAATAAAATTGACAGTTTAGTTGGAACAGAAAAGTCGAGTAGCACCACTTTGATGATGTAGCCTAGAACAAGCGCAAGATTGACTGCCAGTACATCTGGCTGCAAAATTAGGGGGTGGCCTTCAACATCGAAACACCCTGCGTTATATGCAATACAGCGTCTGTCAACTGACTATAATTAGGCTGTCAAGACCACCTCAAAAACGTTGAGGTGGTCTTTACCACCTCAACGTTTTTAGCGTTAATTACACCAGCCACAAAGATTTAAGCCACCTTATTAAGGTTAAGCTTTGTTCTCACTGACGGCACCTGTAATGAGAAAACGCCCTGCGTGAAAGCCGATTTTCTCTGACGATGATGCGGAATGATTGGAGGTGAAGTGAAATAAGAAAAACGCTTCAGTGGCCGCAATCGAACCTGGGTCCCTCGCATTATGAAGGTGGCGTTTATGCAATTGCTTAATTTGGACAAGGTTAAACCTCAGTCCAAATCTAGATCACAGCCAAAGAAGTCCTCACGACAAAGCTTCGCGTTGAACGACCGTGATAATTAGACGGCGCGGTGCGTGATTTTTTTTTCAGACAATACCTTGGGCGCAACGTGCATCTTTCGACAGCGACTCTCTGGGCTTTCGTGATACTGCCCGTGTATCCATGATGGGGAATGTCTGATCACACATTGCTTCACTACAGTCACGATATACGTCCCGTCGCATCGAAAATATCGCAGGTGAATTCCACACCACGCTGAAATTTTTTTGTGGCGTAGTTTTATAAAAAAACACACCGCAAACCCACACTCCTCCAGGCGACGCGGAAACTGTAACTTCACGATGGCTCTACAACTGTAACCCAATAAAGTGAAAGTACTAGATCACTGAAATTTTTCTTCACGTACCGTAAAACGAAAATTGTCCTGAGGAGGTCGGAATAAACGTTGCCGCTGCTTTTCTTCAACCTGATATTTTGCCTGGTGCACTTCGTGAAAATCACTGCTTATTTACCCTTGGAGCGTGGGGAGTGGCAAAGATATGAAGACATCTGCGTACGACGCATCGCAGGTATGCAAAGACAGTGCGTCCCAGCTGCAGATAGTGTCCCGACGACGCAGAAGCGCGCATAACATGGGGAACGCAGCAGCTGTGAGGGGCGTGTGACCATACACCAGTTGTGCGTGGCGAGGGTAGGCAGTACCTCTGGCGCGAGTGCCGATGATGTTCAGGGGGGAGAGAGAAGAGCAATACTTTCCTATCATTACCTGCATTGGAGTTACAAGGTTTCCTGGTTGAAGCGCCCACGCTACGCATTCTTTGATTTCCTTGCAAAACTAGCGTGCATTGTTCGCCTGTAAAAAAATAAAGCCGTTCCACTCAAATTGAAAGCTGTCGGAAGTGAAGAGCAGTTATTCGCCATGATGGGCTGTGCCGCCGTTATCCCTTTACTGCTCAATCTTGAGGTAGAACTGCAAAGTGAAATGTTTCAATATGTTTTTATTTGTCAAGAACAGTTGATGATCTAAAACACTACCATGCTTGCCGATCACGCGTGTTCTACACAGCTTTAAAGGGACACAGAAGTGGACTTGTCCATCTTCCGGTTTTGCTTGCATTGCGTAGACTGGCTCAAATTAAATCACTAGCCATCGTTTATCCCGTTGATAGGTCGGCAATTATTTTTTAAAGCCCGAAAGAAAAAAAATACCTTGCCGGGTGTGCGGCGGCCGTACTAACTAAAGGCTCTGACGTCGCGAGAAGGTACACTGTGATTGGACCATGTCCGAGATTGGCATTCAAACAAGTTTCGGTTTCGGTTCTGCAAATCAACAGGCTTGACGTGTGACGTTACCCTTTGGATGGGCATTCTCGATATATCAATAATCGTCATACCTCGCTTCTGCCATGTTTTTGACTGTAAAATGCCTAAGATAAGCCTCCCGGACGGCTTGGAATCGTAGCAATCTCTAGCAAAGGCCTACGCAGAGGATGAACGCCCTCCGCGTAACCGCAGTCACTCAAATTCCATGCGGTTTTCCCACATATTTGCAGCTTGCATGACTCATGCTTGTATCGTAAAACTCGTGTTCGCACGACACCAAGAGTTAGCTGATTCTGGACTGTGCCCACTCCCCACAATTACTCGGTGCTTATGGCAACCGCACGCCAACGAGAACTCGCTAGCACGCCAGTGTCAGCCTGCGCTCGCTTTCTGTGAACTAGTTCGTGGAGCAGTGAACGTTACGGCACAAAAAAGGGGAAATTAGTACAGAATACATCGGCTGAAAACGAAAACGTCCACTTATAAAAAAAAAGATTGTTTCCCCGGGGATTCGAAATGGTGACTTGCAAAACATACCTAGCGCTCCAGATCACTCGGCCCCGGGCGAGCGCTGCGTACCTTGGAAATATAAGGTATATAATGTATACCAATTTTACCCTTTTTTTATTTTAGCATTTCAGGCAGCTTACGCGACTCTTTGTTGTATAGCGCTCGTGCAGTAAGCGTCCCTAAAACTCCAACAATATCTTACGTCTAAAATTGCAATTCTTAGACGGAAAAGCGTTCGCAGATGTGTGGTCGTGCTGCTGACCGCTGTGAGTGTTCACCAGCGCAAAAATATCGCTCCAATCCACCCCGTAAATCCGGTTGGAAAGCAAAGCTGTAAACGGCACCCATAACGATTACCCAAGCGACGTCAGTTTAATGAACTCACATCGCTCTACAATTAGTAAAACCAGAGAGAAGTGAAATGTACTTAACCACACCATTTATTCTTGATATTCTTGGTAAGATATTCTTGGTAAGGTTAAATCAATGCATGATGCACAAAAGGTGTTTGGTTGAGTTGTATTGGTGTAGCACAAGAGAGGAATCTTTATTTATAAAATTAAAGAAAGCTCCAACGCGGTGTTAGACGATCTGAGTTCTCCGTATCTGCGCCGCGGACGGAGGCGACGAGATTTGCGGCAGAGAAGGAGGAGGCGGAGAAAGAAATACTTCTGTTCACATTTCTGAACGGCCCAGAGTGCAGCCCCGGGGAGTGATTCCTTCTTCTGTGGGGCCCATATGCAGTCCGCGGGGCCTGTGTTCCGTCCACCCACTGAAGCTGGGTAGGTACAGAGGGCCTGGACAGCAGCCTCTCCCATTGCTCTTGTTGGGTAGTTGACGGAAAGAGAGGAGGGTGCTCAAGTCTAAATTCGCACACCCCAATTACGGGGCGGAGTGTTCCTACTTTTGGTCAAAATTTACATTTAGCGTCGTAGCGATTCGGATGCATTAAGTGAAGACGCGTAGGCTGTGGGAAGGAGCCAGTATTGTATGAGTGGTAGGGTAGTTTGTTGTTCTCTGGAAAGGTCAGGGTAAGGCGAGGTACGGTCTGTTCCAGAAGGCGATAATGCTGGGTTATCTCCTTGAACGTGACAAGCGGGTGACTGTCCTCGTGCAGCTCCATAGCACGGGAGGTAAAAGCACAGGCTTGTTGGGTGTGCGTATTTGTTGCCCTCCATTGAAGCCTGAGGGGGTGTCCAGATGAGCTGAATGGAACCGTTTGGGGAGTTTTTTAGCACGCGCAGTGCAGGTCAGGACACCCAACCCGACTGGTAATTCCAGTAGGCTTGCTGGAAATCGGTGACTACCCTCCGAACCCCTGGATGAGTGAGAGCCACAGTGAGGGCTGCCTCTTCTGCTGCCGTCATTTCTTGGGCCCTAAGCGAGGTACACGCAAGGAGGTTGGTTCTGGAGGTAGCCACGATGATGGCGTATTGCTGCCCTCGATATTTGGAGGCGTCTGCGTAGATTACTGCATGACCCCCACCGAGGGTCGTTTTTAGCGCTTGAGCCCATGCTTTTCGGTGATCCTCGTCATGTGAGGCGTTCATATTTCTAAGCAAAAGGAGCATCTTTAGTTTTAGTCGCCAAGAGTCTGGGAGTACGTCAACCGGAGTGACATTCTGGTCTTCCCAGCCAATCTTGTGAAGCATGCGGTTACCCACCGCAGTTCTGAGTCGGACATTCTGGTTTGAAAGATCGCCTTCTCAGCTCTTCCACCGTGTTGTGGAGCCCCGTGATAAGCAGCCTCTCTGTGGACGCACTCATGAGAAGACCAATGGCTTAGTCGACCGCCTTTCTAATCATTATATAAAGCATCTATATGTCTTCCTTGTTGAGAAGAAGACATGGGGTTGACGTAAGTGACTCTCGAGAGGATAAAAGCTTCAATTATTCGAAAGGTACCGGATTCCTTTAGGCCTCGCTTCTTGGTGGCAACTCGCATGATCATGTGCATGATTTGATTATAGCTGTTTTTGAGGCGCTGCAAGAAGACGTCACTCTCGGTGTTAGCCTGGAGATGTAGGCCCAGGATTATGATGCTGGGGTTTGGAGTGATGGCCTGACCATCAAGGAGTATTTGAATGTATTTCTTGATTTGGCGTGATAGCGGACCACAAACAGCTGTGATTTTTTACGTGAACACTGGAGGCCACAGGCTTTAACACATTGGCGTACTAGAAGTGAGATGCCATGCATTGGTGTGAGCTTCCTTTAATTTTTGTAACTCTTAGCACATGAGCAAGATGTGCACAGGGCCGCTAGACGGGCGTGAGTGGTCGCGTGACGCTTTAACGTTGCATTCAGCGAGAACGCAGGGGGTAAACCCCTAGATGGGCTTGGTGAGTACACCACCTGTCTTCTCTGTCTTCACGTGGGCTCGTAGCTAAATCGGTAAGACAACGGGCTCTCGCTTTGTTAGTCTAGTAGTTCCAGGTTCGATTCTTTGCGGTGCCAGTAAATTCTTTTATTTGTTAGCTGGAGCTTTCTGGTGACACCAACAGTCGCGAAAGATCCATTGGGGGGTAGAGGTAAAAAGCTTTGCTTTAAAAGTTATTCCTTCTCCTTTGTTTTCCGCTGTACGGTAAAAGTTTCAGTTGATTTTGTTTCCTTAGTACCTATATTGACTTCTGTTACTCTTCTGTTGCCTTCGGTGCCCTTAGAGGTTCCTACTAGCGTACCAGTCACCAAAGCGCCGCATGTGCGCTTGTGCGACGCTTTTGTGGAGCGACCTGGACTTGGAGCTTGATAGAGTGTCCGAACTAACAAAGTAAAAAAAAGGCACATTCTTACATTCACAAACGTGTCATGGCTTAGTTTCAACTGAACGAACGAATTGCGATAACCTGTGGGTGGCCGGCGGACTAAACGCTGGGCCGACTAGATCTGGCGGATCGTTTGCCGAGCCGTGCAGTAGTGCAGTAAAGCCAAGTCATTTCCTCTTCACGCACAAAAACGCCACACAAAATCGGCGAGGATGCAGCGAAGAGGACACCATTTCCTAATCGATTTTTTTAGTAAATAAATTCGCATAAACGCACTCGCAGTGGTCGAAGCACGGCCTAAGGACTCCGGACTAAAATTTGCGCTAGTAATTCCGCAATCTTTACATATAACTTCAGTGTCCCTTTGATATAAAAAAACGCTAGGAGACCTTTTGGCATTCCATATGCCGCAGTACTTTACTCGATGATGTGGCTGTGGTGAGGAAGGTTGTGCTGCGCAGCAACTCCGAGAAATCCTAATGTGTGAAAAATGGCACAAAACGATTTAACTCAGCTGATCGTGCCCGAAACATTTGTGGTACAGTGGCGAGCTCGCTTAGGGTGAACATGGGAGCGTGTGGCCGCCGGTATTATCAGAGCAGTCTAGCGTGGGCAGCGCGAAGCATCACGAAAGCTGTGTGCTTGTCGAGCCACAATTTGCTTTCTCGAAGCGTTTTCTCGTGTTCTGCTATATTGCACGTCGTCTGCTAATTATGTCTCGCTTACAACCTTGAATCCTCGACCCTTGCTTGAACATGGTTAATAAAAACCTTAAAGGTTCTTTTCCACCGTAAATTGAAACGAGGTTGTAGTGCCCAAGCTCCTTCGAAGTTATCAATTTGTTTCTGAGAAACATCGTGCGCATGTGTTCCTTTGGTTCCAGTGGCAATCACCTACAAAAAATAAAGTGCTGCTAAAACGAGTGTCGTCTTTTTATCTAGTCTGCTTGAAGCAGGCTTGGGACTTGCGACGTGACGAACCGATTGCACTGCATTCAAGCCAATGAAAGAATAACGGCTCACTCAGACATTTTTCTTGCGGATTGCAGTTTCCAGTTAGTTATACAGTGGCCGATTGCTCCACCGCTACAAGACGAAGTTACCATACGACACTGAGACGCTCTGAGGACGCCGTGCGTGCGCTGAAAGCATAGCCTCACTCGGTACGCACAGCGCGTATGTGCTCGTTCGCGCATTTCACGGCAGGCTGCTGTGATAGCACCTGCGGCCACGCATTCACGTGTTCAACCTAAGCGCGCTCACCACTGTACTTCGTGTGATTACGAATAAAAACTCGTCATTCAGTCACTGACGTTGTTTGAATGTTGTTATCTGAAGAAATGCATTTCAAGAAAACAGTTTCGTGACGCGCTCGAAGCTTTTGCTTTACATTACAAACTGCGGGACAAGGTTGAATTTTTTTCACCTCCGCTGAGGATACCTCTGGCTCCGGCCGCTCCCCATCGTATCTTGCAGTTAAACGTACAAGACTACTCAGCACCACGGCAAGCAAAAGAAGTAATTAAACTACTGCACAGTGAAAAAAAACCCGAATTTATTGCTGAAAAACACAGCGAAAGTTCAATATCTCTAGAGTCAGGATCGAAGACCAAAACTGATAAACAAGATGGGGTAATACAAATAAAAATGTGCAACAACGTCCAAACAATGCCACCCGTCGGACATGATGGCGGTGCCCAATAATGGTTGACCATGCAGTAGACAGCAGTGAGAGGTTAGTCTGGTGACCTGAGAGGGGGCTCTGCGAGCAGCGGGAGCGAGCGAACGTGTGTTACATCGGCTCCGCAGTTAATGAGCCATAATTGCGGACTAATTGGTCCCACAGTGCCCATTTTTCACCAGTGTGTTAGGCTTCGCTCAGCGGACCTGGCAATACCAAAAATTCGGTGAGTTTTGCGAATTTTCGAATTTTACGGCCCTTGTCATGTTTGCGGCGTGGCCGCTCATCTAAGCCTAACTTAGGCCTAGTACCAGTACGGCCAGGCCGGGCCGTCGGCGACGGCGCTCGAGCCGATGTCGACCGGAGGGGAGCCCGCATCGACGGGATTCAGCGAGGAAGCTACCATGGAGGCCTGCGGAGAGCGGGACGAGGAAATGCAAGTACAACTAGACCGCAGCGGAGGTCGGACGGCCGTGGTGGTGCCGGGCGAGGAGCTCTCAACGGGCGACCATGCGGGGTGGACGACCCAGCGGAGGAAGCCACAGCAGCGACGAGCGGAGGCTCCGCGATCTCAACCGTCGACCGGTAAGCCCGCCGCAAAGGCGAACACGTCTCTACAATCGAGGGAGAAATTCGTGAAGAAGGTGAATGCAAGCATGTCGAGAGCGGCGAGAATGCCCAACAGCATCCCCCGCGAAGAGCACAAAATTATCATCAGACCAAGAGGGGGACTGCAGGTAGGGTAAGTCAGACCGACCGAGTTGGCGACCGCAATTATGGTGGCCACGGGCATCGCAAGAGAGACGGCCATGCAAGACACGGTGTGCCTCAACGTGGCCCAAAACATCATAATCGTGAGCACTCCCGCAGAGGAGAGAATCTCGAAATACGCGAGAATCGAGGCTCTAACGATCGGCAGCCGCGAGTACGAAGTGTATGCCTATCAGGCGGCGCCGAACGGCACGGTAAAAGGCGTGATTCGCAACATCTCCACGGAGGACACGCAGGAACAAATAATAGAGAACATCGTGAACGATTACAATCCAACGGCGATAGACGCCCGAAGGATCGGAAAGTCGTCGGCAATCGTCGTGCTATTTCAGGGCGAGAAAGTGCCGACGACAGTGAAATACGGATCCGTGCTCGTTAGGTGCAGTCTGTATAGGCAACACCGCGAAGTTTGCAAGTGCTGCGGCGGAGTGGGGCACAGACAGGACGTGTGCCCGCAGCCCGAAAAGAACGTGTGTTTCGCGTGCGGAAAGCAAAATCCGAGCGAGAACCACGCAGAAACGTGCAAACCGCGCTGCAAATTGTGCGGGGGTGCTCACCCGACAGGGGCGGCAAGCTGCAGCAACCGCTTTAAGACGCCATACTTGGTGCGGCGGCGGCAGTGGAGCCGCCAGCAGACGACAGATGCCTCGTCAGCAAGGAAAGAAATTTCTAGAAGCGAAGGGGAATTCCCGCCGCTCCTGCAGCAGCGAGGTCGCAGCGGCAGCAAGAAGCGGGAGCAACGACCCGGCAACAGGTCGGCAAGCCGAGGCGCCCGTGACAGGAGCCAATCGGCGGCCAGGAAAATGCGCGGGAAGAGCGGCGATAGGCCGTCGAGCGCCACGTCACAGTCGCGCGAGCACGTGATGTGGGCGGAGATCGCCGGCGCACCGAAAGGAAGGAGGCGTTCGAGGTCACCGCGGCAGCGGAGAGAGATGTTGCAACCTCGTGACGAAAGAGTCGACAGACTGCAAGAGCAGGTAGCCGCGCTGAAAGCGGAAAACGCGAGCCTCAGCCAGAAGCTCGAGCGGGCGATAAAGTTACTAGAAAGTTCTGGAAGAGAACAGGAGCCACGTGGCGGAGCGATGACAAGATCCGAGGAGCGTCAGCCGGAGCAGCCGGCGAGGCCGGCGCAAAAGGAAGAAGAGGTGGAGCCTCCGACGAAGATGAAGGCGCTGCAGAAGCGCGAAGGTCAGAGCGACGCGGTCGAAACGGAAA
This sequence comes from Haemaphysalis longicornis, assembly GCF_048455015.1. Taxonomy (NCBI): domain Eukaryota; kingdom Metazoa; phylum Arthropoda; class Arachnida; order Ixodida; family Ixodidae; genus Haemaphysalis; species Haemaphysalis longicornis. Next base: position 8,752,448 of record NW_027526407.1, on the reverse strand, counting down.
CCGAGATGGACGAAGATCAGGACCCGCCTTGCGGGGAAGAAGGAATACAAGGGGCGCAGAAGCAGAGGCTCGTGAGCTGGGAACTACGCCTAAGGAGGTGCGCCGGACGCATCAGCAGGCTGGAAAAGCGGATGGACGCTTTCGAGGCGAATGTGAATGCGAGACTCGATCAGATACAGCAGTACCTTTACAGGATGCTGGATGGAGACGAGGTCACACCGGTGCAGTACGTACAAGCGAACCAACCAACACCGAACCATGGCCAGTAAATCACGAACGAAAGCGAGCCTGAGAGTGTGGCACTCGAACGCGAACGGGTTCCAGTGTTGGCAGGCGGTGTTGCAGCAGTACATCAAGAGTTTGGAGAGACCCCCGGACGTGATCCTCGTCCAGGAAACCCACGCCGAGAACGCGCCGTCCCTCCCGGGCTACCGGGCGCACGCCAGCCCTCCCAGCGCCAGAGAAAGAGGCAGGGGAGAGGCGCAGGGCGTGTGCACGTTCGTCCGGAAGGGGATAACGTTCGTCAAGCACGACGACCTCCTCGGGCGCAGCGCCATCGAGTACTGCGCGACCGAAGTAGTGATCGGAAAAAAGAAAAAGGAGTCGGTGTACTTTCTCAACGTATACAGCAACCCGGGCCACAGGCAGCAGAAGTTCAAGACGGCCATGCATAAGATGCTAAAGCTCGCTGGCAGAGACACGGTGGCGATGTGCGGCGATTTTAACGCCGCACACAAGGAGCTCGGGTACAGCCGCACGACGGCGAAGGGGAAGGCCCTGCTCGAGGCGGCGGAGGAGGCCGGTTTCGTCCTGTATTCGGACGAAGCGGCACCTACACGCATCGGCACGTCGATAACCCACGACACCAGCCCGGACCTGTCCTTCGTCCGCAAAAGGAAGGAGGCCAGAGGCGGGGTGGCATGGAAGAACACGGGGCACAACCTCGGGAGCGACCACTTCATAATCGAGCTGGACCTGCCGGCGTCTGCAGACGAGGTCGGCAGGGGCAAGCGCAAACACAAGCTCACGAACTGGGATCGCTTCCGAGAGGAGAGCGAGGAGCTCGGCGAGGAAATCGCAGACATCGAGAGCTGGTCGGACGCCCTGAAGCGCAAGATCAAGGGAGCGACCACGGAGCTGGAGACCGACGAAGAAGTACAGAAAATGGACAGCCGCCTGGCGCACCTGATAGAGGCCAGACAGGCCCTGCAGAGGCGCTGGCGTAAGAACAGAAACAACAGGAATCTCAGGAAGAAGGCCGCCGAGATCGGCAGGGAGATAGAGCGATACAGTCGCCAGCTGTGCACCCAACAGTGGCACGCCATCTGCAGTAAGGCGGACAAGCAGCTCCACCAGAGCCGCACATGGAAACTACTGAGGCACTTGCTGGACGATGCCAACAGCAAGAGTTACCAGCAGCACCGACTCGCCCAGATCATGCACTGCGCGACGAAGAAGTTGGGGAAGGAAGAGACGTGTAAAGGGCTCAACGATAAATATCTCCCTAGCACTCCCAGCGAGAGCCACGGCGACTACAGAGGCCCAAGCAACCCGGACCTCGACCGCGACATTGAGGAGTGGGAGGTCCGCGCGGCGCTGCAGAACCTCAACTGCAAGTCCGCGGCGGGCCCCGACGGAATCACCAACAAAGCCCTGCGAAACCTGGGCGACGGGCCGACAGAAGCGCTGACGGGGTATTTCAACCGATGCTGGCGCGAGGGAAGATTGCCGAGGCAGTGGAAGGCGGCCAAGACAATACTGATACCCAAGCCGGGTAAGCCGCCCGGTATCGAGAACATGCGGCCGATTTCCCTCATGTCGTGCGTCGGGAAAGTCCTGGAGCACGTGTTGAACAACAGATGGCAGCGGTATCTGGAGGAGAAAGGCCTCTACCCGGACTCGATGCTAGGGTTCCGAGAGAGGCTCAGCACGCAGGATGCAATGATACAACTGCAGCACGAGATACTAGAGCGTCCGACAACGTCGCAGGACAATAGAGCCGTGCTGGGCCTGGACCTGCAGAGGGCTTTCGATAAAGTAAGGCACTCTGCCATATTGGCGCAGGTTTTGGAACTGGGTCTGGGCAAGAGGTCCCACGACTACATCCGCGACTTTCTGTCGCACCGGACGGTGGAACTACAAGCGGGGGACCTGGAGCTGCCGGAGAGAGAGCTGGGCAGCGTGGGTACCTCCCAGGGAGCGGTGATCTCGCCGGTGCTGTTCAACCTGGTGATGATCGGGGTGGCCAAACGCCTCTCGGGGATCCCGCAGGTTCGACACACGATATATGCAGACGACATTACGCTTTGGGTCCCCGGGGGGAGCGACGGCCACATCGAGAGTTCGCTGCAGGAGGCGATAGCGGCGATCGAACAGCAGCTGGCGGGCACCGGACTAAAGTGCTCCCCGCAAAAATCCGAGTTGCTGGTGATTCCACCGCCGGGCAGGTACCGCAAGAGAGCCGAGGAAGAGGCGAGTAAGATCAAGTTGTTCACGTGCGATGGGACGGAGATCCCCAGAGTCAGCAAGCTGCGAGTGCTCGGGATGCTGCTGGAGGCGAACGGCGGCAACGGAGCCACGGTGGAGAGAGTAATCACAAAGATGGGGATGGCCACCAAACTGATCAAGCGGGTGGCCAACAGATCCAGCGGCATGAAGGAGGAGAGCCTGTTGCGGTTGGTGCGGTCCTTCGCCACGAGCCACGTTGCCTACGTGGGCGCCTTTCACCCGTGGAAGCGCAACGAGAAAGACCGCATCAACGCGGCGATCCGCAAGACGTACAAGGCGGCGCTGGGGTTACCTGAACAGAGCCAGCACGCAGAAGCTGCCCGAGCTGGGCGTCCACAACACGCTAGAGGAGATCGGGGAGTCCCAGCGAGCGTCTCAGCTGGAAAGACTGCAGACCACGCGGACCGGAAGAAATATCATGAAAAGCTTGGGCCTGGGTCCGAGCAGAAGACTACAGGAGAAGAACGGCCTGCCGGAGGAGGTGCGCAGAAGAGTGCGGGTGCTGCCGCTGCCGCGGAACGTACACCCCGACAGCAACCGAGAACGGCGGGCGGCCAGGGCCAAGGCGCTGGCCGAGATCTACAACGACGACGCCGGGGCCACTTACGTGGACGCGGCGAGGTGCCCGGACCGCCCGAACACGTACGTGACCGTAGCGGTGTCGGCCAGGACCGGAGAGACGCGCAGCGCCTGCAGCGTGAGGGTCTCGACCGCCGCGCAGGCGGAAGAGGTCGCGATCGCGCTGGCGCTGGCGGATCCGGAATGTACCACGATCTTGAGTGACTCTAGGACAGCCATATCGGGATATGCGAAGAACGCGGTGTGCGCGCAGGCCGCGAAGATAGCTGGTGGTGCCCGTGCGGGGGGCACGTGCGAGCAGGTCACTTACGTCCGGTGGTTCCCGGCGCACTCGGGGACCGCGACGGGAGCGTACCCGAACCGCAACGAGACTGCGGACGCCGTCGCGCGTGAACTTTCCGGTCGCGCAGCGCCACCCCGCGTCTCACGCACGGAGGGTGAAGAGCCAACGGAGCAAGAACCTCTACTCAACGGTGGAGAAATCCTGCAGTGGTACAGGCTCGGCAGGAGGGAGCGGCCGCCGCCGCACCCGAGGCTCACCCGAGCCGAAGCCGTCCTGTATAGACAATTGCAGACCGACTCGGTACTGACTCCGGCGTTGGCGCGATACGTGTGCCCCGAGGTATACGTGGACGCAAAGTGTAGTGAGTGTGCGTGTGCAAATGCGACGGTGGCCCACTTGCTGTGGGGTTGTGCGGAACACAGTGCGCGGGGGTATGACGAGAGTCTGCCCCAGGAAGCCACGGACTCGATGAACTCTCACGAGTACGAAACACAGCGAAGGACAATCCAGCGGCTGGAGGCGGCTCTCGGCCGGCAGAAGCGCAGGGAGGCGCAGGCGAGGGGAATGGGGGGTGACCCCCGGAGACCTTTGTGGCGCCGCCCGCGCGGAAGCCCGGGCCGAGGCATCGTCGCGAGGACGACAGTATAGTCGGGGTGGGGGTGCCCTGCGTCGCACTTGAACCCACCTCCGCAGGATATTTATTTCTCAATAAAGTCATTTTCTCTCTCTCTCTCTGGTGACCTGAAATTAGAGTGGTGTCCACTAGGAGCGCCTGAAAAAGATGAACGCCATTGAAGATTCGACAGGAAAATAATGTCGGGCTACATCAAAGCATGTGTAGAATCTACGAATAACATTACACACCATGCAAAATCTATCGAATGTCTAGGATTTCTAGTACGAAATTTGAATGTCTAGGATCTAAGCGCGGTTGTTTTTGCGAGGTGGCAACGCAAGGAAGTCTTAATCCAAAAACTTGCAAACCTCAGAAACCGCTTTCCAATCGCTCGCCATTACGAGTCTAGGTTACTTTTTAATACGACATAAGTTTCACGGCAGAACAGGTTTTCCACCGCTCCTAATAAATATCCTTCCATGGAGTGCTCCAGCAAATTCCGTCACATGTATGTGAAGGCTCCGCAAGTTGTGGGCGCGGCTAAGCGCAGTGTTCTTCCTGCCGCCATCACAACCTTTAAAACTAACTGGAGCACCAGATGCCATAGGCAAGGGCCGCAGTCCACCTGTGAGAATAAAACTTGTAATACACACTTTCGTGTTTTCCATCTAACCGGCAGCGGGACAACTCTACCGAAGTGCCTGTATATAGGCTATACACGCGAGGACATCACTGAAATTACTCACCTGTTTTTCGAAAGGGCTTCTTGTTGAACAGGTCGCCCGGAAGGCTGGTTAGGCACACGTTCGTGGCGAGCCAGCGGTTGATATACGCCTGACGCTTCATCCCGCGCACCGACGTCTTCTTCGGTCTCTTGACTCTGCCGCTTGCAGCACGCCAAGAGAGCACCTACTACCACTTTGCCGAATCTACAACCAAACATATTGCAACACCTTGAAGTGCAGGGCAGGAGAAAGCAAGCTTCAAAATGGCTGGTTAGGTTCACATATCACAAACTTAAGTTTAGAACGGAGACGCACTTATCAACTTCCTCTATCCCGGCTTTCGCGCTTGAAGCCAGCGGCCGCATGTTTGACTCTTTTTTATATGTAGTTTTCAGCGTAGCTGGTATCAAGGGTGATAAAAGGCAATAACTGAAGCATAAAAGCTCATGCGCACACCCTCAAACAATATCTGTATGCGGAGGAAACCATAAGATGAAAATTCATACCTCCCAACTAGTTGTTGCTACACGATTGCAGAAAGCATGGTAACCTAACCCACTGTTTCAATGTTCTTGAGTGCAATGTTATTCTTAAGTATAGGTGGACAAAGAGTCGACATTGGCAACAATGACTATACAATGCCGCCTGTGGCATGAGCCAAAAAAGCGCGCTAATTCACTCAGTGAAGGTGGTAGAAAATCGAAGTTTTAAACGACGCCCAGAACGATTACGTATGCTGCGTCACTGGAATTTAAGCACGTGGCTGTAAAAACATTGCAAACAGCAACAAGTGAAATGTAGATAACCACACCCTTCTTTAATTCCAAGAGGTCTTCCTTGCTAAGGTCAAATGAATGCATGATGCACGAATTGTGTTTAGTATCGTTGTATTTGTGAAACACATCAGCGGAGACGTTTTTTTATAAAAAAGGGACGCCTAAACCTGGTGTTAGACAACTTCACTTCTCCTCCTTCTCGGCCGCAGCCGGCCGCGGAGACGGAGACAGCAGAGGCCGAGAAGTGAGATGCCATGCATTGGTGTGAGCTTCATTTATTGTTTACTAACTCCTAACCGGTGCCCAAGGCGCGTACAAGGGCACTACCCTTGCCAGCGGTGGCGCGCACAGACGCGCGAGAGGTTGCGTGATGTTCTCCCAGGGCATACAGCAAGAACTCCGAGAGTAGACCCGCAGCAGTGCTCGGTGAGTATACTCTCTGCCTGCCCCGACTGCGCATGCGCTGGTACATCAAGCGGTAAGACAACGTGCTTTCACTCGTTTCTCTATTGGTTCTATGTTCAAATTCTGCTGGCGCCAGTAATTTCTTTTATTTGTTCGCAAGAGTTTTCTGTTGACACCAATGGTCGCGACAGAACCCTAGGGGGGTGGAGGTGCAAAGCCAAAAGAGACACTTATTGTTTATGTTACTGGCTCTACCCTGCTTCCTAGCGTGCCACTGTGCTCCCCCTCAAATGGGGACCAATTTGGCAACCCTGCTTCTAGAAAACAAGTAAAAGAAATTTGCAAGATGTTTTTGTTATTGGCGAGGGTCCGCTCTTACACGTGGATGTTTTCTCAGCGTCTACCTGTTAAACTACATGCGGATGAGCGGCGAATAAGCAACGGCAGTTAGTATGGCTACACTTGCAATTAGAAAACGCATGACGCGACACGCAATATATACAGTAGGGGTCTATACAGCCTACTGAAACGCAAAATTCAATCAGGAATGGCGAAATAAACCAGATGGTAAAAATAAGATGGGAGAATTTTGCCTAGTTTTGTTACCGTTAGTGGTTTGCAGTATCCGAAATAAGTGCTGAGACATAAAAGAATCCGAAAGTTATTATCAAACGGGTACACCTACGCTTCACAAAAGAACCCTCTTGTTTCTGCAGCAGTCAAAGTAGAACTTATTACTTCAAAGAGTTACACATGTGCGTTTCATTACACGTTCGTGGGTCAACCGGATTTCCACTAAACCATTGTTGCGCCACCGGAACGCAGATATGGAGTAATTATTTTGCGCGTAACTTTCGATACTGTGGAGGAAGCTCTACATACCCCTTGAAGAAGTTCGTAAATAACAATTCGGTCTTCGTGACCTAATCTAAAACAATGTGCAACAGACCCAAGCATGAATGCTGATAGTGGTTCATACAGCAATTTTTCCTTATCTGAGGATCAGATTTTCTTTTTACAGCTTCTATTCCCAGTTTTTTATTCAAGGAAAGTTAGCTTTTAGTGTTTGTGATCTGTGCACGAACAGCAAGCTGAATTATGTGTAGCGGGTGACTGGACCACGCTAACCACAACTCCGATATTTGTTTGGTGGGCGCATATTTTAGGGGAGCTTAAGTATGTTATTCCTTTCAAAGGAAAGCTTTGCTACTTTCATCCAGCGATTTCGCGGAGGTGGCACAATGTGACATTTTGAACGGAGACATACCCCCAGCGACAGCCCCTCGAAGCGCACTGCGTGATCAGCCGGGCTCACTGTCGGCGCTGCGCACAAAGGAACGTTTTCTGTCGTTCTGCACAGAACGAGCAGCTGTAGCCGACGCCGCGGCGGCTGAAGCAGCCGACCACCCCCGCAGCCTCCCATGCATGCGGAGCATGGCGGTCTGGGGCACCGTGAATCATCTCGCGCCCGGCGACGGTGCGTTCGCACCACAAGCGCTGCGTTCACAGAGCCTCCTTCTGTGAACGTTGCACGAAACCGAACGTCTTTGAGACGTGGTCGGCAACACAGCTAAATGAAAGGTTAACCAAACAAAACCAAGGGAAAAACAGACAAAAACCAGCTTTCGTTGTGGATATTAAACGTTAGATGTGCTAAGAAGCAATCCTTTTTGGAGGAGGGTTAAAAGCCCCCACTCGCATAAATCCCGAAGTTGTATGGCAGCGTTACTGCGAGTTAAAACTCCGGGTTAGCAAAAATCTGTCGGCGCATACTTGCGGCGCCGACTAAAGACGCCGGTATCCGAAGAGGCTGGCAGAACTAATTGTGCGCGTAGGAACCGGTCCAGCACAATTCGCGGTGCTCCCAAATGCCTCTGTGGGTATCTGGTACAAGCAATTGATCAGAAAGTTGACATTATTCGGTTTCACATAACGCCTTACCCGGTTGAAGTTGAAGCTTAAGAGTTCAATTTTTGCAGCCTTTGTCTGTCAATATGAGGGGCTCATGTATTGATCATGGCCTTGTAAAGAGACAGCACTTCGGAAAAAGCCTTGTTTTCTATGCAAAATAACGTTTCTGCTTATACATGAGGCATATTAAGGCGGAAACAACTAACTGATCTGGAACTCACCATTCATGATTTTGAAAAGTCGGAAAGATATGCTAGCGTGAGCGGACGATAATAATAACATAAGCCGGCTGTTTACGCGGACGCTCTCAAAGCGTCACTGATAGCTTTTGTCGTCTACGTTAAAACGTACTGCAGGAAAGCCAGCTTTATGCAAGGGATTTTACAAATTGAGGATGATAAGCGAAGGCAAGAAAAGGGACTAAAATTGATGCCCGCGGCCGTTATCCAACTTGGGAAGCCAAACCTGGGAAGTGGTATTGAGCTGATGTCCTCACTGTTGCCACATTTTGATACTTTTTGTCTGCTTTTTGTGAAATCGCAACAGCTCCATCAAAAACATATCCTTCCCTGATCAGGATAAACAGGCGCTGCCGTTTGGATTTTGGCGTTTGTCTTTTACTCAGGTTTCATGGTGCCATGCTTCACGTTCTAGCTATCTTTCACTTAGGAAGGAGGCTTTGATTTTTATGAAGTGCCATGTCATCTCCATCGCATGTTTACCCTTAACTTCATGCAATTCAATGCAACATTGATTTCCCCCAACACACTCAAAAGCAATACGAATTTTAAGGGCCATTTGGAGCAGTTCGAGATCACTCTTCAGAAATAATGTAAAAAAAAAACAGCCGACTTGTGCGCTCAAGTGTGAAGGAAACCGACAAGGCTAGCTGGAGATTTGGGTCTGTTCTATACTGACCGGACGCACTTATATTTGTAACTGATTATCATATAACTGACCAGTTTATAGAACATAGAAGTAATCCAGTATAAGAAATTGGCATGAAACTAGAACCCGCAAACCACCTATTCCGAATTCCCAAAAATTCTCATCGTAACTCTATCTTGCACACTTTCTTTTGCCGCCTCCAGAAGGCATGCGGATGTATACGCCAACTTCTGTTTCTTAATCTTGACATCACCGCAAAAAAACCCCATAGGCCAATGGGTGGCCGCGTTTATTTTTAAGTAAAAACGTTGCGATCAGATGCAAGCGTGGCAACCACTGTTCAAGCATGCATCATCAAAAGAAAAACAACGTGAGCAAAATATTTTGGTGCCGGCTGTAGCAGTAAAATCGGTTGAACAAATTGGCATCCCTAATACCTTTCTAGCTTGAGTGAACATTGTGGCATCAGTGCTGTCTCCGGTACCTTGTGCAAAAGGTAATATTGATTTCAAGATGGCCACGGCTGTAAGGTATAAAGCCGTGTCAATAAATGAAAATCAATTCCTCACTCACGCTATTACATGAATTTCACTTCAAGGCAAAGCTAAGGATTGAAGCTATTTTGAAAAGCCAGCCTTGTGTTCCGTTCCGGTCAGGTGCCTAAAGCCGGGGAGAAAAAACCGCGCGAACGTGCCGAGGAATGTTGGCTTGGATAGACTAGCGATGCGACGCCCGCCCGTCTTCTTTACTAAGGCCAAACCAGTGTATGTATTATGAGGATGCGGCCGTGACTCCCTTAAAGACATTGCGCAGTAAGTGAATCAAAAACTTTATCAAACGAAACATAACAAAACTACCACGTGACAACAAGAGGCGTGGCCGCGTAAAGACGTGTACGAGAGCTGTTTGAGAAATCGAAACTACAAATTATTATAGCTAAAATAAACACCGGCTGCAGCGGCCTAAGGCGACTGCTTCCGCCTGATGGAACGACCGCGTGTATTATCCTCTTGAAGATATGACTGATTGTAGGGTTTAACGCACCGACGCACGCAGGTGATTAGGTGCGGCGTGGTGGAGAGTTCCGGAATAATTTTGACCCCCTGAGGATCAATAACGTGCGCCGAAATCTTGTACGCATGGGCGTTTTTGCTTTTCGCTTCCATCAGAAAATCGGCCGAAGCGGCCGTGTATCGAACCTGCGTCCACGTGCTCAGCAGCACAACGCCTTAGACACTGAGCCAAAGCGGCAGGTCTCTTAAGGACCTGCTGGAACGGCCGTTTCGGAGGTGCCGCCCAATTATGGCGCACAAATGCGCCTGTTTTGACCTTAGCCGCCCAATGAGGTCTGGAAATGTATGGCGTCAGGCATTTCGCATTCCTGGACGTGTTTGCGGCGATAGCTAGAGACGTCTGGACGTTTTAAAACGTCCAGGCGTCTCTCTTTTCTGCTGCCTAAGCTCTGTTGGGGCGTAAGACTATCGCCTTTCGAAGACGTTAACTACAAAGTGGGCATATATGACGCAATTAGTTTTCAATCTGCAGTTTATATTTTGCTTGTTTAGCAGCTTCTGCCCAAAAGGTAAATTCTGCAAGCTTCATTCAACTGCAATTGAACACCTTTCCACCTGCGTCGGTTGTGGTTGACGCTAATGTAGGCGTATTCCAATAGTATCCTAAATCAAGAATTACTCCTCTTCTGTTACATCGTCTGTGACGCTTGCTGTAGTGTCAAGTGCAATTATAAGAATACTGTCACTGCTACTCAGATTGATCCAAAGTATAAAGTTTAAACAGGCCAAAGCTCCACTTGGGATATAAGGAGCAACCCGGTAGAGGGCATCAGGTAAATGATAATAACCAGCGATTACTTAAAATGCGCCAAAAGCTCGGCGGCAATTTTGCAGTTTGGCTTTTTGCCTCATTCTGAAAATTGGCCGCCGCAACTCGTAAACCAATCCACCTCCTCGGCATGAGAAACACAATGCTTTACACACCGGTTTCGCGTGCCGGTTGCTGACATCAATTCTATGGGCACATGGCCCTGTAAGTGAGCCTTGCGAATTTTTTCGCTGCTCTGTCACTTTCTATTTTTGTGAATTGATGGCCTTGGTCGGAGTAACGTTCGTAATTAATGTTCCTACAGTACATGTTAACATGATTACAGAATTTCAGTTTGCAGTGATCTGGTATTTTGTGCTTCAAGTACTAAACTATAAACGAATGCTTTGAAAAGTATTTATGTAAAATAAAAACTTTTTCTGGTTTGAAATATAAATTTGTAGCAAAACATTAAACACGGCGGGAGCGTAACGGCTTTCGTGATTTGATATAAAAATCTACATTAGAAAAGAAAGTTTATCACTGCTGGTTTGCACAATGTCTACTCACATGGGAAAGTTCAAGTGTAACCCACACTCACATTCAGGCACCTTTTTCTCTTTTATTTTACAGTTATATCGAGCAGGCTGATTAGACTATCAATGCTTCGAATTACTGTTCCACCCCCAAAACGGGTCGTGCCACACAGAATGCAGCGATATCGTTTGCGGAAACGCTGGCAGCTACTGAATAATCGCACCAGTATGCGCACAGTGGCGTCCACTGTTTTTCGAAATATGAAGACATCGCTAGTGTTCTCGCATTAAAACAATACTTGTTTTTTTACACTATGAATGCTGTCATCTGTCCGGTAAAATGAGCCCTAAGAGAAATAATAGTAACTTAGGAGATGCGGCGTAAAAGAAGGAGGCACTTTCTTAATGCCTTGTAAAAGCACAGGAGTGAGAAAAGAACTGTTTTCAAAGTGTCTGGGATAAACGTTTACCGGGCACTTTATCTGCAAACGTGCTTGCTGCTGCACCATTTGCTTCGAGTACGGAGTCTCATCGGAGTCGCTGTTTCTGGCGGTTGCAGGGCACTTAACATGCCGCACTAAATTAAATAGCATTTTGGCATTTTTCTGTTTGAGCTACGTGCGTCTTTATAGGCGGAGATAAAGTTTATTCGATGCGCCTAAAATTTTGCATTTCAGGTGTACAGTCCCTACAAATAAATGAAGAAAAATACTGATGATGAGAAAAGCAGAACTTTATTCATTGTCCAAACAGGAAGAATAAAATGTGATTCAAACCTAAAATGTCTATACACTTTTTCTGGAGAACCAAATAGAACTGCCACAGGGGTGCGCAAAGTAGCTGGGAGTTTTTGGTAAATATATCCAGCCGATGGCGATGTTTACACCGATTCAGGATGATCATGATGATGACGTGCACAAAGAAGCAAGTTGGGACTCCCTGACGAAAAGCACCAGGTTACAGCTCGAGCAGTTCTGGAACCGAATGATCTGTAAGAAGCGCCAAGAAACACAGAAAACCGAGATAAGAGTAATACAGCTGCATACGTAGCCTTGGTTTGATTCTTGACTAAATGTACACCCGCCCAATTTTTTACCAATATCACGTGAGCGTCGACCATTCCGTCGATCAGCGTCGTATGATGGGGTGATCCGATGAACTCGGCGAGAGTAACCGCATGCCAATTAAGCAGAGGCCGCTGCTGCTGTCTGCTAGGCTGTTCCAAGAGCAGACAGCCACACCCGATGTTTTTATTCGCTTATCACACTACCCTTCCACCCGCCGTTAACGGGGCGAAGAGGGCAAGTGAAAGCAAGCGGTAACAGCAGTGCGGGGTGTCTGCCTGCTCTTGGAACATCCTAGCCGACGACGGCAGCTGCGGTCTTCGCTTAGTGCGCATGCGGTTACTCTCGCCGAGTTTGTCGTATCACCCTATCATATGGCGCTGATCAACGTAACGGTCGACGCTCCCGTGATATTGGTAAAAAATTGGGCGGGTGTACATGCACCTCCTAAGCTGATTGTAATGAAATCAAACGTACGGGCGGGGGGGGGGGGTAAAAGAAATACGAACACCGGAGCCTACAGCCTCCGACGCATGCCGCACCGTCTGGCTGCACTGTCAGTAAACGGCGCGCATGCGTAGTTGTTTCCGAGTGTTTGAGAGTGTGGCCTACTGTTAGGGGAAATACTTGATAAAGAAGCGACGTTGGTCATTTATATTGAGGCGTCTTTTAGGCTCTGTCGCCACTGAGCATCCTCTTATATACTTTATTCGGTAGCAAAGGGCGCGGCAGATTGATTGCAGCTAGCATTACCCCCTTCAACGATCATCCTGATCAGTGCCGACCCAGCGTGAAAAGGCGCCTCAAAATAAACGACCAGAGTCGCTTCTTGATCAAGCATTTCCCATAAGTGTATACCACACTCTCAAACACTCTCGAAGAAGTGTTCATGCGCGCAGTTTACCGAATTTTCAGCCACATGGTGCAGCATGCGTCGGAGGCTGTGCGCTCCGTTGTTGTCATCTCTTTTAATCCCCCCTGTACTTTGAAGAAAGAAAACGAACATCTCAAAGACGCCCAAGTATGTCATATTTTCATGTAAGCAGCTAACGAGTAATCAGCTGCAGCCTCAGTCATCTGGTGACGACCACACACCTGAAGTGGCAGCGTAAAAATGCAGACTACGTTTTTCTTATTTATTGCGTACGCTGTACTTAAGTTGGCCGAAAAAAACATTCCGTGTAGGAATATAACCTTACTGAAGATCGGTTAATTCTGGCGTTCAGCCTTGCCGAAGGTAAGCCTGGGCTATGAAGCACGTTGTAATGGAGGGTTCCGGATTTATTTTGACCACTTTGGGCACCTTTAACGTGCGTCGAAATCTCAACCAAAGGGTTTTCCACTTTACCCATTGCCGCGGCCACCACGACCGCTAACAAATCCCTGTCCTTGGTCTCAACAGAACAACACATTAGCCACAATTCGGTGGGTGGGAATGGGATCAGTTTCTCACCTCGTGTGCGTGTGCCCAAGGAAAGAATGCCTCTTTGCTGGCTTCTACGCTTCTGAGCTGAGGCTTGTGCTGGTTACCCTGTGGCTACTGGCACTGCTCGTTCGTCCGTTGCTGCAGCTGCTACTGCTAAAAAGACAAAGAAAACCGTGCCAGCGTTCAAAGTATCAGTCTGTGTAAATGCCTAAATGGATATAGACCGGCTTAATTACCAGGGTGGCTTTCAGCAGGTATTGGGTAAAAACACATTAGGTGCACTGGCGGTGGGTTTGTTCAGCTTCGGCGAACTGAGTATTTACGGCAATCGCCATCATAAACATTCCTTGCATTGCGCAATACGAGTGCACGAAAAGCTGCTAATATTTAAAATGTTATACGAAAACAGTTCTTGGACAGTTTTATTAAACAACTGGTTCGTTGTGAACTAATTAGTTGGACGCGTACTTTGATTACCAGTTCGTTGTCTCTTTTAGTAAATGAGCATACTTATTTTTGCTTGTTTTTATCCAGGTGCATTCACAAACTGCCTGCCTGGGCTCTTGGGTTCTGAATGGGTAACGATCAATGTTTTCATTATTTAACAACACGCCACCGTTTTTATGGTTTTGTTAGGCGGCCTCAACCCCATATTTAACCGTTTCTCGTGTGCTAGAACATCAACCTTGTGTCCCTAAATAAACATTTGATTTGATGTCATTTGATCCTGCTTCAGCGGCAATGGCATCTTTGAACAGTGCAACTTACCTTGCAACGGTCACAAAGTCGTGTTCTGTTCGTTGGCTTGCTCCTTGTGAGCTAGTCGATACGTCCAGGCAATTTGAAACACGTTGTCTCCAACTTGTCAGAGACTTGTGGATGTAGTTGCCTTCAACACCCCGACGCGAACAGCATGAGCACAGAGACCCCATTGCAGTGTGGCTGGTCTGGCAAAACTACAAATAAATATTTAGGCCTATTGGAGGTATTATAAATAGAAAACTTCACAGTGAAACAAAACATCGCAATATACGTAGCGTGGCCAAGGTGCGAAAGCGTACTTGCCTTGAAGTGAACAGACTAGTTTAGCCTCTCGCTCGGACAGCCGGCAGAGTGTGTGCTTCAGCAAGGCTTCTACAGCCTCCCAAATTTTTAATAATATAGCTGGAGGCACAACCGACCGGCATGTCATCGCCTTATCAAGGCGCTCAGCAGCGATATATGCGAGAGTACGCGCACGCGCACAGGGCTATTTGCTATAGGAGGGTCGTCTGCTACGCGGTTTTGTTGAGAGTTGTACACCCCCTGCCACTGCATCTGAATGACTTTGTGCACCACGCTTCTTTGCTACCTTTGGCGTTAACGAAACGACCTTGCAAGATAAAAAAAACAGGGGGTGTGTTGCACTTACAACAGCGGAGCAGACGGCGCTCCCACAACAGATAGTTGCATGCGCGTGCGCGTACCCTCGCCTATTTTTCCGGTGCACCCCGTGATCGGGCGCTGACATGCTGATCGGTCGTCGCTCCCGTTACGTTATTAAAAATTAGCAGGCTGTACATAGATTTAAACATCCTCCTCAGGCGCATTCGTGGATGGAGTTTTGAAGTCGTAGTTAATAACCTTCTTGTAATCCTCGCGACTGTAATGAATAAACAAAGCTATGAAGACGCAATAAAATTCTAACAATTAATCGCAAAGCCTTCCAAGCTTGCTGGCTATTTCGCATAACAATGTCTGAGCTATGCCCGGTCGTAGTGTTGCCCGAGTGTTTTCAAATACGGCCTACTGGTAAAAGCATTACCTGATATGTAGAATGATGCAGCACACTGCGTCGAACGCTTCATCTATATTTTTGTCGATTGATTGCAGCGTTCAACGCGCCGACGCAACGCCGGTGATGAGGCTCGCCGTAGTGAAGGGCTCCGGGCTAAGCTTGCCCAACTGCGGATCTTTAACGTGCGCCGATATCTGGAACAAACGGCCATTTTTGCTTGTCGCATCCATCAGAGAAGCGTCCGCCGCGACGGAGAATAGCACCGACAGCCTCGTGCTCAGCAGCCCAACGCTTGAGCGACTGAGCCACCATGGCGGGTTCCATTCTTGAAGACCCGCCGCGGTGACGCAGTGGCTAAGGCGTTGTAAAGCTGAGCCCAAGGAGGCGGATTCGATTCCCAGCCGCGGCAGTCGCTTCTCTGATGGAAGTGAAAAGCAAAAATTTGGCTGTCGATTACGATACTCCCTAATGCGATATTTTGGCGCAGCAGCAGTGCGCTGAGCAAGCAGTCACTCATGTGATCTCTGATGATGATGATGATGATGATGATGTTGATGATGATTGCTATTGGTTTCTCATTTTAAGCGGGGTGATGACATGTCATCTTACCAAAAAGGAGTAATATACCCATGTTTAACACTCTTGGCCTAATACTAGCGCTGCTTAGGGCAGGCACAAACGCTTATTAGGCACAAAATGCTTTTCTTTCCTCTTTTCATGGCTCGACGGTAGCCATGATGAACACCGGCGTCGGCGGCGCGAAGTGCGTCTCAGGAAGGGACCGCGAACGGTGTTTTAAGCGAACGCACCTCATAGCCGCGCGCACGCCCACCTCACGTTTTCGCCCAGCGTCGCGCCGTCGAGCGCCCCATGCGGGCACAGCATATTGCCCTCTTCTCTCCCCCGCCGGACACTTTCTTTGAGCGCTGGCTCGCGCCGCCAGAGTGAAACATCCTCCTCTCCCAATTTCGCGACACTCTCCTCTTTTGCTTTCTTTAAGTCGTCGGTGTTCCAGTTCCAACCGATCGCTCGGTCACGTCGACAGCTACGCGGCTCAGCCCAGAGACGGGCGACAAAGGGCTGCGCACTAAAACGCCCATGTTCTTGAGACTTCGGCGAACGTTAAAGATCCTCAAGTGGTGAAAAGTAGTCCTTAACATTCCACTACGGCGCGCCTCATCGCGTGTGTAGTGGAAGTGCGTTAAAACCTCACAATCAGTCAAATCATTCGAAATCATCAATCAATCAAAAAATCAATCCATATATTTACAAGGTTTTATTTGTATTTGATGGAGGGGAGAAGAACCAAGCACATCCTTGTAGAACACATTTGCCGACATGCCGCTAACCCGAGACAGCAAGCACGTGCTGCTTTGAATGATCACGACGAAGCGTGTCTTTTTTTTTTTTGAGCGCAGCAAAGAAAATAAACCCTCCCCCTGACAAAAGCTTGTGCCACCATTCAGTAGAGTAAAAACCCGGTTAATTCGAACTCTAATGTGAGCATAAAATTGTTGTAAATTAGCAGAGTTCGAGTTAGCGGGCAGCAGGTACAATTAATGGACATCGTGGAACCCGGTGCGGGGAGACCCCAAAGTAGCCACCTCCTTACTCGTTATCGCGAGTTTGGCGCTGCTGCACGTTTGGGGCCGACGAGTTCATAAGTAATGTTCATAGAGCTCGAACAGCAAACGAAATTAATTGATCGGTCAGTTATAACTCTGAAAAGGATCGGACAGGCACTCCTGGTAGCATGAAGCCGCCCTGTTTAAATAATAATGCTGTTCATGCTCTAAAACACGTTTGTTTGCATGGAAGGGTCAAGCAAACGAAACTTCCAAGTAATCGATTGATCGTTTTAAATTTTGGGCCGACTTCATTGCGGAGTTCTTCTGCGAGGAGTGGTGGAAACTAGCAGAATCCACTTAGAATTATACGTTCTGGATAACGACGCGTTCGATTCATGAAGAGATTTCCCCTATTGAGAAATACAGGACTGTGCAGGGACGAGGGATTTAGTTCGAATTAACCTGAAAGTTCGAAATAATTGAATTCGAATTAACAATGAGGCGTGCTTTTGTGAAGAGCTCCGGAGTACATTGACTACGGGGGGGATTTTTGATGGACTACGCCCACAACTATTCTAGCTGTTAGCCTTCGTCTGAAACGACGCGGATAATACCGAATCAAACCCTGGTTTTAAAACTCAACAGAAAAAAATATTTTAGGTAACCAACCTTCGCATTCCCAGCACAAGTTTTTCTTGATCACAACCAAGTGTCCGAAATATCAACCCTATCATACCTCAAAGGTTCTCTATTCCTAAATTAAAATATCCCCAAATTGTTTGCATAAATACAATAAATAGCTGCTATTAGATATCAAGTTTGTAAAAGATATGAATATCCAGCCTTCATGCGCTGCAGTTTTGTATCTTTTTACATACTTCCCTTCTTTTGGAAATCTCTCACGCCATTTAAGACAACCCAACTGATCAAATCTTTATGCCTCCTTTACTATGCCGAATACAAACAGTACTTTCACACGTGAGGCGTGCATTCTAACAGCACGTCATTTAGTAAATTAGAGATGCTTATTTGTGGTTGATATTTACAGAACAGCGTTATTAAGCTCATTTATTTTCATTTTCTCGTGGTTGCTAGCCATCCGCTCGCAGCCTTGCTCCTCATATGTCTGCAGAAATACGTCATCGCTTCCACCTGGAAGGTACAACTAATACAGCGAAATACGAGTGAGCGCCTCAATATGTAGTATGTCGCAGCGGCAACTGAAGTCTGGAAGGACCACCGCTCTGGAGACAAAAGAAAAGGTTACGCGTTTTGAGCATATCTCGCGAGCATGCGGAGTGAAGTTTCTTTTATGCCCTGTCACAGGTAACGATCTCCCCGTACGCGCAACTGACCCGATCACACCAAAGCGCGTTTTCACCGATTGATAAATAAATTACATTGTCAGTAACATTACGCGCCAAAGTTCGTCTGGGGTATAACGCGCATCGTAGCAGAGGGCCCCGGATGAAATACAGACGCATGGCCGTTTTAGGGGCGAAGCTCCTAAAGCCATGGGTCTGTCCATCCCTTGTGTCTCGTGGTAGGTGACCGCCGCATGCTTTAGGAGATGTCGCAAAGTGGGCCGCATTGCACGCGCAAGAACCGGCCGCAACCGGCAGCGCAAACTCGGCACCGGCAGGGCGAGCTTGTCTGTGTTCGCCAACGGAGGCGCGAGCGCACGTGCACTGCGAGGGGGAGATCACGCAAGACATCGCGCCACGAACGCAGGCAGTCGTTCTCGGAGATCGAACGAGACGCAAGGACCTTTGCTCGTTTCCTCCCGTCTTGTTCGGGCACAAGTTCGCCCTAAATAAAAGTTCTTTCTTTAAATACGCACTCATATGTATCCATATGAACCCTACCACGATCCGAGGAACGTGTATAGACTTAGTGTTTGCAAACTTCCCATTGCAGCCAGTACAAGAACCTCTCTCGCTTCATTTCACAGATCATAAAGCCGTCGTAATGAAGGAACCTCGCCATCCAGTCATGACAACGACGAAATGAAAAGAACAAACGAAGAAACGAAACAACAAACGAACAAGAACAAAATAAAAGCACAAAATAAACGTTGATTTGTACAATGTACGCACACAGTCTTACGTCTTTCTTAATGATGTAATGGGCGAACTTTCACGGGAGAGTTACGGTCACTGATGATCTCCCCCTCTCGAGCTTCGCCCCACTTATCATCATTCATTTCGTGGATATGGCGTGATTTTTTTTGTGTTGTGCTTCCCACAGAAAATTGTCGCTGAGGCCGTAAGTCTAACGCGTAGAAAAACTAAGGAATTTTGAAATTATGAGCATCAATAAACTAAAATATAATCCGCAGTAAAACGTCTAATCACAAGGATTTGCGGACTATTTTTTTAATTTTTCCGCGGTGATATTCGTTACTAGCTTCGTTTCGCAAACAACGGATGTCGCTCTGTGGCGAACATGAAAATCATCTTACAAAAGGTACAGATGTCCTCCCACAGACGAGTCACGTAAGAGTACTCGACGTGTCTCTAGTGTGAATTGTTAGAGCGAATTTCACGATCGCCCAAAACGTAGAATGTCCATAATATTATAAAGCACCTAACCAAAGAAAGAATGGGACTCAGAGAAGAAGAAACGATTACACTCCTACAACCACGGATGATGAGCCGGATATACCAGAGTATACCGTGTCTAAAACTTATGCGCAGCCAAGAATACCCAATAAACACCATCAGCTGGACAGCACCTAAAGCTGCCCTCAAGCTCGGAATTCTTATCTTGAGCCGGAACAGAAAATCAATATACTTCTGCGGTGACATAATGAATACCCAGAGACGGGTCTATAAGAAGCGGACGGTTATTAACTTGACCGACGGAATAAATAAGAAAATTAGGAGGCAAATAATGGATTTGGGCAGTTCTGGACGGGAAGTGAAGGTCAGTAGGAAAAGCCTTCGTCTTTCATTGGACTTAAGGAGGCTGTTGCTGTAGCTGATGATGATAAAAATGTCCTCACAATGAGTGTTCACAACGCTGTTGAATAGATCAGAGAAGCTATTGCTTCACAACCAAAATACCAAGAAAGCGGCTGAAAAACAAATCGGGACGAGCCAAACTACAGCCCCCCCCCCCCCCACTACCAATAAATAAAATGATGGGACAGCATCATGCACATGTCAACAATACAGCGACTGTGATAAAAGATTTCTCTTGCAAACACTATGTATCCGAACCAACGCGAGGGCAGGCAATATTGGAGAATCCAGTTTATCCGAGGAAAGTTGCAAAAGCGTGAGAACACAGTACACATTGACTGCGGGACGTCGTAAGTACGGGGCAGAAATTGTCGTAGTTCACTCCTGCGATAATCCTTGTAACTGCAAGACAGCCCTACTTAGAAGAGCGCAGCAGAAGTTGAATGTTTCCTCTTGCAAATGGACTAGCGGAAGTATCGAATGTAAGCGCAAATATCGCTACAGACGCTCAAAGAACATTATACTGTTGGCAGCAGGCAGAATAGCCAAATGCTTAACGAAAATACGAATATACTACATAAAAATATTTTTTTCGTCACCTCGACATGCGGGCAGAAATGTCGGGAAGTAAAAGATAAAACTAACAAGAGGCACGTGAACTTGCATACCGTGCTGCTTGTGACCACGACTAGCGCACTACCCTCCTAGAAAAAAAAAACATTCAGAACATTTCCTCATTCAACGCCTAGGAACACAATACCTCTCCCCCGTGCCACAAGGGTGTCTCAACGTCGAATGACATAAAACTCTGTACCTAGAAATCCACGTCAGCGCGGATGAGAACATTTACCATTATCTGAAACACTGGCTAAATTCGTGGAAAGAACTACACTATTTTACAGAACGGCGCCATGTCCAATATATGCTTAGGGAAGAACAACTCAAGAATTACGCATTCCACGTGTATGTAAACATTAAATTACAGGCAGCTTTTACAGATGTTTATCTCATGATCAGCGCGAGCTGAATTTGAGGGCAAGAGAAGAAGCTGCTGCATGTGGGGGCCCTATACTTCAGTTTCCACCCTTGAGCTCCCAGCCATCTCTTTTCCCTCGTTTCCTTACCACAAATACATATTTCTCCAAAAAAAACTTCCCTCTCCCTCTTTCCCTTCCCTCTCTTACAAAAAGCATGAGCTTACAGTTTAGCCATGACAATTTTAAATTACACTTTTAAACTCCAGAAGTGACACCTTCTCGCTCAAACGGACCAACACCCCCCAGCCGCAAACTTTCATGCTGACAGGTTAGGACGCCGAAGTGCAGACCACATTTGTATCTCCATGGGTCAGAAATTAAAAACCCTTGCTTCGTGTCGTTGTATGTTCGCTGACCTTCAGCGTTCCTGCAGCTTAGATCTTAAATGCAGCTATTCAGTTAAAAACGGTCCCTGGGCGTCAAAGTAGCGCAGTCGCGTCGTGCCCCTTAAGACGAAAACGTAGGTGTCATCTGCAGTGTTTCTTAAAGTAACGAAATAATAATTTTCGGTTCAGATAGCAGGCAGGTGTTCACCTTCCAAAGTAGTAGTACAAATATTGATGAAAGCTCCAAAACACTGAGAGTGCCGGCTAGTTGGTAATCCATACCGCCATACAGCACACAAACCGGCAGCAGACAATGAAAGGAGACACACGTAAGTGGTTCTGTCTGTCTCTTTTCTTGGTATGTTATCGATTTGCGCTCTATGTAGAGGTAAAAATGTATTCTGCACTCTTTTCTATATTTAATGCACCGTGACCTGTAGTGTCTTTCAGGAACAGATCCCGAGACATCGTAACAAAAATTTAAAGTTGCTCCAGTTATGAGGAAAAGGCCGGTACATTGTAGTGTAAGGCTGTTTTGTTTCCCAGCAGATTCGGTGATAAAATTTTCAACAGTTTATTCTCAATTGCTAGTGTTTGTTATGTCATCTAACACTGCCGGCAAATAAACATTTTGTTGTTTGTACGGAATAGAAAGTGATACGAGCATTCTTTGCGGCGGTTAATTGGGCGGCCATTACCATTCACCCAGGTGTTAGGGAATGAAATGAGGGAATAAAATTACGTAGATGGAAATCGACAGATTGAACAAGAGTTCGGAGCAGGGGACGTTTCCGTATACAAACATAGCAAAAAAAAAACGCCCTCCCTCCCTGCGAAATTGTAGGCCTAGCGAAGCTGTTCGAAACCGTCAAACGTGCGTACAGGAAGGGTATGAAATTTTCTTTTTCGTCTAGGCGCGATTGTGGCTTGAGCTAGGCTTCCCTGGCGGCAAATGGTGGGGCTTTCCTTGCTTGACGTATGCGCTCGTCCTTCGAAAATGCCACCTTTTTATCTAACCTAACCTTGACCAGAGACACAGTGAGGGGGGGGGGGGGGGTACCATTGCTCCAAGGCCACTTTTTGTACATCAAGCGCTTCCGACACCTGCTTCGCCTTTTGTATACCCAAAAAAAATAGGCAAAATTATGAGAACACACTACATATTGCTTTCCGTAACTACGAAAGTGCGATGCACAAATTGCCGTATTCGAATACTGTTGCAATTGTGTTAACTGGAGGACCTTCCTACAAGGGAATCGAAGGGGAAGTTGAAGGGTTTCGTTTGGCCATTACACAAGCGGAAGCATCGAAAAAAAGCGCAAACGTCATTACAGACACTCAAATGGCAATATTTTTATATCGGCGAGCAGAATGCCGGCATGCTTCAAAAGAAGCTATTATTCAAAGAAAACTTTGAACCTAACTCTATGGCGCATGCTTGATTGGCGTGACGTGCGCGCTAGGTGTGTTCGACGATAACGGCTGGGTCCTGTCTGAGTTGTTTCATTACGACACGAAGTCTTCCCAGCAACCAGGTGCTAAAAGCTTCGCTGTGAAACACGTATGGTGCTTCTTAGCTTCAATAAAACATTCAAGCACAGCCAAGGCCAAGTCACCGCCTCATGTGGTTGCGTAGTTAATGCGTCTAAGCGCTCGGTGTTTTAAGGCGGAGGTGTTACGGAGCGGATATTTAGATATGGTAAAGTGCCGTACCACTTGAAGGAGGAAGAAACACCGACTACACCGCAGAGCGGTGACTGCATGGAGCAACGTCTGTGTTTTTTTTTTTGCGGTGCATTTGCCGCCACGTTCACCTATAAAAACAACCGTTTCGGCTCGGCCGCTCAAATGCGAAGATGCCAGACATGTTTGCCGGTCCCTTGGAAGGAATGCCTGAAGGAGGCGTTTTTAAGCACCAATTTTACAATTCAGCAGATCTCGATATTTCCTCCGAAATTGTCAACGTTGTTCAGCAAAAAAAATATATGTATACTTTTTCATTCTATGAAGGACGTCTTTTTATTGATCGCGTTTGCAGTGTTATGATATATAAAAGTAGCTGTGAGATGAATTTTTTCCAACCAAATCAAAGAAAATGCGTTAAAAAGAATTCAATTACAAAATATCGAACCAGGTTTGCGCGACAGCCTTGGACTCTTAGTTCAAGCGCTTAAGCGTAAAAGTACCAACAGGCGTGACAGAAGTTACAACGAGGCCAAATTGAACACTACAAACATTCATTACACCAGCTAAGACAAGAGGGTAACAGTGTGAGACGTGGGTGGATCGGACAGCAGAGGAAATTACTGTGCCGCAGAAGCCGAAGACTACTGTCGTTCGGCATTTGCAGTAGCGTAAATAGATAAGGGTACTATATTTATTCTCAATCTTTGCTTTTCTGCGTACAATCAAGCCGAACTTTGTATCTTGTGTACGGCCTCGTCAATCTTCTGGTTCAGTTTTGTTTACTTATGCCGATAGCTTGAGACAACGTTTAGCTATCACGGGCAGTATGATTGCATTACTCACGCTACCAGTGTTTAAAGGCGTTGACTCAGCATCTTTTGCCTGAGATTAGGTGTGGCTTTAGGCACTGCCCAAAGTTCTCTTTATATTATTTATCGTTTGCTGATGTTCATGCAATTGAGACGACTTGTTTGCGCATGCGCCTGCAAACTTTTTCCCATCAGTTATCAAATTTCCTTATCCTCGTCTATCAGTGCACTGAACACTACATGGAAGAAAGAGCCAAAGCTTCACAATGTGGCTTAGATCGAAACGGCTGCAAGAAGGATAAAGTTGGCAGCCTCTGTTCATTTTAAACCTAGAAATCTTTCCGCACGGGGTGCGTTTTTACAGTTTTGAGAGAAAGGGACTTCCGTTGCTGCTGCACGCCTTCGCTGTAATTGAGCAGTTGGCAATTAGAGCAGTTACTGAACGCAAGCAGCATGGGTGCTCTGTTAGCTTGCATGAAGCCTCTGGGACGAGACACCGAGGAAGACGTCGCTAGTGACATTAACCCATCGCTGGGATCGGATCCCGATGCTGCTCAGTTACGACGGATCAACCGGCCTTCTCGACAACGTACTGCGCAGGAAATTGCTGCTGCTAAAAGGTGAGGAGCTGAAAGATGCCGAGCTCGGATCTTTGGAGAGTTGTTGAACGTGGAACGCGGTTCATGAGGGGGCCGGGGTAGTATGGTTTAAAGCCTCCGTACTTGCAGGTGGTACGCTTCCCTCGCACACGTCGTCTCAGATTAGCTGTCCAGTTGGCGATGGCGGCAGGATCACGTTCCCAACCTCCAGCCCGACGACGACATGCGGAGTCTTCTAATTCAGGTAACGGAATAATTCGGGGAACTGGAAGAAAAGATTATAACTGATAATGGCAAGAACGTCGTTCGAAACGCCCAGAATTGTGCGTACACGGGGGTTAAATCAGATGCCAACAACGCAGCGCACAGCTTCCGACGTATTCTCCCTCATTTGGGTGCAAAGCCGTAAACTGCGTACACCCGCACTTCTTTCGAGAGCGTTTGAGAGTGTGCCCTTAGAGAAATGAATACTAGTAAAAGGGGACCCTCCCATACAACCCTGCGGCCGAATTGACTGTAGCGCACCGAGCTCCTGGGGAAAGAACGAACTGCTAACTTCCGGTTTCGGTTTTGCGGACACCGATTTTATCTGGTAGTTTGATTGGCTAGAAGGCGCTGCTTACGGCGACGGGCATGGGAATAGTGTCCCGACGCTATCATGAATTGGTTAGTGTTTATTAGGTGCGGAGCACCTTAGGACCACACAATGTCCGTCCGCGTCCGCGCGCATAGCATTTACAATCGCAAAAAATTACACAAGCACCGACAGGATCTGAGGCGGTACCTGGTAGTCCAGACAAAGTTAGTGTCGGTCCGCTTACCCAATGGACTACGACCGTGAATTTGTAACCGAGAGCGAAATGGCTTACTCCATCGCCTATAGCGTGCAGACTACCTTAGGACCTCCCAATGTACATCCGCGTCCATCCGTGCGCACACCACCATCACGCGAAAATCAAGCGAAATTTGATTTGAGCTGTGAGTTGCAGTTTCATTTAAGGAATAATCAGGGTGCAACTCACGGCTAAAATCGACTGACGGTCGGGGAGCAAATTGGATGTCACTCGGGGCGGAACTTGGATGTCATTTCGAGTCCACGCGTACTCTGCACCCTCGCCATCATCCCCGGAGTGGAGATGCTGCCATTTTTAAATATATTATTCTCAGACTTGTTCACAGCATGCTTTTAGAAGAAGATAATATTTGTTTTGAAATATGAAGTGGCAATTCACCAGTACTGTTTACAGATGATTACAAATTCGGTCGTGTGTTCACATCTTGCCTAGCCACACAAAAGGGACCCTCATAAATGAAGAAATATTTATTGCACTGCAATATTTCGTATAGCAAGTTCAAATTGTCATTATTCTTTGCAATACACATGTAATAATAAAGAGTGAGTAATACACCTCAACATAGACAATACACAGTAAAGAGAGAAAAAGCACGAAAAAATACACTACTAAGGTACCATAACCACACACGGGAGTTATCCTCCATGGTAATTGAAAACGAAGAGAACCCGGAAGAATCTGCCATTTGCGGTTTTAGTGGTATCTACGACACCCTCAGACTGTGGGCGCTGTTGCAGTGATACACAAATATCAACCATAACAAAATCTAGATACTCGGATACTTGCGATTGCTCACGACCGAAATCTCTGCAGATCATTCTTTTTCACTGTGGCAGCCTTTTCAGTTTGGATGTGAAAGAAGGAAAGCACTTGCTCCCCATTTATCATAACGGCTTTAATGGCCTTGCTTATTTGATGAGTTCCATGAGGTCTATTCCATCTCGGCAACTTCTAATCAGTAGCAGTAATTGAACAGAAGTCACATTTGTGTGGACATGCACACGCAAAAACGTTAAGAGGAGAAAAATCAAGTTCCTATTGGTTCTTGGCAAGGGTGCAATTTCGCTAGACGCTGGGTTAGCTTCCCAAAGCGTTGCCGTCCAGTAAAGGCAAAGGGCCAAGCGGGGATATTTTGGGTGTGCGTAGGTAGTGAAACGACAGGTTCCAGACACCACCAGGGAACACAAATTCACGTCTTCCGCAGCCTTGCGAACAGTATAATGTAAGAAACAGGTATGGAGTTTACGCTTCTTGTGAATGAGGCAAGGGCGACCCATTACATAGTCCCATAAAGTAACGCTACAACATTTGTCGAACCACGTGCCACATTATTGCTATTTTGAACGCGCAGTCAAGCACAATTTCAACAGAGCCGCGCACAAATGCACAACTGTACTTGACATTATATGCTTGGAATCTCGCAATCAGGCATCAGGAAGTGAGGAACGCTACTAGAGCACACTTTTCATCAGGCATGTTTACAAATCCACCATTTGCTGTGACAGGGTAAAAATGTTGTGCACCTATATGCTCGCGGATTACACAGCATTTGTCGATACAACTTGGCATTATACTTTTAGGTGCGGAGTGGGTTAGGATCACACAATGTCCGTCTGCGTCCGTGCGCGTAGCATTTTGCATTCACTAAAAATCACACAGGCACCTTCAGGTTTTGTGCCAAATGGCCTAGGTCTCGCTTGGAACGGTGCGGAATACTTTAGGACCTCCCAATGTCCGTCCGCGTTCATCAGCGCCCATCCGTGGGCACACCACCATCAAGCAAAAATCACGCGAAATTCGATTTGAGCCGTAACTTGCTGTTTCGTTTAGAAAATAATGAAGTTGCAACTCACGGCTCAAATTTAATCACGGTCGGTACCCGAATAGGATGCCACAAGGGGCGCAACATGGATGTCCTTTCGAGTCTCCGTACTCCGCATCCTCGCCAGCATCCACAAAGTGAAAATGCTGCCATTTTATCTGCCTCATTAAAAGAAGAAGAATTACAGTGGAAGTTTATTTAAGAGGCACATCATGGGAACACTGAGTATATTTGTTAAAGCATCAATAATGCAGCAACAAGCACTGGAGAGAGTTGATACAACTGAAAAACCCTGGGAGGACAGTTGGCACGAACATTTTTGTGAATCGTGCGAGGGCAGGATTCATGAATTTCTGTGCCATGAAGCGCTTACAGCATGTCTGGTATGAGGAATGCAGTTGGCTGGTTGACTTTGCCTTAATGGCACCTCGTCCAGTGTAGGCCACCCATAATATAGGCCTGCAGAAGGTGATTAATGAAACAGTACACAAACGGTTTGGAATCACAGATGACCTGCGAACAGAAATGCGAACGAGGTAAATTTCACTGCAACTAGTACTCAAGTATTGCCTCCAGCCCATGCCACCTATTTACAAAATGAGAAATTCTTTTATTCTATTCAGACATCACGTGGTCGCGATATTAACAACACTAAAAATATGCAAGTCTTTGTAATTGCGCAACACGGGTTAGGCACATTCTTAATGCAATTGAGGTATTGTTTGATATAACAAAAAACATAAGTCTGCTAACATAGCCTGAACCGTTTTCTTCGTTGTAACGTCAGCACGAACAACGAGAGAGAAATGAACGTAATACAAAGCTTAAACACACCGACTGTCCCATGTGCCCGCGAAACAAACGCATCCCGACACCAGGCCCCAGGTGAACGTATATTTCGCCGTTCAGTGGACGCCATGGCACGCACCAGCTAGCGTCGTATCGATGACCCCCAGAGGTCATGGACTGAAAAACATGACAAGAACACACATAACTCCGTGAATAGGTGCAATATGCGCAGAACGTGTTTTTCAAAAGTAGCCAAAATAAGAATAAAGGAAAAAGATCGAACGCTTTAAAAATAATCAGTGCGGAAGAGTTCTATGCAATGCCTGCGATACTAGACTTGATATGCAATGTTGAACGAAGAGCCAATTTGAAGGTTTCAATTCACTGCTTATCACCCCGCATTGTGCAAAGCTGTTATCTGCCGAATAAATACGCATTTTCACCGCAATTGATGCGCCATATCGAAGCGATGCGCGCGTGTCTTTGGCATCGGCGAGTGGGTTGGTTGGCCGGGTACACAGGCAGCCCATGATTAAAAGCATATCAGCTCAGATAAGTCAAATAATGCAGATACGGTTACTTCGTTGCGTACGTTCGCGTGTACGGCATTGCAGTGCATCACGACATATTACAGTTGAAACTAGATTTTTACAAAACAAGATTTTGCAAATGTCCTGATTTAATTAACCAACTCGGATTTCCCCTGCAGTTGCCCATAGTCCTAATGCTTTTCCGAACTTCAAAAAACGAAACAAACTTCGCCGCCAAACCCGATTTAACGAATCATTTTGGGAATAACGATGCATAGAAAAAGTCTTTTTTTCAACATTTATGGCGTCCTGAATTTCTCGCAGTATGCTGGCAGCGCAGTCAAAGCACTCGAGCTGCCAGTGTGCCGTTAGATCGTGTTACACGAGCATGAAGACGCATCGCCCAGTTGTTGGAGGAGCTTCGTCGGCGTGGCGAGGTGGCCTCAGCAAATAACATTGAAGACTTCCTGAACGCCGACGCAGACGCGTACACTGACACAACAAAAGTTCTTGACGGCGAGCTGATAGGGCAGCTTCTTTTCGGCGCACAAGAGTTGTCTGAGGATGCAAACAACCCGGATACTTTAGAAGCTTCCGTGCCCCCAGGATGATGCCACGTGATGGACGCCGTCGACATTCGGCGGCGGTTTGCTGGGGAACTCGAGGGTGGCGAGGACGGTTTGACTTCACTGACCAGCCACGAGAAGTGTCTGTTCACGCTGCTCACAAGGGCGCGCCAACGAAAATCACAAGCGTTTTCTCGAGGCAATAACTTTGTCCTTCTCTCGAACGAAATTTGTCGTGCTGTCGATTTTACGACGTTTCCGATTTAACGAAATATTGGTGGGTCACGGTGGCTTCGTTAAATCGAGATTCAACTCCAAATCATAGCAGTAACAGTTGGCCAAGCTATCTATGGCTAGCTATTAAAATACTTCAACGCAGCGTGCGGCTCATGTAACTTCAGTGAAGCCACAGCGCACAACGCCTGCTTCGACTCCGGACCACCGGTCAACCGGCCACTTCTGCAAGTAACTCACCGCCGTCGTTTGCGGGCGTGAACGCTACGTGCGACGACGGGCGCGAACCGCTGACATCCCTCAGCGCTTGAGCAAACCGCACAACCTGCCTAATATATTAGAGAGTTTTTGCTGAGCGTTTTTCATCGTCCGCTCCACTCCGATAGCAAGCATGGCGTGCTTGGCCGCGAGCGGCATTGGCTCCGGTTGCACTAAGCGGGCGGCCGATACCGAAGCGCACCGTCAAAAACACTCAGCTAAAACTCTCTGTTATTATGTTCGGCTATAAAATAGCTATGTACGCATTTCCGGTACGTTTCCTTAGCTCTTATCTTAAAGATGCAGAACCAGCTGTGTCTGATTTCACTGAAGCTACGCAGTGCTCGCCGCGTGTGAAGCACAAGGAAACGTAAATACGAAATACCATACCAGCAGGTTCTTTTTTTGTCTTACCTTTCGTTCAGGAAGCAAACCGATGCCGCGAAGAAAGCACTAGGCATTTGTCTCACCACAAAAGAAAGTGAGCACGAGGCTGCAGAAATGCACGTGCAAACGCTGCCGTAAGAGTCAAACGGCGACTTCCCCTTCCAGCTTGGGCACGCCTGCCTTCATATCGTGCCTAAAGAAGCCACAAATATGTACTTTCACAAATAGTCAACTTGTTACATGAATAAAAGTTTGCAGTTTTAAAACCAACAAAATTTTAAAAATATATTGTGCCGTAACTTAACTTAAGTAACCTAACTTAGTAGTAGTAACTTAGGTTAGTAGTTAGTTAGTAGTAACTTAAGTCAAGTAGTTAGTTAGGTAGTAGTTGCTTAAGTTAAGCAACTTAAGTAACCTAACTTAAGTAGTAACTTAACTTAACTTAAGTAACCTAAATAATTTTTTCACCACTGGCGCCAACTGCCTCAAAGACAAACAGGCATTCACATGACCATGACGCAAGAATTCGGCCAGGATTTGCCCGATTGCCCACTCTTTTCTTTCTCTATGGTTTGGCCTACATTTATGGCAAATGCTTGATCAAGAAGCGACGCTGGTGGTTTATTTCTAAGCTCCTTGTTAAATTGCGTCGCCACTGAGCAGGATGATCGTTGAAAGGCATCATGCTAGCTCCAATTAGGATGCTGTGCTCTTGGCACCCCAATGTTCTATATAACAGGTTTCTCAGTGGCGACAGAGCATCAAGACTCCTTGAAATATATGACCGCCGTCGCTTCTTCATCAAGCGTTTCCCTTAACAGTACGGCACACTCTCAAACGCTCTCAAAGAACCACTTTTTTTTTCTTTATTGCATACTTGGACACACCACAAACAAAACAACACACTGCTAAAAACGCTAGCCAGCACTTGACTAACACAATATAAAGACTAAAATTGTTTCCTGATTTGTTAGCGCTTCAAACAAGGGCAACCATTCCGGAGGCTAGGGCTGAGCCCTCTACACTTCAATATTCATGCAAACAGACTGAGAAAAGTACTCTTTGGATCGTTTGGCATCGATGTCGTGATGGCGTACCGTCATTTGCGATTTATAAATGTAGTGCAGGGCCTGAAAGATGACGAGATCATGTGGTGCGCAATCCTCACTTTTAAAGTGTAGAAACCCGATCCCGTAGGTATCAAGGTGATAGTCCTTCTTTATTGTGCGCTAACGCACATTCCAAAAGAAGACTCCTTCCCAACACTCCACGAAAACATGCTCAAGCGTCTCGATTAATTTTTTTTGCAAGGGCAACAGTCAACCACCCATGAAATTATAGACCTTTCTGTTTTTGCTAGGTTTTACTGGAAGGACGCCCACGTGGAGTACAAAAAACGTTTTAACTCATGGCGACGCTGCCATTCTTTCAAAGAAATACGCATGCATGCAGTTAACTGGAAACGCAGCCAGACGCTGTGGCATGCGTTGCAGGCTGTCTTCTCTGTTCGTATTTCTTTTAGTCCTCCCTCTACAACACATAAGTAGACCACTTGTGTGCCACCCTAACGTAGCGACGTAAGTCTAGATGAGTGCGAACCCTCTCAGTGTAATTGCAAGGTTTTTCATTGGTTAAACAAGAAATATTTTTTTGCGCGCGGCTTTCCAAACAACCACAGTAACCTAATAATAGAATTAGTACGAAGGAGTAGCTTTGTGCTTTAACAAATTGCTTCAAAGATTTATTACCTATTTTGTGACCGTGGAAGTAAAAATCCCATCCCTTTTTTTCTTGCAGATCAAAATACTGCCCAGGACCCTGCCCAAATATATGATGTGCCCAGTTGATTCGATAGGCCTATGCATGTTTTACATAATTACCGGTCTCCATGTCCTTCATTGCAAACAATGTATACGTTAGGTTTATCAGATTTTATATGTACAAGCCTCCTGTCGTGGCTCGCATTGGTTTATTTAGCTGTTTTTTACCCATGCATTAACTTGTACCTATACATGTTTTACTCCAATAAACACTTCTCATTTGGCACTGTGACCCGTGTTGTCAGAATAATGCTCCTGCATGCCTTTCTGTTAAAGTGGCATGTGCCGAGATAACATACCATATTCGCCATTTCGCTCCGTACGCTGCATCAACGCATTAACCTATACCAGCACTTGCCGCAAGTAATTTCCGGGGAAATAGTTTGTTTGAAAAGGGGGGGATTCGAAGGCACTTCAAAATGAGTAATTTTTGATCGAGATTAAACAAGGGCCCTGTACAGAAAAACAATTTTTGTTTCAATTCAAAATAAAAATTTTGTGTACGAACTTCATAAAGCGTTGCTCACCTGTGTAAAAGAGCCGCCATCATTTTTGCAACGTTTACTTCTTTTATTCGAGGTATTCCATAATCTATGCACGAACACGCCGCCATCCTAAATGGCAAGATATGGTCGCATTTGCTGAGACTCGAAACTAGGTTGGCGCAGCTTCGTCGAAAAAATTCCCACCGCTGAAAAAAAAAAGCCAACGGTATGTGCTCGTGTCATTGGCTTTGGCTTTAATGGCCGATGGGTATCAACATAACATGGCTACAGTGCAAATATTTAACTTTTGTTATTGTGTACGTCAAATTCAAGAACCCCTTTGTTTTCCCGATAAATATTTGGAACCTTTAACTCCGTTTGAACTGTTGCCAATAGTTCAAACCTAAGTGGGCCACCTAGCGTGAAACTGACTCTATTGCATTCGGTGCTTTGGAAAGCACGGGGCGCAAAATGTAGCGAAAATGTATCCGACACATTGGTGTGCATCCGCGTTCGAAGCCGACAGCGGAAGGACATTATAATGATTTATTTTGTGGTTTATTGCATTTGCCTCTGTTCTGTTGTTGCTTTCTCGCTATTTTTCGTGAACTAGTTCAACGGACTCCTTATTGCTTTATTGCATTTGTGTTTATTTGGTCACTTTTCCTTCTTGGTGTTATGGCGCGAGGTAATTCAACTAGCTGAGGGGCAGCAAACCCCAGCTATCACATATTAGGAGTACCGCGAGGATGCAGGTGCTCAGTTTACTCACGTTTCATGACTTTCCCTTGTAGCGGGGTACGTAACCCTTTAACTTTTGTTTGCCTGGCGTCAACGTGCGCAGAGAGCTGAGTGGTTCCCTAGGTGAACAAAATTAATCCTTAGCCTTCCACTACGGCGCGCCTCATCGCCTGTGTAGCGTTGAAGGCGCGTTAAACCTCATATTCAATTACCTCAGTGACAATTCATTGCCATCTTACTCTTGAGATCTGGGTCAAATCGCATCAAATCTCGTGCGTTTTGTAATTACTCTAAAAGGCGTCAGCTGTTTTCAACATTGGACAGCTGCAACTGCAACGGCTGTTTTGCGCACACTGGCTGATTTAGGACATTTGACGTAATTCGCATTATAGCAGCAACTGACCCTGTGCACGACTTTAACTCGCGGTTTATTGCATTCAGGCGAAAACTTTCTTAGGGGGGCAAGACGTTCTTTCAAAAAACTAATTTTCCCAGAGACAGGTTAGTCGACCGAAATGCTGATGAGATCACAGTACGCACAGCGCGTACGTGAAACAGGGCCCCCATTTTCTCAAAACTGTTACTTGAAAATCGCCAAGAGTGAATCTAAAGACGGCACCACACGCATCAATCATAAAGGAGTACAGTAGTATACCTGTATCTCTTACACCACACATCGGTGTATTGTTTGTAGATGCGTCTACTTAGTTCCCGAAAAACCATCATACAAGTTTTTTGTTCATTTACGAATTCGGTCTTGGATGATTTGGCAATCAATTAGGCGCTGTTTCGTAGGATTGGACAAAGGTTTCGCGCATTTCTCAACTTTGTTGGAATGAAAAGTCCAGCTTTCACCTTATAGACCACATCGATTTACCGAATAAGAATCATACTTGATTTGACAGGACACTTAAAAAGTTATGTAACGAAGTTATCAAAAATGACTAAGTCTTTCATTAAATCAAGGACTTCTTAAAATGTGGACTGTCCTTTTACAAGCAGCTGATTGAATAAATTTTACCTCAAGGGAGCCGCATCCCGGCAGCTACCATGTCATCGTAATTGCAGCGGCAAGCGGTTCTCAACTGGCAGTAATTTTGCAATGCGGCAATTGTCCACAGTGAAAATATTACCCATAAACTGCTAGGAGTTCGGGGGGAAACGAATTTATTTCCTGGCAATAAGGCCCGTGGTTTTCACTTGCATGCTCTTCGTTAGCTTTGAGTGGACCGACTTTGCGAACTACGCAAGGGCGCTGAACGTGTACTCGGTTCCTTCATGGGATTCATCAGCATAGATTCCAGTGAGTACGGAGCCCTTGAAGAGAGTGCTTGTAGTTATAGCAGAAAACTTTTCGTTAAAAAATACCGGGGGTTGGGAGACAGGTTAGAAAGGTTGGACGGCTCCGTAAACCGTAACTCGATGCCACTTTTGTTTTTGCTAAAGTTTAAAAACAAATGTGTTGGCGCTAAACGAAACAAATTCTATTTTGCTAATTTTTACCATGAAGCAGGATATGTCTAACCCTCCGCCCGTCTTCCGCTAGCGAGTATATTGAGCCTTCAACACCGTAATCATGTCATAACTGTGCGGGTTAGAGCCATTTCTTTATAATAACGTTGGTTACGATAGAAATTTGGGACCCGAAAGCCGCCTTCGAGTACTCTTAACAGCGTTGTCTGTGCCGTTTCCAAGTGGCGTAGCATAAACATTTTCATTGCATTTCGGTGTGAATAAACAGCGCACGCTGCGGATATGTACCATTTTGTGGGCAGCCTAACGAAAGCCAATTTATGAAGAAGGTAGTGTAAGCCTTACAGCCTGAACAAAATATTGACACGGACGCTGTGAGCCTCCCAAACATCCCGAGACGTACTAGTGAGACGTTCATGACGGTGCACAAAAATTAATGCATAGGGCAAACAAGAAGAAAACATTCATCTGAAGCAAGTAAACCACAACAAATGAAATAGAAGACCGCCGTTTTATATCCCGCTGTGCGATGCGCGGGTAAGGGACCGCTGCTTGGTGCGTAGCATTAGACCGTTGAATCTTCATAAAAGAATCTCAAAAATACTTTGGGGACGCCTACGGATTTGGATAGTTATCAAAGAGCTCTGAGCACTGAAACTGGCAAATAGGCTGAAAGGACGAGTTACACACGATCATCTCACCGATTGTCTTAAGACAGTTGTTCTCTCTATCGCCCTCCTCGTGCGTAGCGAACATGTGCGGGATACATTTAATATTATTCAGAGGTACCAGAAGCTCGTAAAATGACTTAATTGCTGTGAATCGGCTTTTTAATGCACTAAAGCATCCAAGCGGACGATTTATAGCGCAGCCAGTGTTGCCCTTCACAAGCGAGTGTAGCAGACGACAGCGGCGCGAGTCGCTAAGCCGACATCAGAGCCAGGGGGCGCCAATCAAAGATCTCACCGCCAATAGCCAGTACAAATATATTCGATGAAGATATTTTCTTGGATGTAGTGAGGATTTCGCGTAAAATATTCACTGCCTGTTCTCAGAACGTTTCAGAACGGTATTGTGCAGGTTCAATTTAAAACAAACAGTAACGAATGCAACATATTTACCTCAGCTTGCTAGGGTTGTAGTCCTCGAAGGGTAATCAGTGGCAGAAATGAACATAATGTCCAATTGTTTAAAGCGTCAGGCAGAAGCGCTATCCCAGAAGGCGCGAGGTAGCTCGCACCCGAGTTTCCAGCTCCTAGGGTAACAAAGTAGTGATAGTACGGCGTCCGAGAAAACTCAAGCGACACCCGCGCAATCGCGCATAAAGACTTGGCATTACAGCGCGCCAGGTTGAGGGCGCTCACGTTGAAAAACCATGGCTTGTGGGCGATGATGATGATGATTTGAGGAGCTCCCTTTGTAACGGGACGTCGGTTGTTACCAGTCGACTTGCCTGTGTTATTCTACTTATTTGCCCTACACTTAACTAACTGAATGGGTTAGCCCCCGTACCCCCCCCCCCCCCCCCCGTTTTACACTCCCATGGCTTCCTTCCCTTCTTGCTCTTGCACACCGGTTTACTCCCCCATCCCCACCCCTTTGTTTTAAATTTTCATTCGGTATATTACTCTTCCTACGTCCCACTCTCTTCCCCACATTTACCTACCACACCTCCAGCCGCCTGATCGTTACCTCTAATGTGACGAAGGATGTGGGCAGTATCATCTAGAATGCAGTAGCAATAAGCCCTGCGATGCGTAAAGTAGATAATCAAGCTATTTCTTTTAGAGCTCCGGCCTTGCCCCAGCATTCTTTTTAAATTTCCGTCTTCTATAAGCGGCACGGTGCGCCAACACTTTTCTCGGCGTACTGGTCTTTCACTAAAATGTGTTTGCAAAGTGATTTAAGGGTGGCTCCAGTGCCTGTCAGCGGAGGCCCAAACAATGTAAGCGAAGCAGTTCTCTGTAGCGAAAGGCACGCGCTCTTGCCCTGGCTGCCAAACGTGACCGGCTTTGTTCACGTGCGGACGGCAGGCGTAATACGAGACATCGCCCTAACTTAGCATGTCATGAGCGTGTTTCCACATTTTACGAGTGCATTTTGCACGTTGAAGTTCTGTCATCTGTCGTCGATTTTGCATTTGCGTTGCATGAATACGGCTGCCGTTGAAAAATTTTGTCGTCTTGGCTGGTCCCATCGTTCTGACTAGAGCTACCTCTTCGTTCCGACAGAACCCCCCTCCGCGACTGCGGCAGCATTTGATTGACGGTGGCCTTGGGACTTGGTTCAGTATTTGCTGCTAAGCTTTGCAAGTGACTCCGTAAAATGCAAGTGACTTCGTAGCTGCGACGGTATCACACGAGCGAAGTGGACGCCATGGAAGCCATGTTTGGATGAGGCATCGGTCGCTACGGCGCGCCCACGAATGAGCTGGGTGTGTGTGTGGGATTGTCACGAGAACTAGGAGGAAACTCGGTATTGATATTGCTCGGCCGAGTTATACTTGTGACGCTTGTGTTGGCGGCTGCTCAATGTTCAAGGTCTCAATAGCAGGCATATATCTATCCTGACAGAGTTCTTCCTTTAGCGGAGAAGGACGTTAAAGTCCTTTTTCGTCTCTGGAAAGTACTATGCAATGGCCGTGCAGCAATCTGGCGCACGACCCCTTTCTGACGACTTTGAGGGGCTTGCCCTCCATGGCTGCCGAGGAGCAAGTGTTGTGTGCTTAGCTGTTTTACGTGACGGACACCTTCCGCGGAAGCGTTGGTAGCGACCGCACCAGCGACCACCCCCAGTCTACAATCAGCTTGTGTATGCGCAACAGAATTATTGCAGACATGTTTTTTGCCTTTTTAGGTGGTTCGCCGGACAGGGCTTTCGCGGGTTCTTCCATGCGTTTATCTGGGTTCAGCCGGACCCTACGCTTCAGTCGTCACCACTCGATGGAAAGGAGGTTTCATTCGAGTGGCTATGCTTCAGTTATCGTCTGCTAGCAAAACATTCCAATGTGCTGTTGCGTGAACATGCGCTTCATTTGCAGTCAGCCCGGCAAACGGTTTCTCTTGAGGCGTTGCGTGTCACACTATTCTTGCGAAACTTTTCCGCCAGGATAGTATGTAATCAACGGCGTCGGTCTATTATAGGAGGCAATATTTACGCATTTCAATGGGTTTTGTCCAGTGTCCTTGTCGTCTGGTAGGAAGCGGAGCATGCAACGTTGGTGAAGGCGAGAGTTGAGACCGAAAGGAACAGCGCGACGCCAGAAGGGTGAAGGTAGAGAGTTCATAAAAAAACCGGCTGTAGAGAACTTCGTTGAACAAGAGCTTTGAAGAGCAAATCAAAATAAAAGAAACAAACTTGAAGAGCTGTGGTTGTTTTTATTCCGTTCTTTGTAGCTTATGCCTATTAGGGTGACTTGCCCGCAATTGGGAGTTTGAATAGAGAGAGGGGTCAGTTTGTCGAAAATTCACAAAAAAGTGAAGTGCAAAAGTGAAAGTTGCAAAATGATGTGTGCCGCGTAACACGCGAACGTGCCGGTATATGAAAAAGACAGGTGCACACCAGCGCCGCTGAACCCCGATTATACGGAGGCTGTGGTTTATTCCAGTCCTCTTGCTAACGAGTTTACTACAAAATGAAAAACAAACTGACGCAAACACGGAAGCCGGTCGTAATAAGGCCAAAATGTATGTCCAGAAAAAAAACGAGCAAAACTACGCAAGTACAATACATCAGTTAGGAATTCTCGCAAGTGCAAATATAAGTTGTTAATAAGTATCGCCAGTACAATGTATCAGTTGTTATTAATTATAGCCATGCCTTCGCCTTCAAATTACGTAGGAAGGTTTAAGTGCCCCAGGAAATTTCGTATCTCAAAGAGGACGGAGGGTTTCGATAACTGCGAGCACTAATTACTTTGAATGTGGCGCGCTTCAATCACCCGCTTTCTTTTGGCCAGTTTGCCTTAGTCACGTGATTGCACTGTGTGCCACTGACAGCACAAATGGGAAGAAACGGTAATTTTCTTAGAATTTACTATTCTTATAACGGCAAATTTAAAAAAAGAAGCTGATAAGAACGCCTAAAATAAAAAAAGAACATTTTAGTGAAACCCTGATTAGTAAAATGGAAGCGCGATAACGTAATGTAGTTGGATTTGCTTGCCTCCAGAAGTCACCAGTGCAACAGTGTAGAGAGAGAACGCAGTGAAAATGCGTCACGCGCAATTCACGCCACTTTGGAACGCGCTGCGCTGGACCGGTTACGTCACCCCAATATTCAGCGAATAGTATGTATGCATATTGATGGCGCTTGAACTCGGCCGCGAAATATTAACATTACGTAACCTGGGCGTCGCTAGTTGTTGTTTTTCCCGAGTTCCGCTCAATCCTGGGCCTTCTGGAATAGCACCCCAGGTTTGAACAAAACGCATTAGCCTGATTTATAAAATTCATTGCCAGCAAGTTCAGCTTCTCCTTCAAACTGACAATATGTAGACCTTTGAGGCCTAGATGCTTCCGTGAGAACTTGTGGCTGCTCAGTGTTACCAAGTTAGTGCGACAATCCTAAAAGCCGGATGAAGAGCGCAGGCGTACGTCAAGCACCACGCTAGGTTGTAGGGCGCAATTCCTACTTCTGCCTTTATATCTGGCGTCCGTTATTGGTGCGCTAGAGATTCAAAATAGTGTGTGCTTTCTTTGTAAAGGAGTGCTTTTAAATTCTTTGAGATAGGAAAAACGAGCCCTGCTTTAATTTATTCTCTGTCCATATTATACGCCTTCCAATGGCTTCGGTGATCCTAGCACACAATTTGACTTTTTTTTTGGTTTGGTGAGCCAGTTTTTGTGCCGGCATAGTTCCGGCAGGACAGGTGTTTTGTTTTGAAGACGTGAGTCCCAAGCACAGTTCTAGACGTTTATTTCAAAGCGTAATGCACTGTGAAATCTCTAGCAAGTCGGAAGAGCAAGCTTTTATGCCCACGCGCGGCGCCATACTATCATTCTCCTCCTCTGTACACTGCTGTTGTTTCCGCAGCCGCTTCCAGTTTCTCTACACCCAACTGCCCGTCGTACCCATCAGTACGACACCTTTACTGGGAGTGCCATCCGCCAGACCTACCACCACACCTGCGTTCCCGCATCGCTTCCTTGGAGGACTGGTTGAACCCGGGTCCTGGCGTAGATGTCAAATCGATGCAAGAACTTCTGGCGGCCCACTGCCTTTGTGTTAGTGCGGACCTCTGGGAGTTCTACGGCCCAGCCGTCTCCTAATGAAGAGACTGTGGCACGACGGCCCGGACTACGGCGGTTTAAAGAATAAAGTTTTCTCTCTCTCTCGCTCTCCAGTTCCAGGCAAGGTGCGCTGTTATGACGTCACGAATCTCTCCTTTAACAGGCTCCCTCATGTTAATACCTAAAGGTGTACGCAGTGATACTCCTATGTGTGTTAGTAAATAGTGATTGTCTTAACACACTGATTTGCAACAAATATTTCAACCCTATTCTAAATCTCCCAGTTATAAGTATTGAGAGTTTTTATTACTAAGCAAAATTCTTGTTTCCCTGTATTCTTGGTTTTTATGATTGCCTACAGTAAAGCCCGCTTATATTGAGCACGGATATATCAAATGAATGCCTATATCGAACCATTGCATAATTTTGACGAAAGTTACATGCATTTTATACTGTTTATATCGAACGCGATTTTGCTCACCGGATATATCGAACTCTCTCACGCCGGATTTTTCACTCTGCTTAGGCATGCGGCAGTCTTTCCCGCAATAATTTGTCGCGCAGCGGGGGCGCGGGTGTCGCTTGCGACTCCCGCGCGAGCTCAAGCGCTTCCAAACCGGCCATGGCAGAGTAGACTAGCTCCAACAATGCGTGCTGTTGGCACCGAAAGCGCCACAATTGGAGCTGCGGGCTGCGGTGTCACCGATCTTCATGTCCGCGCCACTCGCTGCCCGCAGTTGCTCGCTTCGCTCGGTTCGCCGTTATTCATTTATATCCATGCTTGTCTCCGCTCTGTCCAAGACGACGAGGAATCCGCAACGCTTGCGAGCACAAGAGAAGCCGTCGCTGCCGTGGCCCTGCTACGGCGATACTGCTGTGCCATGAGGGCAGCAGTCTTGTGCTTGTCGACCGTTTAGATACCGTTGAGCAAGCAGTCACCGGCAACACGTTGCGCTCCATGAAGCAAGCTACACTCACGCAGTTCTTCCGCGCCAATAAATGATTGTTTTCGTTCTGATAAAGTGGCGTATCAATATTCAACTGCAGGGTGGTAAGAGCTCAGCGTTAGCTAGTGACTCCGTTGGCAGGATTGCTCTCACGTAAATTTTTTTGCTTCAATTTCTATATCAAATTTTCGCTATATCGAACTATTTTACAATCCTCGTGCTGTTCGATATAAGCGGGCTTTGCTGTAGTTGCATCCAGCCTGCCTAGATGCTGTGCTTGCGTGAGAGTGCGGTTGTCAAGGAATTAAAAATATGACTTTCTGGACCAGGCTCTTTCAGGCTCCACATTCATACTTTTTGTACCCTTGTTTCGTACCAGCGGTAACCAAGTAGTCCATTTTTAACATTTATTAACAGGCCCTTTCTAGTGCGCACTTCACGATAGCCGCCTGCGGGCCGCCGTGAGAGCACCAAACGCACGTGCATTTTCCATACGGTGGAAACATTGGGATGGTGTGAGATCGCCTCATTCACTCTTTATTCAGCCCAAAATGTACACATGAGCTGTCATGGTGCAGTGGAGGCAGGTTGAGAGGAAGGTAAAATCCGCATGTAGCCCTACAGCCACGTATGGTGCCTTAAGAGTGGAAATCCACACCTCAAGTGATGATTTTGTAACTCCGCCAAGCCCAATTATGTGACACAGTCGGAGCTTCAGTTTTGGAAGATTCGTGCAAACAAATGATCACATTTTCAAGCACCCCCACCAGCGTCATCATGCAGAAATGTCGCACCGTCGAAAAAATTGCAAGCAAACTTCCGATCTGTGCCCAAACAACCAGGTATATAAATATTCACATCACCATTTCATCGCTTACTGTACTGTGAGAAGATGCTACTGTACATTTTATTAAAATTGAAAAGATGACCTCTTTGTTGCTTTGAATGAGGTTTGATCTTTACTGATCTACTCAGCCTTGCCAGCTTCGACACTGGTACTTGCCTACCTCCCTGCTTCAACGAAGTAGTACTGCCATTTATGCAATAAACAGAAACTGGGAACAATTTCTCATAGGCGACATAACCAAAGCGGGTGTAGAGCGCACAATGTTCCCCGTCTTCATCTTTTCATTTTCGCCATATCAAAATTAAAGCGTCTTTTAATGTCTTCAATGTACACGCATTCTCGGAAGCAGAGGCTCAATTCCTGGCGAGCAGCGGGTGAAACGCAATAAATCGCCCAGGCCCAAGAGATGCCCAAGTTCTGAGGCACTAGCTGTAAGGTTTATTTTCACAATGCGCGAGGTTTTCTCTTTGCACCCAGAAAGGCGTGCATGGTAGACAAGTATACCTAACGTAACAGCCTTGTTTGGGCTGCACATGTGTCGCGCCTTATTAGAGAGTTCTGGGTGAGTGGTCACGTTACCTGCCACTGAGAGGATGAACAGGTGTTTGTTTTTTGCTACTTTTTACCATTCATTTCGGCTTGTGACAGGCTTCGTTCAAACCAGTAGAGAGCATGTAGTCATTCAGGAGGGATTCACAACTAGCGAGTATTTGTAGCTTACAGACGACAACAAGGTAAAAAAAAACAAAACAAGAATGCCTTAGCGGTGACGCACACAGAGATTTCCAGCCGTGCTATAATTTTGTCGCTCTCTGGGACGACAATAAAATGGAAGCCTTATCCGTCCCGAAGGACCAGCGGTCGGTCTTCCTGGCAGCGTAGACTGCACCAACTGTTGCTGAAAATAAACGTGGGGCTTGAGTGTGCCGTCCCGAGAAATTATCGAGAACAAGTGCACTTCGGGCGATAGGCGAAGAGATGCGTTTCTTTTCAAAAGATTCCTCTCGACAGGACACTTTTTACGGTCTTGCAGTGCCAAGAAAGGCCCACAGGAAACGCTGCATACAACATAGAAGGCCTTTTTTTAAAGGTATAAAGGTGCGCAAAAAAAAAAAAAAAGGCTTGGGCAGATAAAGCAGCAGCCTTAAACATACTCGATGAAGTAGTCAGGGCTACATAAAATCGTTGCGTGGGAGAACCCTGACCGTTATTTCAAACGAGCTATGAATTTTGAAATCATACAGAGCGACACATCCATGAGCAAAGAACACATATTTTAAGGCGAAGATTTCAGTCGCTCAATAATGTCTGTGGGCGTGCCAAGAATCACTGCAAGAAAACCAATTTTCTCAGACGTTGACGATTACCATGGGTGAAATGAATACAAATTGAAACGCTTCTCCTGGTAGGAATTGTACTTAGGTTTCTCGCGTGACAATGCAGAGCCTATTCGACTTTAGCATGCACACTGATTCACGGTTTCGTTCATTTGGTATTGAACTTGACTTTGGAATCAATCGCCTTACCCTATCGTCATTTGCGCTGAGGAGCAGCTGATTTTCCCAATATACGCCTCGCAGCGATGTCGGACAAACATGATCTTGTGCAAAGAAAGGAATGTGGTATGAATGTGCATTCACACTTTTTTCACACAAATTGTCAACTTGTATAATCTTCTAAGGGGACGCGCACAGCTTTTATCTTATTTCCGTCTCTTGCGTCTAGTATCTGAAAGGAAATGAGGTAATGGTCTTTACCCGACGCCTGTCCCGAACATGTACATTTTCTGTTTTTGCTCTTCCAAAAATGACATAGAAAAAGCAAATTAGCAGGGGTGCTTTTCACTTGATTCACAGCCAATTTATGAACTTTTGGGACGAGCCAAATTCGTTACACATTTACCTCTTCTAAAGAGGAAGTGATTCCTTTGCCGTCAAGAAAAGTCAAGCGAGGTAATTTGTGGCGCTACTACGGACGGTGAAGTGCACTCAAGGACAGAGCTAATACCCTTGATGGAGCCGACCTGTAGACAACGTAAGTTAGCCCTCTGTTAACCTTTATATACTGCGTTTTATATGCGCCCTAAGAATACTTCGTTTTGATTGTGCAAAACAGACGGTATCCGCCATATGAGACTAAAAGAAGGCACTTTCAGGGATAGTCGTGAGTAGAGCAAAGCAAAATATCTTTTTCTTGCAGATTAAGCTGGATATTTTTTGTGAGGCAGTTTTTCTGACACTTGGAAGTCGCTGATAACCATAATCACGTGCTAAGATGGTGATTGAATCTTTGGCAGTATTTGGGGACGATCATATGCTACTCCGTACGCATCGTGGTTCTCTCGACACAATATTTATTTGTATAGCTTTCGCATTTCCCTTATCATTCTTGATGAAGCTTGAAACAGGTATTTCCGCAAAAATATTACGCGCTACTGGAGAAAAAAATGCATTCAAACCTAGTGACTAGCTCTTAACAAACGTAATTCTAACCATCACACGCGCTTTCTGTATGCTATTCGTAAAGGTGGCAGCAGCAGCCCAAACCCTGGTCCTAATAAACTCAAGAGGAGGGTGCTCTCGGGGATACGCATCGCTTACCTAATCGGCCCACGTGACGCAAGTCTTGCTGTGGTTGCATGAACACAAATTGACTTCCAGCAATATTGGTGTTGGGATAGCTAAATCAGCAGTATTTATTCTTGGCATTCCAAAGTAACTTTTTATTCATGTTGAGAGCTACTAGAGGAGAGCTAAAAGGGGAACGCGTAAATCCTAGGAAGGGATGAAAAAGCGCGGCATTATACACACAAAACACAAATTAGCCTCAATGGAAGTTGT
Organism: Haemaphysalis longicornis; assembly: GCF_048455015.1. NCBI lineage: Eukaryota > Metazoa > Arthropoda > Arachnida > Ixodida > Ixodidae > Haemaphysalis > Haemaphysalis longicornis. Next base: position 8,708,321 of record NW_027526407.1, on the reverse strand, counting down.
TTGGCTGGAATACGTATTTTAAACTCCTAACGGCCGGTGGTCTGCTCCCAAGGGACGAAGCTCAGATCGCTCGCTAGCTGAATCGCTTCTCTCTGTCATTGTACGTCCTTTATGACTATCCGAAAGTTAAAATCTGGTCATCTGCTGCACTGAGTTACAGAAATGCTCGCTGCAGTAGGGGCATTACCCGGGCGCAAAGTCCGCTGCCTGATGCTCCACAAAGCCTGGCCATCCTGCCGGCAGTGCCTCCTTCCTCGTTGCTGGCGGCTTCCCCCGAGCCGATTGGCTCGCTCGGAGCTTCTCCAGGACCATCGATAACTCCAGGCCAATTAGGCCGTGAGTTTTCCCCATCTAAGCAACCTCTTCCAGAGAGCCAGAGTGATATCTCGGACATCTCTGACATTACTGATGCCTCTTCCACTCTCACCGAGATATTCGCTGATAAGGCCAACAATCTCTCCGAAACTCCAGAACCATTTCAGAGTTTGCAAGCTCCCAAGCGCCGTCGGGGATTAAAGAGTCTCTACAAAGCCTTGGACGTGCACGCAGCTGTAAAAAACCCCTTGAGATACGGGCTTGTCGTAATTGTAAAGCCCACCGATTCCTCAAAAATCATTACTAGGTTCAACCCAATATCCGTCAAGGAGGGTTTGAAATTTCTGGCTCTCGATGTCGTGCTGCACGTGCATCCTAACTACCGACTCAACCTCATGGCCATAGACCCACGTAATGCTGATGCAACGGAGCGCTTGCTGAAAATTTCAAGCGTTCAATGGAAGCGCCGCAAAAAAGTGAAAATGAAGCCGACGATCAACAAACCGGTATGAACTCACTCACGGCATCAACTTGTCTAGAAATCGGATGCCTAAGGGAAAAGGACAGATTTCAAAATTACCTAATTTAGAAAAGAAAAGTGGTACATTGTTGTGTAATATTTTCAAGGGTTGTACTCTCAAATGTGTAGGGGCTGCCTCAGCCGCCTTGAACCAAAGCGAATCGTTTAGAGTGTAGATAGTTGCCACAGAGTGTTAACGTTCTTGCTGGGTAAAGTTAAAAGGTGTGTTGGTTGGTTTGTTTAACGCAATCTTTGGGAAATTATAAAAAACACGCATTTTTAGAAGTTGGTCGCAACAAGGGTAGCGCTGCCTTTCGAACAGCACTACGTTTTGACCAACTAGTGAGCGCAGGTGTCTCAGAGGGAAGTGCAATTTTACGTAGCTTTAAATAAACATTCACACATTACGGAAAGTTCGACACAAAAGTGACAAGTTTGGCGTCATTAGAATGCCGTTTCTTTATTTTTTGACAGCTTGTATGCCCAATATGCGTCTGTATATATTGCGGTAGATTTAAAGCATTTTGTTATTGCTGTAATGCATGTGCTGCCTTGGCTTCCTGGGCAATATGCCAGGAGACGCGGGGACGTCAGCGTTTGGGGGGCAAGTGCAAGCAAACAGCGCATCGACGGCATGCAGACCTTATTGTTTGCAAGTGTCTTACATTTTTTTCGTGGAAGAGTTTTGTAGTAAATAAAGTTCCTACCAATATACCTTGTAATCTCGGTGTAGGTGTTTTGTTGATTGAGTGTTTTCATTGTATTAATAATAGGTGTTCACACGTATATCGTATTAGTGCAATTGCTATGCAATAAATTGAGTGTGCGCAGAAAACAAGCTTTTCTCGTTTTGCCATTCAACGTTCGAAGCGAGAAAAAGACTATAAAAAATATAATTCTAAATGGAAAATGAAAATGGGGCATGTGCGCTCAAAAAGAATTTCCAAATACACTAATAAATTCGACCTACAACGCTTATATCAAACCCGCCAAAAAACTAAAAAACACCTCCAATGCAGGTTATCACTGCTCCCAACGCGCCCTCTGAAAACTCACAGTTGGAGAAAATAATATACTCCCAATGGTCCCCCTGAAAACTCCCAATGTAGTGGCAGTAAAATGAAACTCCCATATGCTACCTAATAAACTGCGGAAATAAAGGGAGTAAGGCTATACTCCCATTAGAAGGAGTTTTGAAAACGCCGAATTGGTACTAAGTTATGCGATAAGCCATTTACTCCCATTTTGGCTTATTTGTGTTCTGTGTGTAATGAAAGAGTCATTACCTTGTCCACCGCTTTGATTATAAACCACAGCGTAGCAAGAGTTTTCCTTCCGGTCAAGCCATTCACGCCGCTGTATTAGAACGTGTCAGTCTAGGAACAAAGGTGGATTAGCCGGAAAGATTTTGCATGCGCGGCACCAACCATGAGTACAACCACGCCGTCTTAGAAACGCGAGCAGACAAATCACCCTTTTTGATCGGTGTCTCGGGAAAGAGAGCAGTGCCACAGGATAGAAGATCGGCCTATATCCACACTATGCCTTAAAAGTTTGGTTTGCTTCGTCTGCCATAACTCTTATGTCTGTTCTGTAGGCTGCCAATCTAAGCAACGAGGGTCCGGTAGCTTGTTATATGTCATAATGTGTTATAACATAGTTGTTATAACTTATTTTAAGAATTAATGGATGCATGTACAAACCTAATTTGCGTAGTGGCGCTGATAAAACGGCGCCCTTATTGGCAGCAGGAAATGCGTGCTTATGAAGGCGATCGTTCATCGTTGCATGATTGTTTTCAGGTTCGGACAATAAGAAATATTATAAACTACTTTGGAAATGACTGGGTCTTTCTGTTTATGGTACCCAACACCCAAACAAATGTACACAAATATGTACACAAATATACACAGAAAAACTAATGAATGTTGTGAGGAAACTCAGCCTCGAATAAACTGTCGAAGAACTTAATGTGTTAAAAAAATCAGTATTTGTTTTGTTTGTCACTTTCACAAGTCCGCTGTACCGCTGGTCATAGGCGCACAGTCCTGACGTGATGACAGCGATTCGCCAGGTCACACGTCGGTGTCCACGCTAGCACGGCGCGCTCCGTGGTCCCGTTCGTGTCTCGAACGCAGCTTCTTAGACGCGCCGCCTTCCTCTTCGGACATCTCCCGACTAGGCTATTACAGATAATCGAGGAGGGGCCTAGCGGTTTTAGTTGCGGGCGGCCGCTCTAACGTGTCACACTTGGCTCTGTTATCTGTGTCACAAGCGAAGCGCGTCTTCTATTCTTTGTTTTCATGCCGCACGGGCTATCTAATTCAGGTAAGCAAACTGTTTCGCCCCAACGTCACTAGCCCAGAATAATCTTCTTTGATATACAATGTTCTGGATGTGAATCGACGGCTCTAGAAACACTCGCGCCGAATTATAAAAGCCTGCAGAGTAGACGCCGCGGCATTTGAATCATTGACGCTCGCCTTCGCACGTCAGTTTGTTGAATGCTGCTTCGACACCTGTATTCTTTGAGTTGTTAGGGAACACAAGTTCGTTCCAATAAACTTGTTTTCTTTGAAGACAACTGCGCCGTCTTTGGCCACGTCACATCTGGTAAGGTGGGGGGTGAATGCACCCTACTCCCTCATCAATCCGACAAGCAAGTCCAAGTCATGCCAGCCGCCGACAGCAAGGTCTTCAGCAGGAGTTTGGACTGCTTCCGGACAAAGTGAAGAAAGAACACGCCGTGACCACCACCATGATCAATGCAGGAACCAAGACCAGCACTACCAATCCTGCCCTCGTTCTTCAACAGCCCCGGGAACCACCATCTTTCCGTGGATCCGCCGGAGAAGACCCTGAGGACTGGTTGGAGAAAGTGGAGCGCGTCGGCATCTTTCGCAGGTGGGTTGACGAAAAAACGTTCCGCCATGTTTTCCTCTATTTAAAAGATACGGCCCAAACGTGGTTTGAAAACCCTAAAAGCTTCCTAACCGACTGGACTCTCCTTAAGGGGGAGTTACTCAAAACATTCGCCACCATTGTGCAGAAAGAACGAGACGCCCTTTTGCTGGAAACGCGACTATAGGAGATAAAGCAACTATTTCGCCGCGCAGACCCCGAAATTGCGGAAGAAAAGAAGTTACGCTTCTTGATGAGTGGTGTGAAGGAGGAACTGTTTGCTGTACTGGAGATGTAGGGCTGTGGGTTCATTGGCGTATTCATGGGAATTTGTGGCCATTACTTCACAAGGGTGGCTGCCCGGCTCTGGAGAGGGAGTGCGTTACCGGCAATGGTCACCGGCGTCAGGCCGCATTAAACCCTCATTCTGCAATTCCATCAACACGCGGACTTCTTTTAATACGGCGGGAAATGCCTCGCACTGGGATTCGAACCACGGCCCCTCTGCACGCCAGGCCGATGCTTTACCTCTATTCCACCGCTGCTATCCAGTCGCAGAATACTCACCAGACAGGGTACCACGGTTGGGATCTACTGCACGTCCTTCGAATACCAAGCTGGTGACAACGTGGGGAGAGAGAGGAAAACAACTTTACTAAAACCGATTTTACGACGTCCTCACCCAGCGTCGCCGATGGGAGTGTTTGTCAATTCTTGAGACCCATATGCCTCTCTGGCCTCTCGTGTACTGGTAACTAGCTTGATTTTGTCTTCCAGAGTAGCGCTGGTAAGCAAGGTCTCCCATCGCTCGGTGAGGGAGGGGCTAGTGGGGGAATGGTTCAGGGGGGGAGGGGGTGTTTTTGGTAAAATCAAGTTCTCCGATTATGTCGCGGAGCATGCCGAGTTCTTTTTAAAAATGGGGCAATTGCGGGTGTAGTGTACTGGAAACATCTTATTTGGAAGGATGCGTTGAGGAAAGAACCTAGCCTGTATCTGTCCGTATATGGATTGTTGGTCTGTTCAGGGACTTTTGTGGGTCAAGGAACCGCTTTATTTGTTCTTTGTAGTATCGCGTTATGTCGCTACACCTCCTGATGGCATAGGGCTCTGACTCCTCTGTCCTGTATTACATTTCTCGGGCGAGTTGGTGTGCTATTTTACTGCCCTCCAACCCGGAGGGTACCCGCGTACATATAGGCTCAACATTTCTGTTGGTGGGAGTGGGACATTTCTCAAGTAGTTTAAGTGCTTCTAGAGACACCCAACTTGCTTTGTAGCTGGCGCATGCCTTTTGGGAATTCGTGATTATTTTCTTTACTGGTGGTTGTGTTAGTGCACGCGCAATATCGGTTTTAAGGGCGACTTGTAGATGGGACGTCCTGTTGGAGGCGCCGGTGAAGTGTTCTCTCCGTGTTGTTATCGCCATGGTGGCCCTGGTGGTGCCCTTTGGTATTGTTGCGTTGGTGTATAGCGTTCTGTAATCTTATTCTCCGTCTATTTTTTGCGATGGTGTTTGTGCGCTGGTCAACGGCCATCCTTGCGTCCTGATATCATGTTTTGGCGTAAGGGTTTGTTTTCTATTCTGTTGGCCCGTTCTACGGGTAGGCGGTCTTTCTCTTTACTATCTGCTTCTTGCCATCTTACCTTGGCGAGGACTCGTCGACCTGTCGATGTCTGACTAAGCCTGACTCTTTGATTTTATAGGTGAGAATCGATTATTTCTATTCCGTGTTGTGTTTTGACATGCCAAGGAGTCTTTTCGTTGATTCCAAGCGCCGTTCTGGTGGTTCTTTGTATGATTGCGTTGAGCTGATCCTTGCCTTCCTTAAGAAGTTTAAGGTAAGGTGCAGTGTACACTAAGCGTGACGTGATGAACGCTTGTACTAGTGTCAAGGCATGTTTCTCCTTGAAGCCTCTTATGTTAGCTACCCGCTTGATCATATTGATTATTTGCTCTCTCGATTGTTTGAGCTTATTGAGCGATGCTTCGGACTTCCGGTTGTTTTTGAAGACGACTTCCAGGATTCGCGCCTGGTTGGTTCGGTCTATGTGGGCGCCATCTGGGTGAGGCGTATGCTGTCTTTTTTGCCATCTTGCGTCTTGGTTTGATGATTAGAAACTCTGATTTCTGCGAAGAATTACAGAGGCTGCCCGTTCTTCCGTATTCGCGCGCGGTCTTTACCTGCCTCTGTAGGGTTTCCTCAATCCACCCCTCCAATCCTGCTTGTACCGTCCAGATTGTGATGTCGTCTGCATAGAGGGCGCAATTTATTACCTTTATTTTTTGGAGCAGACTCGGAAGTGGGAAAAATGCCAGGTAAACGATGAGCGGCGAGAGTACTTACCCTTGTGGGGTTTCTCTGTCTCCCAGGGCTAAGGGTGGTGACTTTTCTTCATCGCCTATCTTGATCGTTGTGGTGCGATTGCTCACAAAGTCCTGCAATCCTCATGGCGTTCCAAGTATCACACCAACTAGCCCGTCAACAAAGTCTTATATACATTTGAACGTTCTTTCTCCACAGCCCGTCTGTCTAAGATTACGAAGTATGCTTTCTTGTGTGACGTTGTCGAACGCCTCTTTTCGGTTGAGTGCCAAGATGGCTCGGGGTGCAAGATTTATCGCCTAGTTGATGACAAGTTCTGCCTTCATGTAACTGTAGCAGTACATCATGGATTCTCAGATGTCTTCGGAAGCCGTACATGGTCGAGCGCATTTTTTCTGTTTTACTTATATGTCTTTGGATTCTCTTGTATATCATATGCTCGACCACCTTCCCAACGCATGACGTAAAGGAGATGGGCCGCAAGATGTCCACTTGTGGTGGTTTCCCTGGCTTGGGAATGAAGAGGTCGTCTGCCTCCTTCCGTTCTTGTGGTAGCTTTCATTTTTTCCCTGCTTCATTGTCTAGCGTCAATAGTTTCGTTCGGTATTTGTCGTTGAGGTTTCTGAGCAGTTTGTACGTGATATCTGCTCCCGGCGCACTGCCTTCATTGCTTTCCCTGAGGGCTGCAACTAACTTCTGGTCAATGAAGTGTGTCTTCATTTCTGCCTTGGCGGCTGTTGCTTCTTGCTGTCTTGAGGCAATTATCTGCGAGGTGATGGATGAGTCGCGTTACGTTTCCTTCATATTTGTTAATCGTTTCGCCCTGCGTTCGTTCAAGAAGGTCTTTCGCCCTGCTGTTACGATGCTCCAAAAAACAGTGACCGAGCTCCGGCAAGCCTCCTCACCGTCTTCGTTACGCTTGGTGGAGGCAATCAATGAGCTTGAACATTGGAGGACGCTTCTTGCTCATTTACAGACGTGAACGTTGCGCGCGTGGGAATGTCCTAAATCTCCCGCTGGGTATGCGTCATTTGTGACCATTATCATCATCCTTTAGACGACTGTCTGTAAAGCGATTGTCCCCGCTAAGGGCAGCCATTGCCCAGGTATCGCTTGTTGGTAGTTTCTGCGCTTAACGCGCTCGTTTTCGTGCTGATAGCCAGGTCACTGTCCTGTTCTGGCGGTTGTCGACCAGGCTTTACTGCCTTTTTGCCTTTTCATGTGGCTGGAAGCAGGGAGAGCTCCGAAGTGTTTGTTTTGTTCCTCACGCTGACGAGGTCGGCTAGGATGATGGGGTCGTGAGACGTCCCGAACAACTGCGGAAGTACTACCCGCGAGGTCGACCTGCGCAAGCTGACATGGGAAGCGTCGTGTGGACGGCGCCGAAGTGCCTTTGCCGATGCCGATAAATTTAATGTCGTGTAATGAATTGGTCAGTCATTAGATACCAGCTCAAGGGTTAGTTTTATCGGGGAGAATGATTACATAGAGCAAAAAAGAACGTCTTTTTTGGAAACATTCGACAGTGTTTTTGGTTTTGTAGCAAAAGGGATCGAAACTAGACCCTGAATTTTGAATTTTCGGAGTCACTACACATTCGTTCATATACAACTTGAGAGCTGTAGTTGCCGAGAAATAATTACACCGTAACAATGGAAGCTTGCGGTTGGCATTGCTTTAAATGTAATTTTCACGGTGTTTCAGATATGGTTATGCGAAATGAAAATACGAAGGCACTTGCTCAAGAAAACTTTATAGATATGTTTTTATTGTATATATTGGGCGGTTTTTCAACCACCAAAGAAACTTGCACTGACTAAAACGTTAAAACCTACAGCTTCATATGTTATTTAGAGGAACAAGATGTTACTATACAAAAATCTGATTAAAGAGCCTCGTCATAGCCAGGATTAGTAACAACAAAATACTGAAGTCATTCGGCGAAGAAGCGTAGCAAAATTCTGGTAAAAAACAAATCGTTGCTATTTCTGTCATGATTCCAGTATGAAAAATGCTTGCGCATGCTTTTGTGGAGCCCACCCTCAGGGCTCAAGTAAACAGGGTTAGGGCGGGCAGGTTTCCTGATGCTCTTTTAGTGGCAATGGCCGAAGAGACGTTGAAGGCAGTACTAAAGAACGACAGGACAGTGGAATGGGAAGCGTCACAGAAAAAAAAAACGTGGCCAGAAATTCTACAGTGTATTGATAAGGTGGCGTATTGGTTAAAAGAAATTGCCTAAATGTATGACATTTCAATTGCTTTCGAGTCGCATGAGAGAGGCGAGCCTGCTGCGCCTGCTGCAGGCGTTCGTGGTAAGCCAGGTGGCCTACGTGGGAGCATTCCACGACGGGCGGACCCCGGAGCGAGCCAAGATCGACGCGGCGATCCGCAAGTCGTACCGGGCGGCCCTGGGCCTACTCAACAGCACGAGCAACGCGGCCCTCGCGTCTCTGGGAGTGCACAACACGCTCTCGGAGATCAGCGAGGCGCAGAGAACGTCGCAACTGGAACGCCTGGGGTCGACCCGGACGGGCAGAAGGCTGCTGCAGTGCGTGGGACTGAGCTGCCCCTTTGACGAGGAGGACGAGCTGGTCCCGCTGCGCGACGATATCGCCAACAGCTTGGTGGTGCCGCCGCTCCCGAAGAACGTCGCGCCGGGACGGAACCCGGAACGGAGAATGACGCGGGCGTGCGCGCTCGCCAAAGAGTACAACGAGAGGAGCGACGCCGTGTACGTGGACGCTTCCAAACGTCGCGACAAGGAAGACGCCTACGCGGTGGTGGTGGTGCGTGCCGCCACGGGAGAACTGCTGAGCTCGGGCAGCGTGCGCGCCAAGTCCGCCAGGCAGGCGGAGGAGGCGGCGATCGCGCTGGCCCTGCTCCACCCCGGGAATTGGACGGTGTTCAGCGACTCCAAGTCGGCCATCGCACACTTCGCCAGGGGCACGGTGTGCAGGACGACGATGCGCATCCTTTCCGGCATCGGGGAGGGAGCTCGCACGAACATCGCAACGACCGTACGGTGGTTCCCGCCCACATGGGACGGGAGCTCCGCAACGGCCACCGAAACGTCAACGAGGCAGCCGACGCTGCGGCCCGTGATCTCGCCGCGTGCCGGGCCGCGCCAGCGACGGACGCTGACGACGACGAAGACTCGAGCAACGACGAAGAGGACAACGACGCAGAACCCCTGACTACGTACGGTGCGACGCTGTGCTGGTACAGGACAGAGAGGCAGGCCTACCCTCCGCCCCACCCGGGGCTCGTGAGGAGGGAGGCAGTGCTTCTACGACAGTTGCAAACCGGGACGGTGCTTACGCCGGCGCTCGCGCGCCACGTGTGCCCGGACATGTACGAAGACGTGGTGTGCAGTGTTTGTGCGCGTGTGAATGCGGACTTGGCCGACTTGATGTGGGGATGCGACGAGCACGACCCGAGTGACGGGAGGCCGATCCTCCCTCCGGACGTTACGAACTCGATCCGCTCCTCGGAGCGCGAAAGCCAGCTGAGGGCCATCCAGCGGCTCGAGGCTGCCCTGGGCAAGAAACGGCGAAAGGGGAACCCGCACTCCTCTCGGCCTCCTCCCGCGGGAGCGAGGGCTAGGGGCGATCGCGGTGGCACTCCGAGTAGCCCGCGCCGACCGGACGCAGTCCTCGGGGTCGGCCCGACGCCGCGGTGAGCGGAGAAGACTACGGGACGGTGAAGCCCTGCGCGGCCTGATCCGTCCCCGACTGCAGGAATCTCAATAAAGTCCTTTCTCTCTCTCTCTCAATTGCTTTCGAAGTACCGAGAAAATTTGATAGGCCTTTCTAAAAAGGTCATCGAAGCGGAAAAACTCCAAAATGCCTCCTCTAAGACCCACAAGAATATATTTGTAAAATGTAGGAAATATATAGTGCACCACTTTCCACTGTCATGCCGAAAGTGCCATTTCGGGTAGCTGGGCCGCTCGATCAATACGAAACTCAGAGAGAATAAGAACAACCAACGCTACTTGTGTAATCATTGCCTAATGCGTGAGCAAAAAAAAAAAAAAGCCAAACAGTCACTCCCCAGTTGGCCTCTCCTACCCTTTCCCGCTCCGTAGCCTTCCAACGTGCTTTCAAGTCCGTGAGCCAGCGCTGCTTCTAGGAAACTATGCAAAAGAGTTGACAGTTTGTCTAGAGTTCCGAAGGCGGCGCTCCTACACGTTCTTGTTGTTCGCTTTGCCTGCCTGTCTTGGTCTGTCGTTGATGCAACCGGCTTTGCCACGGTGGACGCAAAAGCACTTGTGCGGCCGTGGGCTGATGCCGGCTTTGCGCGCTTACCTACTTAAATCACGGGACTCGAAATTTTCTGCTACGGGCACCCCCCTTTGTCCACTCTGTATTTTGGCCTTGTTTTGTCTACGCTGTTCGCACACCGAATTGGTACGCTGTTTTAAAATAGAGGACTACTGTCGAAGAACGCGGACAGCGTGGCTAGACCCTCAACTGCTTATTCTTTTGTTTTATTTAATATCTGGAAATAAACGAGCCCGTGATATTTTTAGACAAGTAATGGTAGAATTGAGGGCTTGAAAAAAATGTGTACGCAATTGTTTCTTCTCTCAATCCCCCAGGGAAAAAATAGCATTAAATTAATGCCCGAACCATCCAAAAAATATTGTTTTTTGTTTGCTGTTTGTCTGCCCGAAAATTATTATGTTCTTGGACAAGTTCAGTTTCGCCTCCGTCAATCATCTTCTGTAAAGTGCAGCAGGTATGAAGCGAGCGACACCTTCAACCAAATCGCCAGTGGGCCCCAGACCTGGTGCCCCGTCGCGGATAAGATGTGATCTAAACGGCTCTTGAAACCGCACAGGCACGCTGACACACGTCGTAGTTGTGGGTGCAGTGTTCGCGGCTAGCGAGCAGGGCCATAAGGCGGGACTTCCGCCGGCACACGCCACATAGGGGATGAGTGCCTTAACTAAGCGATCCTACCTCTCCCATTGGAAAGCGCGACGCGTTAGGCGATGTTTATACAGTCGGCGGTGGAACAACACACAGCGTATTACCCACCAAGGAAGGCTTGCTGATCATTTCCATCATTGCAACCAGTGCCCCAGCGTTCCAGATTTCACCAAAGCAAGTGTCACCGGCTGAGCAAAGAATAAGGTAGAAAGGAAGATACTAGAAGACTTCACCATTATCAGCAAATATGACTGTATCGGAATGCCGTCCGAGACCCTCAAAGATGGTGAGTTAGAAATGCTCACGTGTGCGCAAAAGAGCTGATGGGAGCGGGTTTATGACGGGTTGGCATCCTCTTTTCATCACTTCATTATATTTAGATTCCTAGCAGACACGGTCTTGTGAATTAGTGTAGGCAGGCAAAAAAATATTACTTTTATTGCTCCCGCATTGTTCTGTGTTTGTGTGTAATTCTCTTGTCTGGTTAAGGGCTCATACAGGGCGGTTGAAAAACAAAGGGTGTGTTTCACTGGAAAAGTGTTATCTAAAAATGTTGATGCGGGGTAAAATATAAGTTTGACTCAAGAAACGAAGATATGTGTACATAAATTATGTCCCGCATTTTATATAAAAGACCAGCCAAGGCTATAGGATCCTAACTAAGCGCTAAAAAACTACATGAGAGGTACTGTAAACACACCTAGCACGCCATCGCCATGTATAGCGCAGCCCGAAGTGGAAATCACGGCCTCAAGTGTTAATTTTGTAACGTTGCGAATTTACAGGACACAATCGGAGCACCAGCTCCAAATTTAAAGGTTCGTGAAACACATAAGAGCATTTTCAAAAACCCACATCAGCGTCATCATAGTCATACACAGATGACGACGCTGCGAAGAAAATTCCAAACAAAACCCTCAGAGGGTGCGCCAAACAACTGGGTGTATAAATATTCACTTCATCAATTGGCACTAAAAGGACGATGTAAATATAGTACTATTCATTTGAAGAAACTTGAAAGGATAATTTATTGTCTTAAAATGAGTATTCATGTTTTCTAGTCTACTAAACCGTGCCTCTTTTGATACTGGTGCTTGTCTACTTCCCTGCTTTGACAAAGAAGCGTACAATTCATGCTAGAAAAAAAGAAACTGCGAAATATTTCTCACAGGCTACACAGCAGAATTAGGCGTCTGCAGTGGTTCATGTTAGCGCTCTTCCCAAGTTCACTTTCGCCACTACAATATCAAAACGGCTTGTAGTGCGGTATACATGAATTGTTACATGAAAACGATTGCGGGGAGAATTGGCCCAAACCCAGTGTACCGATACGACGCGGAAGATGGCTTAGGGTTGAGGCACTGGCTGTGAGGTTTATTTTCACCATGCCGGAGCTTGTCTCTTTGTACAAAGCAAGGCATGCTTGGTAGGCAAAAATATCTAACGGTCTTGTTTAAGCTGCACATGCGCGCGCCCTATTAGAGAGTTCTGGGTGAACGGCAAAATTACCCGCCAATTGAGGCCGAACACGTGTTGCTCTCTGCTTAGTATTTGCCATGCATTTGCTCTTGTGACAGGCTTCACTCAAACCAGTACAGAGCATGCAGTGATTTATGCATGAGTGACAACTCTCGAGTATTTCTAACGTACAGGCGGTGGGAAAGAGTAGAAAACAGAACGGGAACGGCTGAGCGTTAACTTGCAGAGAGACTAACCGGCTGTAATACTGTCGCTTTCCTAAACGACATCAAAATGCCAGCCGCATGCGTTGCTGAGGGGCCACTGCTCAGTCTTTTTCACAGCCTTGAGTTCATGAACTGGTGCAAACACAGACATGCGCGTTTAGAATAGGCCATGCCTAAAAACATATGAAGCACTAGCGCACTTTTGCGGAAAAGGGCACAAATGGGTTTTCTTTCAAAATTGTGCTCTCGACAGTAAACTGTGTACGTTCCTGTGGTATCAATGAAGAGGTAAGAATACAAGTTGGGTAGGCAGTAGGAGGCTGTTTTAGAAGACTATAAAGGTGCGCACAGCTAAAAACAAAATGCTTCGACCAAGGAGGTAGAAGCTTCAAAAATACTGGAAGAAATTTTGAGGACTGTTTCAAATAACTTGTGGACTGACGTTACGGGGCAAATTACGCTGAAATTATTTTATTGAGTGCGAAATATTTGAACAGGTAAGGCGATACAGTTAACAGGCCACAACTAATGAAACAGAAGTTTGAGCCTTTCACTGGTGTCTTCTGTTGCGCTTCGGAGCCGAACCGCAAGAAACCATCTTACTTTGGTGTTTATAATAACCGTGAGGGAAATCAGGGAAAATTTACATTCTTGCGTCGTAGGAAATGTACCTGGGTTCCTCATGTAACAAAGCACAGGGCTATCATAATTCGAAATACACGCTCGCTTCAGATTTGGTTCCTTCGGCTTTAATCCTGGCTACGGAAAGCAGCGCCTTCCCCAATCGTGATTTTGCCAGAGGGGTGGTTAATTTTTCAAAGAGGCACCTTGTACTTTGACTTGTGCAAAGAAAAAACGTGCGGGTTGAATTTGCATTCAGTATCTCTTTCACGCAGATTCTTAACTGGTATAAGCTTGTAATGTTACCTTCACAGCACCTGTCCTATTTTGTGCCTTATTTCTAATGTCTAGAATTCGATAAAGTAATTGCCGACACCTGACGTCTATCCCGAACATGTACAATTTGTTTTTACTGTTAAAAAAGGGCATTGAAAAAACGAAATAAGTAGCGCTGCTGGTCACATGATTTACAGCGAATTATAACTTTAACGCAAAAAATACACTCGTCACACATTTCACTCATCTATACACGAACGACGTGTTTGCCGTGGAGTAAGACCGAGGGAGGTATTTCGTGGCGCGACAACAGAAGGTGAATCGCACTCATAGACACAGCCTGAATCCCTTAACCGAGCTGTTTTGGCTTGCAGCCAACGTAAGTTAACCCTCACGTAATCGTAACTGCTAAAGCTTATATGCAACCTAAAAATGCTTTGCTCTATATTATGGAAAACAGATATTTCACGTCACATGAGACCAAAAGAAGGCACTCTTGGGAATTACCGTGAGAAGATAAACGCAAACGATGTGTTTCTGTCAGACTAAACTGAACAATTTTTATAAGGGGGCCGTTCTGTAACTAGAAAATCGCTAAAAACTATACTGGGGCGATGAGAGGGTGACTGGCTCTTAGATGATTGTGATACTGTATACGCATGTGGGTTGTGTCGAAAACTTTTTCTCGTCCTATGGCTTCCACTTTTACCATGCATTCTTGGTGAAGTTTAAAACAGGTATTTTCGCCAGAAATGTTTCGCGCTACTGGAGAAACAACTTTATTTGAGCTCAGTTGCTAGATATAAACTGTAGACAAGCAGTAGGCAACACAAATCGATGCCTACTGCTTGGCGTTCGCATCCACAACGCCGAGAACCAGAAATTGCATAGACGACGGCTTTTTTACGTGAGGATCCAAGGCTCCTCGACGTCTGAGAAAGTAGATTTTCATGCAGGCCTTATTGGCGTACGATTGCATCAGTGAGTACACTAAAGCTGCACTGTAATATGGCGTTAATGTTCTGAAGATCTTTCGGTGAACCTTCTCACAGTTCACTTTTATTTTTTAAACGTGCAGAAATTTCTTCTGTTGCGGCTGTCTGGCATTCAGGTGCAGGCTGGGAGTCTCTTCTCCTTCTCACACACTGTCTGGCGTTCAGTACCATAGGTTCTGCGCCTGGGGTTGACGGCACGTTGAAAAAAAAAACTAATAAAAAAGCGGACACCCCAAAATTATTAATAACTAAAGAACTACTTATAATAGAGCGACAAGCAGGTTTGCCATGTTAGCTTGTTCTATTTCAAGTAGCATGAGTTGGCTCAATCAAAATTGTCCCCTAAAAGTTACAGTTGCCGGGAGTAATCAGAGCTAACAAAACCATTAACTGAGGTAAGTAATACTCGTGAATTGTTGGTCCTTGACCCAGCTAATTTTGTAGAAGAGTTTCTTGACGTTATACGTTGATTACCTAAGGTGTTAAACCATTTGATGAACTATTTAGTGTTGCTAACCACTGAGCGTTTTAAGGAAGAACAGGTTTAACTATCTGTATTCAGCTACCATATAATAGAGCGTTGCTTCAATTATTCGCATCTAACACATTGAAAGTTATTGAGCTTGAAGAATACATGTACTGTAGGCAGCAACTAGCCTTTGTGGTATGACACTTGTTGTTAAGCTTCTAGGATAACTCGTTTGGTCGTCTTTTTATTTTGCATATCAAGGTCATCAATTTTTCAGGAATGCCGGATCCTCAATTCAATCAATATGTGGGTTAACATCGCTGTACTTTTTATGCCTCTGTACATTAAAGCATACCCTTTTTTATTAATTACAACACCGAAAGGTACCAAGGGGGCCAGGAAGCTTTCGGTTTAGTTTACAGATTGTGAAAAAATACTGTTTGTTTGGTAGCTGAGAAAAGTAATTGGTAAACGCTGATTGAATTCGTATGGTACGAAATCGGCGTGGTTTGGCCGTGTTAAGTGCGCTCGAAGTAGGAGCAGAGTCAAGGAGGTAATCTATTGCGGCACATACGAAATTGTGAAGAACACAGCATGGAAAAATGGGGAAAGATGGCTGAAAGCAAATTATGGAAATCCCAAGTATATAGCCAATAGTACAAAAATCATTGTGTACTCTTGGCGCTCCTTAGTAGCGGCTACCAAAACATACTTTCGGAAAGAATTTCTAAGGGAGCATTTCGTTAGCGTTATATCTTATGGCTGCTTCTGAGTGGCGACGCTGTTGAACCCTATGTACCAATACAATGTTTTATAATAACACCCTCAGTTCTTGCTGAATTTATGGCGTTTCGGTCATTTTTTGAACGCCAGGGTAATTGGGCACGTGTGTGTCCATAGGTCAAAAGTGATTGCGGGCGGAGGGACATAGCACGAACACGTGTTCTCTTTCAATTACGGCAGCCCCACTTGCTGTCTGCTCAGTTTCCTTCAGCGAGGCTGTACTCTTCTTCTAAAAAACTACAAATTCCAGACCAATGACCTCCACAGCTGCGTTCCGTTCACTACAAACATGTTTTGCAGTGTGAATAACAAATTGGAATCTCAACCCCTCGGACACACTGTTCAATACAAAATTGTTTTTAGCTGAAGCAATCCAAGAATAAAGGAACACAAAGCTTTAAACAGACATGTGGTTTTTAACAGATTCAAAAAGCGAAGTGGTGTCTGTTGTTCAGGCATTCGTGCAGCCTCTCCGAGCACCTGGCCACTGTGGAGCCGCTTTCGGTAAGCTATTAGCGTTACGCACATCGAGCATCTAAATCACACGGTGTGCGTGCCCTAGTGGACAGTTTGCTTGCTGAAAAATTAGTTAATTTGTATTTGCGGAGTCCATCGTGAGGTAAAGATCGATTTATAAAACATCTTACAGACTTTCAAGGGTACTTGCATTGCAAGAGTTAAATGATTTGCCCCTAGGCTGTCCCAAAATGATAACGCTTTCAATTACTTTTGCAGACTTAAAATATTTGTTGCTGCGGACTGTCCAGAGTCAATCAGGATATGCTTGCAAGTAAAGTTGTTTGTAAGGGTCCGTTTTTTGCGGCAAGATACAAGAGATGCTGTTAAACGAGGAGGTAATTGAGGAGAAAAGAAAACAGTGTCAAAGAGGAAGTTCCGTGACTTAGATGCTTGTCATGTGTTAAAAACGCACCAGAAATCACAAAACAGATCATAACAAATCAAGAACTCATCTTCACTGAGATTTGATGAGCAGCTCTCGTAGACAGGTTCATATGGGACAACACTTAAAAGGTCAATCAAATTAAAAAATCAGAAAGAATAGAAAAGGGCCATATTTTAATTAGGAGAACGCGCACTTGTTACTTTTAGAATTTCCATTAGGTGGACGGGAGTGTACGCACAACTGCCAAGACACATATTTATTTTTACACAGCACTGTCAAAATCTCAAAGATGGATCGCGCCTCAAGCTTTATGTACAAAAAATCTCTGAGAACGTACAAGTGGAACTCCAGACCTGCAAGTCTAACTCTGAATCGGCAAGTCGAACTTTTGCCGTGCAAGTATATCTCTGAACGTGCACGTCCAACGTGTCCGGATGGCTGCAGTAGCCGCCATAGCTCAAGTGGCCCTGGTCTCTGCCCGAACAAAGAAGACAGAACAGCACCTCCACACTCTCCTTGTTCACTTGATTCAGTCCTGGGCAAAAGAAACGTTTTCTTGTTCTTTTTGAGAACTGTGAAGGTCTTGACGTCGCAATTACCACAACAAACAAAATTTAATCGAATGCGAATCCTGTGGGCGTCCCCTGTGGGGTGCTGTGTGCACGATTCTATTTGGTAATCACAAAATGTTCTGTGGACAGACGCACCACAGCACCGTAACCAAAAGCTATGATGTACGCGTTCCGGCTTTAGAAAAGTTCAGGACTGAGCCGAGCGTAGAAATGTAAGTGCGAAGTATGTGCGTGCTAGAAGGTTGACTTAGCTTACACAAGGAGTTACATTAAAGTGGCTAGGGGTGATGACTTAAAGTTACATTAAAGTGGCTAGGGGGTGATGACTTTACAAATGTAGTCGGCCTAATATAACAATACCCCACGAAATCAGGAATAGAAAACGCACCGAAAAACAATTGGCTCCAGGACACGCTGTGAAGGTGGTTCTCCCAACAATTGCCTATGCGCGTCACTTGAATCCGCACACGTGGCTCTACAAATAGCAAAACCAGAGATTCTGCCAGCCGTTACCTGGAATTGATGAGCTTGATTGTAGGGTTTAACGCGCCGACGCAACACAGGCGATGAGGCGCGCCGTAGTGGAGGGCTCCGGATTAATTTTGACCACCTGGGGATCTTTAACGTGCGCCGAAATCTCGTACACACGGGCGTTTTTGCTTTTCGCCTCCATCAGAAAAGCGGCCGCCGCGGCCGGGAATCGAACCCGCGACCTCGTGCTCAGCAGCGCAACGCCTTAGCCACTGAGCCACCGCGGCGGGTTACCTGGAATTCGCGCGGGTGGCGTCCCGAGCGCAGGACTGTCGGCGACGCCCGGGATATAGTGGCGGACGACGAGGCCGCTGGAGCCGGGCCGTGACTCGGAAGTGAGAGAAAACGGAGAAGAGGGTTTTTCAAAGGCTGCGACAGCGGAACCTAGTCATCCTTATGTGCTAGCTTAGGGGTACACCATCACGCTACACAAGCGCCAACACCGAAACAATTCGGCATATGAACTACTTAGTACTTTTCATTGATACCGATTGATAGTAGTTATTTCAGTAAGTTCGAAAATTCCGAGAAAGCTGTGGTAACTTTATATTCACTCATTGACCAGAATTAGTTGCTCCTTTCGCGTTTTCTAATACTTGCTAAAACACAACCGAATTGGTATTCATCAATTTAGAAAACCACCTCCCGTACGGAGTCCAGCGTTTCTCTACCCGCCATATGGCAGCTTGTGGTATCTACGTTTTGTTTTCCCTTCCTGTAAACCGATCTTTAACGTATGTTTACCGTACGAGCACTTAATTATGTCTGGTCCAAGTCAAACAGGAGGGGCTCTCCAAAACATTGATGAAACCGCGCGAAGAAAGCACAATGGAAGCGAAGCACACCCGAAGCGGCCAAAAACCACCGCCAAGGAGACAAAATAACCGTCCCTGCAACGTGGCCGCCGGTGCGGCCAGGCCGAGCAGGCAGCTGCGCGCGGGGAACGATATGTAATGGGGCCCTATCTCCATGCCATCTACACTGTTCTTCGGGAACGAATACCGAAATACTTTCTCTCTACACCCAACCCCCTTTCCCCCCCCTATCCGCGTTCGAAGTTTCGTGTCCCGCAGGCCACTAATGAATCGTTGGCTGGTAGAGGTGGAGAGGTTTGCATTAAAATCACACTGAGATCACATTCCTTATTATATTATTGATATGATTACAATCCGTGGACAGTGAGAGACCTGAAACAAAAAAAAAACTGATATGGAACACACCGGCTTTCGTCGAATAACCTGAGATAGAACAAAATCTCCCTCACATACGTATGCTTCTACTTTACAAAGCGTGGATTTTCACATTGTGCAAAGTTTAGGGTCAGTCTAATTTCAACGTATTGTGATGATACTTTTCGATAGTACACGATTTGTGGATTGTAAAAACCAGGGCTCATGTGCAGCATTCCTGAAAATGTACCGAATAATGACAAACTAGCGACGTTCGACCTGGGGCGGAATAACTAAAACCACGGTATCTTTGCTTCTACTTGAAAACGTTTGTAGGACGTTTGTGCAGGTGCAGGGATCTTTCAATGGATGCCGGGATGTTTCTCGGCCGCCTCGCACTGGTGACTGGGGGAGCCAGTGGAATTGGTCGTGCCGCATGCGAATTGCTGGCAAAAAGCGGGGCTCGGGTGGCGGTAGCTGACGTCGACATGGATGGGGCAAAAGCCGTTGCTTCAACACTAACAGGTGCTGCTGATATGTTTGCTTTTGTTAGGAACATTTTTTCATTTGCCTTATAATAAAGGGTTCTTAACAACACAGTCATTCACCGGGTGATTGATTGGTTGTGTGGTTTAACGTGGCGACGCAACGCAGGCGATGAGGCACTCCCTAGTGGAGGTCTCCGGGTTAGTTTTGACCAACTTGGAATATTTAATGTGTGCCGACATCTCGCACACACGGGCGTGTTTTGTTTTTCGCCCCCATCAGAAAAGCGGCCGCCGCGGCCGGTAATCGAACCGGCGTCCTCATGCTCGGCAGGACAACGCCTTAGCCACTGAGCCACCGCGGTGGGTCCATACGCCAGGTGACTTGCATTATTATTTAAATCCGAGAGACACTTGGTCACCCTATTCAATCACATATATATCTAAAGTGAAGCTAGAATAGTGATAGACGTACAATGCGCAGTATGTACGACTACATAGTTCAAAGGTATTGTTAAAGAGACAGATTCCCATAAAATTCCAGTTGATTGGCGAAGAAAATATTAGGTTTTTGTCAAAGACCCGCGCGACAACTGGTAGTATTTGTTTATTTGTCAGGGTTACAATTTGTGAAATTTATTGATAGTGCAGGCATTGAGCAGGGGGAACAGTTGATGTTTAGGTTTGGGAGTGAACAGGGGACTAGTGGTTTTCTGGGAAACCATCGTGGTTTTCCTAAGGCTACACCCTAAGCACTTGCTGAAACGTTCTTTTAAGCAAAATTCTTAGATTTCAATGTTGTGTGAACGCCTTGAGATGTGCACTGAGCAGCACACAATAAAAGTGCCGCCGGAAATCGGAGGGCAGCCAGAAGTGCGCGCGCCATGAAAGGAAAGCAGCAGCACCGGTGGAGGGTTCTAAGTAGGGGCGAAAGGCCGTAAGACGCTCTACGCGCTCCTTGTGTGCCGCGCCATATAGTTGCCCATTTCTACGGCTGATGGCGCGACCAGCACAAGTCCTGGGCAGGGCAGACACAGTGCGAAGAAGATCGAGCTTGTCGACACACTACCCGTCGGGAAGAAGTGGTCATTGAAATATTTGGCATGGTTAGGCGAGAGCCACATGAAAGTGCAATGGACAGTTCAAAAAGAGATCTTCAAAGTGTCCAACTGGGATTTTGTCTTCGCATTGTTACAGATTTTTGAGCATTCCTTGTCATATTTCTTTCTTCCTCAAGGCTTTAAATTGCATAATTGAAAAACTCCGCGAGCACAGGAAACAATACAAAATAGCCAGCGTGGAAGCTGATCATCCCGTTCTGATGTTGCAACGTTTTTCAAAGGGATAGTTTACTCAGAACATTTTCTCTGTGCGCAGATAAGAGAGCAAGCTTAATGAACGAGTAGAGGGATAATATAAAATCAGTGGTGCTGATAGCAGAATCGTCTCGTGTATACCGTGGTGACAGACAGATCTTACTGTCGCGTAACCTGTGTTTTTTAGGTGACCCATGGAGAATACGGGAAAATGTGCAAGTGCCAAAAAAATGCTGCACACTCCTAATAATATTTTAAACTTCACAACGCGACCCTTTAAACGGCCTAACGGTGCAAAACGCTAAAAGCATTAAAACTTTCAGGTGTTTGTGTGGCACCTCGGGTAATATTTTTGATCAATGATTAGCTTAATGTCAACATGATGTCCAGAGAATAGCACCCTTCGTTTTAACTGAAGACTAATAAATACATGTAAAAAACACTTACTTAGGAATATCATACTTTACAAATTTCGGCTTTGCATTTTAACAATAGAACGATAATCAGGAGGATCCAACAGAAAAGAACATTGATTACAACAGTTTTATTTCAATTTTCCTCCTTTTTCTTTCTTTTGTAATTTTGAGGGGGGGAGAGGGGGAAAAGGGCCTGAAACTGACTGACGAAGCTTGTTCTTCCTACATAGCGTACGTTTTGTATGCCGCAATGGTAACAATGCAAAAAAAAAAATCCATGAATTTCTCCTGAGGGGCGACGCCATTTTTTATTGACAAGCTCATTTTGGAAGCCAATGTACTTAAAATATCATTTGTACTCGTTGGGACGTTTTGGTTGCAACCTCATCCAAAGAAGGTCTCGGCTGCATGTATAAAAAGTACTCTGGGATCCTGGAAAAAAATTGGCTGGTATGAATGCAGTTCTGAGCGCAAATTAACGGTGGAGTGTCAAATCACAAGCGGCGTTGCAGGAGCGAAACGGCTTAATGTTTAATACTTCAAAGACGGGTGCAGCACTCGACGCGTTTGAGAATGTGCGCAGACGAAAAATAATATATTTCCACTCAGACAAAGCGAATATATATTATTTGTCCAGTAACCACGTCGATTATATTAAAATATCTTACTGCGTCCTCCGTCCACAAATCTTCCTGGTCTGCAGGAGGTTCCTACAGGACTAAATTGGGCAAAGTACTTTTAATGTTTTAAACTTTTCCGAAAAGAACAGTCTTGTTAAAATTCCCTAATATTTTTTTTCTTGTTAAGAAGTATTGCTGTCGTGTTTTAATTATTAGGTCGACGTTATACAGCCTTTGATTTCAATAAAACTGTGATGCACTTTCAAGCGATTGTTGCGTGCATATTTGCTACTTCAGACAACCCAGAAGCACCGCGCGTTGGAAAATTATCAACATTGTCTCATTTCGCTGCGCGCGAAGTTTCACAAGCGTTCACGTCTAGACTCAGTACACCGCAGCCTTTGTCCTTGATCTACTATGATTATCAAAAAACAAACAAAGTGCGTATGCAAAATAAACCAACCTAATAGATTCCACATCATACGTTTTTAAAAAACCCGCGACATTACCTACGTGCTCAGGCTAAAGTGAAGAAGTCGCTCGATGTTACAAAACATGTGAGGCTTTCCTCTACTCGAACCTAGGCAGGTTGCCTAAAATCCCTCTATCGGCCTACGCAACTGAGAGCGAACAGCGTAGCCAAGTTAGGAGCTGCTCAGAAAAGATGGAAGCCTTGTTTCAAAAGAACCAGTGGATGACGCTAGTGAGCGCGCGTCAAGTCAGCTGGTTTTCAGCACACGTGTTGTTAGGTGTTCAAGCCATATGATGCAGACAGCCATACAGCCTGCGGACAGGGGTGTAACTTTCGGCCCTCTGCGCTCTTGTGTTATAATGTACAAGCCATATTTTAGACTGGGAGTTCAATCGTCGAAGCTGACTTGCTTCTCTAGATACACACAGCGCCTAGGAGAAGGTTTATAACCTCCCTGCAGAGCGCGCTTACTTCAACACGCGACACCTTTTGGGTACAGTACAGTGCTAATCGTTTCGGCAATAAACGTACTCTATCTGTTGATGCGGCCTCCTAAGAGTTTACCCAGTACAAACTTTTTGTTGAATTTTGTAGCCCTCTGGCAATTATTTTCCCCTAATTTGTGTATATTGGGTGTCTATAACTTTATAAACCACATTGCTTGCTTTGTGGTACAGGTGGTCAAGAATGAGTTTTAGAACCCACGCTACGGAGCAGTTGATTGAGAACGCGGGACCACGAAGTTAAGCACGTTAATTCTGAACGTACCTTGGTCTCGAACGCGTGTGTGTTGCTTTATGAAAAATACGGAGTAGTTGACTCAGGTGACAACTGATACACCGGTTGAAGGTACGTCAGTCAAGACTGATTATAGGAGGAGGCTATACAGAAAAGACGTTAGACCGACAATAGGATAATAGCAAGGGTGAAGCTGATGCCAGGGGCGCCCTGACCGACCTCCTGGCGGGTTCCGTTACGGGTTCGGTATAATTGGTTGCGATGGCTTACCGCTACACGTTTTTTTCGCTCCCCTACCGTAGTACCGTAGCGACAGCTTGTTCTATATTTAGGCACCCCCCTCCCAACCTTCTGAGATCTAGTTTATGTTTTCCTCAACATCCTGTGATCAATAGTTTTAACTTTGCGAAGTACTTCAGGAATTGCGTAAACACCTTAGGCGACGCTTGTTTTATTGTCAAATTCGGCGTTGGTTGTTTTTATATGCACAAAGTTTTATTTACCTGTATTTTAAAGAAGCCCAGTACAATGAGATTTATCATAGTTTGCCCGCAAATGTTGCCTCTGCATAACTTTTTCAGAATTCATCTTTTCTTTTATTACTGCATGTCCACCGGTTTGCCATTGCTTCGATGAAGTCTCAGGAGACCACCAAGTACTCAGTTTTTACTTGATAACCTGCCGTTTAGTATCATCATAAAACGGTCAGTAGCTTCGTTCTATTTCGTAAAACTTCAAGAATTAGCTTCGCGTGCCTCTGAAAATGCCGCTATGACCGTTACACTGTTATGTGAAGGTCACACTATAGTTTGACCGCCCTTGTAGTGTTAAATAGTGTTTCTACTGTCTTCGAGGTTTTGGTATGCCGCAAGGCCTAAGTTTTTTCCCGACTTTCTTGATAACCCAGCAAGAGTCGTGTTTTCCCTAATTAAGTGCTCTCCGCTGTTTTTGTCTTAACCTAACACTATCAAAACAGGCACGGCTGTTTCAATCTCTCCCCTGGGGCCTGTATTGAAGCTTTGACCTGCTCCAATTGAGCGGTTTAGGTTCTGTTACCAAAGGGCCGTTGTCATCGTCTGCATTTTTTTACCTGTTCACTGCGTCGGTGAGGTGGCGCACAAGTAGTTGGGACATAAGGACCAAATTTGCATGCCGGCTAAACGGGGGACTACATTGAAATGTTGCTCCAGCTCTAGGGTACCAAGAAATTTTAAAAAGTGCGAAGCAGTCAAATGCTCTTTGGGTGAAAAGGAGACGTCCACTTACTGCTTCATGTATCTAGTGTTTCATCGGTGTATTCGTGCATAATACGTTCATGATGGAAGCATCGCACAATGCACAATCAATTTTTGCAAAATATACTACGAATAACTTATTAAAAGCGAAGTCGTTCAGGACTATGGTTTCGGGAAATTTTGCATACATCAACAATTTATTGTGCGCTAAACCCGAGGTTTGGAATAAGATGCAAGACCGAATGGAAGCTTTAGGGTGCGAAGTTTTGCTTGTCTTTGCAGCATGAGGTGTACCATTACGTGAAGCATGTGTGACTGTGCATTTTTGTTAATTAGCTTCTGTTTTTGTTTATTTGTTCGCTTGCTTTTGTTTGGCTCTGTATTGAGTTTAAAACGACAAGATCCCTTTTTTTATTTGAAGTATCACTTCCTTCCTATGGCCGTAATTGAGAAGCCACGGATAGGCCAACTCGACTGCGCCAAGATGCTGGGCAGCTTCTAACATTACGGGACATTTAAGACTCTCTTCTTAAAGTTGCCGTGCCTTGACTCTCATTCTCCACCACCGATATAAGCGTGTACTTCCAGATTTCAAATATTTTACAAAAAATAATGACGAGGAAAAAATCAAATCGCAGAAGCACTTGCTGTGATTCTTCCTGCATTGCTCCGCGGTGTACGTCAGCTCAGCTTCGCTAGTCACAAATCTGACAAAATAAAATAGCACATAGTTTTTGCTTGGCCTGTCTACTTTGGTTTTTAAGGTATCCCATTCCTATGGTGTTCGTGTTGTCCCTTATTTGTGTCCGGAGTTCAACTCCGTGAATAATTGTATTTTCTTGAACCTACTATAACGAGCGTTATAATTATCCTAAAATAAATTAATGGTTACAAATGAGTTCCGGGAAAAAAGTATGAGTTTAATAGTGATAACGCCATAATTTCTCACAGGCCAGGGAGACCACAAAGCACTTCATGTTGACGTCGGTGTTTCCGCTTCAGTACATGCAATGTTTGAGGAAATTCGAAGCTTCAGCAATGTTCCCGCAACCATCGTGGTGAACTCAGCCGGAGTAGGAACGGAATTCACTTCTCTTACGGACTTGTCGGAGAACGTGTTCGACTTCGTCTTAAAAGTAAATCTTAAGGTAAGTTTTTGCGGCAACGCTTTATGATAAATTTACTATTTTATTCAGTCTCTTAAGTTACCATTCAGGATTATGGAAATTAAAGCTACTGATTTAAAGCGCATTGAGGGTAGAATGAATTCACAATTTGGGGTTTAGGCAAGAAAACGTTTAAACTACCGTTAGTTACAATAGACATGAACAGAGGAAATATATAGTTTAAATATTAAACCACAAGATTGGCTTTGTGTACTTCTTGCTATTGAATAAAAATGTGGTGGCAGCGCATGTTGAGAAAGTTATTTAGGAGACCAGGATGGGATCGGGCATTGTGTCGTGTCTTGGTTTGTCTCTACGTTCTAAAACTAAAATTTCAAAAACTTTGCATCTGGTATTATTTACGCGGAAAACACTTTTTTGTTTTCTCGAAATGGCTACGTTATTGTTTCGTATAAAATACAATTTTGAAGTGTTCGGACTAGATGCTTCCTGAAGTTTGTCTTAAAGATGACATCAGTTTTGAAACTATACTGTGTGGCGATTTCTAAGTTCATGATGCTGGTTACAAAACTTTTAAAGCTTCCTTTGATTCTTCCTGTTTATAGCAGTTTACTATAGGAAGCCAATTCTTAAGCCAATTAAGTTGCTTTCTCACATGGTGCTGAGGCGATGTCTTGCCTTGCTATGCATAACAAGGCAAGACATCGCATCAGCACCATGTGAGAAAGCAACGTAATTGGCTTAAGAATTTTTAAAGTACCCGAACCAAATTCCATGGTATTTTTGTATGAAAAATTACTTATACAAGGCTCTTACTCCGCTGATTTTGCATACACAAGTTTTAACGCCTTTAATGGCCGAAGCAGACGCTGGTTGCAATATTTGACAGGATGACAAGCACACACACACGCACGCACGCGCACACACGTGCCCACACGCACACCCGCAGACGCACACGAACACACACAGCAACACAAACACGCACACGCACACGCTCAAGCACGCACACTTACAAGCGCACACGCACACACACACAGGCACACATATTTCTAGCTGCTCCAAGCTGTAAATAGTGCGAAGAGAAGATATCGCACAGTCGTGTCTCGCTAACATGGACCTAGTTGATACAGGCACCCCCGACTATGAGCGAAATTTTCGACGAACGGTCTCTCGCCATGAAATTCTGCCCCATTATTACAGAAACATTAGGTCCTGTTTATAGACTGCTATCTTGGAGACAAAACAGGTAAATACAAGCCGTTTTGTATCGTGAATAGACACTGGTGCAAAAAACCAAAATGACTGTTGACACGCGGAGGGCCGTCTCCTGCCGTCTCGTCTTTGGCGGCTCTCTGCCGCTCCCATCTCCGATTCCGCACCACTTACGGAGTCTTGTATCGAGCCTTGCACGTCTTGTCGGCCGTGAGGTGTCCGCCTCCGCAGAGGCTGCACTTGGGTACACACTTGTGGACGTCGTTGGGGTTCAGGACGCCACAGCCGCGGCAGATCCGGTTAGACGGATTTGGGCATACGTTCATTCGGTGGCCGAGGCGGCCGCACCGGAAACAAGTTTCTATCTGCTTCCGGTAGAGTTAGCACATGACGAGCAGGTTGCCATGCTTGACATAGTTTGGCACCTTGGGTCTGTTGAACGCGATCACCACCGACTTCGTGGTGCCCATACGGTTGGCTTGCAGGGACGTTGATTTCTTCGGCCGTGTCCGTGAGGGGAACCTCCGGATGACCCCCCCCCCCTTGACCGTGCCGTGAGTCGGCGATTCCTACGCGCTTACTTCATGTTCGGCGCCATAGACTTTGAGTCGAGCTACCGCCGAGTAGCGGTCGGCGTTTTTGCTTCTTAGGGTACTAGCGATGACTATGTTCTGCTGCTTGTTTGGGCATATCCCGTCTTTCCTTGCTTCCTCTCCGCCAATGTTCGCAACGGCGGCAATTGCTCGGCTGACATAGAAGCGGGAGACATTGCTGACGTCAAAACCACCTCTCGGCCTCATGACGATCTTGATATCGTCCTTGGTTAACTAGAGCATTCGCGCTGCCTTGAGTTGCTTCTGTTAAAGCAAGCCGGCCGGCGACCGGCATTTTTGGGCATCGCTGACTAGGCGTTTGTCCTCAGGCTTAGGTCCCGCTGCTGCACTTGGGTCCTCTTTTAGCCAGCAACTCGCCATCCCAGGGCTCTAGTCACTTGCTCGGGTTGAATTTTCACTCCCTCCACTTCTACTCGCATAGCGGCTGCCATGTTACAATGAGGCTTGGGTAAAATGTCCGGTCCTAGGGATCCGCGGAGGCGACGGCCTCGGAGTTCGGCCTACGGCCCTGCGGATCACGCCTAGACCTAACGAGGCCTCCGGCCAGCAGGCCTAGCAGCCGCTGCGCGTAGATCCAGGTGACTTTGGCGATCACGAAAATGTCCGCAGAATTTGGAAAAATGGTCCCCTACCTGAAAATCTGGAACCCAAGTATTCCTTGCGACTTTGCGAATCACTTGGTAAACACAGGGTGCACGATGAATAACCGAAGCAATCATCTAAAATTGGCGGATTCGATGTGGAACCCGCCTGATCGGCTCGGCAGCAGGTGGCGCCCCCAACCCTTGCAATTGGACGAAGAATACAAAGCCGAAGCACCTTTTTTCTCAGAATGCTCTTCCTCCCAATACTAAGAAATTAAATCCAGAACATTCGCGCTCAGCTGAAAACACTCCAGGGCAGGAAGGACAGGTTGACACCCTGTCCTTATCAAACAGCGTTACTCGCCATGGCATCAAGTGAAATAAGGAAGACGTGAGGCTCAGTACAGTATTACGGGACGGTAACAGTTCGCTTCGCGTAAAAAGCTAAACTAGCTTCTCTTGATGTTTGGACGAAGGCAATGGGTGGGGCTAAGCATAAACGGATGAGGTACTTGCTCACCAGCAAAAAAGTATGAAAATTCACATGTGAGACACCTTGAGCATGTATTGTATACGTCAAAAATGCCTGGCATTGATCTGACGAAGTCGACAGTAGCCTAAGCTGAAGTGCAAATGGCAAGCTCCACTACCTACCGGCAGGGACACCCGAAGCAGGGACGCCCAACTGGAGGAGGCTTCCAACATGTGGTTTGCAGAAATGCACTGCAGAGGCACGGCCATGAGTGACAAGGTGCTGCAAGAAGTTCAGTACAACGATGGGTACCGTATTGTTGCGCATTTAACCAGCCCTGAATACAATTGGGTATATCACAAACATTTCTAAAACTTTCCCATCCGTGAAACTTTTGTATACGTCACTTTTTGTACGAAACTGGAATACGCTGCTTCATTTCGGGGCTCCTTTTCTAAATCGCTCGTAGACACCCTTGAAGCAGTGCAAAACCGCGCAGGCCATTTCATTCCTTCGAACTACGACCGGTGTTCCAGCGTAACGGTAACGAAAAACCGAATCACTTCTGCCCCTTTCAATGCGCAGAGATATTTCGCGCATGTGCCTTTTCTTAATCATATGAGCTTAATACGTCACTTTAGGACGCATTTTTCACGCCACCAAGTTATATCTTATCTCGTATAGATCATTTGCGAAAAGTTGACGTGCCTCAATGTCGTACTGCATCCTACTTCAATTAATTCATCCTTAAAACATCAGCGTAGCGGAACCAACTGCCGTCTTTCTTGATGCTTGTAACCAAAGCTGAACAGATTAAGAAGCAACTGACTGACTTCTACATGCCACACTAAGTTTCAAATTGTTTGCCTTGTGTTTTGTTCTGGATACTGTGTATTTCGTTACGTTTGTTTATGGAAGTCAATTTTTGTTTGTAGGAGAGTGCTACGTTTCACGTGCAAATCAATTGGCCGCGAACGTTCTTTTTTCACTTTTGTTACACAACTGGGTTGTATAGTTGTGCCAACTTTCTTTTGCAATTCATCGGGAAAGGTTTTTTACGGTTTGTATTTTTATTGATGTATTCGTTTGGCACCACACTCCTCAAAATTCTCAATAGATCATGAGGGTATCTGAAATGAATAAATAAATAATGGCACTGTAGATGCCACAAAAATTTTGATCAATATAAGATACTAGATGCAAACCAACCGAGTGTAATGTGTCTGTAGGAAAGGCGTATAAGCAGCACACACTCAAATTTCCTGACTAGTTTTATCGTATTTAGGAAGGGCAGAGACGGGTGTGCTCATTGCTCTGGCGGTGTGGCCATTGTTGCCTGGAACTTCCTAGCATGTAATACCCTCAATTTAAACATTTTGTCGAGGCTGTGGCAATCACAACAATATTTAACGCGTTAATAACAGTTTGGTTCCTCTACATAACTCTTGATTTCCAGCTATCCAGCTCTGATTTCAAAGCGCTCATGAGCTGAAGAACCATGCCTACTTTTAGGCGACCGAAGCGCAGGTAAACCTCCTTTGGGCTCTTCCTGCACTGTTGCCCAAGGTCGCCTGATTAAAATTGTGAACATCCCCTGCAGAATGCATTTTAAATGAGAAACCGCAGATACAACTTTATAGGACACAATACTTATTCGCACCACGATGTAGTGATTGGCTCTGAAATTCTCCCCTCATCTCTTGACAACACGTGGCACGAACCCACACGGTAGTGACGGCTTTTCTACTTCACTACCTTGTATAGGTCCCAGTAGTTCTACTTACCCTAAGAGGCCCAAAGAAGACCGAGCGATCTGGAGTGCATGTTCAGAAACATCCAAACTACACAGCATATCCCTCACACACCTACATGTGGACAAAGCAGTCCAACTCAAATGGCGCAAATTTTCCACCCCGTAGTAAAGAATGCTCCACCAGACCTCTAATGCCCTGGTGGAACAAGGACTGTAGGCGGCAGCGAGAGTGTCTAGAAGGCCGGAGGTATCATTTGTCGATACTCCACGTAGGATAACTTCATCTCCTTTGCCAGGCCGCAGGCTTTTGGAAAGCATGCGTGTCGTGGGGCGAAAAAAGAGACCGTGCTTCCTGCTTACGTCCATTCACTTATACACTGACACACACAGAAAATCTGGACACGAATACGAAAACTCCAAGAATAATAAACCCAGAGCCTGCTCCTTGTCAGTACAACAGGCGACACACTGAAGGCTAGGCTAACACTCTGGCGCAACACTTCTAACAAGTGTCCAGTTCGGCACACAACACAAACGCTTTTCTGAAACATGGAAATCCATTTTTAAAAACATCTATACCCGACAACAGAAAAACACGCACTTCTTACAACTCTCGGTTTTCAATACAAGAGCTTAGGGCTGCTGTGAACACGTGTAGGCTTTCAGCTCCAGGTGGAGGCAACATCATGTATACTTTGATAAACACCTACACGCAGACACTCATTTATTACTCCTACACTGTTACAAGATGCGACTTTCGGGACGCATTTCAATGCGCTTGAGGGTGGCCATTGCAGTCTGATATCCTCAAAGAGAAAAAAGGCCTTTCTCTCTTCGAAGGTATCGACCCATAGCGCCTAACAGCGTACTGTGCAAGGTTTTCAAGAAAATGATCATTTGAAAACTCTTGTACTTGCTGGAGCACAATGAGCTTCTCGAGAGCTGCCACGCGGGCTTCTGGGAGGGGCAATTAACAAATGATGAGCTAGTTGCTTTAGAGTGCTAAATTAGGCATGCCTACATGCACAACCCAAACTGCATGGGGGTATTTTCCGATATTGAAGTGGCTTACGACAGGCCTGGCGATAGCTCATCCTTAGCGACCTGCAGTTTTTTGGCGTGTCAGGAAACATGTTGAACACTGTTTTTCATCAAAATGAAAATTTTGTGTCAGTGTTGCGTCGGCATTGTCACAAGTATACGTGCGGGAGAACAGCGTGCCTCATAGGGTTTTATTGAGCTTCATGTTTTTTTATATTTACATAAATTCGCATCAAAACGCATTGCCACCTTTACTCTCCTCTTAAACGTACGTGGACAATATGCAAATATCATATAAATCTTGTAACAAGGCCATATGTGAACGTCAGGTCGAGCTTATGTAAACAAAATTACTGTGTCGGCCGATTAAAATGGTTTTAACCTGATCCTCCAAGCAGCACCTGTGTCGTGTTCTCGAAAAGGAGCAAGTATTTTGGGGGGGCCAGATTTTAAGCTTAACGGCGTCTACATTCCTTCAAAAAAGGAGCGCTATGTTTAAGGTGTCCTTTAGAGAAAAATCACACATTCATTCCATACATAAAATAGTCTAAACATAAATGCCTAAAACAATTAGCATTCATAAATACTCTATAACCAGTCTCTTGGTGCGAACAAACAACTTCTGTCAGATGTTTTCAGCAGCTTGGAAGGCTCTCAATTGGACAAAGGATTGGGGTGTATGGGTCATATACAAAATTAGCCATAAAATGCTCGATTCAGTGCTTCACCTGGGGACTTACTTTTCGTGCGGTGCTTTCAGTACAAGCCCAATCCAAGGCCAGTACGTGGAATGCCACAATTGGTGCCTAGAGTAACCGCGAACATATGTTGATCTGGTACATGATTCTAAACTTTCATCAATTTATGTTAATCCTTATAAACCGGATTTTATAGACGCAACCCCGTCACCGCTCTTTGTAAGCCTCCAATTATATTATATTCCTTTCTTACTGAGATAGCGGTTGAGACGGCTTTATTCATGTCTCCTTGTGAGATACCTTCAAATCATCTCACACTAATCACATAGCACCATGGCACCTTCGTCCAATATCATGTTATGTCTTTTTCACACTTCAATAACAAACAGGATACCAATACTATTATTTTGAAGAATTTTATGTTTCTGCAAAATAACTATGGAAAGCAGAGTTTTCAAGTCACTCCATTGTGGTGTGTTGTGCACGGACCCGACTTTAATGAATTCAGAACCATTAATGTAAACATAAGCATTTCTATGGCTTAAGCGTGTGGTGTTGCGTTGCTGTAAGTCACATAATTGTACGTAATATTCCTAAGATCATTATATCTACAGACCACTCAGCGTCGTGCGCAACTTCTCTTTCGAAAAGTCATCGCAAAATCATATCGTTAATCTTGTTTTTAAAGTAATTAAGTTTGTTGTTCCTTAAACTTCGCATTGACAGTGTGTGAAGTGCCGGTCTATTGCGTTATCGAGAAAAATAGGAGGCAGATGAAATGGCCGCTGGCAGTCTATTTACATTCGACAACTTCGTAAAACACGGCAAGCAGACAGCACTGACCAGACAGACAACAATCCATAAAAATAAAACAGCAGTTAGGAACAACCGTTCACACATCCGACATACGAGAGGTACATTAGCCAGATTACGGATAAGCATTACGCATGTAACGCACTCCCACCTGCTCACTGGATCACCTAGACCCCTGTGCAGCGGGTATGGATGTCTATCTGTAATGCACACACAGATTCAATGCAAGGCACTAGACTCACTATGACACAAACAGTTTGGAAAACGTTACAAAAAACACAACCAACCGCAGCCAGCCCACTATTTATATGACCATCACATACTTTGTCTAAAGCGTGTCGAATTTTTTATCAGAAGTAAACCTCCACACCTAATTTAGCATAACACGTCATCACAACCTGGCACTTTACACCAACAATAATCGTCTTCTTTAATTGAGTTCAATTCTGGTCTTGCTAACCAGTCATAGTGGTAACTTATTCATCTAGGCTGTGTGACCACTTCATGTCACTCTTTGACATAGTTGGCACTGCGTCAATAACACCCGAACATCGTCATCAAGTATAGCTTTCGACGTAGAAAGAGGAGTTTTGTCATGATACCTTTGAAAAAGACGTTTTTATAGGTTAAAACAATAAAACGAATGAAAAGGCGTTTACACGAGAGCAGAAAATATTGTGAGTACGGGGAAGGGAATCGAAAAATAAATTTAGCAGGGGGAATCCCAGGTTCCAGGCTCCACTTTCATAGGCTCCTTCCTTTGCACTCTCGATAAGTGAGCTGTCATCAAAAAGGATAAGCTGAACAGGCAAGCTTCCCATGTCTATGGTGTAATGTATTGCATTTGTGCGTACTTATTGTATGCGAGGAGAGCCCAGGATGCGTAAAATTAGGTGTAAAATTATGCGCTCCGGTGATGAATTTCTGCCACCCTTAACCGATTCTTCCCAAATGTAAGTTTCTATCGCGAGTTCCCAATTGAACACAGAATTGAAGCTCTAGGACAAGACAAGCGAGTCAACACACAAAAGGCGCTTGTGTGTGAGCGCCTTGTGTGTTTTGAACGCCTTGTTTGTGTTGACTCGCTCGTCTTGTTGATCTAGCGCTTCAATTCTTTGTCATAATCTACAACAGGCATAAACGTGTTCCCAATAGAAGTTTTTTTGTGAGAATATTTGTAAGTGTTGTGGCTTCAATAGTGTTCAACATTTTGTGAGGCACAGAAAGAAACTTCTTCTGAAGCGCATGGTGAGTACCCGCTTTTCAAAGCCTCTAAAGATGGGAACATGAAAGTGGTCATAAGGGGTGCACCGCCGACGCGGCTGGTATATGTTCCCCGCCAGGCTCTCGTGCTCTCGGGTCCAGGCAATATTTTCTTTTTCATGGCGGACGGGAGATGGGGGCTTCTTCCTTCAAGCGCTCTGGAATTCATCTTGCGATTAGGAGCCACAAAGCCTGTTGGCAGTCTGTTATGGTGTTGAGAGTGTGGCTTAAATCTCCTCTGGACTGGGGACCCGAAACCTCACAGTATGGCCCTCACCATCGCCACCTCTGTTCCGCTTTGGAGAAGCGTCATATCGTCTTCAACTGCTCCTATACAGAAAGCCACCGACAACGGCGGCCTTCCTGCGACACGGGGTACTTATGTGACTTGCCTAATTACACACTTAGGCGTTCAATAAATCACTCAATGCACGAAAATGGGTACTAGAGGGGCCCAATTTGTTTGCTTTTGTGTGTGTATGTATTTCGCCTAGTGAGTGGAGATGGTTCCATACACTTGCACGAGGTAAACCACGACTGTTTGGTTTTTCAGGCTACATCGAACCTCCAAACTTGAGCTCTGTGTGAGCTCGCGACGAGTATTGTGGTTTCGCACTCCTATCTATAAATTCAGTCATGCTTCACAGAACAGATTCTCTGACGACTGTTGCAGTCGTTGTTGTGAATCGAGCGAATATTGCCGTACCGATGTGCGTGTACCACTGGGTCTCCTAAATTAGCAAAAGATTTCAACATGGGGACGCTCACTAACTGTCTGTAAAAAGTGCAAGAAGGCGGATGAGACAACCAGTGTTTGAAAACAAAAATTGCAAAGCAGCATTCTTCTAAAGAAAATTGAGAATCATAAGCAACGGAACATTCTTCGTTTCAAAAAGTTTAAGGATTTTTAAATCCGCAAAGAAAAAAGCGGCTGATTTTTTGGGGGTGTGAATTTCGGCATTCAAAGGCGTTTAACATATGTGATATATATTCGGGATACTTTCTGTAACGAAGCGCGTTTTACTTCCACATTTGTTATTTATCTTCATAGAAAAACTCGTTAGTACTTTACTACAGTATAGTACTGTTTTACCAATGTGCACTTTTTACCCGCAGGGAGTCTTTTTAGTAAGCCGGGCTGCAGCTCGCGCCCTGATAGAGGCGAAAGAACGTGATGGTGCCATTGTGAACGTCTCAAGCAAGGGAGCCCAGAAGCCACCACCCGGCATAAGCTGCTATGCGGCAGCGAAAGGCGGCGTCGATGCCTTCACGCGCAGTATGGCTGTCGACTTGGCGCCTCATGGCATCCGTTGCAACTCTGTAGCCCCGTGGATTACGGAGACAGCCATGGCGGCTAGCCTCCCAGACGAGTTTCGCCACGCTGCGATTCAAGCTACACAAGTTGGCCGGGCCGCCCGCCCGGAAGAAGTGGCCGAAGTAGTGATGTTTCTCTGCTCCCCTAAAAGTTCGTATATTACAGGAGCATCAGTAAATATTGATGGAGGCAACCTCTAAAGAACACGCTACTCACTAAAATACAAAGTTATGGATATTGAAATGCCAGGCCTTTTATGTAACACTGTACTGGCTATAAATATCTTGAAGGGAATAAAGATTTCTTGCACGTTACCACCTTGGACCGAGTTCTCAAACAATGAGTTCTGAAATAAGACGAATCTAGGATGCATTACAATTCGCCAATGTATTTGCATACTTGTAGCGTGTACGAAGTACCAGTAATGTGTGGCAGTTTAGATATACATTTACCGCTTGTTTACAGAATGTTATTTTTCCCTGGAGCCTGAGCACCGCCGTGATGGACACACTCAAAATATTCACGTTTTGAATAGAAGCAATGTAGATGCTCTGAAAGATTAAGGCGCCAACAAATAACCCGGGTTACTAGAAATACTTGAGAAATGCTTGCTTTGAGACCAACTGAGCAGAACGCTAGGTAATGTTTTTTGTAAATGTTCTTGAGGGATTATTAAGAAGGGCATTGAGGGATGCTTCCAGCATCTTCTTCACGACTAGGGGACTTTATACGTGATGAGCCTGCGCAGAAATATCACCAGTCCCTTTTGCGGTAAAACCAGAGTGTTGCTTGGCTCCGGCGTTTTAGCAAGCCATCGGGGATTCTGTTGCCACAGCCATTTTATGGTCCTAACTCCCCTAAGTAACTCCCTCACTCATTAAATATATTGAACAAAGTTATGTTCTACCAAATGCTTCTCTTCTCACAGTTGTAATTTTTTTCTGATGGAAGCGAAAACACAAATCGCCCCTGGGATCGAGCTTTATGCGCACGTTATATATTCCAAGGTTGATGAAATTATTCCCGAGCCCTGTACTTCTGCGCACCTCATCGCCTGTGCCGCGTCAGTACGTTAGCCCTCAAAATTGTCAGTCAATCGGTTGTGTAGGTTTTAGCAGCGCTAACAGTTACGACATGAGTCATTTGCCCGAGTTTTGTTCGATGTTTATCTTCAGGGTAAGCAGTTCCTCAAAGCTTCTTCAACTACGTTTTCCGTATTTGCGTGTATGTCTGCGTTCCTGTGCCTAATATTGTTTTTATTCCTGTGGTTGTTAGTATTCGTGATACTGTTTTTGTTTCTGTGGGTATTAGTATTTCTGCGCGTTGTCGCGTGTTTACGTAATGTCGCCTATGTGTACCCATTATATGTACCCTGCCTACTAGCAAGTCAAGCTCTTACGCCAGTGCGTCATAAAAGTTTATCTATTTCTCGTAATCGCCAGTCACATTATGTACCTCTCATTCTAGGAGCACCACCAACATATTTCGAGGAGAAAGCCGTAATCCTCAAAAAGTGATGGCTGTTGTCCCGCGAAAACACAAATGGCAACAAAAGGCAGCCAGCCAGGCCGAATAAAACTTCGCAGTTAATGATCGCAGTGCTGCTCTGGGAGGTGACGTTGCTTTGCCACAGTATTCCTCATTTTGTTTTGGGTGTAGGAGTGTCTATTGTACTACAGCGGGGATGCCGAAGAGTGAAGTACGAAGTAGAGTATCACTGAAAAATTTATCAAAAATGGATATTTTTTTACAGGTAATGATTAGGAAACCTCTTCCAAATCTAGGTAATGGTAATTGAAGGAGATGTTTTAAAACTTGAACCACCGACTGATAAGTACGGTTCTGGACTACCTTGTCTACCTTCTAAGAGTGCACTGAGACTAGAATTTTCGACCTTCAATATTTGTGCTATTCGATTCGACAGGTGCGCCGACAATATGATAATGTGTCAATACCACAATCCACTACCTTCTAAACGTGTATAGTATCCCAAACCAGCGATTTTAATATAATTTGTCAGGACTGAAATACATGCCGTTTCAAACAATCAGGTAGTGAATTGTCACGCGGAGGTCAAAGAATGAAATAAACCTGCCTGAAAATCAAGGACGAAGACAAAAGGAAGAGAAGACTGTGCTCGTATGACGAAAAACGGCGTTTAAACAAGGACCAACAAAGAAGCCCACTAACACAAGACTTCGTGTTTCTGTACTCTTTTTGCATTATTGTTTAGGGGATTGTTTTTGTGATATATTCCTAACCCGAACAGCTTTTGCTTAAACCCTTGCTATATTTTGCTTGTGGTGTCACCTTATTTCATTCGTCCTCTTGTTTTTGCCGTCGGTCTTGTACCAACGAGCCAGCGAACAATTACATTGAAAACATTACTTAGTATAACATTTTCTTGAACATAAAAAACGCAGCGGTCGAAATATCGTATGACGTGCAACAGTACCGACGCAGAAATAACGACCGCACATGCTACTGTAACCACCGTTTGTGTCATGCGTGGGTAAGGCATGGTGTCTGATTTTTGCGCAAGCTCAAGACTCCATTGAATTGAATTGAATTTTTTTAAAACCGTGTTGCAGGAAAGCCAGGAATGAAGCTGTTGAAGCAGCTTGAAGGGCCCTGGACACCTACACACGGATCAGAGAGTCAGGCATGACGAGATAATTACAAAACAAGTGTGGCAATTTACAAAGCCGGTGAAAAACTAGTACAGTTGTACAAAAAAGGGTAGTACAAAACAGAATCAGTGCAGCTCTCAATACAAATCAGAATCATTGCAGTGAGTTTAAAACAGGTCCAAAACTTTTACAATAGTACATAATCAACTGTATTACAATAAAATTGGGAAGTACAGGTCTCAGTACAGAAGTTACAAAATTCAAAAACTCATATGATGCATTGGGCTTAAATATATTTGATATTAACCAACTGTGTGGATGAAAGCGTCGAAACCGAGACATTCCTTCTAATGGAGAAAGCATTTAACATAAGAAGTAATGTGTACGGGATTTTTGGTTTCCCTTAGTTTATGTGGCACATATTAACGCTCCAAGCTTCTTCTGCACGGATCTTCTATACTCCAATATTCTCTCTTAATCCGGCAAGCGCGGTTAGTACATTTTCATTGCTGATTATTCCAAACTTATAACAAAGACATGGGTTAAAATATTACGGAAAATAAATTGGTACAACAGAATAATAATATGTACAAGGACAATTTTTCAAACGCATCACTAGTGTGTGGGAGATAAGGAAAGTTACAACACAAAATAATTATCCGTTTTATGAAGTGTTAGCTTGTGCACGGTTTCATTCGTGGTACTGCACCAAACAAGAATTTTAATAGTTATTAAGACAAAAATGAAGAATTATACAGAAACGTGTTTATTCCTTTTGGAAGATAGAATGGTGGCATACAATGAGCATTGTTCTAGACAATTTGCTGGTAATAATTTACCGTAATAATCTCTGATTCCTCATACATTAGAGTATAGCCACACTGTTTTAAAATATGTCGACATATTACGTCGACATCTGGGTCGTTTAAATAAATAGGAAGTCGCGCAATTCTTTTGCTGATGGGGTGAACTACAAAAGATTTTTTACAGACATTTGTTCCTGGACAATTACCAACAGCCCAGATATAATTCTGTTGAGCTTTTTTGCTTTTCTCTAGTTGCGAGGTCGATACCAGAACTGAATGCAAAGAACACATTAGTAACATCTTCTTATAATATATATGATGCAGCTTTGTCAATGATTACTACATCATTCATTTAAACTAATAAGGCAAGAAGTGCTAAAGGATTTCTTTTGGGAACACCAGATGTAACTAGTCCTACCTGCCAAGATTCATTTTCGACGACTAATACGCACGAATGTTGCAAATAGGAAAAAAATTTGAGTTGCTTCATCTAATACCATATTTGTTGATCTATTCGAGTATTATTTTGTGATTGGTAAGATCAGAGGTCATATAAAAAGGTAGAAACTATATCATTACTATTTTA
This sequence comes from Haemaphysalis longicornis, assembly GCF_048455015.1. Taxonomy (NCBI): domain Eukaryota; kingdom Metazoa; phylum Arthropoda; class Arachnida; order Ixodida; family Ixodidae; genus Haemaphysalis; species Haemaphysalis longicornis. The sequence continues at coordinate 8,669,126 of NW_027526407.1, read as the reverse complement.
TCAAATTGAAATTTACGTATTGTAATTTTTGAAGCAAAAAAAACAGCTGAGTCGATTTCTGGTCGTGGAAACCGTAGTGCCGAGGACGTAGAAATGTATAACGGTGAATAAATGATGCTAGGCGTTTTAGTATAATTTTCATTAAGCCTGAAGATAACACAGGCAGAACCTATATAAGAGATAGTTAGTGTTGTCAGTTTTAATACCCTTTTGTGTATTGATGTTATCATTGCAATTGCTATGCAATAGGGAAACAATCAGGATGACAAGGTTGAATAAAAAATGTGTGAGGTGTGGCCCAAAAACATCGAAGACTAATAGGAGTGGTACTATTTCAATTCGAAAACGCATTATCACTTGGCTGCTATTTATAGACAAAAAGTCTTAAAAACCTTATTCGCCTTGGCTCTTACCAAGTTGATCGCCTTGTTATTGGGTGACAGCATATAGTTCAACTCAATTTTATTTTCTCCCTGCGGGCAACACAGAAAAAACTATTGAAAGCGTTCTCCAGTGCACTGACTGTTAGCTCAGGACCATCTCAAAAAAGTTGCAATCGGTTCTTGCGAGTGTACATAGAGTGACTTAAGGGTCTTTCAAATATTCTGACGATTTGAACAGGTTAGGGCAGTTTTGTTTTTTCGCCCCTCGAATTTGTTTGTTAAAAAGGTGTCTGTGCTGTTTATTTGTTTTTAGGGCCTCAACTGATTTATTTTCAATCAACAACTTGTTTAGTTTGACTGGTTTTTTTATGCAGGCTATAAATGTCTTCCTATCATGGCCTTGTACGCTGCATTGGCTTTTCATATCTTTTAAATGTGAATGAGGCTGAGTAGGCTGCTTGTAATAACCTGAGAAATACCTCACATGATGTAATTTGGTTTCTGCCTTTGAGTATATCATTCCTTTCACAATAGAATAATCGGTCTCCAAATGTGGAAAGCGACTGGGAATAATGACGCATGTATTCTGACCTCTCTTTTTTCTGATGAACATTGAGAGTTGCTTGACTGAAGTAAAATAGGTAAATGGTCGAACACACAAAAAGTACCACCAGATATTACATGGGAGGAGTCGAACGCAGTTATGAATAAATATTAAAATATCTCTGATTTCGAATACCGCGTGGGCATGGTTGTAAGGGGTTTACATTAATGAATATGAAGATATTCAAGGTACACTTCTATACGACTGTCAAACATCATGTTGAAAGGGACATCAACATCTGGAAAAGCAAAACAATCATGACAGACATTACTAAGAGGGTGGCAGCACACACAAAAGCTGACATATACACTCTTACCTGCTGACACTTCGCAACGTTGAATACTTCAATTAAACCTGGGTAGTTGTTTAGAATCCATAGAAGCAGAAAATAATAATTAGTTGCTACCTCTTCGTTTACCCAGGAGGTTCAGATAATACGGCCTGTACATTGGTATACTATATACAATCTCGAAATAAGCGAAACATTAAGAACGGCGAGTTGGGAGTGTTGGTACAGGTTCATGATGGGGACAGCACAAACAAGACTGGGACAAAAAAATACAGGACCGAATGCTACCAGCAACTGAAAGGTTTTTTCACAGCTACGCATGCACACAGGGTGTTTCAGAGCAGACTATTTTTAGAAGGAGGCTGTCGGTGGAAAAATTGTTTCTTTACGCGAAGTGAATAGCGGTCATCGCAGGTGCAATAAAACAATTTTAATTGCTATTTTGAGTAATATAAATAATACTGTTTCACCTTTTTATTATTACAGTTGGGCTACAGTTAAAAGGGGGAATTGGTAGAGAAGCCAAGAAGACACACAGTGTTGAATTGGCGGAAATGTAATTGCCCGCAGGCTTGAGGGCCACACACGTGTGTCCCGCAGGCTTGCGGGACGCCACCAAGTGCTGTACACGTAACACGTTCAGACCTCTGAAACCGCACACCTGCGCTGCAGATTTGCGCGTCCGAGGGAGAAAAGTGTTCAGCCCTCAGGTCCATACGCAAATAAATTTTCGCAAGTTAGCACTGGACATCGGATTTACTGCTTACCACTTACAAATGCCTATTGCAATTACGTGCCTAACCGCTTTCATTATAAAGTTTAAACAGTAACTGGTTATGTTTAACCGGAATGGCAACTCGTTTTATTTCGCCCGCCATGGCCACTGATCCTTTCACATAAAAACAACAAATGTAACTCCGAAAGCCCAACTTAAAATTGCTCAGTCACCCGTGAAACATCCCGTATATAGATACAATCCATGCCACCGTCATCATACCGGGTACACTACAATCTACCACCCGACAAGATCGCCAGCAACCAATAAACGAACCACTATGTATAATTGTACAACACATATACCCAACCAGTACAACCACACGGCACATTCCATCGGCCTTTTTTCCAAAAAAGCAAACTACGCGTCTGATAACATGACAGACGATTATCTAACACAGGTATTTCCTTCTTTTTCGAAACGAAAAGCTTGAAGCTTGTATTATCTATCTTATGGCCCGTTTCCTATCTTTGACAAGAACCGACGTGTGTGGCAGCTGCAGGCAGCACATGCACTTCTCGTGGTTGTCCTTCTGGGGCAGGGGAAAACAACGAGGCGTTGAGACCGATAAAATAGCGGTAATTTTGCGCCTACATAATATTTCTCATCAGGGTAATAAAGTAGCTTCAAGAAATGGCGTGCGCGTCTTGTTTTCAGCTCAAAACAAATTGGCGGAGCTTTCCCCAGCTGTTTTATGGTTAGCGAACAAGAAATAAAAAAATTGCGGAAGTTTGCGGGATAGAACACGGTATACAAATTCCGGAGTGCCATATTGGCTCCGTATACCTTTCAAGTGTTGAAAGAAATACAGGGCTCAGACGTGCCGATGCCTATAATTCTCTTACGCGAACATGAGAGCTGGTCGAAAGGTTTACCGTGATCAGATTTAAACATATATTGCAAAGAGTGCACAGGCCATCCAGAGTCGTCGCGCACGCTCATGATGAAAACCACAACCACAAAAAGTGTACATGCCGTCCGGAGCCTCCACACACTCTTGTTTTGGACAACATGAACAGCGGGTGACATGAAAGACACCTCAAGCTTTTAGCATCAAGAAATAAAATTCTTGTGTCAGCCAACCATCAGTTATGTTATCAGACGCTGAGTGTCCTTTTTTGGTGTGATCATATACAAGTTGGGTATGAATATATGCAGTGGTTTGTTTGTTGTTTCATCGCAATATTGCGGGTGGTAGATTGTGATGTATGCGATATGATGACGGTATATTTATTGTATATGTTTTCACAATCAACTTTTCAGTTGCAAGGAGGGCTCCATCCATTGTCCTGTCTTTTCGAACCTTTGTTTTCCCTGTGACTATCATGAATATACCAAATCGCCCAACTTGCTGTTCTTTGGATCTCATTTCAAGTAAACAGAAGCTTTCTCAGTGTTTAATAATGATTTCATCTCCAACCACCGCCATCATCCGCGCGTTGATTGCCATTTACATCTTCGAGATCCGGGTATTATGATGGCACACCCGAGCGTCCTTCGGTCACTTTACGTTCACCATTATTGCGGGGGATTCGCTCCCACGCCTGGAAATGGCAGACCAATTAGCCAACAGTGTGCCTCGGAGTAAGGCCATCCAGTTCGCATTTTTATGATTGCGTGCAAGGGGCCTGCTGCTGACATCGTCGGAAAGGCTGCCGCTGTCTTCAACAGTGGACAAGGTTATCGCAGAGTGCTACTTGAACTCCGTGGATCCAGCTGTGACTGATCCTACCGAAGAAGAGGACACACAATGTAAAGAAAGGCGCGGTGCTTGTACTTGGGTATTTCACCGACCCGTCATCGAAGGGATCTGCAGATGAGCCTTATATTGATGTTCAAGAGCGAGGGTGTGCGCCACCTGTTGCAAAACAAGCTTCTACCGCTGGTGACACCCAGCCATCTGCTTCCACTCCAGCTATGGCGAAAACTCCTGCGACGCCAACTTTACTGCGGAGCTCTTTACCACAAGCCAGGTACAAAGTTGTATCAAACCTGGGCAGCGTTTTAACATCATAATCTCCCCACAAAGACTTTTCAGGAATTGCTTGATGGCTGCCTCGGGGCAACTGTATTCACTGGATACGCTTACGGCTGTGAACGCAGTGGCCCAGTTGTGCTCTCTACAGTACAGAGCACTACCTGGCGACACGATACTTACAGTTTAAGCATGCCGGACTACCTTCATCCCAACATGAGGTGTGATACCAATGAAGTGCTCCTTGTGAGCTATATGGGAGCCGGTCGCACCTGCCTCTTCATGCTAAAGGGTGCACTGAAACCTCCAAACCGGCTTTTCTGCAATGGTTGTGTCCTCTGGCCCGTACTTTCAAAGCAGGTGTAGTGCACTGTTAGCGTTGTTTTCGCCGTGGTCACACGAGCACTTCCTGTCCTTTCCAAACACTGGATTTTATTGAAGACGAAACAGCTTTCCCTCAGCAGCCAAAGTTTAGGTGCGGTCTCTGGCACTCTAACGACCATAAGATCACAGATAAATGCTGTCCCACCAAAAGCAAGGCATCGCGTGCGAGGCGGCATGCATGGCGTGCTCGTGCCTAGCCAGACCAAATCTCAATGTTCAACCGTTTCGACTGTTTGGCGGAAGAGGGTGAGGACGCCATGGAGAAGGAGGAAGCCACAGAGACTCCCTCGCAGCCAATATATCGAGACGTTACCCATCGTTTGCGCCGTCGTAGGCAAGCTGTTTCTGAGCCACCGTTGTCTTCTGTGGAGAATGAGTTTGTGGTTCTAGACGAAAAGCTGGCCTCGCTGCATGGGGAAATAACCAAATCACTAAGCGACTGTCTCAACTACCACCCCGCAAGCAGAACTTGCATCAATCGACTCTCAAAACCTCTCACGCCCCCCTCGTCTTTTCTCCAAGCCTCATCAGCACGCTGCGTCTACGACTGCACTTTCCTCACCGCCATTCTGCGTGGACATGTCCCACAAATAGCTTCTCCAGTTTCTGGTGCATGTTAAATCTCCTCCTGGGTATACATCCGTAGTCACCACTATCATTGTCATCGTGGGAACCGTGCGAGTAAAGTGATGATCCCCGCTAAGGGCAGCCATGTCTTCGGTCTCGCTTCGGTCTTTCTTCCGTTAAAATTTTGGTGCCGTTAAGCCCGGGAGAATGAACACGTGCTGCGAAGGAGACAATGCGACGTCTCCTCCTGCTTGAGGTTCGTAGAACCCCGTATTTGACTGCCGGTGACCGCCGTTGCCCCGCCCTCAGCCGGAGGTCGCCGTGCCTGGCCCTGACCGCCTACTTACGACCGACGGGAACCTTCAACGGGACGCAGATACACACCGTCACGTCCAGGGTACCACGCTTGAGATCAGCTGCACGTCCCCCGAGTACCAAGCTGGTTACGACCTGGACGCCCTGCGTTCGTTGAGGAAGGTTTTCTTCGCACTGCCGTTACGAGGCTGCTAAAGGCAGTGACCCAGCTCCGGAAAGCTCCTCCACCGTCTGCATTGGACTTACTTGAGGCAGTCAACGAGCTCGAACGGAAAGACACCCAACTTAACAAGCTGAACGAGGTGATAGGTGAGGTTCTCGAAGGAGACGAGTTTGAACATGATTTTTAAGACGTAATGCAATATCAGGAAAAGATATGCGGGGCCCTCAGTCGGTTGCGGTCGACCTTGAGCGACCTGCGGGCACCCGGCATTATATGTACCGGCAAGGGCACCTCACCCTATCCAGACGACCCTTCCTACGTCGGCTCGCGTACGTCCACCTCGCGAGTAGTTCCGCCGAAGTTGATCGCGACGGTCCACAGCCACCTGGACGTTCCCGATACTGCCAATGTGCAGAAGCCAGATACTTCGACGTTCACGTCTAGCACGCTGTCTGCGATGTCGACTTCTGATAGCATGAGGCCAGGACGTTCATTGGACTACAACTGCTGTATGGCGGAGATGCAAGCAGATCCAGTTCCGTCAAACGCGACGTGCGACGAGGAGAAGAGCTTCTGGCCCCGAGGAAAACGAGAGAAGACATTGAAGACTAATCTTTCTTGAAATGTCTTGCATGTCTCCGTACTGGATCAAGCCATCGTTGCAGGGCAGGATTCAGTATTCCCAAAGGCCGAAGACGAGGCTGAGCGCAAAGACATGCAGGTGGGACCCAACAACAAGGCAGTGTCGAGCGTCCAGGCGAAAGGCAACCGTCATGAACACGAGTTTGCGCTTGTCATAGTAAAGGACGAGACAGCGTCAGTATTCCAAGCAGACGATGAAAGCCTCAAAGAAGTCAAAAACCAGAAAGAGAAGACCTTTCCGCCATCATTTCCGCCACCGTTCGAGTGTGTCTCCGGTTCAGACACAAGGAGAAGCGAATACTTACTAGAAGTTATTGAAAGCCGATCAGCTCTAATAGACGAAGTAGGGTGGCAGGTTGCCCTCCGGCGCAAGTGTGAGGTGTTAGATCTTACTGATGTGGGAAAACATGAGCAACCCTTGCTCGGCCTTTCTGTTCCATGCAAGAAGACCGCGCAGCCTGTTCTAGAACCACCAGAACAGAACTCGCTTATTCAAGGCTTAGCTGTGACTCAACATAAAGTAGCCTGAAACTCGTCAGGAGCAGCGTATCAGTGTGCGGCGTTAAAGGAGCACACAGAAGCTGGATGGAGACGCGGTTCCAGCCTGTGTTGTGCTGATACACTGAACGCTTTTGCTGGTACACTGAACGACGTTGCGCGTACCCCTTAATAGCAGACGACAACGTTGCGCGCACGGGAGTGTGTTAAATCTCCTCCTGGGTATGCATCCGTAGTCACCACTATCATTGTCATCATGGGAACCATGCGAGTAAAGTGATGATCCTCGCTAAGGGCAGCCATGTCTTCGGTCTCGCTTCGGTCGTTCTTCCGTTAACAGTGCACCAGCTGTAGACATTGGTTGTCTGTACTTGCGGCACTTCGCTAACCAGTCCGCAACCATGCCTGAACCACAACAGTACGTTGCGCAGTGGAACTGTCGGGGTCTCTCTACAAACATTGGTTAGCTCCGTGAAAGGCTATATCTTAGAAAGCTCCATGCCTGGGCTTTCTTCCTTCAGGAGACGAACTCTCTCCCTCATCTGCCTGAATTTACGCCATACGCGGAGCCATCTATTCCAGATCGTAGTTGCAGCTTAACTTCTGCTCGTCCGGGCAAGGCGGCCATTTATGTTCTTACTCAGTTTCCTCAAACCCCTATCTTTTTAAACTCGTGTTGTACCGCAACCACAGAAGGTGGTGGCGATAAAGGTGCAGCTTCCGCGTGGTGCGGTTATTATGGTGTCGTGTTAAGGGCACCCTTATGGTGGTCGTGCTTCCCACGTGCGGCTGGGTTGGCTTACCCAACTACGCCAACTCACCCTGGCTGCCCCATTCTTGTAGAGGGGTACTTCAATGCTCCCCACTGTGACTGGTAATACCCTGCCTCAGGTGAGCGTGGTCGAGTGGTCTTGGCGCACTTCACCGATGCCTGCTTTACGCTGCTGAATGATATTACTAGCCCGACACACCGTTGTAACCATGCCCGGGTGCACCCATACTCACCTGACTTGTCGTGGTTGTAGGTACACCAACGAACTACTGGCAACGCGAGTCGGACTGCTTGGGCAGTGACCACCACACAATTCGCCGCGGGCTTATTCCGAAATGAACGGATCGGCTTCGTCGCCGTTGAACAGTGGTGAACTGGGATACCTTCTGATCCACCCTCAACGCTTCCCTCTCAGCGCCCAACCCGGACCACATCGATCTGCTTCGCCGCGTCCTCATGGAGGCCTCCTAGCATATCTGGGGGGAGGAGTCCCACCCTAGGCCAGATCTCCGGCTCCTGCACCTCTGGGCCAAACGTAAGCAAGTCGATGTAATTGCCACATAGGATCATTCGTCGATTTCTGCTAGGCTCCAGCTTCAGCGCCTTACCGCTGCTACCAGACGGCACAAGGAAAGACTGTCCAGGCAGCACTGGCTTGACTGGTGCGCCTCTCTCGGTTCGTCATCTTCAACGGCTTCCGTCTGGCGTACTTTTCGCTCCATGGAATCTGGCATTTGCCTTCCGGCAGCAGCAGCAAGCGCTTGCATTGCATCCAACAAGGATCCGGCACAATTCACCCCCGACGTTGCCCTGGCCTTGTTTCCAGCCTGTGATGCTGTGCCAGTGGCAAAGTCGGTTCCGTTAAGCCTGTCGAAGAGTGTGGGCTTACAGACAACTAGCCAGGCCATTTCGATAATCCGGTCACCCTTTACAATGGCTAAATTCTCGGCCGCAATCGGTCAAGCTAAACTACGGACTGCTCCGGGTCCCGACGGCATTACGGACGAGGTGTACAAAAGTATTTACTACCCAGCTCTCACAGTGCTTCTAGACTCCTTAAATCAAGTGTGGCTCTCTGATGAACTCCCTGAATGGTGGCTTCGGGCAGATATTGTCCCCATCCCAAAGCCCGGGAAATCACCTCAGGAACTTCGTAACTTGCGCCGAATAGCTTTGAGATCTCGCTGTGCCAGCTGTTAGAGCGGATGCTTGCCACGCTTTTTTCAGTGGTGGCTTGATACGTTTCAGTGGTATCACCCGGCTCAAGATGAAGGGATTAAAAACCAGCCAAGAAGACGGAGACACAAGCAAAGAAACAGACAGGACGATGCTGACAGATAAGACGAAACAGAGAGGACGATCCAGCATCGTCCCGTCTGTTTCTTTGCTTGTGTCTACGTCTTCTTGGCTGGTTTTTAATCCCTACATGATTAACCAACAGGCCCAGTTTTCCACGTTGCTTCACCCGGCTCAAGTCGGATTCAGGTCTCCCCTTGGTACTATACGTGTCATCTATGCTTTTGGTGGGAGGCCGTTCTCCCAGTTTGAGGACTGTGCTAGCTATAGACATATGCAAGGCGTATGTCAATGTTAGCCATGCTGCCACCTCATAAGTACTAAGATGCCTCCGCCTCGCTGACAAAGTCTGTGTCTCTGGCAGGCACTTCCTACAACACCGCTCATTCTCCGGACGCATCAACGAAGGAAGTTTCGGCACCTTTACTCCAGTGTGCGGCGTGCCACAAGGTTTTTTTCTGTCTGCCGTTTTTAGCATCGTCTTGTTGCCACAAGCCAAGCACCTGGCCACTATTCAAGAACTGTATTTCCTCATGTACGCGGATGGCATCATTGCAAAGACAGTTCATTAAGACCTGCCAAGACGATTCGAGTGCCTCCAGCAAGCGCTAATAGAATGCCACAAATGGTGTAGGTATGTGGCTGGCCCTCTCTCAAGATAAGACTGCTGCATTACCGTCGCCAAAGCTTGGGGCCGTCACTTCCTTGTAGTATCGCCGATCGCCCTACAACTGAACGGTACCGCCTTTCCTAATGTCGGACACCTTCACGTTCTGGGCTTAGAGATATCGGCTTCAGGGTCTGCAGCTCAGTGGCTGCGATCTGCTCGACAGCAAGCCGGACAACTGCTCCACCTTGTTTGCCGCATCTCTCAGAAGTATGGCAGGGCCTGCTGGACGATGGCAAACCTCCTAGTGCATTCTGTACTACATTCAAGTCTCGTGTACCAGTCACAGTTCCATCACCTGACGCAAGTGGACTGGGATCGGCTTGAGGCTAAAAATAGGGCCGCCATGCGCACCATCGCTGGCCTCCCCCGCTTAACGCCAAGGGTGCAGCTGCAAGCAGAATCCCATTTAAACACGCTCAATGAAATCATTAATCAGCGTCCTTCTGCCCACCTGCTGAAGCTTGACCTTGTTTCAGAGGTGTCAGCTCTCGCCAAGTACATGGACCAGGGGCCCGAGGTGATGCCAGACTTTTCTGCCGCTAGGCCGCCCTGGTTCTACCATCAGGTGACCGGCAACACGCCTCTGACAAGGCTCCATGTCCGTACTTCTGGCCTACATCAGCCCCCGGACACCGTTCTTCGTGTCCCTGAGAGGCCGCCGGCGAAGCAACCGGTCATCTAGGGTTTTGTGGACGTCGGGGCATACCACTGCATCGTCACCACGGCCTTGACATGAGCGTCTTACCCTGGCTTGAATCAACGCTGCGTGTACGAGACCCTTCGCGCTCTACCTAGCCTCCTATCGGAAGACACTGCCTTTTGGGATGGTCTGCAGGCGCTTGCATCGACAGTGCCTAGTGGGGTGAAGCTGGAAATTTTCACAGACTCAATGTCAGCGACTCGGAATTTACGTCGCGCTGCGCGGTGTATAGGCCTGGGTTCTGTTTGACTCCTGCGCCAGAGGGTGACGTTAAACACCTGTTGTGGACTTGTCCAGTCTTACAAACGCCAGAATTCAGCACCTCCGAGGCACAGGGCTCCATCCAGGGAAACCCCCCGATCTTAAGCGTTGGAAATGGAGACCAAAGTACCAGCCTCGTTTTGGCTTTCTGCGTACAACTGGTGCAATGTTCTACCTTTAAACCTCCCTATTATGCCGTAGGACAATCTATCGCAATTAAAAAAAACTGGGCGACCAACACAGAAAGCTTCTGAAACGTAGACCAAAGTTCTGCGTTGAACCGATTCTCGAGCCGGCAGAAAAGGTATAGCTCTCACCCGCCGCGGTGGTTTTTTGGCTAAGGCGTTGTGCTGCTGAGCATGAGGACGCCGGTTTGATGTGATTCCCTGTCGCAGCGGCAGCATTTCTGATTGAGGCGAAAAGCAAAAACGCCCCTGTGTTCGAAGTTTTGGCGCACATTATTCATCCCCAGGTGGCAAAAATTAATCTGGAGCCTTCCACTACGCACGCCTCATCCCCTGAGAAGCCTCCGCGCGGTGAAAACCAGTCTCTCAATCAATCGATCAGCTGGAGCTCTCCAGTATTTTGGCTGCCTAGTGAATGCGCAAAAAACGGAGTTGTTTTACGAAATGCGTTCAGGTGTTTTCCTGTACAAATGTAAGATAAGTTCTTTCTGGTTGTTTCGGTCCTTTTATAAAGTTTTTGCAATAGTGCTTATCCAATGTGGGTTTTCGATAAGGACGCTTTTGTTGTGATGCCATAATTTATGTTAATTGAGAAAGCTGAAAACACTGTAATGTACTACGTTTGTGGGTTTGAAGATTTCCTTGTAATAGTTGCTTGAAGATTTAACTTCATGCCCTTTATATCGCCCTTTATATCGTCAGCCAAAAGACGTGCGTTCAGAAGGCGAGCCTTTGCAGTGAGTCGCGTGTTGCTCCGGTCGTTTCTATTGTTTCCTAAACAAAGTTGACTAAACCATTGAAAAATATCTGGTTGGCATGAATCTGAAGTTTAGATATGTAGACAAGTACTTGTTCAAGTAAAAAACTCAAGGTTTTAGCACACTTGTAAATGTCACGAAGACGTCCAAGAAAAAAGGCTTAAAGTTTGATTACTCGTTTCAAATACCTAAGCAACGTAAAATCCAGTGTGTGAATTTATATGTAAAACTTGTGCATATTCACATTTGTGAAAATATAACCTTAGGTTACCCATAGAGGTATTCAGCTTTTAATCGGCCCGTTAAAGACTGGTAAAGAACGGTGTAGCGTTTTTATGCATGAAATTGGCGTTGACCAACTGCTGCGAATTTTTGTAGAACGAAGCGTCAACGCCTAGGTAGGCAGTTTAAGAGCAGCTGGGCACACAGTAGAATGTGTTTGCTTGGCTTCTCAAAATACTCGTCGAGCGAAAAATGATATGTGAAGCGCGGCTGAAGACCGAAAAAAAGCAGCACGATTTGAAACCAAAGACAGCGGTCATTGTATGCGTACATGGTATTTCACATCGCCTGAAGAAAGTTGTATAAAGATAAGAGGTACGATTTCTCTTTTCAGCCCAAAGCAAATTGGCCACGATTTGCGCCGGGGTGAAAATCTAGCAAAGAAAAAAAAATAAGGACTGAAGGCCACGGAGTAAAATGTAGCATAAAAATTGTAGAGCGCCATAAAGTTGTTCTCTGCAGCATTCCTTTAAAGTGTCGTAAGAAATACATAGGCAGAATGGCCGCTGTCTCAACGTTTGCCTGTGCGAACCTCAAATATAGTTGAAAGGAGCACCATGTTGACTGTTAGCCATGCATTTCATGGAGTGCACAGGCTGTCAGGAGTTGCAGCACACACTCACTGATGACAAACCAAATCATGAGTACGAGGAACGCACATGCCTACCGCAATTGCCACACGTCGTTCTCTGAAAACACAGAAAGCGCGTCACAAGAGAGACAATTCAATCAAGAACAAAGTACATGTACCAAGAACAAAAACAAGCCTAAAGAACAAAATACATGTGTCAGCCAACTGTCTATTATTTTATTAGACGCTGAATTTGTTTTTTGTAAAAACGTTATTGGATTATAAAGTTTGCTCTTTTTTTGGTTTTTACACATGTGCTGTTCTTATATGATGTATTTTTTGTTGTTTTCCGGCGAGCATGCCGCATAAAATTTTTAATGCGCACATTCTGATGCGGTGGCCTTGATTGCTTTGTATGTATGGATGCGTGGTCACATTTAAGCTATCCAGTTACTAGTAGCCCTCTCTACTTCGTTCTTTTTTCCCTAGTTAAGCTTCCGCTGTAACCATCATTAAGCAAACCATGTTTCAAAAAGTTCCCGTTCTGAGGAGCTTTCACATGTTCCTCAAAAAATAATCAAGGTGTTCTTGCTTGTTTTTTCCTGGTCAAATGTTGGAAGGATTTCCGTTGTAGCTATTCTGTTTGTCTCTTGGAAGAATGTGCGCAAACTTTCCCAACTCTTAAGTCAATAAGAACGCAGAATATCACCCGCCATCTCTTCTTCCGAGCTTGTGATTAGGGACCGCTCAAACGTTACAGACGGCCATCTCACAACTAATCCGAAGTACTCACCTGTCTCTAACCCAAACACGCAACAAAATATTCTTGTCGTGAAATGTCACTCACTACCTAATACGTTCTCAATATTGTGTATGTACTAATCCGATTAGCGGGTCTTTTACCTCGGTTGCACCCTCATACTTACTACAAGCATCAATTCTTGGTGTACAATGCTCCGAATTTGCTCTTGAGCTACACTTCTCGCCGTATCCGCAGTATTTTGGTATCCGCAGTATTTTGGTATGCCTAGTATATTTACGACCGCTAATTTTTTAACATACATGCGTATTAGCAGATTCTAAAATGACCTCCTGCTTCGCTCCAGGTCAGCGATGCAGCCATGACAAGCATACCGTTAAAATATTGTAACTTTTCTTGTAAAACCACTGTTGCAAATGCCAGAGCATCTGCAGTTGCGGAGTCGAAGTTGAATTTTAAATTACGAATTCAAAGGGTGACCGTTCGAATTAGTCTGTTAATTCCTCTAGATTATCGGCTTGAGTTTTTGTTGCAATTTTTTGAGCTTGGGTTAATTTTTGGTCTTTTAATTATTACAGTCTGTTCGTCAAATTATGTTAGGTTCTGTTAAGCTATATTAAGGAGAGTGAAGTAGTGGCAGACGCCACATTTCTGGCGACGCTCCAGTAGACATCCCCTTGGTGGACTGTTTCCGGTACCAGTGGAAGGCGCTGTAGTCACAGACACTTGCTTTCCCTGTTTATAAAAATATAGGCCACCATAATAGGGATCAAACCATCCCGGCTGCTTAAAAACTAAATGCAAGTTAGGCGCAATTATCGAAAATTCTAATTCATCTTAGCTGTACCGGTTCAGTACTATTCAGCGGGATTATTATCCGGAAAGACATAAACTTCGTCTTGTCAGAGTATAGGTGTGAGAGAGCGAGAGAGCTTTTTATAAAAAGAAAGCAGAGAAGTCTGCTGGCATGGATTCGCCGGCATGTTACTCTGGGGTGATGGGGTGAGGGGAATTAAGGGCCTAAAGGAAGTAGGGCGAAAGAGAGGGCAAAAAAGGAAAAGGTAAAAAAATGTAACATGGAGTGTTACTTGACGAAAATATTTATTAGCTTGCCCAATAGTCAGTGCACGTTTTCATTGTTGCTCTTTACAAGACTCAAAAGCCCTGTTTCCACAATCCGGAATGTTGTTTTGCCCTAAACGATTGTTGGTAACATTTGTTGCCGTCACTTGAATTCGAGCTCTCCTGGAATGTCTGTGGAAACCCGGCACACATCATTTGAGCTTGATTTTTGGTGCTTCCAGTAAAACAATAAACAGAGGTATAAAGCTCGCTATTTTTCACTGTAATACTACTTAGCTCGGTTGGTGGAAATGCACGAAAGCTGGTGTGCGCTAAGGCCGGTTTAAAAATCTCTGACCTTTGACACCAGAACGTCATGTATTTAAAAACACTTGCAGGTACGGGAATCGAACTTAATACCACGCTGTGGCGGGGACATTTCACCTGTAATTATAATGACATAAAGGTGACCACGGAGTTTGAGTTGCTTTAAATGACAATAAAACAGTAAAAAAGTTAAAGAAAAAATTGCGATATGAATCACTAGAAGGCACAAGGTGTTCTAAGTCGATTCGCAGTTGGGGCTTTTCGAGGCACCGCCAGTCTGGGTGCATAGACGTGAAAAATATCAAGTGGACGTTACAATGACGTTACAAGGCCCTCACAATCCTGGTACCCTCACACCATGTCCAGGTGTTCGACCGCAATGTTCTTGGCGAACACGTGGACGACCAGAGCCAACCCAGTGCCACAAGCCTGCCACCAATTTCGAGGGCGTCGCCGGTTAATGTAGGAAAAAAAATAAAAGAAATCGCGTGTTTGTACACCGTAATGCCAGGTAAAAAGCACTGCATGGAAATAAACTTCTAAGCTCCGCCATGCGGACCATGCCTTTGGTTGTACGCGGCAGAATTCGCCTTTCGCCTCGAATTACCGTGAACACCCGCAGGCGCCAATGCTGGAGGAAAATGCACGTCACGGCTTATATAACAAAGGTTCTGGATTCCGTAGGCATTAAACAATCCAGTAACTCAAAGTGCTTATGTTCATTTTTGACGTGCTTTTTCAGTTAGCTTTTTGGGAGTATCGACTTGCCCCTGATGTGGGTTGACTATTGTCCTGTCGGTGTCTTTAAGTCGTCACTGCTAGAGGGCTTGTGATGGCAGCCGTCTGGATAATAGCCCTTTTTGTCTTTTGTGTCCTTCCCTCAGCAGATGGAGCATATTTATTATTAGAAATTTCTTCTTGATTAATAAACAATTTTACTAGTATTTTGTAGACTTTCCTCATCACAAATTAGGCCATTTTTTGTGCTCTTTTCTTTAACAAGCCCAACTGCGGGTTCACTGGAAATATTCTCGTGCAGTCTGCAACAAAACAAGATGAACAGTTATGGTGAACCTTAATAATGTCTTCTTTTCTGCATATAAACACAGCTTTGTAGCAGCAGTTCGGGAAGCATCACTACGACGTTCAGCCCAACCGAGGGAACGCATTGTCGACATGCCGCAGAGGTGTTCTTGCGTGCACACCCATCGCTTCCATTACCACGAAGCTTTGCAGAGCGCCGCCGTCGGTCCATAGTGAGGGTGATTGTGGAACCGTTCTTGAGGCCGTCGGATGTCTTGGCAGTACCGGAATGGGTAGCTTCAGCTGCCCAGAAAGGGTGCATGTCTCACCAACTACGAAGGAGCGGCCAACGTTCTCCTGGGGGGTGGGGGGATGCAGGCTAGCACGTCAACCAACCACTGATGACTGACGCCAACCGGTGGACGGAGGGCAGCCTGACCATGTTGAAGCCTCTCGGGCGTGCACGGGTGAAAGGAGTCGTTAAATGCCGGACCGAGCTCAACCAGTTCTAGTGACGTTTCCATCGTCAGACACTAAGATCTTCTTTCCCGAATGCGATGTTTGTGTTATTGATTATATCTTTATTATATAAGATTATTATAATTACCTTCTGTTCATTAGGGCATAACTACTGCTGGTATTTCTTGATTTATTTGTTCATGATTATGCTTATACAAACGGGGTTTTGGGTACCTAAATCTACTTGAGGTTTGAGGTTACCTAAGGTTACATCAGGGTTGAAGTTTTTGAAGTTTGAAGTTTATTTATTTTCACGTTTTAAAAGAGCGTACAAAGAGTAATACCGAGGAGGTCCCGTAGTAAGGTATCATTTTCTTTTATTCCCCTCCTATTTTTTCCCCTGTTAGCAAAGTAGCCCAGTAAAAAGCTCTACATGGGGGACAACATCTTGTGAAAGGGGAAGGATCACTTTTTAAAGCTTTTGTGCCGATAGCACAATGAAAGCGCAGACACAACGGAGACGGCCATGTGGTAGGCGAGATCCTGCTTAAGGGTTCAGCTATAATTTGCCCTGCCCAGGCAACGCCACCGTGCCCCCTTCTGAGTAAGTGCCGCAATTTCTCCAACCCTTCAGAATACTCCGGCAGCTTCAATTTTATTGATCAGGAGAGGACAAGACCATACGTCTTACCCCACGGGTTCATTTCAATCAGCGAGAACAAGAAAAAATTGTTTTGCACTCCTCCCAGTCACCGCACAGGTTACTGTTCCCCACAAAAGATCAAACGTGCATTAACTTTAATTCACATCGACTCAGTGTAACGTGAGCGTCCACATTTGTGATTGGCAAGTCAATAAAAGACGCATTTCGTCCGAGCGCTTCCTTAGGATGGTTGTATCGCGGCGGTACTTTCATGATTTCCTTCTATTCCTTCTTCCGCACTTAACCTTCTCATTTTCTTTCGACACTCATTCTTCTCCTTTTTTATTTTATTTTATTTTTCTTCTCCATTGTCACTTTTAAGCCCCCGTCTACCTTTCCTTCAACCGGTCATACTAAGGTAGTGCCCGTAGGCGCCTATTTCACTTGACTGTTTGTTGGTAGCATTGCATTTGTAGAGCTGACTTAGAAGCCACATTACCTGTTCATGTAATAATGATTCTCTTCACCATTGGTTTTTTTCATCGACCTCCACCCATCCAATTTTTTCTTAGTAGTCGTTTTACCTCCAAACACTAACTACAGGGAACAGCAGCAGTTCTCGTGCACCAAGCCTTGTGTTGTGCATGTTTTTGTGGTATTAGTGTCTACTTTGACAGGTAGGCGTCTGCATGGTGCATATACCCTAACTGTAACCCGAACGGTGTGCATGTCTACCTGTTCCCTTGGTACTTACAAACCTTTGACAGGCTTCAACATAATAAACAATAAACTATAATTGATTCCTTCGCATGGTGAAGGCTTTTATTGAGTCTATATTTGCTTTCCAGTCACTTTGGGTTATCATGAATCGCGGTCTTCGACCTGTGGACAAATAAGACAGTGGTGAAATGGATATTATCAACTTAGAAAGGTTACGGGGACATCAGTAGTAATTTTGTTATTCTACGGGTGGGCATAAATAAAACTTTCGAACTTTGGCAAAATACAACAATCATTTGGAACGTATCGGGCCGGCAGTTGAGGATGAGTGAAACGTGGGCTCTTTTCTTTACTGATGTAAGATGTGACTTTTAGAGTATGAGCAGCTTGAGCGGCTCGACGCATGCGAAAATAATACCTAGAATGCTGGACATTGCTCCCGGCGTAAGATCACCGTTCACTGGAGCTCTCTGGCAGCTTACGCATAGGCTAACATTAAGAAGAGCATAATTTATTGCCCGCCACTAGTAGCCCTTACTGGAACAACCGCATGATAACTTTGACAGTTTCAAACATTTTTGCGGCGACTACCTGCCGCAGAGATGCATTAACCGTAAACTCCGCGAAGAGGTACGCAAACCCGAAAACTTCGCGCACATGAAGGCTTAACTTATAACCTTTCAAGCGTAATACCAAGCGCAAACCTGGTGAAAACATCATGCTTTAAGAACACTTAAATCTCACGTACTTGTGCGGGAAAATTCCTTATGGCAATTAATATTTCCTAAATGCAAAGTCATCCTAATTAACAGCAAACATTACGTATCAACTTATGAAAACGACACCTCAACAACTCAATTCTTTCAAATGCTAGGTTATGCCTCTGTTGTCATACTTATGAATGGTAGCGCACCTAAAAACAAGTTTCCCTTATGTGCAAAGCAATCTTGTTTTTTAGCTTAACTGTAAAAATTTATTAGACCGAATTAAAAAACACCATCCTAGCATTCGTACCACCAAAGCTTTCATACGATTCAATCAATGGGCGCCATTCACAAGCATGTATTTTACATACATAGAATCTATCTACAACCGCCCCACATGCTTCGCCATGGCTCACTACTTTTACCGTGTCAGCATAACATCAAGCAAAGATTGCCCGACCCTTCCTAGCCTACTCTTTAGTCTAAAACCTTCTTGCCTGTACCTTCTGCACTAGGTATTTTACCAACCCCGGTCAAGGAGCGTCCCCCACAGAGCTATCCTCCCCATTAAACCACAGACACCAAATTACTTGTGTCAGCAACAGAACTTTATCCACAAACCAAATTACTTGTGTCAGCAACAGAACTTTATCCACAAATACTTCCTTTTCACACACGTAAAAACCTTCCCAACAGAATTACCTCATAACATGGTGTCATGTACTAACAGGTACATTTCTCCTCTCCCGAAGTCAATGATTACACCAACGTTCAATCTGCTCTACCAATGCCATAGTGTTGTCAATTCTGTCTTGTATGCATGGTTATACCTCAGCCTGCACATGAGCATTTTGCATTCCCGTTTTACAAAGTATGTCTTTTTGATTTTTCTTTTTTTTCTGTTGACCATGATATTGTACGCAATACAAACTTTGGCGAAGTTAGTCCCCTTAACTAATGCCCTAGGGCCGTGCAGGATTAATAGGCGAAATAAGTAAATTTCGTCGGATCCGGCGTAGCTAGTGGCTTTAATATTGTGTTTTCTAAACCACAAGCGACGCATGTAGCTCAAACTAAAGTACATTACTGGTTTGAGGGATGAAACGTTTACCACAAATTTGCACACCCCACGCGCTGCCCCAAATGGAGCCGTAAAATATATTCCTGATCCCATTCAGTGCCTCTGGGGGAGCCCAATAGGAATGGGGGATGATAGAGTGGCGATGACTCCGCAGGATTTGGAGGTATGCATGGTGAGAGGTAAGAGAATAGAATTTAGGAGTAGGAGGGATGCCGCCAGAAAGCGAAGTGGGCATCATTTGGATCGTGAGAACAAATATTTCAGGCAACCTTAACCACACTTCTATACAACTTCTCAAATATCGTGCTGCGAATTTGTTTTTCTGGAAGAAAAAAATATTGTTGGTGAGCCCTAACTACGCAGTTTATAACAACGTTAAGGTAGGTATGTTGTATAATAAGGGAGTGAATGATGCTCTAAATATCCCGGGAAGATGTTATGATGTGCAAATAAGAAGTGTAGATTTTACCAAGTGCGTAAACTCGGCACACAGATTGTGCAGAATTATTATCTTAGATTTTGTGGGCAATATTGGATTACATGGGGCATGCGAACACTCAAATCTTCGTTTTGATTTTTATACACTCATTTCCAGTTTTCGTGTGCCTAGTTTACCTCAGTTTATAATATGATGCTGAAATCAAGATCAGAAAAATTTCCCTTCAACAGTTCAATGTGCATTGTTCACGCAGCTGGGCCTCCTGGAGGTAATAAAATTTATAACGGCAAACTCGCTTCCTCTATGTGTAGGTAAATAAGTTTATTAAGGCCTCTCACTACAGTATTCCTTTCTTATTTTGGTAGAATTTGAGGCTTTGTCGCTTTGCACACATTTTGGGAGATGGCGAAGCAACTCGTGTCCACAAAAGCACCATTGATACGTAGTAGTTGCCAGCAGAAAATATATTATTCAGAACGTATCGCGATTGGACAAATTAGGCACCCGCTGTCTGGGAAGAACGGACTTGGCAAGCATGAACATAACAAAAGCCTTCAGCATTATTATTTTATTCGCTAGGCGAGGCGCGGCGGAATAACCAATTTGAATATTACCAGTCCCCAGCAACCATATTTTCTTTTACACTCCTCAAACCATGAGCAATTTTTAGCTTAGATTGTAATCGGGCATGAATACAATCCAATCGAGTTGTATTAGTGGAAGTGCATGCTCTCCAGTTTTTGTTTCAATTTTGCTTTTGTACTCAACTTTTGAAAACTGTGCAGAACAAAGAACCTCGTCTGCGAATGCGGGTCATGGCGCACAGAATGCCGGAAAAGCAAAATAATCAGTGAAATTTGATCCATCAGTGCAAGTGAACCGTCGCATTTTTCCCTTGCTGCCGGCGGCGCAGTTTGAGGCTTCATAGCAATGCTTTAAACAGCTCGAACAACATAAAGGTTACTTCTTTACACGGCCGTTTGCCTAACCATAACCTCTATGAAGCGGGTTTAGGAGAAGCTGTAATACGAAGATCAAACAGTGCATCGTTCCCACAGAACTGTTTCGCCAACAGCTTATGTCAAGGTCGAGCACGTCGCCATCTTCTTGGAGCTCCTCGTCTAACTTTTCAACCGAAAAATATTTCCAACAAAAGGGAGTAATCTGCAGGTTGTACACGTGTATTCGTTCTATTGAGGCTCTATTCAGTTTCTTTTTAAGGTGTATTGAGTCTCTAGTTCTATGTAGTAACATAGGAGGTTACTCTCAGATTGCACAAATGAAATTTGAGAAAGCAGGAAGTTACTCGTCTGTGCATTTACTTAGTATTGCAAATTTGTTAGACAAACGAACATGATGAGTAAGGTTTAAATTTTCTGGAATGCACATGCATTTAACAGCAAAATGAGGGGTCAAAGTCTAGTTGTGACGATGGAAACATCGCGACGCTTATTTTGGTCTTTCCTCGCTAATCAAAACATGGCATGCACCTTATTGTTTATAAAACATGAAAATATTGCTTATAACGTAGAAAGATGTATTTTTTAATTCTCATACTTGAATGTTACGTAGCAATTATGTTGATGGACGTGTGGTCTGATGAAACGCGTATATAAACAAAATCACGGCGAATGAATTTAACTTTCTAATTGTGTCAGGGCGACATCCCCGTGTCACCTGGATGAAAAAAAGGAATGGTTTGTCTACCTCTCCCTTGTATGAGTGTGTTAGTGTATGTGAGCGAGCTCCTAATCGAACCTGAATTCTTTTGTCCGAATCATGGGGCAGAATGCGAAAGAGTTGTAAGCTCCCGTGTTGTGACGTGCGCCCGCTGACTGATATTGAGAAGGGCTGACTGCATATAGAACCTGCTTTCGGGCGCACGAACTACGGTAAAAGTTAGCAAAAGTTTGGCTGACAATTACAATACTTCATAACGCAAAATTTGCTCCCAGGAAATCCTGCAGCTTTCCCTGTAAGGGCCCACAGCTACTTTTCTCATGAACGGATTCTGCGACCACTCAAAGGCGCACAATACACTGCAGCGTTGTGCTCTGGCACATCACCCAGAAGGACCATGTGTCGCACCTGTTGCCATAGTTTCATTTTCGGCTTTCCTGATCGCTCTATCGTCGGCGGTCTCACCCTTCTCTAGGCTATTCCGTATCACGGCACGGTAGGAAAGAGTGCCGCGCGCTGTCTCAGCATACAGCCCTCCTCTCCCACCTTCGCTCTAAATTTCTCCTTCTCTTTCTTCCTTGTATGTCCTTTCTCTCTGGTGTCTCCCCTTTCTCTCTGGTGATTTCTGCGGCCGATTTGCACATTTCCAGCAGCGTACTTAGTGGTGTGGGCGGTTTATTTTTGTAATTGAAGCGGGATTGAATATTTACCGTGCAATGGAGGCTCAAAATACTCAGTTCTTCCTCGCAATCAATGTCTTGTATTTCGAATAGTGCACGTTTCGAGGTGGAACAACGTCGGTGTAATCTGGCTAATGACAAAATGTTTCTTTCGGTATGTATGAACCGAAATCTTTGTCTTTTCAATAGAAGGCGGAGAGCAGGCAGGGGTCTAGCACTTATTCCGCTCCCTAAAAGTGATACAGGTCTTACCAGCAGTTGCGATCACAGACGTAACAAAACCGCGAACGCTGATACCCTAGAGGCAGGTGATTGGTAAGTTGCACGCATTTCAATTCACTGTCGACGCTCCTTTTCGTCTACCAGCCCGTTTTGTCCGCCAAAAAAGCAAACGTTCGCAACCGCGCACGAAAATGCAACTGTAGCAATAATTTTTCTGATATGTTGGTTCACCTATTCGAGACGCCATCACATTTTTTTTGGTGGCACTTTCCGGTTTTGTATGAATTGCATGTACGTGTTTAAATCGTTGGCTTCTGTGTACGATTGACTCATCTGCACTGAATGTCACCATAACCCACGCTAGGTTTTCGTTTCATGTTGGCAACTCCTGAAAATGGCCAAACAAGTTCTGTAACTTCGAGTGTTTGGGAGACATTCTTTTCAGAGCCAACCCCTGTTTCTGCTAACAGAAAAAAGTAAACGTCGACGTGATAACGCACAAGATGACCTCATCAGCACTGGCCAGTTAGTTGCAGCTCAGGAACATGCCTGTGCGTTCCCGCCACTTGAACGAAACGAGACAAGCTGTCGGTACACGCCGTATCATACCGAAATCTTCTCGTTACAATGCACCAAAGTTCGTGTTTAAGTGCCTTTGAAGGCCGGGGACAACTGTTTTCTGAATTTACACATCCGCTAACTAAGCGTTGAAAAAGAAAAAACACTTAGAAGGCTACAAAATAAACATTAGTTTTTTGAGCATAGTCATATTCTTCGCTCCCAGATCAACAAAATTGTGGATCCCGTCTAAGCCCCTTACGTTTTTCAAAACGTTACCACACTTGTTTTGGTCAGTCTCTGCATGTTCTAAAGCTGAACGGAACCAAGGAAAAATACTGGCCAGGCTTTTTTTTGCTCTCAGTTAGGACCCAAATTTGCTTAAAGATTGAGCAGTTCTCTACCGGAATTACGGATCTCCTCGACACCGGTTGATAACCACAGGATCGGCTTCCCGTATGGTTCGCCGACACTTCAATTCGCCGACACGTGGATCAAAGCGATATCACGTTTTAAAATACGGACGAGGGGCGAGTGTTCTTCAATTTTAACATAAAAGTGCTGTATTCTATGATACACCAAGATTTCTATGGCGTCATATCTGTCCCAGAAATGACGCCAGCACAACGAACACATGATACACGTGAGAAAAAGTTTCATCGTGCGGATTGTTGTGCGGTCTGGAAAGGTGCAGCGAAGTAGTGCATCATAATGCTAACAAGCGCCGACAGTTGGCGTAAGCTGCGTAGTAGCCCGGACGACAGGTGAATGGCGCGAACGCCACCTGATTTGATGCCAATAGAAATGCCAGCGAGTAGCGGAACGCATTCGCGCGTGCAGAGTTCACACTACTAGTTCCACCATTCGCGTTCCTCATGTTGAGTTCGTCGAAATGCAAGAGTCTGCTGCATACGCCATGGAGCAGGACCGAAGTGGCCGGACCTTTTCTGAAGCGACCCACCAGCAGGGTGTCGCTGCAGATTTCGCTGCACTTTTCACTTTCATGCTTTAACGATTCCTCTGATCGATGAATCAACCATAGTTTGTTTCGGCTGTGGACCTAAGCTTTTTTTCGCGTACCTGAGCGGACCTTGTAAAATCACGCCATCCTACTATCCGAGTTTTGCAATGAACAAAATGAAGATGCACATGACTCTAAAGGTGGTCTTACAAAAATACCGTTTCTGCGTTTTAACGTCGAAACGCCAAGTTGCAAACTCAAGCAGCAACACTCCTGGTATTTCAGAAAGTATAATGTTTTTTATGACGCTCCAGCTTTAATGCTGCCCTAAAACGTGCAGAAATGTTTGCCAAGAAGTGTCTTCTAAATACCAACGCTCGTGTCATCGTACTTAAGCGGAACATACTACTTAAGAAGTCTTTATACTATGACGTTACAAGTGTTAGCTAAGTTTAGTGGCAGACCGGCCATTTGTGGCTAATTTTTGCAACTTTCAGGGAATTTAAATTTTTTTGAAAAATGGCTCCATCACCCATTATTGTGGAGGACACATTTCGATGAAGTTTTAAATTATGTTGAGATACTAAAAAACAGCCGCACTAATGAACTTCAAAAGGGCCAGCGGGAGATGAACTAAGCTTCGACAGTTCCAGAAGTCTCCCTTCTGCCTCATTTCCATCTGGAAACGACTTCTGGTACTGCAGCTTGGTGTACCCATTTTGACAAGTTTGTCGCAATGATTGTAGTTTTCTCATTTAGGTTCATCTCAAATTGTTCTCAACACGTGCCATAAAAGAGAACTTTCCGTACGTGACCTTTGCCGCAATATACAAAAATAGGCAATCACCTAATATTCGGGTGATAATTCGGCTAATGACTATTCACCTCATTATTTTTCACATGCCAGTTGCTCCTAGGCCCGCTAAAACCTTGTGTAAATCCTGCACCTGTAATAGAGGTCCAACTTTTCAATCTAACAATCTCGGTTCCCTTTTTTAATACATCTTTCAGGGAAGACATGCGCGCCCAATGAAAGGCGAACAGTTCTGATCGCTGACAGATTCTGACATCAATTAAATTGTTTATTTTTTGCTTGTTTTATAAATGGTGGGACTTTAATAGATGTAACTATATATTTTATATATTCAATACCATAATGTACTTTTACGTAATAGATGAAACAGATATTGTAAGATCACAACCGAAAAACTACACAATGCATAGAGTTATTTTACTCACCGAACACAGGGTTGTTCGATGAAAACCTACAAGAATTTGGTTTTGCTTTTTTCATACATACCTCGAAACAGATTTAGCTAGTGAATTCGGAAAGAAGCGGTAGTCCTAATTAAAAGTTTACACTTCAAAGAAAATTGTACTTGCAGGGAGAAATATTTTCGGCAGCCCAAGCCCATCTCATCGTGCAGTGAATAGGCCAGCATTACGCTTGTATAGTAGAATGAATAAGCGGATAATGTGGGAGCAACCATTTAAGCTGTTGTTGATGTAGAGTGTTCACAGCCGCATACACATATGAGGAGGAGGAAAAACTTGATTAATATACAAGACAGATTTAGAGGAAGGGAGAGGGGGTTAAGCTTCTCTAGCGCGGGGGTTATCCTCAGTCCAGGATTTTATTGGTCGAGGCCGCCGCCCGTGTACGCTGGAAAGAGCCCGCTGAGACTCAAGGTCCGAGCAGCCGGACAGGGCCGCCTCTGAGCCCTCCGTCGTTGGGTTCACATTGTATATTATCCCAGGGTTATATTGGCAGGCCCAAACCATATGATATATATGCCCTCTGTCCGCAGAAGTTACACGAACCCGAGAACGACGGGTTTTTGTGTTTGAATATTGCCGGGCTGTAGAATGTGCTGTTCTACAACCGGCGAAGATGGCGCTCCTCAGTTCTATCCATGCCTTTGGCGGGCACCGGGAATGCCTGCCTACCGAGACACATGTATATGCGACCTCAGAGAACGTAGTTAGCGGGAAAGGTACGAGGACACTGTGAGAGCCTGGAAGTCAGAGGATCTCCGTGGAAGAGACGCTCTTTCGGCTGTGTGTGCAGCCTCGTTCTCATCCACTCCCTGGTGGCAAGGTACCCATTCAAGTTGTTTTATGGCGTCTGATATTTCTGTCTTAGCATTTGTGAGACTTTTTCTGGCTAGGAGTGCTACCCGACCCCTGATAAAAGTTTGGCAAGTTTTTTGTGGGTCAGACGACATGTGCGTTGCGTCAGAGTGAGCGGCGGCCTGTGCTATAGCCGTCTCTTCAGCAAACTCAATTTTAATTGTATTCACCGATAGTCCACCCACCTGTGTTCCCTCGTGCACCCCCGTGACCGTACAGTTGCCCTCCGGTGTGGGTCCCGCTGCGTCTACTAATACACGCCTTTTCAGGGGCTGTAGAATCTGTCATCATCAGCGTTGCACCGACGACATCGCCATCATCGACGCCTGTCGTCATTGCACGATCGGCGTGCGCTCGCGCCACGTCTTCTTTTAAGTCGCCATTAAACCTTCCGACCGCTCAGTCGCTCTCTCCCTTGTCTGAAGGCCTATCTCATCCTCAGTGGCTAATAATCCCACAATCTGGTACCGGAAATCAGGGATACAACGACAGCGACAGGCAGGGCCGGACACCCAACGACACTGACTGCTTGACTTTTCACGAACCAACCACTGATGACCCAAGATGACCTCCCTGGAGCGCATGCTGAGGCGCCGAATCACAATGCGAACCAAGCTCAACGGCGTCCTAAAGGAAATCGAAGATAGCCTACGTGATGGATGGTTGACCACACCGATGGATTTTGCTACTTCCCTCGAAAGAATCGAATTCATGTTCAAGCCGTTCCAAAAGGTGGATGAGGATATCAACCGCGAACACCCACAGGAACTCGACGCGGATGAGACCTCCGACGTGACAATGTCCAACAACAGCGTCGTCAAGATCATGGCAGAGCTTCGTTACCGCTCCGAAAACCATCCGGCCGGTGAGTCTCACCCTTCAAATTCATCGGCTAGAACCCGCGCTGCCGAGACTGCACCGATACGGACGAAATTACCGAGAATAGAGCTAACGAAGTTTGACGGCCATCGTAGAAACTGCCGCAAGTTTTAGAGCCAGTTTGAGAGCTGTGTTCATTCGAATCTTGAGTTAAAGGACACAGACAAATTCCACTACCTGATGAACCTACTAACAGGAGCGGCGGCTTCTGCTATATCAGGATTACCGATTACGAATGCCTGCTACGCTGACACTGTAGAAATTCTTAAAAAGCGATTTAGAGATAGTGAAGTCATCGTACAAGATCACTTGCACGCTTTGATTAACCAGAAACCAGTCTCGTCATCGTCAGACATCGCAGAGTAACGAAAGCTGTACGACAAAGCACAGGTGCGCTATAGAAGCATGAAAGCGCTGGGGACGCATCCCCTGACGTACTGCTCCACGCTCCACGAAATCGTGCTTCAGTCGCTACCTCGAGATGTCGTTCTCCGTTATCACCAGCGATCGAAGATAAAACGGGATGCGGCCGATTCAGGTACCACAGAACCGTCGTCGGCAGAAGGTTGACAGCGTTGCCCCCGTCTTTTTATACAGGGGACCTGACCCATGGATCGACGTCCACAAACCTCCGACGGATGTGGCAGAAACGAGAAGATACTTTAGAGGACTTTTGGACGCATTGGGAGAAAGAATACCTACACGGACTGCGCCCTCAAGGCCCGAGACGTCAACATTCAACCGAGAAGCTGCAGCCCGAACATTTGTGCTAGTCGAAGAAAACGACACACCAAGGTTGTTGTGAACTCTCGCCCGCATCGAGCAACTTCACCCACGTCGTGACAACTAAGTTCGCGCTTGCACACTACGGGTCCCAAAAAGACTAGTGCCGAAAAGACCAGTGCAGCGCTTATATTTGCTTGAAGCCGGCTAACACCTGGCATCCGTGGACGGGAAAGATGTGGAATCTATCATCATCAGCGTTGCACCGACGAAATCACCATCATCGACGCCTGTCTCATTGCACGATAGGCGTGCGCTCGCGCTACGTCTTCTTTTAAGTCGCCATTAAACCTTCCGACCGCTTGTCTGAAGGCCTCTCTCGTCCTCACTGGCTAAAGAATCTCACAGGTGCCATATTGGTTTGGTATGGCTGTTCCCTGGGATTACCTTCTTCCTATGTTTCGGTCAGCATGCATATTACGGGGCAGAGATTTACCGATTAGTTGGCGGCGTCAAGCGGGAGAGATGTCCGCTGTGTCTTCAGTGGTAGGGGGTAGAGTGATGCGGAGATCCTCAAGGACCTGCCTGCCAGTAGTTGTCATTGACAGTCACATAATTTGGCTCTTGTACTGAGCCTGTATGAGCTCAGTGATCGTATTGTGCATCCTGAGCTGTGTTAAGCGTTCGGTAGACGTTTTATAATGAGTCCAAGGGTACCTCCTAACAACTGTCCTGATGATATTGTCGTTTATTAAGATCGCATGGTCGTTGCTTGAGATAGGGGACTGCATATGGTATGCGGCTGTTGAGGAAGGCCTGAACAAGGCGGAGAGTCTCGCATTTCTGAACACCTCGGTGTTTCTATGATTCTCGACCGATCATGGGGCTGATTTGTTCACACGTGGAATACGTGTGTTAAAGGCAACGGAATTATTGCTTTTGTTATTAATTTGCAGGCCCTGCACGCGGAATGTCTTCACTTCAGATATCTGAGTGCCGCCAAAAGTAATGTGAATTTTAGGTACTGCTACTTTGTTCTGGGTGGTGTGAAGCCGCTCGGATTTCGCCGGCGCACATTTCAGACCGCATTCCTGAGCGTACGTGTGCACTGAGGTAGCCACTGCCTGCACGGTTTCCTCGATTTATCCAATGCTTACGCTTGTCACCTACAAAGTTATATCGTCCGCATATATAGCGTTGTTGCCCCATGTACCATTTTGAGTCCCTCAGGAAGTTTCATCATGACCACGTTGAACAAAAGGGAGAAAGCACCACCCCTTGAGGTGTGCCAGGAGTTCTAATCTGTACGGACCCATAATTTGTGTCATCGATCTTTATGTATGTCTTCTTCCCTGAAGAAAATTCTGAACATAACGAAAGGTTTTGTGCTCACAATTTGCGAAATTTAGGTTACTAAGAATTTTGCTGCGCTTTAAGCTGTCGAATGCACTTTTCGACTCTACTGCTAGGATGACCTGTCCCTATGTTGTCCGGGAAGTGGGTTGATCACCTCCCGTTTAAGCTGGAGAAAAACATTCTGGGTTGACAGGTGTGCACGAAAACCAAACATGGTTGTGGGAAAACGACCATGTTCATCGATGTAAACAGGGCGACGCATGCGGACGATATTTTCTATAGGTTTTTCAATGCAAAAAGGTACAGAAATAGACCGTAAGTTGTCCCTGTATATATCTTTACCAGGTTTGGGAATGAAGTCCAGGATTGATGTTTTTGCATTCGTCCAGAATCGGGGCGCCATTCCAGATTCGTAATGACGTCTGTAATTTCCTCGATAGATTTTTTGTTGAGGTTTGCTAGCAGAGTGACCGTGATTCGGTATCCGCCCGGAGCTATATCCCTCCTGAAGTTCGCAAGCGCGGCCTTTGTTTCCTCAAAATAGTGAGGAGCACTGAGTGCCTCTTTAGCCGTCCCTTCGTAAGTAAGAGATACCGAGTCTTGATCAATACCAGTGCAAAAATACCTGTTTTCTAGCGCCTGCGCTAGTTCTTGGTTAGTACCTTGAAAAGAATTAATGGCGCGCCGGAGCTTTCGTGCACTTTCACCCCGTGTACGGCTCGGCTCGATGAGATATCATAAAATGCACCAGGTTTTCTTCAAGGTCAGAGCTCCACTGAGGGAGTTGCACTTAGCGATGCAAGTATTTCGAGCAGGCACCGTGGCGTATTCTTCGGCTTTCTGTGTGAGTCGTGCAATCTTCAGCTAAAGTTTTCTGCTAAGCATTTGCCGGCTCTAGCGTTTTGTCAGAGACCGACGGGCTTCTCAAATATGCATAAGATGTGTGTCGACGGCCGGTGTTTCCTCAGTCGTCTGTATTGCGGTGGTATGTCGATATCTACTTTCTATGAGGGCAGCAAACCACGCATGGTAGCCCGTTGCCCGATCAAGCGCCGGAAGGTCTCAGTCCCTAAAGTTGGTCCAGTTCGTTTGTTTTGACTGTGCATTCGTGTACGTCAATTTTTGCGTCTCCACCGCTACCATAACGCTGTCGTGATGGCTACCTAAGGTTTCTTTATGGTTGATCCATGCATAGCATTTTGGATTGCAAACTAGGGAGAGATCAGGACACGTGTCCCTAGCCACACTATTAACTATGCAAATCGGATGAAAAGGGTCAGTATGGAGGGAGAAGCCCATGTCTGCTGTGTTTTCCACTAATTTTCGCCCCTTGACGTTCTATTTATGATACCCGCATTAATAGCTGTAAGCATCAAAATCTCCCAAAGCTACAAGCGGTGACCTTCCTGCAATTCGGATGGCGTTGACAGCCGACATTGCTACACCGGAATAAACGTTGTTAGCTGGAACTCGTTTGCTGGTTCACCTTATTGCTAGCAGTGCGATTACCGTGCTCAAAAATGTATTTTTTGATTGGGCACATCTCCCTAACACACAATTTTAAGTCAAAGGCGGAAACCTTGTCGCTTGACTCACCTTCACTGAAGTATAATCATTGAGTTGTAATGTTCAGGTATTTTCTATCCAACCCGCCTTTCGAAGGAATCTGGTACTATTGTCACAAAACGATAGCGTTCCAAACTTTCTCTTCAACTTGATAAGTTACTTTGTTTACTGCACTTTTCATTAAAAAAATAATTTATTTGAAGAAAAAAAAGTGACCTTTTCTTGGCCAGTTCCCCATTTTTTATGCCGTTCATCGGGAATCCTGTGTAACGTATGCAGAAGTTTTTGCGTGCCAAGGATGCCTAGTTGTCAAATAAAACAATTAAAATGAAATTATTTACGAATAAAAATTTCTGAATAATATTTCTGTATAAAGGATGATTGCGTTTTTTTTGTGTTCTATTTTCTGACCTGGTGTTGCACTATTTGCGTACACACTTATGGTTTAAAAGAAAGACTGCGATGAAAAAGATGTTCAGAAAAAAATGTTTGGTCTTTTGTATTTTTTATAAAATGCCAAATATACCCGGAGGGTTTTTTTAAAAAGAATGTTTACCTTAAAATAGGCGTATTTTTTAGAGATGACCAAATAAAACTTCTGAGCCAGCCAGAACTCCATCAATCTTACTCTCTGCGCGCAGTTGTTGACCTTTATTTTTCATCACTATTTTCTCGAGTAAATAAGGCTGACGACAGAATTTTTGAAGATGTTATATTGAAATACCAAAAAAACGTTTTTTTAAAATGTTTTAGTCGAGCAGAAGATGCACCCAACGCCATATCTCTTAAATGTATTCGTCGAACAGTTTTACGAAAAGAACGGCGCGAACGTATTTGTTGGTGCTCGTATTTTTTAACTCCACTTTGGCTTCTCGAGGAAGCCGCACGTTAAACCTACATGAAAGTCTACATTGCATACCACCATACGAAGAGGATCCCGAACATTTTGGGGAACAGAACGTCACTGCCGTAAGGAATTGTTTCACTTCCTCTAAGACAACCAAATGCATAAACTGACTACTCAAGCTCTATACGAGTGGACGTATCCACTATAAAAATAAAGTGCATGTTTCCTGGCTTTGCTTAGAGCAGACATCCTAACTTTGGCTTTTATTATACAGACCGACCACCGAAATCTTCTGTATATGCTCAAACATTGCCTTTTTTGTAATTTTTAAACGAGATTGTAACACATCAGCGGACTATATGCTGAACATAAATATATTTACCGTCAAAGCTGAATTTGGCTTTTAAACATGAGAAACTGTCTTTTTAAACACCCTGATCTATTGCAGGCGCTGGGCATGAAAGGAAAAGTTTACGTTATCCAACGCAATTTTAACACCACCATTCCTCAGCGTTGCCTATCTTCAGAAAATGTCGTTGAAATAAATCGCACCACCTACATTCTCACGCTTGCGTCGACTACAACCGTCAATGGAAGCGTTTTGTAAGCACTAAAATTTTTCCTATAGAAAATGATTAAGTACATTGCTCCTTTGGTGCGTTACTTATTATGAACCATGGACCTGTGCTCTGACTAAAACACATAACTTAAACATAAAAAGAATTCTCTTATGAACTGTTGATAAAATAGCACCCTCACCAAAAGCAAATAGCAAAAAAAATTGTACAATAATATTTAGCCTTCTCGTTGAGCACCATTTTATGTAAAACCAGCAGCGCAAAAATGTAAGGAATAATTGCTAAGTGTTCTTGAAATAAAGCACGAAATAAGGAAATACCACCAAAAATCTTTTACCATATTTACGAATGTCCTTTAGGTGAAAAAAAAGCAATCGCTAGACGTACAATATTTATTCGCACGAAATACAACAGAAAGTTAAACTTATATATTTAAAATTAACATACTCTGAATTCTACGAATATACGCAGTGCATTTTCAGCATGTTTTTTCATTGTGCATAAATAATGGCTGGGGCTGAGCTCAGCTGACCCTGGCTATGCAAACAAAAACTTGACTTGGTCTGGTGGATTCTTGGTTTCGCTTGGTTAACATTTGATGTACCTGTATTGGCGACCACGGCTCAGAGCCGCTCGGTTCCATGCAACGCTCACATTCCATGCAACGCTCACGTTCCCCTTCACCGTGCGCAAGACGAGTCGCGGAGGCCCAGACGGCTCAGCACCGCATGCGTGTGAGGCGGCGGGGTTGGCCAGATGGCTATCAGCTGAGCATCCGCAATCGCGAAGGCCAGCGCTGCTAGTTGAGCAGAACGACTGAAAACGTGGCCTAGTGCGCAGTGCCGAAAGCAAGCCCAGCGAATCGCGCGATGCCCTTCGAGGGGTGCGTCGCAGAGAGTGTTACTGCGGCCAACAGGTGAACGTGTGAATGCTCAACAAAATTGCTCGACGCAGGTAGT
This sequence comes from Haemaphysalis longicornis, assembly GCF_048455015.1. NCBI lineage: Eukaryota > Metazoa > Arthropoda > Arachnida > Ixodida > Ixodidae > Haemaphysalis > Haemaphysalis longicornis. The sequence goes on along the minus strand of NW_027526407.1, from coordinate 8,636,679 downwards.
AAAGCTTTGCTGTAAAATACCCTTTTCTTCGGTGTCTCTAGTAACTCATTTTCATTTTGTTTATAGCAAGACCGCTTGCCGTTTCTCCTGTGTGACTACAATTTTTATAATATTACCTTCCTGTACAGTCATGGACAATTCAAATATGAACCGCGGGGCGCATGGCCGAAGATACCGGTGCCGTCACCTAGCAGCTGCCGTGAAAAACGCGTGGACATGCACAGTTAAGATGACGGGAGCGAGGCTGCGTGTGCCACTGCGATATGTAGGCCTCTGCTCGCTCGCATGCTTGCCTTGTCGCCATGCCGCAAGAGCGCTGAAAACAATTATTAGCGATACGGAGCGAGATTGTCCACATTGCCCACATAGCTTTGCATGCAGTGTTCAGTAACTTGAGCAAATAACGATGGGCACCTGGGCCACTTCCAAGCCAAGCTAAGTGCTGCCCACTCCGCCGGTTTCGATAAGCACTGTGGGGCCTGCCAATAAAACGAGAAAATCAGGCCGTCAAAATTGTTCCGCAAGGGCAACTGGCCTATAGAAAGGATGGACCTACCTATGTTCCTAATTTTTGTTATTATTTGAATTCTGCCAGCAATTTTCTCAGACAACACAATGCTTGCAGTTATAATTATATCATTGGAGATGAATTCTGGTGGTATATCTATTGTTTGCTACTAGCACCAATTCCGCGAAATGAATCAGCCATGACTCCGTTAAACAAAGGCGTAGTCTTAGAGGCCAGTTCATTGTTCGATTCCCCAGTCACTGCACCACGAACGCAAAGCAATGCAGCGCCATCAGAAGTTAGGCGAGATGGATTTATTTTGGCTCCATATCTGTGCAACTGTTTTCTTCAAGAAAGCATGATGAGCTCATCAGCATGCCTTACGAGAGCGTGCACGCGTTTGCCACAGAAGCACTGACCGAAGCTGCGAGCAAATGCGCGGCGCATTGTTCTCAATGTGACCAACACCTTCTAGCTGCAGCAGCGCTGGTACTTTCAGTGCTTGCAGCGCTCTTGCGGCATGACGACAAGGCAAGCATGCGAGTGAGCAAAGGGTGGAATATCGCAGTGGGATACGCAGTCTCACTCCCGTCATCTCAACTGCCCATGTCTGTGCGTTTTTCACGGCCGCTGCTACGTGAAGGCACCGCTATCTTCGGCCGCGCGCTCCGCGGTTCGTATTTGAATTGTCCATTACTGTACGTATACAAATGACAGAAGTCCTGACGTATTTACGTACGTATCCCAGCAAACCACGTTACATCGTGCAGATATTCCGGAGACGTCAGCAATCGACATTGCAAATGTACAGGAGTTACATATATTCAACGTTGCTACAACTGCAAAAAACCCATCCAAATCACAGAAAGGATAACGTACAATAGACGTCTCATTGTACTTTTATATGCTGTTCACAGAACGTTACTTTAGTGGTACGTCGTATGGGTATTGTAGTGGTACGCATGCAAGACGTATACAGATGTCTGTTCTACATTGGTTTTCTGTCTTTGGCACGAGCATTAGTTTGTTATATTCATGACTTGTGTACGTTAGTATGGTATTCTTGATATAAACCTGTATGCCTGAAATTTACATTCTTTATACATAATTGGAAGTTTGCCCAGCCCCCTTTCCAAGGTTGCCTAAGTGTTGTCAGCATTTATACTTCAAATACATGTCTTACTAGCTATTCAGCACTGTTTGCTGTTACTTGTCACCTGGTTTCGAGATAATTGTGTTTCCACTTTTGAAGTGCTTCCTACTGCATGAAGTCTCATATGGTAAGTGCCAAGCTGACCACACACTCCCGCAGAAGCACACAACGCACAGTTCTAAACAGGAAATGTCTCATCGAAAACAAGAGGTAGAAAGTAACAGCAAACCAGTCCTCATCAGCACAAGCGCCCTGGAGACTAAGGCAACCACAGAAGCGTCACCGAATTGTACCATACAGAACGGCACTACCGGCCTTCTGCAAATAAACTATCACAGAAATCATTCAAAAATTAAACTAAATAATATGACAGTCTCGCATCCTATCTGTAAGTACCTGCAGCTGGGTAGTAAGAACGCTTTCAAAGTACACATAAGACACAAAAGAGTTCAGGTAAAACAGTTTATATTGACTTCCAAATTATGTATTATGCTTTCGCAACACAACCACTTTAATTTTTATTGCTATCGGCCCTAGCCCAAAGGGTACACAATGTACAACTACAAGAATAGTACAAATATTTATGACTCTAAATAAGACACACAAAGCAGAAAGGTTGATAAAAAATAGGAAGCACAGCAAACATGTAAACCCAGGGTACAAGCACAAGATAGTTATGCAACTTGAAATATCGCACATTAAAATAATTTTGTAAAAAACAACGCAAGAAAAGTGTACAAAGAAAGAAATGATTGAATGGTGGTTATAAAAAGGCAGCAAATTTACGAAACTAAATAGTTCAGATGAAGTGAAAAGTTAGTAGAACAATAAAACAAAAGCACCTAGGAAAAACAGAAGTGGTTTTGAGTGGTGGTTGCGAGTGCCATACAAATTTCAGCTACCCTAAACAAACCAACATCTAGGGAAATGGTTATGATCTATAGAAAAGGTGAGTATAAAAAATGACTGTACGGCGGTCCCAAGAGCAGTAGAAATTTACGTGATGAAATGATTCACACTTAGTGAAATGGCAGGACAACAATAAAACAACAAAAAACGTTAGAGACAACTTATTGAATTCAGGTTAGGAAAACAAAAAGTTACACTATTTCAATATTTCACACAAAGTGATATGATTTGGGAACAAACGAAAAAACGGGGAACACGGAAATGATTGAATATTAGTTACAAGAAGACAGATTTACATGACTACGTGATTCACACCAAGTGATACGCTCAAAGAACAATAACATAAAATAAAAACGCATGAAAGCACGAAAATGATTCAATGGTGTTTCAATGGTGCATGCCTCCATCATCAGTTATGGTAGGGAATTCTTGAACAGTTTGCGTTCTTCATTGTGGTGCCAGAAACTGCCAAAATAGTTGCAGACGGGATTGGTTGGAAAGTGAGTAATAATTTCATGGTCCAAATCTGAAAAAAAATTTAATACCGCTTCTGGCACTGAAAAAGAACAAGCCGTGGGTTGACGACAAAGCTGATGTTTGCGCAGGATGTGACTGACAATAAAAATCTGGGCCCTATACATTGTCTGGTGAAAGAATTTGATGTCTGTAACTACCCGAAGATATAGTTACACACAATGCAGGATGCCACTCGCAGGTGGGAAAAAGCGTGTTTCCTGTTTCTCGAACCAGGAAAAGTCCTCCGCCAAGTTGACTGTCAACAGTAGCTTGAGCAGGCGCCTTGTGCAGACTGTTGCAGTAGCACCTCCCTTGCAAGCCAGTTCATCAATCTAGGCATGGGTACAGCAAAATCTGTGTTAATACAGCTTTTTAAGACTGGTTTAATACACGATGGCCGCCTACCATTTCCCCTGAAAAAGTGTATGACAGCTCCATCCTACCGGTACTCGCCTACAGGGGCAAATTGTCCAGGCTAACTAAAAGGGTCTACTTAAAAAAGGACGGCTTAGCAGGCAATAGAACGCTAGACTATGAGTGTAACAATAATGTACAGGAAGAGAGCGAAGTGGTATAATTTAATGTCAGCACTGGAACTACTAAGGTAACCTTAACACTAACTATGACAGCTAATGTGAGGTAGCTGTGAAGGTGCGGTAGCTGTGAGGTAGCTAATGTGAAGAACTATATTTCGTGAATGGAAACTCTCAGACCTTTTTGGCCCAGTACGGGTACCATCTGAACTTGCAAAATATTTTCTGTCTATCCTAACCGCTTGGTGGATTGAAGTGACAATATATACACGGATGAAGCCATGTCCACAAAATGGGGCAAAAGGAAACATGCACAAACCCGGACACCGTCACTGCCATGGACGTATACTTTCTGCAGCAGAATGGCGAGGTGCGCTAGTTAGTATATATGCATAACTAAACCTTCACAAAGCACATCACTGAAAAACTCGTCATGTTTTCGTGTTCGTTTGTCCTAGTAGGCCTAAATTTTTAGTTGAAGTATACGTTGTACCGCAGGAAGCATCAAAGTAGTGCAAGAACTTTTTACAGCACAATTACATTCACACATAGTCTAAGTTGCACCAGTGAGGAGCCTGCAACATGTAAGTTATTAGGAACAACAGACGAGACACCAGAATCATACTCTGCCTTATACCTGCGAAATCCCAAATACTGTGTTACTCTGATCACCAAGGTGTGTTACACACTAAATTCATTATGCTGAAAATTCTATAAGAGACAGAAATTTAACAGCCATTTCTGAATATTTTTACTAGGTTCTGAAAGGTTAATTTACGTTTGCAATGCTGAAGTAAGAATACGAAGCACCACCAGCGGTGCTCACTTTACTGTACCAGTTACGACATGCGTGTAGTTCTGACGTTACAAATAAATTCGGGTTGCATACACGTTGTCCATTCCAACATTTCACGACAAATCTAAGCGTTCGAAAATATTGAACACTCAATTCAAATGCGAAAAAAGCATTCAGATTGCATTTTAATCTAATGCTGTCCTCTCGGAATTCACTCAATTTATTATTTTATTTTAATGCTACACGCAGGGCAACCATTCAATTTATTGTGCACGTTTTTTTGACCGAAAACTATTATGAAGAAAAAAAACGGCATCTGCAGAAACAAAACAAAAGCCAACATCACGCTAAAAGTACACGATTAGCATATAACGCATACAAGCCTATATTCGCACACGCGCCTATATTCGCACACGCACTTATATTCGCACTCTCCAGCTTCCCACATTTCATGTCATATCAAAATATTCGCCTAGCAAAAGAGGACAGAACAATAACACTTCACCAAACACAGGGCTAGAAATCGCGCGAAAATTGATTCTGTTTACAAACGCAGCAGCCAGGTACAAAGGTCTACCGACAAATCTCCGCAACGCACAAAGCGAGTCCCTCAAATCGTTTGGACTAACCGCTTACGCGTACCGAAGTTCGAGAGCAACTCTGCTGCGTTAAATACATATGACAGGGAAACAAGGTTCACTAGTATACACTTACCTCCACTACTTGGCAGTATTTCTTCGTCCGGTAGATAAATCCATGGTAGTCGAATCACCGAAATAACGAAAGTTGAAGGCGTGCACACCCATGCCGACACCGGCCTGTAGCACGCGTATCGATACGGAGTGCAGTTAACTCTCGGACGATTGGACTCGCCGCGCAGCGACTTCCTGTCTCGTGTTCGTCCGAGGGAAAAACTAGTTCCTGAAAGACACCCACCTTGATAAAACACGTTGCGAAATAGATGCCCAAGTTATTGGTAAATACAGATATTACTTTCCAATTAAATACAAGAAAAGCTTCAGCGTGGGTATTTTTTAAAGATAACAGTAATTGCACCGACAATCTAGATTACAGCATTTAAAGGGGTCCTGAAATACCTTCCGCCGATGCATGGATCTACATGTAACCAAATAAGACAATGTATTAGCAATCTCCTCCCGCAAGAATTTTGTTAAAGCGATGAGTATTAGCTGAGAAATCGTAAATCAAAAACCGCGCATTATCGTCCCGCCGCGTTTCCTCCTCTTTTCAACTGTTGACGGCGCGCGAGCACTGCCTCCCATGATGCTGCGCTAGTCAGCGGTGACGTACTTCCGCATTACGCTCCTCCGACTGCCGTCTGCTACGGGCAAGTTTTGTTGACACCATGAATTCCGCACTCCGCTCAAGGATGGATAAGCGAACGAAAAATCTGGCCGCATGTGTGCGGTGGCCTGGCCTTGCCCTTTCGCGGTGTGCGCTGCTGCAGTGCAGCACGTGAGTTTTAATCGGCGGCGAACTCGCAGCCGCTGGGGAGGATCTTGCGCTCGGTCCCTTTCATGCACCGCGCACTGTTTATCCAAAAAGCGCCGCATCAGATGTGGCCCCGCTGGTGCCGGGTCTTATTTTGCGGTGGTGGTAATTCCTGCCGGCGCCATGTGAAAAAGACATTTTAAGCCGATACAGAACCCGTGCACAAAACGCTTCAATCATGTGACCAGTTCAGCTTGGGGCGACGCGTGGTGGAGAGCGGCAACGTTGGCTAAACATGCTCCGGCGCGGCTCTGAGCTTTCTAGCGCTGGAGCGAGCGCCTTTCTTTGACGATCTCAAACATCGGTTGCCTTGGCAACAAGGCACAAACCGCCCCAGAGGTCAGTTACGGTTGCGTGATCCCGGTTCAGCTTGGGGCCCCACCTCGCGGCATATGGGCACTGCAGGCATACTACTCACTCTGATTTGGAAGTGCGAGATGCGTTTGGTATTACAGGAGGCGATGGTGTGTGTGTTGTGGACGCCTTTGTTTCGCGATGAAATGCGACGTTGTGCTTCTGCGGGTGGATAGTGCTTCCCATGGCCTGGATTATCTTTCTCGAGCGACGTACGACTCAACCTCGCATGGGGTATGTGCAGTGTGCGTGGCTAAAAGCCATCTCGGCTTGCGCGCGCGAGTTAAGTGACCTCCTGTTCGTCCCCGCAAACCGCGCGCGAGGTGAGTGCCGAATTTACGAGGGGCAGGAGGAGGCAGCCCATCGTCTGTCAATCGCGGTTCAGACTTGCAACGCATGTTGTGACGTTGTGTTCGTTCGAAACGCATCTCTGGATTGTTTTGAAGTGGAAAAAAATGTATCCGTCAAACCTGGGCATACGGCTCAGGGCGTTCTCTGCGATTGCACGAAAGAAGTGCCACGGGGCTTCAACGCTTTCTTTATGGGACGTACTCCGGTAAGAGAATATCCATGTCGTGTTATGGCCGTGTTGCATTCGATACGAACGGTTAAGCGTTTGTTTACACTTGTTTCGTTTGTCGTAAAATGTCCAAGCACTCCGGCACTACGCTGGCAGATCAGCCGGCGAGTCGACGCTGAGCAGACGACTCATCTCTTTGCCGGAAGGGCGTGAAAAAGCCGCCCAATAGCAGGATGTCTAGCTCATGACGAACATCGGGGAATCGATGATGTAGACATGTGAAGATGGCGGCGTCCAAAAACACGAAGGAAAGGGTGAGAAAAAAGCGACAAACTTTGCAACAAAAGTGTGAGCTTTCCGCTGCGCGTAAAAGAGTAATACTTGGCCCAAATGACCTTGACGACCCAATCTAACGATTGCGCTACTTAATTTAGTGTGCTCAAAATGCCTTTCAGGGCCCCTTTAAGGCAAGTTCAGGGTCTGCGGTGGAAATACAGCTGCCGTGGGGTTGTGGGCGCCGTAATGATACGGTTTGTTCTGGGGCCGCAACCACTTGCAGCGATTTTCCGCGCTTTCGCGCGTCGACATCGCCCCGCGTTGACGGCGTCGGCAAAATGCACGGCGACGTGAGCTGACGCGGGAGGGGGAGGCGGAAGAGAAAGCTTTATTGAACAGGTAGATCGATCTTAGAAGTGGGCGGGGTCCTCAGTCTAAACTCATTTGGTGCGGCCTGCCGTCTTCACCCTTTCAGCGAATCAAAGCTGCTTACTTACGTCCGAGCTGGCAAGTTCATTCTCCAACTGCTCCTATGTAGCTACGCCGATGTCTATGTTGCTGGCAAGATATCAGCGTCGACGCAGCGGCAGAAAGCATCCGAAAGCAGGCGACATCGTCCGGATTCCATGTCCATCTCCTGGTTTGGGGTCATTACGTTCGCAGAAAACAATCATTTTTTTAACGTGCGGTAATTTGGTGCCTTGAGGCAAATAACAAGCTATTTCTGTTAGAAAGTGCGCATTCTTTCGTTGCTAGCTTGGCTTTCATCAGGGAGATTGGGGGTTTGGGAGATCTTTTTGCGAGTTAAATACGGGAGCTCTGGCTACATCGCTTGTAGTGTTAACATGATGGGCTTGTCTGCAAGATCGGTGCGTAACGAACAAAGTTTATCAACGCCAGAAATCTAGCGGTGCATTCAATTTCATTCGTGGCTACCGTAGCTTGCATAGGGGGAACAATAAAGCGCGATAGCTTTTCTTGGCTTAAATAAGAGAGCTGTGGTTACATCACTTGCAGTATTAGCATAATTGACCTCGCCTCCAAGATCGGTGCGGAAGAAACAATGACTGCCGAAATTTGTCAAATACGACCAAAACGAATCACCCGACAATATTCGCTGGAGGCCTCGGTTAGGGTACCAAATACTTGGGTCCACGCATTGCTTTCCGGTGTGGTCGAGTGGATTGGAGCTTTGGTGCTGGTGTTGTGTTTTGAAAGTCTATGGTTCGAGTCTTGGCCAAACCTCACGGATTTTTTGAGGGTGTCATCGACTATTTTTTTTTTAATGCAAAAAAAGCCAGAGTACCTTGCCGTTTAACCTACAAGTAACGTTTGTCGGTAACCTCAGTATCAAGGCACCCCCAAAATTTGCTTTGCTCACACTTTGAACTCATGAAGCTGCAGTCGGTACGTAACATCAAGCTTAAATCAAGTAGCAAGTAAAGTTGTGCTAATTGCGTCTTCGTTCAGGATCCTATAATATTTTGTTCAGATTTGACGGCAATGATCCCCCCCCCCCTCACCAAAAAAAAAACCTTACAAGGCTGGTTGGCCACATCGCTTGTAAACGAATTCTGCACGAAGTCCCTGCCTTTTAAGTGCGAATGCACTTCTTAAGCGAGCCTGAAGCGTCCGCCGCCGTTCGCATAGCAACAGCTGCGGGTGAGCGCGCTCCTCGTCTTCCTTGGCAACGGGGGGAGATGGGCGCCTCCCGGCGCCCATCTCCCCCCGTTGCTCCCCGGGAGGCGGTGGCGCCTTGCAGCGAAGCACTCGAGAAGTAAAGAGAGAGGGTTTCCGCACTTCCACTAATCATCAGCAATCCTAAGTGCTCTGTTGCCATTCGCGCTCCGAATGCGGTGCGCGTGGAGCTGCCCGATGTAGTTCAGCTTGGCGCAGCCTTGCGACTCCAGAATTGTGGTGAGTGGAACAAAGCGGCGCAGTGGCCGTCAGTGACGTAGCTGAAAGCATAATACATAGTGCAATTCCTACCGTGATGCTTTGCCAGAATTAGAGGCAGAAGCATTAAATAAAAAAAATGCCTTCAGCCAGTGTTTCAGATATCTTTGTGTGGAAGATTGAACGTTATCGATATTTCGCGAAGCGCTATTATTACCAAACTGTAAGGCTTGCGCAAATGCGCGTACGAGCATTGCAGCCAATGATAAAACTTATCGCTGGCGATGCGGTAAGCCACTCCGAAAACGTCTGAGGTAACAATTTATACCAGCCGCAAAGAAAAGAAGCCAGCAATGGTGCACACAGGGGATGCCGATAGGTATCGGAACAGCTGACCCCTCTCCCTTTACTTCTCGAATGCTTCGCTGCAAGGCGCCAACGCCTCCCGGGGAGCAGCTGCGGCGGCCGCTCGCCTGTTGCGAGTGACTTTGGGCGCGATAGTACCTCACATTAGCTATCATAGTTAGTGTTAAGGTTGCCTTAGCTTGCCTTAGCAGTGCCAATGCTGGCATTAAAGTATATCCATTCCACTCTCTTCCTGTCCCTTAATGTTACATCCATCTTCTAGCCTTCTATTGCCTGGTAAGTCGTCCTTAATTTAAGTTAGACCCTTTTAGTTAGCCTGGAAATTTCTGCCTCGTAGGCGAGTAACGGTAGGATGCAGCTGTCATACACTGTCTTTTTCAGAGACGATGTAAGCGGCCATTCTGTATTATACAAGTCTTAAAAATCTGTATTAACAACACAGATTTTCCTGTACCCATGCCTCGATTGATGAACTGGCTTGCAAGGGAGGTGCTACTGACACAGTCTGCACAAGGCGCCTGCTCAAGCTACTGTTGACGGTCAACTTGGCGCAGGACTTCTGCTGGTTTGGGAAACAGGGAACACGCTTTTTCCACCTGCTAGTGACGTCCTGCATTGTGTGTAACTAGATATATTTTAGTTTTTACAGACATCAAATTCTTTCACGAGACAATGTATAGGGCCCAGATTTTTATTGTCAGTCACATCCTGCGCAAATACTAGCTTTGTCGTTAACCTTCGGCTTCTTAGTTTTTATTGCTAGAAGCGGTATTAAATTTCTGTCAGCCTTTACACCATAAAATGTTTAGTCACTTTCCAACAAATCCGGTCTGCAACTATTTTGGCAGTTTCTGGCACCACAACAAAGGACGCAAACTCTTCAATAATCCCTACCATAACTGATGATGGAGGCATGCACCATTGAACCATTATTGAATCATTTCCGTGCTTCCACACGTTTGTGTTTTGTGTGATTGTTCTTTGAGCGTATCACTTTGTGTGGATCACGTAGTCAAGTAAATCTGTCTTCTTGTAACTAATATTCAATCATTTCCGTGTTCCCCGTTTTTTCGTTTGTTCCCAAATCATATCCTTTTGTGTGAAATATTGAAATAGTGTAACTTTTTGTTAACCTAAGCAGAATTCAATAAGTTGTTTCTAAAGTTTTTTGTTGTTTTATTGTTGTCCTGCCATTTCACTAAGTGGGAATCATTTCATCACGTAAATTTCTACTGCTCTTGTAACCACCGTACAGTCATTTCTTTATACTCACCTTTTCTATAGATCATAACCATTTCCCTAGATGTTGGTTTGTTTAGGGTAGCTTAAATTTGTATGGCACTCGCAACCACCACTCAACACCACTTCTGTTTTTCCTAGGTGCTTTTGTTTTATTGTTCTACAAACTTTTCACTACATCTGAACTATTTATTTTCGTAAATTTGCTGTGTTTTTATAACCACCATTCAATCATTTCTATGTTTTTACACTTTTATTGCGTTGTTTTTTACCCAATTATTTTAATGTGCGATATTTTAAGTTGCATAACTATCTTGTGCTTGTACCCGGGGTTTACATGTTTTCTTTTCCTCCTATTTTTTGCCAACCTTTCTGCTGCGTGTGTTTTATTTATAGTCATAAATTTTTGTTCTATTCTTGTAATTGTACATTGTGTACCCTGTGGGCCAGGGCATATATGAATGAAAATTAAAGTGGTTGTGTTGCGAAAGCATAATACATAATTTGGAATTCAAATATAAACTGTTTTACCTGAACTCGTTTGTGTTTTATGTGTACTATGAAAGCGTTCTTACTATCCAGCTGCAGGTACTTACAGATAGGATGGGAGGCTGTCATTTTAATTATTTTAATTTTTGAATTGTTTCTCTGATATATTTATTTGCACAAGGCCTGTACAGCCGTGCTGTATGGTACAATTCGATGACGCTACTGTGGTTGCCGTAGTGGCCAGGGCGCTTGTGCTGATCAGGACTGGTTTGCTGTTACTTACTGCCTGTTGTTTTGGATGCGACATTGCTTGTTTAGAGCTGTGCTCCTTGTGCTTCTGCAAGAGTGTGTGGTCAGCTTGGCACTTCACATATGAGACTTCATGCAGTATGCAGCACTTCAAAAGTGGAAACACACTAATCTAGAAACCAGGTGACAAGTAACAGCAAACAATGCTGAAAAGCTAGTAGACATGTATTTGAGGTATAAACGCCCACAACACGTATGCAACCTTTGAAAGGGGGCTGGCCAAATTTCCAAATGGTGTATAATGTAAATTTCAGCCATACAGGTTCATCTCAACAATATCATACTAACGTACACAAGTCATGAATATAAAAAACTAATGCTTGTGCCAAAGACAGAAAACCAATGTAGAACAGACATCTATATACGTCTTGCATGCGTACCACGACAATATCCATAAGACGTACCACTAAGATAACGTCACGTAAACGGCGCATAAAAGTACTATGAGACGTCTATTGTACGTTATTCTTTGTGTGATTTGGATGGGTTTTTTGCAGTTGTAGCAACGTTGAATATATGTACCTTTGATCCCAACGCTACGTCTGGACATCTGTAATGTCGATTGCAGACGTCTCTGGGATATCTGCACGACGTAACGTGGTTTGCTGGGAATGTAACTGCGACAGACATGTTCCAAGTAAAAAACGGACATACCAACATTATCTGAACAACATCAGCAAAATATGTCTAAATACCGTACCAAAATGAAGCAGCAGCCACATCGAGAGAACGTCTTTAGCAAAGCTGAAGGAACGCCCGACATTAAGGTACCAGCAACGTTATCTCAACATCCAAAAATTCCTATTAAGATATTGCACGTTTTACGGATGTGTAATAGAGATACTGCTGTGACATAGACGTTCGAATCTTTTTGTGACATCGCAGAGATGTTATTGGTTTGCTAGATGGGCCACTAAGATAAGGAGTTAGCATTTACTGCCGTCCACTGCGATGTATAAGCTGATGCTCTGGAGCCAGCAGCGCCAATAGAGTTTCTTAGCAAGTATACCAGAGTAGAAACTGCTTTACGGCCGTCCACTGCGATGGATAAGCTGATGCTCAGGAGCAAGCAGAGCCAATAGAGTTTCTTAGCAAGTATACCAGAGAAGAAACTGCACCTTGGAGTCCAAGTCGTCGTGGGGGGGTTATGGGAAAACCCCTTCTTCTTGCTCGTACTTGGCGAGACAATTGGATTCCTAAGCAGTTTTTTGTTTGCTTTCTTTACTATGCATTAGCACGTCTACGAGCTACAAGGTAGCCGTGAGCCTCAACAACTTTGTGTTCGTTGAAAGAGCATGCGGTGCGTGATCGTTTGTAACGTTGGTCATGCCTGAGTCCAAGGAATTCATCACTAAGCGGGTAATACGGTGTCGCAAAAGTTGCAGCTGACGAAAAAAACAAGCCAAACGTACTTCGACGAAGACAAGATACGCCTGATACGGGCGCCTGCACCGGCGCTATCTTGTCTTCGTCCACGATTGTTTGACGTCCCGTTTTCTTTTTTCTTCAACTATTGCGGAACCCGAAGTCTTGTTAAACTGTATCTGACGTGCGGTGCACCCGTTCACTAAGAAGGCGAAATTTTCGTAGGCACCCTCAAAAACATTTTCAAGCTCTTGAAACAAATTGTTATTTGAAATATTGGTAAAATAATAACATACTGTCTATAAGGAGTTTCCCCCAAATTTTAACATGGTTAAAAAAGAGCTTTGCCCGAAGAATTGTAAGCACAAGCATCCGGCAAAAATAGGTTTTACTTCTTTTTTTCCTTAGCTAACCGCGCCTCTGTGAGAGCAAGCCGCAAGGTTGCCGAAGTCACCAAGTACCATTACCGCAGTCAAAGTAGGGTTACTGCACAAAATTATGACTGGCTGTACTCTTGGGTCGTGAGTGGCCACCGCTGCTCCGCCACCTTCGGATTGTTGCCGTCGGCAAAGAAATGCTCTCGTGATAATGCGGCGGCCGTCCAGTGCTAAATCTTGGCTTCTGGGCCGTGGCACGTGTCGCGCAGCCACCCCACATGCATGCATCGGTACCGGCGTCCATGTTATTAGAAGTATAGAGAGAGAGAGAGAGACTACGTTTATTGAGCGTCTAAATTGGGAGTGGTCCCTTATTCACTGGAGCCCATATGATGTCATGGCCGCCTGCGCCCGGTCGACCAGCGCTAGCTGGGTCGCCAGTGAGGAGCTGGACCCACTGCCAAGAAACATGCACCCCACCCATCACGAGGCGAGAAGAGCAGCGAGAGCTCGAGCGCTCAACACGAGCTTTGGAAAAAACCCCGGAGTCGTATACACGGACGCCTCCCACTGTAGAGGCAAGCCATACGCAACAATAGCGGTTTCCACCAAGAAGAGTCTCCTTGTAAGCGCAACAGTCAAGACCACGGACATTACTGAAGCGGAGGAGATGGCAATTGCTCTGGCCCTCCCACAGACGCCGGCACAAACAATTGTCACCGACTCGCAGCAAGCATATCGGAACTACCAATCAGGATGGGTGTCACCAGTGACCCTTAGATTGCTGCAGAACAAAATAGCACATAGAAAAATCAAATTGGTGTGGACGCCTGCTCACGCCTCCATGGAGGGTAACGAGTTTGCCCACCAACAAGCCTGCACACTCGCACCCCAGGCTGCGGAGGAAGGCGTGGAGTACTGCCCGCTTATCACTTTCAGAGAAATCACGCAACACTATCGGCTAGAAAGACAGACACTCCCTCCACCTCATCCTAGCCTCTCTAAGGAGCAGCAGGCAGTCTTTCGCCTCATTCAATCTGGATCCTTCCCCCACCCAACAAGGCTACACCTCATGTTCCCGGAGCAATACTCTGCCGAATGCAAATTTTGTAAAAAACCAGGATCACTCCGCCACATAATTGGGGAATGCGACTTCAGCTCAGAACATCCACCCCTCAACTGGGACAAGTTCAGAGAAGACAAACCCAAAATATCATTCTCAGAGAGGCAAACCTACGAGCAGTGGACCGTGGAACAAGTAGAGCTTATGAAAAAGCATACCCAATCTATTGTCACGACGCACCAGACTCCCTGTGTAGACGCCCGTCTACTCCACCTGTGGGAAGCGAGGCGATGTCTCACAAAAAGATGGAAAAGACAGAGACATAACAGCAAGCTCCGCAAAAAAATCAACGAAATCAGCAAGGCGGCTGCGGAATACGCCTCCACTCTGTGCAGAGATAACTGGCTCCAGCTGTGCGACGGCCTCCAACGCACTCTGTCCACTAAGAGAACATGGCAGCTACTGAGGCATGTAATCGATCCACTCACGAGTAAGGGCAAGATCAACCGCAGCATGGTTCGCACGCTTAACAACTACGGAGGCGACACCTAGAAGCTAACGCAGGACCTCCGAGACAGGTACCTCAAAACGGAACCTAGAGAAGAACTCCGACCCTATTCTGGAAAGCCCAACGAAGAGCTCGATCGACCTATTTTCCTCCATGAACTCCGTGCAGCAATAGCCGAGAGCAGGAAGTCCAGTGCCCCGGGACCGGATGCCATTACCTACAGACTACTAAATAACCTTGGAGACGACTCCTTATTAAATCTGTTGGAACAACTCAACACTGTTTGGGAGACGGGACAGCTCCCCGCTCAATGGAAAACGGCCGAGATAAGATTCATACCCAAACCTGGAAAATCTCCCCACATAGTTAATTTAAGGCCAATATCCCTGACCTCTAGTGTTGGGAAAGTCATGGAGCGGATTGTGCTCAGCCTCCTTCAGAAACATTTGGACGACACAGAGCAAATGCCCACGACAATGTTTGGGTTCCACAAACATCTAGGAACCCAGGACATACTCCTTCAACTCAAGGAGGAGGTACTCAAGCAAGCTACGCGCTACTCCCCCCGGGCCATCCTGGCCCTGGATCTCAAGGGCGCGTTTGACAACGTGACTTACGCAAGTATATTGAGGAACCTCAATGCTACGGACTGCGGAACGCGGACGTACGAGTACATCCGCAACTTCCTCTCGGACCGCACTGCCGCACTCAGGATAGGAGATGCCACATCCGACCCGATAAAACTAGGAGCTAGAGGCACGCCCCAGGGATCTGTGCTGTCACCGTTGTTATTTAATGTCGCCTTGCTTGACCTCCCCAGAAGACTCGATGTCATAGATAACCTTGGGCATGCTCTCTATGCTGACGATATCACCGTCTGGACGGGAACCGGGTTCCTCGGCGATATTCAGCACACACTCCAGAGGGCAACGGACGTCATAAATAACTATGCCAAGGCCTGTGGCCTCCAGTGTGCGCCACAAAAGTCTGAACTCCTTGTTGTCCGCCCGAAAACCAAGAAGAACATCAAGGAAGACATCCAAGTCCAACTAGAGGGACATGCAATAATTCCTAGTCCCAGCAATAAAATCCTAGGAGTTCACCTACAAGCAGACACCAAGAGTGACATCTCCCTAAAAAAACTTAAGCAAACTACCGATCAAATAATGCACATGATTAGGAGGGTGTCAACAAGGAAGAGAGGAATGAAAGAGGCGGATACCCTGCGTTTGGTCGAGGCATTCGTCATTTCAAGGATAACCTACATCACGCCGTACCTCTTACTAAACAAAAGCGACATAAATCTCCTCAATATACTCATACGGAAGTCAGTCAAGCATGCCATAGGACTACCCATTAGCGCGTCCACAGACAAGCTGCTCAGGATGGGCATACACAACACCGCAGAAGAATTGATCGAAGGTCATCTCTCCAGTCAAATGGCCACACTCAGCCGAACTAAAGATGGACGAAAAATTTCCTCAACATAGGGTGGGCGGCCCTCGACGCGATCCCGCAGGTACAAATACCATCCTCCTGGCGCCAGTCTTTAATTATTGGAAGTATACATTTGGGCGATGCACTACAACAATAGGGATTGTAGAATCTCTTTGAAGGGGTCGCAGCCGCATCGTCATCGAACTCCATAGGCCTGGTGTGGCCAGTCATTGTCTTGAAGGGACAGTTGTCAATCTCCCTGTGCACTGGCATCATCGTCATGTCTAGGGGCGCACGAGCACACGCATTTCTTCTTCGTCTTTTTTCCCCCTGACGTTCCATAAAAGACAGACCTTGATGGTCACTTCTCTCCCCCCTTGACGCTCGAGTCTCGTCCTTAGAGGTCGACAGATCTAATAGGAATTTTGCAAAAATCAAATTTGGCGCCATTCGAAGACAGCCTCATAGTTTCCACAATGGCAGATAGAGGGAACCAGGGGTCGGCTGGAAGCGCTGTGAAGAACAGAAGAAATGGCCGCGCCCAGCTCAAGCGGCATGCAGTGACGGAGAGGTAAGTTTTCGGCAATTATTTTCAATTTTGTAAACATTACATAATATTTTCTGCTCGCATATTGAATATACGCTCCGCGGAAGCGTAATAAAGCGTTATTATTACGGTGTTCACAATGCTGATTAGCGACAAGCGTCTTTACGATGGGCCACGTTTGTGGACGTAAGTTCTAAACATGGGTATTGCTTTCTGGGTATGTGCGTTCAACGGCTGTGTTCCTGACCGATGAAGCGATCGTTGCCATGCTAGAAGAAAGTGATGCGGGTCTCTCGGAATGACAAGATGACGAGGAATGGGCGTCGTCACCACTTTTAAGTGATCTAGAGTCTTGAGGCCAATCTGCTGATAAACCTGAACCGGATATGGCCCACCGAACAATGAAAAAAATTGTTGTTGGACCTAGCAAGCGTAAGTGATTCTAACGTTTTGGCTGTATGTTAGTTCAAAGTCAGTATTACTTTCGCTGTTACAGATTTTGCAAGAGGGACGGTCCTGACAACGACAGTAACAGCGCGATATCAGTTTCTGACGCCGCATGAGTACTTCGAAAAATATTTTACTTTGGAGTTTTTCAAGGAAGTTGCTGAGAAAACAAATTTGTATTCTGTTCAGAAACAAAACCACCGATCTGTGCAAACCAGCACACTTGAAGTAAGAGAGCTAGCTTGGATCGATCTGCTGATGGGAATTGTGCATCTTCTTCGATTCTAGCTCTACTGGTCTCGAGGAACAATGACACCTTCTGTTGCGAACCACAAGCCGATGAACAGGTTTTGCGAGCTGCATAATCAGCTGCATTTTATCCACTACAGCACGGCAAAAGGAAGATAAGCTTCAGCTTGTGCGACCAATAGAGGATTGCTTCCAAGCCGTCTGTCGAGCACTGCCCCACACAAAAGAACTCTCTATCGACGAGCAAATGATCACAATTTCAGGAAGATGTGCATTCAGGCAATATCACCCTTCGAAACCGAATCCGCTCCGTCTCAAGAATTTCGTTTGAGCCTCCCATGGCGGTCTAGTCCTTGACGTTGTTGTTTTAACTGGGATAACACTCTAGACGCTGATGACTCAAAATTGCCTGGCCTTCGTGGAGCAGTGGTGAAGAAGCTTGCAACAACTACAACGTCAGCATTGACAGGTATATTTTAAGCCTGCGAATCGTGGACTACCTCCTAGAAAGAGTAGTGTTTCTCACTGGTACAGTCAATGCAAACCGTACAGAGGGCGCGGTTGCAAACCTTCCAAGTGACAAAGCGATGAAGCGGGATGACAACGCTTGCCTTCTGCGAGATGATAGACAAGTGTGCGTTGTGAAGTAAATAAATAACAAGAGCGTTCTTCTAATGTGCCGTTGTTTGCTACCCCGTCGCCACATGCACGAGGTGGTGCAAAGAAGCAAAAAAGAAGGTTCCTGTTCCTCCGCCAGCTATTGTGGCTCATTACGTGGATAGGTGGTGTACACTTGGTCGACCGATGTGTGTCGTGCTATCGGATACAAATCAAGACAAGAAAATGCACGGTGAGGTTTTTCACTCACCTTCTAGACCTTGCCGCATGCAATGCATGGATCTTGTACCAGCGGGGCGATCCAAGCAATCGGCATACCAAAATGGGAAGTCCTTAGACAAATGCAGTTCAAGCAAGACATCGCTGAGACATTAATAAGGGGAAACCGAATGCACAACCTCAAGGAAAGGACCGATCCGCCTGCGACTGACAACTCAAGGCCTGTGCACCTGCAAAACCCTAACACATGTCGGGACCGCTTTGATCACTTTCCGGAATTCTGCAGCCTAAAAAATGCAATGCAGAGCAGAAACGAAAGCTGCAAAGGAAAGACGACAGTGAAGTGCACCGAATTCAATGTTTTCCGATGTCTGCAAGGCAAAAATTGCTTTGTGAAATTCCACAATGCTGGCTACTGATGTCCGTGTATGTGGGCGCACTTTTGACATTGCTTACAACCGATGTCCACAAGTGTGGATATTCTAGAATTACTTGAAATAACGGGACTTCTTTCAGTGTTTTTTGTTATACACTATGACTGAAGTGTTCAATGTAGCATTGAAAAAAATGAAAATTCTCTTCGTTCCTTCTTAGGCCTGTAGTGAAGAGGATAACAGACCCCTGTGGGTCAGCCTCTAGTGTATGTAAATCGGGGTGAGGGGCGTTGTGAGCGACCCGCGCCTTTGCGGGAGTTCACGGTCAGCGTGTGGTCGTCACCTCCGTTGGTTTAGCAGACTTAACACGAGTAGAACCAAGTTTATTTTTCTTCTTTTCAGTTTCCTATTTAGTCACCGGTTTAAAAGGCCCCTAAATGCACTATGCAAACAAAAAGCTATCTCAAAACGTTTGTATTTAGAGGCTTTACTCCACAATTACAATAAAGGCAGTTGCTATTTGAGAGCATTATATAATTTTATACTGAATATAAATCAAAGATTCGACAGGGGTGTGAATCTGCGGATAATGTAAGAAAACGATTGAAACTGAAAATAAACCAGCAATTGCCAAAAAACTGCTGCATTTATAACTCCCAAGGTTACCGGACATCACAGACTGATCACAAAGACTGCGAAGTTTGTTGGGCATACAACACTCTGAGACATTTAAAAGTTCTTTACTTTGTGCTGCGATGAGTGGCCTGTACTGTTTCTATGAATACGTCACATGAACAAACGTAAGTGCCGTTTTTGACGTTCTATAAAAGACACAGGGCAGCGCAAATTCAGGGCTGGCTTGTCTTCAAGAAATAGGGCAAACTAGCAAAGCATTGAGCCCGCACGGCAAATATGAAATGGAAATTAATTTCTTTAGTCCGCGTAAAACACTTGTGACACGCTCACAGAAATACCTTGTGTATGCCTAAGCGAATTTTATCAGCTGCGGGTGTGCAAGGATGAACGTCAATTGGAGCCGGGAAGAGCATTTTCATTAGAAAATGCTTACGTTTAAACTACGCACATTTGCTGATTCGCATGCGACCGTGGTGGCATTGTTGTCGTCACTCTTCGCGTTTGTATACACGCCTCCCCAGAATTCGTGGTTTGGAATTTTTCCATGCGTTATTTTAACGCCGCATCCAAGTAAGAATTGTAAAATCGGCAAGGAGATACTTGGTGCAGATGCACAAGCCAACTAATCCAGTTTGCTTGGTTGGTAGCCAGTCCCTAATCAGCTTACATGATTCCTCAAACTATGCAATAAACGCCTGCATTTTTATTCCTGCGTAGGAGAACTACAAAAGGAACACCGATTTCAATGACACAGCGGTGCTCAGTGATTAGCACGTCAAAGTATCGAGATCGTATGCTTTCTCTTTGTTGTTTCGTGTATATGAAATGGCTTATTACTTCAACATAAAGACACACCTACGTTCCACTTGAATCATTTCTTTCAAGGGCTCAAAGAATGCCCTAAGAGAGGAAGACAGGCTGGTTGTAATGTGTATGAATAAAGCATCGTTGTTTTGCTGATATGTTCTGTGGCCGCTTAGTGCACGTGCTGCAATCACTTCTTGACAATGCCTAAAAGTCAAACTGGTTTAAAAAACACCTAACCATGATGTTTAGGGAGAGAGCGAGAGAACAACGCTTATATGGGCATTGATCAGAAGATCATGTGCGAATCATATTACCTTTGGTCAGCTTAGAGTTTCCCAATCACACGTCCAGCGATATTAAATGCGTTGTACTTGGAACTGCCTGTATTAATTGCTGTAGTTCGTTGGTCCAAACATCAAAGCGTATTTGCTAGATAGACCTTTCCCAGCTAACGCCGTGGGGCTGAAGTGCAATTTGGGATGCGTGCTTGGCTGTAAGTCCGGGTGCCTTGGTTGGATGCCCTCCGACAAGCATGCGGTTCTATTTTAAAATCTAAGTGCTTGATTTTACTTCTTGTATTACTGACCAAAAGGAAGCCATTTTGCAGTTAGGTACAGCAGAGTCGATTTTGCGTTTATTCAGCCAGGTATGGCCTAAGCATTAGACATTATTGTTTTTAAGAGTAGTGATATTACCCGCTTACCTTAAGTACCATTTTATTACGCTTTTTTAGCGGAATCTAGCGTTACAGCGTAAAACATACGACATTATCGATAGAGAAACTGAAACGCACACAACATTTATTATGTATTCGGTCTATCTCGCCCTTGATTCAGCCACCCAGCCACATGATAAAGTATTTCTGTAGGGAGCAGTATATATATATACATATATATATATAAATATATATATATATATATAAATATAGATATATCTATATATAAAGACAGAAATAAGAATTGGAAGTCAAGAAAACCTCGGAAAGCAAAGGGGAGGATGTAGTTGGTCAGGATAAAGAATTTGGAAAATAAGAAAGTGGAGAAAAAATGCCCGCCAGGTGGGATCCGAACCCACGACCTCCGGAATACCGGTCTGGTGTCGTGGGTTCGGATCCCACCTGGCGGGCATTTTTCCTCCACTTTCTTATTTTCCAAATTCTTTATCCTGACCAACTACATCCTCCCCTTTGCTTTCCGAGGTTTTCTTGACTGCCAATTCTTATTTCTGTCTTATTGTCAACGAGCCCCTCATTTCCTATTCTGATTCGCTATATATATATAAATATATATATATAAATATATATATATATATATATATATATATATATATATATATATATATATATATATATGTATATTCAAGCTACGAATATGTGCACCTGGTTGTTGCAATGAAATGCCCTGCGCCGCCGCCAACTTTTCTAGGTGTGTAATGACTGTGATGATAATGATGATTATGATGGTGATGACGAAGATGGTGCTGATGATGAATCTGAATAGGTTCGCGCATACCCAATCGGGGGATTAGACAAGAATAAGGAGTTGCATGTGCACGTGTGCCTCATGTGTCTTTGTGTAAACCTATTTTGTCAGTTCGCTTCCCTGCAGTGCATGTTGGGCCTAATGAGTTGGATATTGACTTTGAAATTTTTTAAAATTAGCTTTTTATTAGAGAAAGCTTCTGATTGCAACCATACTTCATGTCACCAATGATCATTGTCGTCGTTAGAGAAAGTTTGCTTTCCTTAAGTGTATTTCAATAGGGATAGGCAGCAGCCGTGAAGCAAAGAACGCTTCGCTCGAAAACCTAAATGGCCTCGACCGTGTCGCGATACTAATCGGATAGATTTCGGCTGCATAACGCGTCTGGCTCAGGCTTGATTCCGACCACGCGAAACATTTTTTTCTTTTGTCCCTTGTGTAAACATCACTTTCCTTTCATGTGTTTTGCCGTGCGTCGGACGCCATTACTGAAGCTTATAAAGCTTTGCTTTAGAAATCAGAGGCCTTTTATAAAACGCAAAGATTTCTGCAAGCAACTGCATTCAAGGTGACAGTGTAAAATCTAACTTGCTTCGAACGCATATCAGAATACCGAATTGAATTGACGTCGGCTGCATAGCGGTAATGACGCAAGTTTGATTGAGATCACGGAAAGCATTTTTTCGGGCGGTTAATGGGCCTTTCCTTACCATCTTCATTGTTTTGCAAAACCAATTGTTTATTGTTGGCTTTCCTCTTGCACGTTCGTACCAGGAATACCCACACCATCTGTGAGGAATAGAACGCTTTGCTTTGGAACTTTTTTAAGTAAGTCCTCATCGGCGTTTGCCAAAAGCACAGGCCCGCGATCGTGCAGAAGGGTTGCGTAAGGGCCATGTATTACAGTAGAACAGAACTTGTTGACGCGTGATCTCAACACGGGAGCCATTCGCGATTAAAGATACAACTGGGTTTTTCCGCCATTGTCGAGCTAAAGCGGTGGACATTAAAAAGCATACGTGAGGGCAGCGTCAAAAAAGCCTCATAAAATGCAATCAGCTATTATCTATTTCACAACATAAGGTATCCTTCATCCCTTATGGGTATTGAACTTTGAAATAGTAGGCGTTCGCTAATTTACCTGAACTGGCACAAAAACTCAGTTGGTAAAAAGGTACCATGTTTTCCGTTAGGTTCTTTTAGTACAGTTGAAGCGATATATTGATAGAAATATGACGATAAAAAGGAGTTGTACATTCACTAGCAGATACACAACAAGGAGCCATCATTAGTACTTTTTTTCGGTTATAAGGGCGACATAAGAAACGATATCTGAGAATATCTACTTAAGAATAAACCCAAGTGTAATATCTTTTTTTTAAATTTACAATGAATATTCATTGGACACAAACACATTTGCTAGATTTCCTGAGAAAAGGTGTACGTTCTACTTCCACAGAGACTGAGCAGTAGGTAATGAAGGAGTACACGGAATATTTATTTGATATATAGCTCACGGTCCTGCGGCGACGTGTTGACAGATGGGAGGAATCTGCATGTTATTTAAACGTACAGAACTAGAATTGTGTACTCTGCAAAGGCACCTTGGATGGATGAATGGGTTGATTTGTGACAAGAATGAATTGCCTGCTTTAAACTTCTCAAGCCTGACCCCTGCGATTAAAGTTTTCGGAGAAAGCGATGGTGTCACTGTGGATGCTTAATAGCTTTTTGGGTCGTTTGCAGGAGGTTAAACGGTGGGATAACGAAAACGTTTTCCCCAATGTGATTGAGAGTCGAATGCTTAAGGTGTTTGTGATTGGTAATAAACTAGGCGGACCTGTGATGCATCAAAAACGTTTTGCACCGACACAGATCAGGTTGGTGGAAGAGTGTCAGTGTAGGCTAAGGCATTTCCGTAGAGAGATGTACAGTTGGAACAAATTTTGGTGTGAGGCTTTCTTAGGCATTGCAATATTGCTGTATGTTTTACCTGATCGAAACAATTTTGAGACGGAGACCTGACAGAAAGGCGTTTTGTTTTGAGCATAGTTTTAAGGTTAATTTATCTTCCTCGATTTAAAATGCCTGTTGAGGATGAAGCAAAAAAGGTCCAGAAAGCTGTTAAAGAGAAGCGAGGTGTGCCCCGCAAGAAATCGTGTACATCCGAATGCGTTGCCTAATTGCCCTACAGCGTCTGTAACAATTCGGAGCCCACCCAATTCGAATATCAGCTCTGTTTAGAGGAAGGCAGCTGTAGGAAATCTTTGTGCGCCAGTGGCTTGGCTTAGCGTGGGTTCATCATGGTTTCATGCGCTTGGAAAGAAGGGTAAATATCGACTGCAGTTTGAGGTTACCCATAACTGATAGCGCAGAACTGTATTTGGAGGGGAGTACTGTGTTACGTAGAGGGTTTGCTAGGTTGGCCGGCTGTACCTTCTCAAATTTATATTGGGCTCCAAGTGTTTGATACAGGCTACGAGGCACGCTGAGGGCGCGCGGTTTAGGTCATATGGTTGAGCTCCGTACTTCAAGATATTGGGAGCAGTCTCACTCCACGTAATGTGTAGTGTTTCACGTACCTCGTCTAGGTAAATGAAGAGGTGGTTCGCGGTTGCTTCTGCGTTTTTTTCCCAACTGTGAGGGCAAGTATTCACTGTTTGGTAAGTCACTAATGAACCAGCATTCGAGAAAAAGTGCGGGCGTATAATAATGATATTCTGCTTATGTACCTAGGTCAAGTGGAGAGATTTTTACGAATTATATTTGCACTCTGTTGATATTGGATGGGTCGACACTATTTGCGTAATCCTGTAGTTTGTTTTGCGTTGAGTAGGAACGAAGCATGTTCTGGTGATGACATCGGTGTTAATTGCAAAATGTAGAGTGGTGTATCGTTCGGCATTTTAGACGGCACAGCCTTCGATGTCGACACATGTGGTGTTTGCAGATTCACAGTCTGATAAATAGATAAAACGAGTAGTAAAGAGACGTTAGTAAATATATTGTTGAAACAATAATTAGGTAGAGTCGCGCACGGATGAGAAAGATCCCACTTCTTGAGTGATTCTACAAATATATGGGACCAGCTCTTTATGAGACCAAGCGCGATCATTACTGAGGCCTCAATAAAGATCGCGGGTTTTATTAAGAAAACTTTGATTATAATCGAAAAGGCCCGACTGATTTCACCAAAACTGACGCACTGCTTGGTACGTGGTAGGGTTGTCTTTTGTTGCTTCGAAACCTCTAGACATCATGTACCACTTGCTCCTGATTCATTGTCATGCACACTGCGGCTAACAGTAGCCACTGTTTGCGACATCGAATTGCGAGGGGGGAAAGAGGGCGAAAAAATGGGTTGTTTTATTACACAATCCTGGGCAATTGTTTTGTCTTTCCACAAGAAATAAACAAAAGGGACTATGGGAAGGTCACACTCCTGTTTGAAACCAACTGAATGGTTGTCTAAAGTATCCGTTTAATTATTTACTGTCTACTTCGAAATTGAATTTGCTTTGTTTTACTAGCTTGTGTCATTGACTGTCGGCGCGCATTGCATCAACCGGTTTTATTTATTCTAATCATGTGTCATAAGGTTGAGGTGTCGCACGGCGCGCACTAATCTACAACTCCTATGCTTTCAGTTTAAAGAAGTTTAAGTTTTAAAGTCTGCACAGCAGCCCTCAAACCCCTTAATTGCTCTCCAATCCTCCAAGTTACTGTTTCCCTGAAGGAAAGCACAAGAACGCTCCTTTGGGTGTACCGCTGGCAACGTAATGTGAGTGAGGTATTTAGGCAATATTTTTGTCTAATACTGTGGGACTGAGGGTTACGGCGCATCCGGCCATTCGTCTT
The DNA here is from genome assembly GCF_048455015.1 of Haemaphysalis longicornis. Lineage (NCBI taxonomy): Eukaryota > Metazoa > Arthropoda > Arachnida > Ixodida > Ixodidae > Haemaphysalis > Haemaphysalis longicornis. Next base: position 8,611,317 of record NW_027526407.1, on the reverse strand, counting down.
GGTAGAGACGTGTTTGCAGTCGTGATTATTACTCCCTTTTTTCTACAACATGATTACCGCAAAGACTCTACAGAACGCATAGTTTATTTGTGTCTGAACGCCTTCATATTTTATTTATAGGCTCAAGTTCAATGTAACTGTTGACCTTCTAAGAACTGGAAACCATACAACAGAAAATGCTTTGAGGCACCCACTACTACCAGGTAAGGCAGTTTTCGTGCCCGATTATCTAAGTCAAGCCAACTGGCGTTTTATTTAACTTGACGCTTCTATGAGCCTATTTATGGCAGACATTGACGGATGTTTATTCCTACATAGAAAGTAAAAAATCAATATTTCCTTACAACGGCCTTGTCTTTGGTTTATCAGATATTAGTTAGAAGGAGCCTACAGCAGCCTCTAGTACTTTCGCCGACGTTCTGGTTGTGTGGTCAAAATACTTTTATAAAAAACGTATCATGCACCCACAGTTTGTCATTATATGTAATTTTCTTTCGCCTTTAAATACTAGATTCTCTTCTGAAACCAAGCTATTTGAGGTACAATGTGGGGAAATCTATTTTGTTTTTGTTCCACCGGGTATCTCCATTAGGTGGACCTCCCCTGCTTTACAAGCTGATGTACATTAACCCCAACAATACTTGTGTTGTATTTATCCAAAACCGAACGTCGTCCACTGAAACGCCAGGTAAGACATTTTAATGGCATTAAGTGGCCTGTAGTATACAGTATCGCTAAAACAAGAAATATCAGCATACTTCATGTACGGAAACATATCAATCCTTGAAAAAAAACTTCTTTGATTTTTAATGACAAAGTCATAAATCCTTCTTTGATGGCATCTCTGGCGAAAACGTTCGCTTGATGCTATAAGTACTTGTCCAGTGGAAAGTAGAAACATCGGGCTGAATGAGCATTTCACTGCACAGCTAATAAAATGAAGAACCGCCGTGGTTGTTCCAGAAACCAAAAAAAACAGAGTTGACTATATTTTGCATTGGCTATGCGAAAGCGGGACATTCTTGTGTCCTTCCGTCTGTCCCTCCCCTCTGCCCTGTGAAGTCCTGCAAGCAAAACAGAAGTCGCCCAACCCTTTAGGGAAACAAATTACATCATAATAAATATGCAAGCTTGACAACAGAAACTGGGAGAGGAAGGAAGAATGGCGATGTTTGCAAAATTGTTGAACAAATTTAAAATTACGAACGTTCGTGCATTACACAAGGCGACGATTCCAGAAACGTGTAGAAGCATAATTAGTGTAAAGGAGGAAGCAAAGAGACAAAGGGCAGTCTTCTCACTATGGCCTTTTGTTAGACCAATATTCTCTCCAGTGACGGGATCCCTGATCCTTAACCGCACTTGTGTCAGCTCTCTTCTCAATAACATTTATCGGGCAGAGGCGGGCGTCTGCAGAAACTCTAGCCCGTGGCAGCCCTCATACCATCACTCACCTGGTCTTAAAAACACACACAATATAATATAGGAACCTCTCCCAAGCATTTGATTTCACTGGCTGAGGCAGTTACAAGGACACTGTTGCTGACGTGCCCAGTAAGGAAGGCCTCCCGATAGAGCCAACTCCGAGTGGTTGGTCTCCTGTTGAATGAGCCGAAGTACTACTGCGGCTGGTAGCAAGACAAGTCGTGCTTCATTTACGGATTTTTTTTGCACCATGCGGGTCTTTATGCCTCCTAATAGTGTTGACGCCTCAGTAAATGGCGGAGTTGGTTTCTTTAGTATCCTTTAGTTTTATAGTCCCGTTGCTTCCCAAATTTTTTACCTTGTTTACTTATTATTTCCGAAATTCATCCATATGCGCCAGGGCAAGATGTTTAAAAAATTGGTTCTAAAGCGGTGCACATTGCCCATTGATAGTGACATAACTCATATTTTTCGAGAAATTATGACGTTTTCGGAATTATTTAGGATTAGTTAACAACAATAGCGCCTAATTTTTAATTTTAAAGATATTCCTACCCTCATTAATATATGTGCGAAAACAGCATTGGGAAGATATTCCAAGCCAGTTTTACAGCGCGAACGCTGAATTATTGCATGAAAGATGCATACATTGTAGCTTCGTACCCCTCGACACTAACCCCCATCGGTATTTCTTGCTAGTAATATGAATTGATAGGTTGTGCTGCATGATGTCTAACTATTGGTTAAGGTCTTGAATCTTCAACAGTTTACAACAGTTAACGTTCAATGTATTTTTACTCGGTAGAGCATAGATGCTGGGTCTCCATGTGCCATTACGCCTAACTTCAAAGATTTATGCCTTACAGGTAACCAAGATGATTCAGAGACAACTTGCGGATCAAGCTGATACTCATTACACGCCGAACTGCCATTACCGTTTTATAGCGTAGAAAGTCAAAGTGTGCCATTAGGTCTAACGTAGGGCCTATACATGCTTTAATCGACCCCTTCTGCTGCGCAAGAACCTTTACCCGTGTTCGATATAAAGTCTACTTTTTGGGCGCCTTCAGAAACCATACCTCCGGAAGCGGACTACTCAAATCACCAGCAAAACGAACAGCGGCAGGCTGATAGAGTTTTTCCACTAAACGTCGCACTTTGGACATGCTCCAAAAGTAACTAAACAAGAGGTAGACATAGCAGGTGAATTCACAGAGTTGACCTGCTAGAGATTACAAAGTACCAGCCGATTTTCTTCACAATAAAAAAATCAATTATAACAAAAGTTTGTCAGAACATTTTCTCAATACATGATTTTCTTCGAGACACCAAAAGCGTGGTATAGCATGGCTATAACTTTTGATATTTGTTCCGCGCAATAAACACGTATTTTTCTCTCTCCAACCAAACGGGTATAATCTAAGAGCTCGCATTCTTATGACCAGTGCACTACTCTACATTGGTCAGAGGTTCCGACGAGTAATATTTCATAGAACTGGTTTACCCCTCAAGTTGTCAACACCAGATAGGGCAAATTAGCAGAAAGATCAGAGCTCTGTTGTAAGCCAATGAGAGCGCTTTCAGTGCCCTTATGGTAAGGTACGGCTGATGTCACATTTGAAGTTATTATCAGTTATCAGTGGTTATCAACCGCGTTGTACGACTATTACTTCATACAAATACGTCGCTTTAAAACCTCGCTGTAAAATGTTTAGGTGTCAGCGATGCTCCGTACTTACGGTCAATAAGAGGGTCGTTTACAATTAGCTAATTTTCGCTTATAGGACATTGTTATGCCCACACAACAGACCCCGAGACCGCAGTTCCTAACAATGAAAGTATTTTTAGGGGCGTTGCTTTTCACTTGCGCTTAGTGGAGCATCTTTCACACAAGATTCTGTGACCAACACCATGGGAGGCCGATATGCAACTGCGCTCCTATGAAACTCCGAGACCAGTGCTTTTGTGTGTTACTCTGTTGAGTTCATTTATTTTAGTGACATTATGTTTTTAGTGATGCATGCTTGGTATGAAGTATGGAAACAAAAGCTGCTTTTCTGGAAGCACTGTGAGATGTAATTTAAACCGCAAGATATTGCAAGTGTAAAAACGTTTTGAAAATGACAGACCTAAGCAAGCACGCTAAGTTTTTAATCGCATTCATAAAGCGCTTCAAGGACTTTGCTTGAATTCTATGAAGAACAATGCTCCGCACGGCTTTGTTTACTAATGCTGGCTCCAGGCATACATCGCGGTGCGTTAATCCCAAATAAACGTACCACTGATGAAGAGAATAATGGGAGAGGCCTTTGCCCTGCAGTGGGCGTAGATAGGCTTATGATGATGACGATAAAGAGGGGGAAGGTTCAGTTACTTGGTGGAAGTATTCTTCATTATGACGCTCTACGTACCAAAACCCAAAGAGCACGGAGCACACATATGAGTGGGGCGAGTCATCAATTTGCTAGTATCTCGTAGATTTAGGTCTGCCGTAGGTTTAATGCGCATGTATAAATAAAATTTTGCTACTTTTTCAACCAGGCGGTGCAGCCAACGAACAGGATTGTAACTAAGCTTTTAATTACTAATATTGGCTCATGCAATATTTTATTATATATTTCATGAAAGCTGGAGCTCAAACGTCATGCGTATTCGCTCGCTGCATTGAGCCGCAAATACTTACGTCACGAAAATTATGCTTTTATTGCGTCAAAGAACTTCGTTGTAGCACTAGAAAACTGGCATAATTAATTACCCCACCTGTATAAGAAGTATGGGAAATATTTCAGTGATAAAACTTTGTTTATTCAGATGACTACCGAAGTAACGAACCATAAAAATGTGTGTATACTTTTACAGAATGCCAACTAATGATTCCGGCTGATCACGCCGATGGGCCGATACCACAGGACTGTCAGAAAGTATACGACTGTGAATGTTCTGGTGATAGTGTGAAACTGTACACTCCTCACTGCAAAAACATAACAACAGAGTTAAGCATAGAGCAATTCATAAATACAATGACAAGAAGTACCACACCGAGTGCACGCCCCTAGAAACAATACCGTTAAATTAAAAAAAAATGAAAAAGAAAACTGTTCAAAAAATAATTTCGTCGAACGGTTCTTAAGAGGCGTTAGTGCCTAACTGCGCCAATTAATTTAACGTTTAAAATTACATTAGCTACTGACACAAAATAAAATGCTGTAGGAAAAATGTCTGCACAGGAGAAAGCCACTGCTATAATCTTGTGACTGGCGAGTTTTTCTGAATCATACATCTTGGACAACAATACAAATGTACTTTTTAAAATTTTGTGGGCACACGACCGGCAGTACACATGTGCGAACATAAAATTGTCAGCTTCGCACGGCCGAAAAAATAAGGCATTACCTAATAAGCTCTAGTAGTTTCCAATTCTCACACACGTTTTAATGGCGGCTAATCAATGACAAACAAACACCGTCCAACATTCGCAGAACTTTATTTAAACTTTGTCGCAGACCCTACAATAAAAGCAGTTTGCATTCATTTCGTACTTTCGAGCAACGCTACCACAGTCTCGATGTGGAAGAAATTTTCATAGAAAATGTGGGCAAATTTTATTTTTTGTGGTGTGTCATTTCACTCATTCTTATTATATTTTGGCGCACCGAAGTAAAATGTCTGAAAAAATGAAGCAATATTAGGGCTTCCTGCTTTCGCCAGTAGACACATACTACCAAAATACCTGATTTTCTAATTTAAGTTTATCGAACGCCTAGTCCGCGGTGGAATTTTTGTTTTGACTGTTGCTTAAAGAAACATTTTCAGCCTATAATTCTTACAACGTTCTAGCCAGTATTTTCTATGAGTGACTAAATTGTATATACAGTGCAGTAAACACGGATAATGTTCGGAGCGACCGCTAAGTGATTCGTTCTTTGGGTAGAGCTTTGCAGTTGTGTCTACGGAACAAGAACACTAGCCACCTGGGACGTCGTCAACGGGCTCAAAACCAGGAAAGTCTGCTTATTGGCGCCACATAAGCTATTTATTTATAGATTTGTGACCTAGAGCTACGTGCGTTTTAAATGTATCGGTCCACCTTTTGTTATATGTACCTTTTGTTATGTGTACGTCTCGGATCGTTCCGGTGGTTTCCGAAAGAGGGGAGGGCTTCCTAAATTTAAAACATCGAGGTGGCCCTACCAACTAGAATCGAGCCGCCGGTGGCTGCTCAAGAAGAACGGTGCTCTGGCCGCTCATCAGCCGGCCTCTGCCTGGGCCTAGATTCACGCAAAATTGGCGAAGAGCCGCATTTCACAGCTTACAAGAACCTAACGCTTGTAAAGAACATTAAGAATCCTGATAACGTGGCACGCATTTTTTTGGCTGTCAGAAAAGCTCGGGGCGCATTGTCATCACTACCATCAGTATCATCAGCATCATCATTACCTTCATTATCATCAGCCTAATAAGGTCTAGTTCAGGACGAAGGCCTGTGCCTTATGCCCCACCAAGCCTGTCCATCCAGCCGGCAGCGCCTCCTTCCTCGTTGCTGGTGGCTTCCCCCGAGCCGCCTGGCTCTCTCGGAGATTCTCCAGGACCCTCGATAACTCTAGGCCAATCAAGCCGTGAGTTTTCCCCATCTGACCAACCTCTGCCAGAGAGCCACAGTGATATCTCGGACATCTCTGACATTACTGATGCCTCTTCAATTGTCACAGAGATACGCGCTGATAAGGCCAAGAATCCCCCCAAAATTCCAGAACCATTTCCGAATGTCCAAGCTCCCAGGCGCTGTCGGGGATCAAAGAGTCTCTGTAAAGCCTTGGACGTGCACGCAGCTGTAAAGAACCCCTTGAGATACGGGCTTGCCATAATTGTAAAGCCTACCGATTCCTCGAATATCATCACATGGTGCAAACAAATATCCGTGAAGAAAGGTTTGGAATCTCTGGCTCCCGATGGCGTGCAGCAAGTGCGTCGTCACTACAGGCTCCACCTCATGGCCATCGACCCACGTAATGCTTATGCAACGGAGCACGTGCTGAAAATTTCAAGCGTTTTGGGGATTCCGGTGACGGAGCACGAACCACACCCTTGCAAATGCTGTGTTGGCGTAATTCGGGGTGTAGCCACGGATATCTCAGACCCTGAAATTCTCGTGGCTTCGCGACAATGAATACCAGCCAAATCGCTCCGCAGACAGGGCAAATCATGCGAAAGCGTACAAATTGTCTTTGCTACAGAATCGACCCAAGAACACGTCATTATCGGTTACACACGCTACCGTGTGTATGCATATGTTGAAAAACACTGGCAGTGCTCCAAGTGTCTTCGGTTCGGCCATGGGGCACACGTGTGCAAGCTTACAACGCGCTGCACTCGATGTGGTGGCAACCACGAGCGTGCCACGTGCGAAGCCAAGAACCTTCATTGCGCCAACTGCGGAAAAGAACACGGAGTGACGCCTGGCAAATGGCCGGCCTGCCATGAAGAACAAACAAAACAAAAATGGGAGACCACTCATAAAACTGACAATAAGTCTGCGAAAGCTGCCGTAGCCAAACCCACCTCATCACTGGACGCAAAAAAGCTTCAAGTAGGCGTGCGTAGAAGGCAGACAAACATTTCGCTACGGACGTCGATAAAGACTTCCCTGCACTTCCCTACTTTCATAGCAAGGAACCACAAAAATTCAAAATAACCGCAACCCTTGAAGCGACTGCATCTGCAGTTACAATTCTTCCAGAAACAACGGGCGTTCCCGCTCCGTCTCTCGGTTTCCTGTACACACTCTGCTCCAGGGAGCCCGCGCATACATGTACCTGAGCATCCATGAAACTGATTTCGGCGCGAGAATACACGTAGGTGAATGAAATATTAGGATTAATTGTGTCGAATTCATCTCTAAAGGCAATACGCCGTTGTTCAGTGTTTGCCCAGATGATAAAAATATCGTGAAGGCATCGCATGTACAGTGCAGGTGAATTGCCCGAAGTAGAGAGGAATTTTGCTTCAATATTTTGCATGAATATGGTGGCATACCTGGGTGCAATGTTTGTTCCTGTCGCAGTGCCACTTGTACGGAGAAAATATTTGTTTTTAAATTTAAAACTGTTGAGTTCTAATACGAGACGCGTTAATACCTCAATAACCATCGCGTTGGGAGAGTCGGCTTCGCGGTATTCGTTGTACGACTGAATGAGGGCATTGATGCCATCGCTGCGCGGAATGTTGGTATAAAGGGAGGTCACGTTCAATGTTACGAGAAATGCACCGTCCGGCAGAAATATGCCCTCGATGTCTTGAAGAAAATGGTTTGTGTCTCGCAAGTATGATGGAAAGTGAGGAGGCATAAGGCGAATGAGGTAATATATATAACTTGAAATTGGCTCTGTGATGGTGCCTATTCCAGGCATAATTGGCAGGCCAAGATTTCCAATTTTGTGTAATTTTGGAAGCACGTAAATGAGACCAACCACTGGATGGGCCGATGGTCGTGCCGTGGCAAGTTTTCTACAAATTTCTCGTGCCCCCACAAGTTGCTCAAGGACGTTATTTGCAATTTTTTGGTTTCTTTAGTAGGGTTTGACTGAAGGGGCTTATAGAATTTCCGGTCAGCTAATTGCCGATCTCCATTTCTGAAGTAATTATTCCGGTGGAGAATAGCAATCTCCCCTTCCTTGTTCGGTGGTTTCATATATAAGGTTCGCGGACAATATTAATTACAAAAAGAAATTTTAAACGAGACTAGCTGTTTATCATGCTTCAAGCCCAAACAATATACACACATTCAGGAAAAGAACAATGGCAATTTACAAACAAGGGGTAACGGTGACAAAATCTGTATCGAAAGCAGAAAAGAGTGGGCTAACTGGAAAAAGTCACAGTCGGAAAATGAAGCAAAAGGTCACAGTAACTGGTGTTTACCGACAAAGGTCATAAGAAGCGTTGACATGTCCAGTTCGAGGGTCGTGGCCGTGATGGTCAAGCGTGCTCCCAGCTCTTGTTGCCAAGTGGGAAACGCAGCTGTCTTGGGCGTCGCTGTCCTACACCACTTCACGGCGAGACAACTTTCTCGCGAAGAAGTTCTGGAGGTTGCGCCTGTGAAGGATTTCTTGGGCCGCAGCAAGAGTCCGGTCGACCGACCGCCACGCATCCCGGTCTCTCTCCACACTTCACAGCCTCTCTTCTCTCTGGGTGTTCTTTTCTTCCGGATTCCCTTCCGCTGCCGGCACTGTCGCTGGCAGGTTTTTATTGGCCGGCTCGTGAGGGCGACAAACCTGGAAACGACCTGGAAAGACGCTGATGATGATTGTGTTCTCGGGGTGTTTAGAATATACCACGTAGAACGTACCTTCGGGTCTTCGTCATTGTCGTCGTCTTTTTTTTCACTTCATGACACTTTACAATGTCATGTCGGTTAGTAAATGCATTGAGAGCAGCCAGATCGCTTTTTGTGATGTTGTTGTCATGACGTGTTTTGCATGATTGGTATGCCTGCAAAACGTCTCTCTGGACGACACGATAATACAAGCCGAGATTTTCCTCCATTTGTGCACTGGGCATCTACTGGCGCTTTGGCGACAAAATAAGGCAAGGCATTCTTCCTATTGCTTTTGCCTAAGTAATCTTGCAAAAGTAATGTACGGGCAAAATTAGCTAGATTTTTCAAAAGTGTCGATTCTGTGTACTTCCAGCTGCTAGCGTAAAATGTGAGACCCCGGAACAGAACAGAAATTTCAGCAGTGCTTAATATAATGTTTGATAAATCAATGATGTTGCCGACCCCAACCCCTCAGTCAACCTCCAGCCGCGGTTCCCCGGCATGCTGTCAACATTTCTTCCTCGCAGTCAACCGCATCCACACGAGGCAGACTCGCTTGTTGTCTGACGTCCAACGCATACGACCCGCCAGGCCCCGGAACGTTACTTCTTGCGAGTTTTTCAGATCATCTCTTAGTCTACCCTCCGTCGTCCGGCATCCGCACCTATCCTCCTCTCCACAACAGCTGTGATAACGCCGCTCTCTCGACCCTTCTCCTCTCCACACCGCCTGCGCGATAACGTGCGCTGCTCCTTCTCTCCCCTCTGCACACCAGCTTTCCAATCACGCGCATGCGCGCCGCTCCTCCTCTCCACTCTCTCTGCTCTGCAAATAAACCCGTCCGTGCTCCGCTCAGTTGTTTCTTCGGTACTGCGCCGTCCGATGACTTCAAATGGACGCCAACGATTCTGCCAGCAAACTGGTTGGCACACCTTCAACTAGCGCCGTCCAGCACACTGTCAGATCCGCGAGCAGCTCTGAAGACAAGGCTGCACAGACAAGAGCTCGCGACGCCGAACGTAAACCGCACCGTCGAACAGCAGATTCCTCGCTTCGAGAACGAGAAGCCGCAAAACCTTCCCCACTACTCGATAAATAAAGAAGACATTTAATACGCTACTACACGTGTCTTTACTTTAACAACCAATTAACACACTACCACTCAACGGCTTTGCATCCTCTCAGGGTTCCCACGTGGGAAGATGAAGTAATTTTTAAATTTATTTTTGACACTTGAAGGGTTTTTTTGCATCCAAAAATTCAGCTGCTCCAGTTCCAGCGGTGAAAGGAATGCACTTTCCGGACTCTACGCTCCACTCTAACAAGTGACGTTAACATTTTTCCTGGGTGCTCTATTGTGACCTGGAGTATTTCTAGGGAAGGGGTATTTATTATTCGATTGCAGTTTTCTACGTTCTCGTTAGAAAAGTTCTACATTGATGGAGGAGTGAAATACGAAGCCCTTTGCGTACAATATTTTCTACCATATACGTTTGAACATTTGAAAGATAGGATCATCAAAGTCATTGCGAACGCGCTTGTCCACGATTCTCCTGATATTTAGGAATTCTTTTGATTTGAGTGTTACGTCACCTGAGGACGAGGAAGTCGGCTGGAGTTTGGAGACAGCCCGTCAATCACTGTGCACTCGGTTGGCCGTTCCAGGGTATTTCCCAATGTGGTACTTTGGAACGGAAGTTTTGACCGCGTCCTCACTGTCCCCTGTGGAAAGTGTGTGCACCGCTGCGAGATCTTGCGGTGCTATCCTCGACAGAGGTTGCTGCGGTGTAATCTGGTGGGTGCTCGTTGTAGGTAACTTGGGTGATCTGAGTGCATTCCCCCGCCAGAACTCTGTGGCGGGGCCAGTGCTGGCGCACTTTCGTCGTCGGGGGCGTAGGAAGGGTGCCTCCCGTCCTGATGTCGTATCTACTTGAAGGGCTTCATCTGCCGTCATGGGCGGTGAGTGGGAAATATTTCCGGTTGTGGAGCTGGATCCACAGGAAGGGCAGTTGCACCTCTGGCGGGCGTTGCGTCAAAGGATTGGTGAGTGTGATAACTGGTAGCTGGAATCCAGCTGGTTACACGGGTTAGTGGGGGTAAGTTTAAATGCAAATGCTGACTTGGTTCATCGTGTATTGTGGCCTGTGCCAACGTAGGCCGCTGTTGCGTTTCACGAGCTGGTGTTGGTGATGATAATCCTGCGAGCCTCTAACCACTGGTCATCGGAGTTCTAGGAGGAAGATCTACAGGTTCTACTCCATAACCGACACACAACCAAAACTCGGTTGCAGCCCGTCGGCTGCCAGCACCCTTGTTGTGGACAAGTGATGCAAGCAGTGATGCTAGAAAAAGACATTTTCTCAGTCTCCGCACAAGTCATTCATAAAGCAGTTGACAGTGTAGGCATCTCTGTTGAACCTGGCTGCTGCAAGCCAATCATGGCGGTTCCGTCGACGGTTTGGCGACTGTGGGAGCAGCAGAGTTACAAATGTTGCCTGAATATCAGGTCTTTCCTTTGGAATTTGGTGAAGAATGTTCGAGTATCTCTTCTTGGAGACTTGGCCATTTGTGTGGTCTACGTCGTTAGTCCCGACGTAAAGGATGAGTTCTGTCACACCTCCTGGCACGAAGTGCAACAGGTTCTAAACGTGGAGGAAGCATGCTCCCTGCAGCATGATGAAAGCCGGTGATTGAGGGCTTGACGGGTCACAGGACTTGCGCAAAAATTTTTTGGAGATTACCCAACCATGGCGTACGTGGGGCCATAAGCAGAAAAGTTTGAGATTAGTGTCGAAGAATCCCAGGCAGCAGACATTGTAGAAAAAGTTGTGCTTGGGAGAAAAAGCATTTTTGTGAACTCATCATGTGACGCAGGTGCGCCTGCAAACTAGGAGGACGCCGGACGCTTCTCAGAACGCGCACGCTCACGTGCGCTCAATTCTTTGTCTCGTCATTTTTTGCGAACGCCAAGGACCAAGCTAAAGCTTAAATAGCTCTGCAGATAAAGGACGGAGTGGCGGTGTCCGGATTCTGTGTATCCTAATTTCAGTCGTAAAACTAGGAATTACTACCGAAAACTATTGATTCGTCTGTTTCTCACCTGAGCTTCGATGTCTGTCTCACGATGTTACTTTCGGAGTTAACCTTTTATTACTGCTCAGCTGTGTCATGTGCCATGGTCGGCATGGATCTTCTTTAGAAAGCAGCCTGACAGGTTCACGCGTTAACAGCTGTGCAGATCGGAAGCCACAGCTCTTATAGAGTTGCGATCCTCTCGTATAGAGCATGTGCGTTCGGATATTGCATGCTTCGCATTTCCGTGGTAGTTTATTCCTTCTTGCGTTGCGTGCTCATACTTATAGGGATAAAAGTATAATACTGAGAGTGTAAAAAAGCCTACATGAGAAAGAAACGGATATGCCGGCAATCAATCGCAGAAGCCTACCCGAAGTTTTGAAATAATTCCTCCTTCACTACCATATCTTGGAATTGGTATAGCAATGTTTTGGTGTTTTTCCTTTGTAGTACTTTTTTCACAGACAAATGCCGAAAGATTCCTATGCGGCAAAAAGTAATGATCAAAACAATATAGTCCTAAACAAGAATGCCATGAACGTTTAAGCAAAGCTGCGAATAATCAATCCTATTTCAGTTCGTTATACCTTATCTTTATAGCCTGTGCTTTGGCAAAATCTGCTTAGTCAATATAACTGGATGAAGTCAAAGGCATAGCTTTACCAGTTGTTTGGTTTCGTGTTTATTTTAGACAAACGTGCTTAAAAGTGCTGAATTCTTCTTTTTTGTCGATTTGTTATCACTCATTCAGCTGAAAAACTTTGAGACATGAACCATGTATATTTTTTTCCTAGCAATATTTTTCGGAGAGCACATACTATTCAGAAAAGCACGTTTACCAAAACGTTTTAGGGGCCCCAACAATAGTGTTGAATAGTGAATTGCAATAGTGTTCTCTTCCCGATAAGTATTTCTTTGGTAAAAGTATCCTGTTACAAAAAGTGAGGCTGTCAAAGCGACGTGCACTGGGCGGCCTTTGTTCTTTTCTATGTTGCGTTTAGTTTGTCATTTTTTTGCAACTGCGTCAAAACATAAAAACCGGCGGAGCATGTAAAACAGTTTATTAAAAAAAAAGCCGCAGAAAAGTCCAGCTCTCTAGATAAACAACACAAAGGCATGAAGTTCTTAGGAACGGCGGACGGCGCTAATTCGACTTTGTTACCGTTGACTTTGTGGGCCGAACCTTGAGATAACCGTCTGCATTTTAACTGAAGCATGCTGTCACAAGAGCAACTGAGAACATTGAATTGCCGATACCAAAGGTTTCTGTAATCAGATGTGATGCATCCCTAGTGGTGAAATGCATATGCATTGGTCCTACGTCCGATCCCGTCCTGCGCGATTTTGACGAGACACCACCGAAAATAGTGCACACTGACGGTCTGTTCCCCTGCTGCAATATGCTCATCATCGTGAAATAGTGGTCGCGTACGCTAGTCGCACCTTGCCACAAACAGAGCAGAACTACACTGACACCGAGCAAGAATGCCTCGCAGTTGTTTGGTCAATTAAGCAGTTGCTACCCTACCTTTACGGCAGTCACTATACCATCGTCACAGACCACCATGCCCTTCGCTGGCTATCAACTATGAAGAACTTGTCTGGGCGTCTAGGCTGGAGGGTGTTTCGTATGCAACAGTTTCATTTTAACATCCCGTACAGATCCCGTAAAAGGATCGCCTCCTGTATTTTTACAATGCCACACGCTTCTAGCGGTTACCAGTGGGAGTGAGTGGTACGCCTGCAGTGGTCAATGTCGCCAGGTGAGGCCCCGAACTGAACCGGGAACACGCAACCCTAATTCGCTTCTACAGCGGCTTGTGCCTGGTTGCCAAGGCGACCGATGTTTGAGATTGTCCAAGAAATGGAGCTCGCGCCAGCGCTACAAAGGTCAGAGCGGCGCCGAAGAATGTTTTGCGAACGTTTCCGCTCTCCACCACGCGTCGCCCCAAGCTGAACTGGTCACAGCGCTGGGAAGGCTACCAACTGGGGGAGAGTGGCCGTAGTAGAAGGAGAGGACTGGGTTGGCCGGCCCCGGCTGATGCGTTTGGCATTGTAAAAATAGTGGAGCCGATGGGTAAAAGGCATCTGGCTGCCGACGCACTGTCGTGGCGACCCCTCTCCTTCTCGTTGCAGCCGGCCATGTCACTAGCCTTCTCCGAGTCGAGTCAGTCATGTTTACACATGGTAACCTTAACCCTGCTAAGTACCCGACTTTACAGAACTGCAAAGTTGATAGCACGCTGACTATTACGGTCGTATTTTAATGGCCCGCCTCGATGGCTCTGTCCCACCGTCTAACATCCGCTTGCGACGCCAATTTCATCTCTTTCGGCTCTTTCATCTGTTTCATTCTTTCCCTCTTCTACCTTTTTTTTGACCTGATGCGTGCAGATAGCTTCTGATAGAGGCGCCTCTCACCACCTGTTCTACTTCCGGCGTTTCTGTGAACCTTTCTGTAGGCCGCGCGGCGGGGATTTCGCGGAGTATCCATTGCCGGCTGACTTCCCTCTTAGCGACTTCGCGGCTAAAATCATGCAACCTAATTTCCCCTTCAATATCTCCCCCTACGTACTCCCAAACCAATCCGTTTTCTCAATTCCACTTCTTTCTCTCCTCTCACCTGGGGATCTACCCCTATATAAAGCGTGCGAGACAGGAGAGGGGCTGCCCTGACCAAGGCAAGTCTCCTTGCTTAAACTTAAACCTTGGCGGCAACAATCGTGGTTTCGTCCTTGTTCGAAGTTTTCTTTTCTCATATATATATATATGTATATATATATATATAAATATATATATATATATATATATATATATATATATATATATATATATATATATATATATATATTTATATATATATATATATTTATATATATATATATATATATATATATATATATATATATATATATATATATATATATATATATATATATATATATATATATATATATATATATATATATATGTTTATATATATTGTACGCACAGTAGTTCTTCCATCACAATATTCCGCTCATTTAGGCATTTAGGTGATGTATGTATTTATCATCACCCGCCATTTTTGCCAAAATGCTTTATCTTGTTCGAGGTGTATGTGATAATTATCATCGCTAAGGCTGGGCTCGGCTGCGTGTTTGCTATGTAAAAGACGTCTGTCTTCCCTGCTCTATCAGCGAGCGACGCCTTCTTGAAGACAGAGCTCTTACAGATCGTGTGGGGCACCTCAATCCCGCGTTCTGGCTCTCCTAACGCACCCCTGCCGCTACGTTCCGGAAGGTGCCTCCGAATATTAACCGGAAAATTGGAGCAATACGTCCCGACTTGCACCGCCCCTGCAACTACTTTCGCGCGTTCCGCGTTGACCGTTGGTAGGCAGCAACGGGATCCCAAACCCTTTGCTTTTCTTCGCGGTGAAGACGTGGATGATTGGCGCTACAACTTCACCCAATTGAGTGAGTTAACCGGTGGGACGACTCTATGAAGCTTTTTAATGCCTCTTTATACCTCTACGAAGCAGCTAAGACAGTGGTTTCGAACAACGGAGATTATCACCGCGATTCAAGGGCCTTTACAGAGGAGTGTTGCAAGATTTTCCCATGTATAAATCAGGCCAAAAGTACGTTGATGCGGTTGCCGTGTTACGCTGTCCCCTCGGGTCGACATCAAACCCCCCTGGCGATGTTTTCTTCGCTGCATGAGTTATATACTTGCATCCCATCTACGCTGCGCCATCCGTTGAGTGTACCGAACTGGTGACTCTTCAACTGGCGGATCCGCACTGCCGGAACATAATTGACCAAACGTCTGCTGCGGCGCAGCAAATAACAGTTTTTTACACTGCCAGCTTAAAAAGTACACGCTCCTCGATGGTGAGCTCTGTCGCGCAAATCATCAATCTTCTGGATAAAAATAGATGCCTGTGGCCGCTCGGGCTTTGGAGCCAAAGGTTTCACAAACATTTTACGATCCCACAGCTGCTGGCCACCTTGGCTTTCAAAAAAACGTTTGATGTGACTCCAGCACGCTCCTCCTGGCCTGGTATGACACGCTGCTTCGCTAAGTATGTCACCTCTTCCGCATCCTATCAGCATCGCAAACCCCCTACAACAGCGCATTCTGGACTTCTGCAACGCGTACCTTGTTTGGCGGATGCCTTTGATGTGATTGGTATTGACGTATACGGCATTTATCACACCCCTTCGACTACCGCTCGATTGTGACCGCAGTCGACCTGCTGATGCATTATGCAGAGACTACCCCTGTTCGATCTGGATGCTTCCAAAAAGTCGCCGAATTCATCTTGCATGCATGATTGGGCCCAATGGGGCCCACGGGTTCTAATAAGTGATAGTGGAGAGGCATTTCTCTCAACCGTGAATGCAGACTATCTTCGTGCATCGAAGACCATCCACAAAATGACGTCGTCATACCACACCTAAACAAATGGCCCCAAGGAACACTTCCATCGTACACTTTCATATGTGATTGCCATGTATATCGGACCAGAACCTGTAAACTGTGGCGCAATGCTTCCATTCGGTATGTTTGCGTGTAATACTGTAAGCCAACGAAGCACTGGATACGCTCCGTTTGTTCCTGTTTATGGCCGTGAACCCTCTATTGTTCTAGACACCTGGGACGGGATAGGCCCCAGCGTATGAAAAGTTCATTACGCACCTTTACTACTGCTTTTGTCATGCTCGCGGAAACATGGAAGCCTCCCCGCAGGACCGCGAGCACTAGTGACACCTCTGCCCGGACAATTCAGTTCCGCCGGCGTTGTCACATTCTACGCTGGACTCACGTACATGTTGCCGGGCCATTCAAAAAGTTTCTGAGGCGTTGCATTTGTCCTTATAGAATTTGGGAAGAGAACTCGCCAGTAAATTCTAGGTCACCGCTGTGCCCTTTTCTCCCCTGCGGTTTCTGCAGAGCACACCCAAGCGCATTGAACAAACACCTTAACCAAAATACACGACAAATAGGAGGGGAGAACTGCCCCGCTGGTCCAGTACTGGTCACCGCAGCAGACGCATATCCTGGAGGTGGAGGGTTCGGATCCCACGCGGCGGGAATTTTTCTCCGCTTCTTTCTGTCTTTCTGAATTATTCATCTGTTTCAACGATAATAAATGAACTGCCGCATTCTTCATTCTCTTTGCTTGGCTTTCTTGAGTGGCAACCCTTATTTTGTTGTAATTAAATGAACCCCTCTCTTTCCATTCTGATTCGCTATATATATATATATATATATATATATATATATATATATATATATATATATATATATATATATATATATATATATATTTATATATATATATATATATAAAGTTCGAACAAGGTAGAAAAGAGGATTTTTGCGAACGGTTAAGCAAAGGGACTTGCCTTTTGCCTGAAGAAGGCAAGTCTCTTTGCTGAAACGTTGGCAACAATCCTGGTTTCTACCTTGTTCGAAGTTTTCTTGGCTTCTGTTCTCTACCATCTTCAAAGTTTTATTTGCTGCTCCATATTGATATCTATATATATATATATATATATATATATATATATAATGAGGTTTCTTGGCAAAGGTTGCTTTGCAGGCGAAAGATAAGGATGGCACAGTCGGAGCACAGTCGCGGCTGGGAGAAGAAGGCAGTGCGAGGGAATCCCATCGCTCTAGGCAATGACGGTGCGGCTTCCACATTCGGCTTCTGCTAGCGATGATAATAAGGTGGCGCACATCCCCGCGTGGGATTGGCGACGGTCCTGATTATTCTCGTGAACGTTACCAATCTTCTGCAGTATGTATAAATATATAAATACATAAATTTATATATATATATATATATATATATATATATATATATATATATATATAACACAGAAATAAGGGTTGGCAGTCGAGAAAACCTCGGAAAGCAAAGGGGAGGATGTGGTAGATCATTGAAACAGATTAAGAATTTGGAAAGAAAGAAAGAAAGTGAAGAAATGATCAATGATCTACCACATCCTCCCCTTTGCTTTCCGAGGTTTTCTCGACTGCCAACCCTTATTTCTCTGTTATTTTCAACGAGCCCCTCATTTCCTATTCTGATTCGCTACATGCATAGCGAGGGCCTCTGTTCTGGCAGTCTTGTTGCCAAAGGGAGCTTAAGAGGGTTCAAAGCTGGTCGACCACTCTGGACATGTCGTAGACACTCGAGTCACGACCCGGGGGTTAAAAAGAAGGTCCCCTTCACCCCGATTAGTCCGAATGGCGCTGGCTACCACCCCCAAGCACAGGAAACAAATCTACCTAACATAAATACCCCAGAAAGTGAATGGGAAAATCGCCCCGCCGGTAGCGTAGTGGTTATCGCACCAGACCGGTATTCTGGAGGTCGTGGGTTCGGATTCCACCTGGCGGGCATTTTTTCTTCACTTTCTTTCTTTCTTTCCAAATTCTTAATCTGTTTCAATGATCTACCACATCCTCCCCTTTGCTTTCCGAGGTTTTCTCGACTGCCAACCCTTATTTCTGTGTTATTTTCAACGAGCCCCTCATTTCCTATTCTGATTCGCTACATGCATAGCGAGGGCCTCTGTTCTGGCAGTCTTGTTGCCAAAGGGAGCTTAAGAGTGTTCAAAGCTGGTCGACCACTCTGGACATGTCGTAGACACTCGAGTCACGACCCGGGGGTTAAAAAGAAGGTCCCCTTCACCCCGATTAGTCCGAATGGCGCTGGCTACCACCCCCAAGCACAGGAAACAAATCTACCTAACATAAATACCCCAGAAAGTGAATGGGAAAATCGCCCCGCCGTTAGCGTAGTGGTTATCGCACCAGACCGGTATTCTGGAGGTCGTGGGTTCGGATCCCACCTGGCGGGCATTTTTTCTTCACTTTCTTTCTTTCTTTCCAAATTCTTAAGCTGTTTCAATGATCTACCACATCCTCCCCTTTGCTTTCCGAGGTTTTCTCGACTGCCAACCCTTATTTCTGTGTTATTTTCAACGAGCCCCTCATTTCCTATTCTGATTCGCTATATATATATATATATATATATATATATATAAGGTTAGTAGAGACAGAAACAAACGAGATAGACGTAGAAAAGAAAAATAAGTTTACTGATGACGTTTCCCTGAAACGTCAGTAAACTTATTTTTATTTTCTACGTCTATCTCGTTTGTCTGTGTCTCTACTAACCTTACTT
Source organism: Haemaphysalis longicornis (assembly GCF_048455015.1). Taxonomy (NCBI): domain Eukaryota; kingdom Metazoa; phylum Arthropoda; class Arachnida; order Ixodida; family Ixodidae; genus Haemaphysalis; species Haemaphysalis longicornis. The sequence goes on along the minus strand of NW_027526407.1, from coordinate 8,592,316 downwards.
TTTTCGCGCTCTGTGTGAGTTTTTATCTTTTCAGACTATATATATATATATACATTGTTACGTGCGAGCAGGACACAGATGCAACTCACGATACGATAGGGTGAACCGATCTATTTACATAATGTACATTTCGGCCATGACAGACAGAGCTCGCGCCGAGGGTGCGCCAGTCACTTCGTCGTCGTCGTGGTTCAAGGAGCTGTGAGGCGTTGTCCACCTTAGTCCCGTAACAACACCCCCCGGTTCAAGAACGACCGACCCGGTCCTGGCCGAGGCAATGTGGAGAATGCGATGAGGATGAGCAATGCGATGACATCGTACAGTGAAGATATGCCTGCCACCACCGATGGCGATGATATAGTTGATAATGCCTGGCCCCACAACAGCGATGTCTTGTCGGCAGAAGCGGACCTTCGGAGAAAGTCGAACCGCGTCGGACGAGAGGGCTGGGGACGCGGCATCTTCTGTTCTTCTGGTCTCGGCGTGTAACGGCTTTTATTGATCGGCTGGTCACAGGCTGTGGTCATGGGGTGGGGGACGTGTTAGAATGCTCGTCGCAGTGTGCTGGGGCTGCCCGGCACGGCCCACGCTTCCTCGACAATTTCGCCCAAGCCGAGACGATGTTATGCGGAGGCCAGAATGGGGTGAACCCGCACACTCCTCCAAAATGTTACGTGGCAGAAGGACACAGATGAGGGGAACGATGCGATGGGGTGAAGCGATCTATTTACGTAATGTACATTGCGGCCATGACAGACAGAGCTCACGCCAAGTGCACGCCAGTCACTTCGTCGTCATGATCATCGTTGTTGGTTCAAGGAGCAGTGAGGTGTTGTCCACCTTAGTCCCGTAACAATATAGTCGAGTCCACTTCTAACAATATCGTTTATAGCAATATATCGGATATTGCACAGCTATGGTACCGTCTCCTTTTTTATGCTTTCCATTGGAAAATAAACCACTTATTACAACGCTCCAGTGTAGCGAGATCGGATATAACGATTGAATCTGGTTACAGCATGCACCGAAAATGCGAGCTGCCGCCGGCCCTCCCCGCCAACCACGCCGATACCACGTGCCGCAATGCGTCGCGCATCCCGTAGACCCCTCAGAAAACGATTCAACTGCGCCGCTTGCGGGGAAGCGAGAGGTGGAGGAGAACGGTCCTTTTTCCGAACACCCCTCCGGATGCTATCGCTTTGACACCATCCCCATGCCTTCTGCTTTGAATTTGACTGGGTGCCTCTTCCACTACCAACGTTTTTCCGCGGATCAGACGTCAGGGCCGATGTTTTGGAAAGTCTGATTGCCGCACTGAAGAGGTGATCGTTGCGCGGATACGTGCTGCGGACAGCGGTGGCAGTGACAATTCTGATGACGCGGTTGCACAGCCTACTCGGGTACAATCATTGCAGGAGGCCCAACGCATGATAGTTTTACAGGAAATTCATTTCCCAAAAGACCCTTATACATATATATATTTATATATTGTAACAAAGATAGTGAGCAAACGTCAGAGAACCAGTCTCCCCGAGCGGGTATGTGTTAGGCTACAGCGGAGGCTGACCTTCTGAGTGGCGTCAATCCCCCAGTGGGTATATGTCCCCGTAGCGACACAGCGGCAGCTCCATCGACAATGCTTCGGCACGAGACCTGCGTGCGGACGCCAGACCTCGTAAGGACTCTGAAATGGCCATACCTCGTTGGTGTCTCTTGCAAGACCTGCCAATAAACGCAATTATATTTTGGTGGAGGTCCTAGTCATCACACGATCCCCAGCCTCGAACTACGAAGCAAGCGAGTGCTCCCGCCCCTGCATCGAGAAATCAACGACGAAATCGCGTCGCCCCTGCAGGCACCCATCGTGTGCTCCGGGTCTCTTCCCCAATGCGACCCCGCCTTTTTCAATGGCAACGATGACGCCGATGCCGAGGATTGGCTGTCTGCCTACGAAAGGGTGAGCGCCTACAACCGATGGGATGATGGGATGACGCTGAACAACGACGAGTTTTTCCTGACCGAGCTCGCCAACACGTTGTTTCATAAGCACAAACCGCGCATCAAACCTGGCCTGAATTCATGACCGAGTTCATTAAGGCGTTCGGTCGCCCCGCTGTGCGCAAGCTTCTCGCTGAACACCGGCTTTGCGTGCGAGCACAGCGAGACGACGAGGGTTACACCAGTTACATTGAGGACGTTGTGGACATCTGCAAGCGGGTGGATCCTGCGATGCCTGAGTCCGACAACATCAGGCACATTCTCAAGGGCATCGAGGATTATGCATTTCAGATGCTCCTGAGAACCCGCAGACTGTTTACGAAGTCCTCAATTGGTGCTTCAGCTATGACGAGCTGCGTAAACAGCGTGTTGTTACTCGACAACGCACACTGCCCAACGAAGACGTTTCGCGAGGGTCACTGTCGTCATTGGTCGTACCATCCGAACTTTCTCCTCTTCTGCCGCACATCGAGGCGTTCGTGCGTGCAGAAGTTTCGCGGCAGCTGGCCCTGCTTCCTAGCGCTCGAGAGCCTGCCTTTCTGCTGCACCCGACTGTGCGGCGAATGATTCAAGAACAGGTCGCCGAGGCACTTCCCTGAGCCTGCCAACCGCCACATGTGCCTGTGTCCGTGGCTTCACCCTTGACCTCACACTTAGCGTCAGCAGTGGCACCGCCCTTTTCAACTACCGCCGCATCGCCTCTCGCTTCCCCAGCAGCATCGACCCTAACAGTACCCATGGCTGCGCCTCTCGTTTCACCGGCTGCGATGAATTACGCTTCAGTCGTACGACAAATGGAGCCAGGCGCCTTTCAGGCATATCAGTACACGGCACCCCAGCGGGCGACACGGTATTCTCGACCGGCACCTCAACAGCTCAATCCTTGGCGCACACCAGACAACCGCCCGAACTGTTACGCAAGCTGCATGCCCGGGCACGTGGCGCGAACGTGCCATCGGCGGCAACCACTTGATCGTGATGTCCACCCTGTACCGACCTATGGATCTCAGCTGTATTTCGTCCCCGGTGATTCAGGACCGACACCGAGCTCCTGTACTTGTGAGCCACCACCATTTTCGAGCCGTCGCCCTTCTTCCCCGCGTCGCCGCTCCGTGTCGCCCATGCGCCCCCGACAAAATCCGGTTGCCGAGGGAAACTGACAGCTGCAGTTCCCGAGGCAAGAACTGAACGAGCGTCAAAATGCCGAAATCCTCTTATCTCACCCGCTAACGTTATAGATATGACTGTGGAAGGTGTCGCCGCACTCGCGCTAGTTGATACGGGAGCCGCAGTGTCAGTGTTAAGTGAACGTATCTGCCGCTGGTTACGTAAAGTCACAACACCTCTCGGTGGACTTGCTCTTCTGACTGCAAGTGCGCAAGAGGTTAAGCCGCTAGCCATGTGCACCGCTCGTGTCCTCATCCAAGGCATCACTTACGTCATCGCGTTCGTTGTGCTCCCGTCATGTTCTCACGATATCACTCTTGGGTGGGACTTTCTGTCCCATCATCACGCCATAATCGATTGCGCTCGTGCAAAGTTGAACTTCTACAGTTGTGGGAGCCGGTGCAGAATGAACTGTCGATCAAGTTGCTGGTTTCCAAAGATACCGATATTCCCCCGAGCTGCTCCGTGATTGTTCCTGTTTCTTACAATGTCACTGCGGACACAACAGTGATTTTCACACCGTCGAGTTTATTTCTTTGGCGCAAGTTGCTCCCCTTACCTTCCGCTGTTCTTGATGTTCGCTCTGGTTCAAGCTTAATGGCGATCTGCAACGCATCCTCTTGCCCGACAATACTCTTCCACGGGGAATATCTGGGATTCGTTTCAGCTGTTGATTCCTCGCATGTAGAGGCCGTGCCCGACGAACCGTCGTTCTTCCCTGTGAGTGTGCTTAGTCCCGAGTGTACGGCAAGTGCAGACGTGTTCCTACAGTCTATCAACAAAGAACTCACCTCGGCCAAACGCGACCAGCTCATCAACCTTCTACAACGTTTTCGGGAATCGTTCGATTGCCAGCAGGCCACCTTGGGACGCACGTCGAATGTCGCCCACGAAATTCACACCGGCTCCCACGCGCCACTACGGCAGCGGCCATATCGCGTGTCACCTGCGGAGCGCCGCGTGATCGACGAGTAAGTGGCAGACATGCTTGCGCGCAACGTCATTCGGCCCTCTAGCAGCCCGTGGGCCTCCCCAGTGGTACTGGTAACTAAGAAAGACGGGTCGATCCGGTTCTGCGTAGACTACCGTCGCCTGAACAAGATTACACGCAAGGACGTCTACCCGCTACCTCGTATCGACGATGCTCTTGACTGCTTACAGGGGGCCGAATTCTTCTCCTCACTAGATTTGCGGTCAGGCTACTGACAAGTGCCCATGGCCGATGCTGATCGCTCAAAAACGGCGTTCATTACACCCGACGGGCTTTATAAATTGAATGTGATGCCTTTCGGGCTTTGCAATGCGCCAGCTACGTTCGAGCGAATGATGGACAATGTTTTACGGGGCCTCAAGTGGAAAACATGTCTGTGTTATTGATGACATTGTTGTGTTTTCGCAAGATTTCCACACGCACCTTGAGCGCCTTGAACAAGTGTTGACGTGCCATGCTTCGGCTGGCTTGCAACTAAACTTGAAAAAGTGTCGATTTGCTGCTCAGAGGCTAACAATCTTGGGCCACGTTGTTTCTAAAGACGGCATACTTCCGGACCCGGAAAAGCTTCGTGCAGTGCCAGAGTTTTCAAAACCGACCACTCTGAATGACCTTAGAAGCTTTATTGGCCTCTGCTCCTATTTTCGGCGATTCGTTCGAAACTTTGCCACCATTATCGCCCCTTTGACACAGCTCCTCAACGGAAGCCCAGAAATTACCGACTGGCCTTCTGCTTGTGAAACGGCATTTGTGGCTATGCGAAGCCTGCTGACGTCGCCACCCATACCACGCCATTTTGATCCGCTTGCACCTACTGAAGTTCACACTGACGCCAGTGGGGTCGTTCTAGGTGCCGTTCTCGCTGAGCGTAAAGCAGGCTTCCATGAATACGTTGTTGCCTACGCCAATCGCACCCTGACTAAGGCGGAGCGGAACTATTCCGTCACAGAGAAAGAATGATTGGCTAGTGTTTCGGCTATCGCCAAATTTCATCCCTATCTTTACGGTCGTCCATTCCACGTTGTAACGGATCACCACTCTCTATGCTGGCTGTCCTCACTGACAGACCTTTCCGGTAGACTCGGACGTTGGGCTCTTCGACTTCAAGAATACGACATCCGAGTCATATACCGGTCCGGCCGCAAAAACAGTGATGCCGATGCCCTGTCTCGGTCACCCGTCGTGTCCGACACTGGTTGCCTGTCCACAACAGACTGCGCGGTGTCGTCACTAGCTATACGAGATATGGCCTCAGAACAGCGTAAGGATTCGTAGATTGCCGCAATCGTGCAGTACCTGTGAGTCTATCAACAGTTCCAGCATCCCGGGCAACGTGCCGCCAGTCTTCATACTGCGCCATACGTGACGACCTGCTCTATCGCCGGAACTACTCATCTGAAGGCAGGAAGTGGCTACTCGTCATTCCTGGCCATTTGCGTTCCGAATTTTGCTCCTACCACCACGATGACGCACAGTGCGCCCATGCTGGAGCACTGAAAACGTATCAGCGGCTCCGTTTGCGCTACTTCTGGCGGGGGATGTATACATTTGTGATCAAGTACATCCTCTCGTGCACAGAGTGTCAGCGTCGTAAGTGTCCCCCTCAACATCCCACAGGAGCATTGCAGCCACTACCATGTCCAGCACGACCTTTTGACCGTGTTGGCATAGATATTTACGGTCCACTTCCAAGCACGGCCGCAGGCAATCGTTGGATTATTGTGGTAGTTGATCACTTGACACGGTACGCGGAAGCAGCTGCACTGTCGACTGCCACTGCTTGCGATGTCGCACCCTTCTTTCTTCAACGTTTTATTCTCTGGCACGGAGCGCCCAGGGAGCTGTTGAGCGTCCGGGGACGAGTCTTCTTGTCCGAAGTCGTGGAGGCACTGCTCACTGAATGCTTCGTTGTTCACAGGAAGACTGCATCCTACCACCCCCAAACCAACGGGATGACAGAACGTTTTAACCGTACACTGGGCGACATGCTGTCGATGTATGTTTCTCGTGACCATTCGAACTGGGACTTAGTTCTTCCTTTCGTCACGTACGCGTATAATATGGCGACGCAGTCAACCACGGGCTTCTCACCATTCTTTCTACTGTACGGGCGTCAACCTTCCTGCCTACTTGACACCATCCTTCTTTACCAGGCTGACATCTCGGAATGTGTTCCAGTCTCGGAAATCGCCAAGCGAGCCGAAGAATGCCGCCAACTGGCACGCTCCTTCACGGCAGCAGACCAAGGACGTCCGCAGTATCGCCACAGCGACAGTAGTGGAACGCCAGCTTACGCTGCTGGCTCCATTGTATGGCTACGGATACCGTCAACGGCCCCGGGGCTTTGAAGCAAACTTCAGACGAAATACCAGGGTCCCTACCGAGTCGTCGAAAAAACGTCTCCCGTCAATTACATCGTCGAGCCGGTCACTCCTAGTACCGATCGTCGCTTCCGTGGCCGCGAGACGGTTCACGTTCTGCGTCTCAAGCCCTATTACGACCCGCTCATCGTCGCATCGTGCTGAGTCGCCAAGGATGGCTCCTTCTGTGGAGGTGATTGTAACAAAGATAGTGAGCAACCGTCACAGCACCAGTCTCCCCGAGCGGGTATGTGTTCGGCTAAAGCGGAGGCTGACCTTCTGATTGGCGTCAATCCCCCAGTGGGTATATGTCCCCGTAGCGACAGAGCGGCAGCTCCAACGACAGTGCTTCGGCGCGAGACCTGCGTGCGGACGCCAGACCTCGTTTGGACTCTGAAACGGCCAGACCTCGTTGGTGCCTCTTGCAAGACCTGCCAATAAACCCCATTAAAATATATACATATATATATATATTCCTTAGGAAGACCTGTCTCAGGTCGAAACGTTGGAAATAAAGTGGGTATGTGTTCGGCTAAAGCGGAGGCTGACCTTCTGCGTGGCGTCAATCCCCCAGTGGGTATATGTCCCCGTAGCAACACAGCGGCAGCTCCAACGACAGTGCATCGGTGCGAGACCTGCGTGTGGACGACAGACCTCGTTTGGACTCTGAAACGGCCAGACCTCTTTGGTGCCTCTTGCAAGACCTCCTTCTATGACCCACCACAACCTCCCCTTTGCTTTCCGAGGTTTTCTTGACTGCCAACCCTTATTTTTTGTCTATATATATATATATATATTATATATATATATATATATATATATATATATATATATATATATATATATATATAGGGCGTTTCAGTGAACACTTTCGAAAATTCCTGAAGGTACTTTTCAAGAAAAATAGGAATTCTGTTAAGGAACAAGCTATCAGGTGCGGCGGACGTCAGCAGTTATGAGAAACATGCGAATTACATGGTTAATTACCTAAACCCTCTAATGAACTTTTTAATTAGCGAAGTTTGGCGGTTATTACCAATGGCGAGTTTGTAGCCACGGAGAATACGATAACCAATCAGTTTTTAAAGAAAAGGCAAATAAACTCTGTAGAGCCCTACAGCCCGCATAAATCAAGTATTTTTCCCCCATAAAACCGAAACACAGCGCACATGGTGCGCCAGAAGTCAAGCGCATTCGCAACATCCACTGATGACTTGTTGCAGTGACTGTGTCGCCCAATTCAAGAAGGCTCTGGTTATTCCCCATGCTAGGGAATCAGCTGATATCACCGCCATCGCCTCCTGTATTTTTTCAATGATCAACGCTCACCTTACACCACATTTAGCTTTATCTTTTCTTTCGTTCGTAGGCGCAAGAAAGAGGCTAGCCATTGCCCGCAACACGGTCGCCCGTTTCGGGAGCCCCAGTGGGCGTTGGTGACAGTTTTGCTTTTATTTTTTTTATAGTCTCGACCCCATGCAAGATTTGAAACGTCACCATCCGTTCATTTTTTTTCGTTAGGTTTATGTGCTGTTCGTTTATAATCGCTGAGTGTTAGAAAGCGCATCAGACAATGGAAAGGTTTGTTTGCTGGGCGATCAGGGACTTCGTAGCTGTGGCTGTAAGCTGAGGCTTCCTAGCTGGGAAAACTGAACTTACATTTCGAATTGGCCACCGCAATCATTGAAACACGTCACCAGCCGACGTTGCGTTCGCTCAAGACTTCCAGCGCTCCCGGAGCACCGAGTTTCGTTTTTGAACGAAAAACAACGGCAGCTTTCCTCCGGCCACAAGGCTTTAAACACCGACTTTTTCGTTGTTTTAAAAACCGATATGAAATCGTCTTTTCCGGGGCTACAAAATCACCATTGACAGTAACCACCAAACTCATCTAATTAAGAAGTTCGTTAGTAGAGTTGAATTACCCACCTAACTAATGTGCACACCCCTGATACTATCTCGTGTCCGCCGCAGCTAGCAATCTCCTTCTGAAGAGGGTTTCTTTTTTTCTCGTAGAGTCTATTTTTAAGAATTTTTGAGTGTTCACTAAAACACCCTCTACATATATATATATATATATATATATATATATATATATATATATATATATATATATATATATATATATATATATACAAAGTAAAAGTACGCTCTTCGGAGGCTTTGTTTCCATAGTTTCGACCTGAGACAGGTCTTCCTCAGGAATGAAAGCTTTGGGAGAAAATCGTACGGACTCAGGGTGAGGGCGGCGCCCCGAAACACAAGCCACATGAGAAACAAACACACAAACGACCTCACACACCATACAGAGCTTATTGTGCAAAGGCAAGCGAAAAAGAAACAAATAAAACAAACTAACAAAAAAAACAAAAAAAACGAAAGAGGGGGGGGGGAGCGAGAGGAACATACTGCATGAACGCGAGTGGTGGGGATGACAGGAAATACGGCAAGTTCATGGGTGGTGAAAGGCCGAAAAACATCCGGTGGTTCCAAGAGGGGAAAACAACAAACACATGCCGCCAAGAGCAGTGAGTTTACATGCGCGTCACAGGTTACAAGCATTAACTACCCACCGTCTTCAGTGGCAAGGTCAGGAATGCAAGTGGGACCCTTTACTGTATTTTGAGCCCAGACAACTTCCGCGACTTTAGGGGGTCCTACAAAAGGCAATGGGGAGCCCATTTGAGGCGTCCCCTTCCCCGCCTGCGCCTCCCTCTGTACACGACGTCGCGTCGTGGAGCGCCAGGTCAATGCACGGCGTGTTAACTGTTAGAACTCGGCCCGTCGCCGGCACGCGTAAACCCCTTGCCTTATTCTACGAAAATACGGCTGAGTGCGGCAATTTGTAAAAACATGAAAACAAGAAGAGAGAGGCTACCGTTGGTGCGTGCCGTGTTTCCGGGGAAACAAAAAAAAATAAAGAAAAAGAGAAAGAATGAAACAATGGAAAAGAGAAGCAAAGCAAATCATGAGCGAAAAGACAGGAAAAACGCGCACCCCGTGAGCACTAGCATTGGGGATCACAATGTGAATACAAGACGCCCGAGGCATAAGCCACAACAGATACCAAATTAAAATACTTGTTACACGCTTGGTTGAAATTGAAAGCTCGAACATTCGATTTCATAATTCCCAAGGATAAAATGGGTATGACATCTGGTGACATAAACAGGCAATCGGTACAATCTGGTTATTATTGAAGGGTGTTATGCTCGCTACGCGCTGAGACAAGGAAATGACAGAAAAAAAAAATCAAAAACAGCGGGGGCGGGAAGGGAAGTGTTGGTAAGAAGCAGGAAGCGGACGAGACAATTATAGTGACCGCGGAACATAGCGGTAGGTTGTTGGCGTACCAATGCAAAATTTAACACCTGGAGCAACAGGCTGCCTGTGCACCTCAGACGCGCAATACGTTGCGCGGGAAAGGCCGATGCACACGAAGGGCTTAAAGTAAGCATAGCAACCGGACAACAAAACTTCAAGGTCTCGTATGTCCCGGGGTTACAATGCCTCAATGGTCATGCAGCGTACGAATAACAGTAATCGTTCCAGGACTCTCATTAAGACCAGCCTTCAGGGTATTAAATTTACAGATTAAGTAAGACTCACATTGTTCTGGCTCCCGACAGCTAAAAAAAACTGCTCCTTAGGAGTGTGATTTTTATGTCATCGAACGAGTGATTTTGTGTCGCTGGGTGTCTGGACAAGGGAAGGTTTGGGAGTTCTTTGGTGTGATAGCGGTGATTGTTAAGCCGCATTCGAAAAGGTCCATCAGTTTGTTCTATGTACGGCATATTACATCCGCCGCACTCCAATAGGTAAGCCAAATTGGACGAGCCATAATCAAATGACCCACGTACAGCATATCGGAAGCCCGCATGTGTGCGGAGTGCCACCCTCGCGGTCTCTACGTGTTTACACACCAAACATCTGTTTTTCCACACGGCCGGCAGCCTGGTTGCTGGGTGTCCCTGTCTTTGGCGTTGACAAGATAGTCCCCCATGTTTCTTGCACCCTGTATACTACACGCGGAGGATCAGTGAACATTTTGGAAAGTCGCTCGCTCTGCTGGAGATTGTAGAAGTGCTTTTTTCATTTGATTCATGTTTGGTGGGCTACTAGTAAAAATTAAGACTAAATTAGCGCGGGAATTGTTCCCATCATTCACGTGTGACCCCTGTAGCAGTGTGTTACGATTTAAACTTACCGCCCTAGATGCGGCATCGTCAACAAGTGCCGGCAGGTAATGCTGTTTGACAGGGACGCCCCGCATTCGGCTGGCGTTCGAGCGAAAGTCTTCATCCCTGGAGAAAATTCTTCTAAATCTATGTGCCTTTGAATACAGGATGGCCGTCCTGCAATGACGTGGGTGGCAGCTTTCGAAGTGCAGGAACTGTTGGCGGTCTGAAGGTTTCCTGTACACAGTCGTCTCTATGGACCCCGCCCGCACATGAACCTGAACGCCCAAGAAACTTGTTTTGGTGCGAGAGTACTCGTAGGTGATTAAAATATTAGGATGAACTGTGTTGAATTCTTCTATAAAGGCAAGAAGTCGTTGCTCACTGTTTCTTCAGATCATGAAAATGTCGTCAAGGCATCGCTTGTACAGTGCTGGTGATCTGTCTGAAGTAGAGAGGAATTGCGTTTCAGTATTGTGCATGAATATGGTGGCACATTTAGGTGCCATTTTTTCCCCATCGCAGTACCACTTGTTTGGAGAAAGTATTTGTTTTCAAATTCAAAACTGTTGAGTTCTAATACGAGACGCGTTAATACTTCAATAACTCTATGGCTGGGATAGCCGGCTTCGCGGTGTTCGTTGTACTACTGAATGAGGGCATTGATGCCATCGCTGTGCGGAATTTTGGTATAAAGGGAGGTCACGCCCCATGTAACCAGAAATGCAGCGTCCGGCACAACCATGCCCTCGATTTCTTCGAGAAAATGGTTTGTGTCTCGCAAGTGTGATGGAAATTTAGGGGGTATATCGCGAATGAGGTAATCTGTATAACTTGAAATTGGCTTTGTGATGGTGCCTATTCCCGATATAATAGGTCGACCGGAATTTCCAACTTTGTGTAATTTTGCAAGCATGTAAAAGCGCACGCCTCTCTCAAGTATGGTGCGCACGCCTCTCTGTGTATTTTTCGGTTTTTCTGTCCTAAATATTCAAGTGTTAGTCAGCGCTCGTCCCGTGTCTTTCTGCTCTTCAAATCGTTCCCTGCGCTATTTATCATGATTCCAAACCAACTGGCGCAAATTTTCTTTTTGCTCTGTAAAGCGGGTTAACTCTGGCCATTTTGTGCATGATCCCAAAGAGAAAACAGTTCACAAACAGAATCAGGAAAGACGAGACGCCACGTAGCACTGACTGCCATCTTTTAGTTTGCTTAGAAAAATGACGACAAAAGAAGAAAAAAAATGGCGGGAGGAATTACACAAGAGTAAATGTTTAAGTAGGCTTAGCCAATTTTTTATAAGCTCTGCCAAAGTGCCTTAACTGCAGCAAAATTCAAAGTATAACTTCCCCTTCAAACAAGGCTGAAAAAGTGTGTGCCAGAAACCTTAAGAAAGCACCTTTTTTCTTATTTTCATAACGCAGTGTGGTTGCAGGGGAATGTTAAGCTTTTGTTTTAAATTCTCTCTGGCCCAGATTACCTTTGGCATGGCCTAAAAAGTTTGGCACTACTGTACGTAATATTTTTTATTAATGGAAGCATGGCAATCTGGCGTGTTCCTTGCATTTTCCGTGAATGAATAAAGTCCTGAAAAATCTGCTATGTCCGTTTACCGCGTTATTATAACAAATGAGAGGTTGTCAAAATCCAGCGAGCAATTCCTGCGTTGTGATGCAAGTGCCTGGGCCACCTAAGGCCACGTTTTGCCACGTAAGGCCACCCGAGGAAAAATTTGATTCTCTACAAAACACGACATTGCATTTATGAGAACCATGTGCGTTTTTTTGCTGCACAAAACTTTGCTGCCTCGGTCACTCCCAGTCAAACACATTCCCCCGAGCTTATCTGGTGCACAAAAAACCAGACACACGCCAACATGAGCAGCCAGGAATCCCTAAGCGAGACTTGGTGAGGTGAGCATACGAAATAATTGTGGTTTCACACGGGGGTTTGTTGGTCTGTTAATTTCTCGATAAACTATTGGGGGCCTGAAAGAGCAGCATTTCTGTGAGGTTATGGAGTAGACCATTGGGGTACCGAGCTGAATGTGTTCTCATGAGCCCACATAATTGGAAAAGCGTTTAAATCAAAATCTGAGGTTAGGTTCAGCTGCGCATCCAGAAGGTGAGCTCTATAATCTCACAGCAGTACCACTCTGAGACGCACAAGAGCCGAAGTAGCAAACACCAACCCAATAAACCCCATCATGGAACCCCAATTATCCTTATGCTCATGATTTCTTGCAGGGAATTAAAAGCTTGCTGGTCATGTTGGTGAGTGTCTGGTTTTCTCTGCAACAACTGTGTTTTAAGACTTGCACCACATTATGATGACTCGAAACGACCCTCATTTGCAGCAAGTACAACAGTCGTTGCAATAAACGCAAAGTCGGTGTGGCGTGCGAAATAAAATAGTGTATAGCTGATACTACATCAGCCAAAACGGCACAGTGAATCAATGATCGTTTAGAGAACACGTTTATTGCTTGTAATTTGGCCATACTAACCTCTCGTTTCTTGTTGAATAGGCAGCAACGGCTTGCCGAGTTGTGACGAAATTGTCATTCTAGGGCTATACCGAGGTGATGTGCAGAAGAGATTCCATTGGTTTTAGTCGTTCACCTAAAGGGAAAGAATTTGTCCTAACACTAGTGTTACCTTTAGTGGAAGGGCACATATATGTAAACCCTGAATGTCTGGTTTTCACCCATTGTTTTCGGCATTACCAGTTCACATAGGGTGTGTGGTTGCCAACTTATGATGAAACTGTCATCCTAAGGCTATACCAAGGTCATGTGCACAAGAGATTCATTTGGTGTTAGTTATTCACCTAAACGGAAAGCATGTGTCTCGTCACTGTTGTTACCTTTAGTGCAAAGGCACAATATATATCTAAACCCTGAATCCCTGGTTTTCACATTTTTTAGGCATTACTGGTTTACGTAAGATGCGTGCATTTATACAATTATTCTGCGGTCAACTTTCCGTTGGCAGTGAGCATTCCATGTTGTCTCAGTCTTCCTTTTTATGTGCTGTTTTCTCTAAACAATCTGTTCGGGTTAGGCAACACCAAACACTTTGCTTGTTAAAATGGAAGATTGGGTGAGTTGGTGCATCATCAAAGGGATAACCAGTGCAAAATAATGCCACAGAGGAGGTAGGAAACAGGCAAAGTGCTGAACTTGCAATTAAAACATTCAGCTAAACACGGTGCCTTTTTATGGCTTGCATTCAGCTAGCAAAAAGAAAAAAAAAAGAAAAAAATGTGAACAACAGCACTTAGGAGGATTGCTGGTTGAAGGAAAAAAACGAATTTTCAAACAGGGTTGTGTGAAACATGAAAGCATTCTTTTATAGCCTATGATAACATCTAACAATGATCAAGTAGCACAAGTCCCTAAAAACACGCAACAATGCACCAGGACCAATTGAAGGCTCGAGGAGTTATGCTGCAAGAAACGCACTTCCTTGTTTTGAAAGAGAGAGCGAGGGCCTGCTCACACATTCACCGCCAAGTTTGAATTTCTGTTGCCTACAAGCCTTGTTGAACGGATTGGTTGCAATGGCTGCCGATAACTGAGCACACCTCAAAATGTGGAGTGCAGACACAACAGCAATGTACAGCCATGCTGCTGTTAACAAATTCTCAGGTGCTCCTTTGAGTTGGATGTCGAGGCATCAGCCCGTTTGCCCAACGTAGTTTTTGCCGCAAAACAGTGGAGCAGAGTTCACCACCCCATGTGCACATCGCAGGAAGGAGTGGCAGTGCTTTGTTTCACATTTGGAAGCTTTTTAGCGCCTGCGGTCACCGCTCTGCCCAGCCTAGGGCCTGAAAAGGCCTTTTTGACATCACACTGGTGTGCAATATTTTCAAGTTATTCATCAGCGGATGCATATGGCACAACCACAGTTCTTGTTCTGTTGGGAGGCTTCAATTCCTCAACTTCCTTAGTAGCTGTTTAACTCAGAGCACACATTCCGCCACGCCTGACGGCATATGCAACAGGTGCACTGAAAAGAAATAGCCACTCTGTGCTCTCAAGTTTCAAACTTGAGGCGGTGCAGTGAAAGCAGAACTCATGCAGAGTGTTTCGAAAGCATGCCCGCACCAGAGCCCTCCTTACAGGCTTTGAGGGCGCTGAGTCACGGCAGCAACGGCTTTTCCTTGTGTGGTTCATGGGACCAGCATACATGTCTTGGCACAAAGGCTGCCTTCAAAGTTAGATACCTGATGCACGATTCTTCTGGGACCTCACATGTTAAAACCAGTGCGGCTGAACATTCCTCAAACACTTTGAGCCCCCCCATATGTACTGCTTTAAAAACATGCCGCATTTTTACTGCTGAGCATTACAAGATAGTCATCCACATACGTAAATATTTTGGCCACTTCAGTGCCCGATACTGTTTCTGCAAAACTTTGTCTAGGCTAGTGAAGAACAAGAGGCTGAGTACAGCGTCTACCGACGGTCCTATACATTTTCTGCAAGAACAAGCTGCCTTCAACCGTTCGAAAAGGTTGAACTTAAGTAAAAGTGTAGCGATTCAAAAAACCGGTACTTGAAACGCTTGGGTCATTTTAAAGGAAAGAGCGCCATAACCATCAATGCTTTCCTCAATACAGCACAGCAGGCCATGAGGCAGGGAATAATAATAACCGTTCACATCAAACAACACACCACGTATTTGTTCTTGCTAGTTTCTTTTAAAAAGTCGATACCTTAAAGTATCCCTACAAAACGGTCATCTACTTCCAAAACATGTACCTTCACCTACAAAAACTAATATCTTCTCTTGCCAAGTCGTGCTTTTAGAACAATGACGTGCACTGTACAGACTACCTTATGTGTCTTCCACTGAAAAATATTTCCGAGTTTTTAAGTATTCTTCGATTTTAGTGATCTATGTAGCCAATCGAGATTCAATTTCTTTCTTGCAGAGTCTTTTTGCTTCTGCCTTTACCTTTTTTTAAATTATTGTCGGCTCTACGCTCAAAGCATGAACCTAGAGCGTAACTTGCTGTTTTCCTTCAGTAACTTATTCTGTAGAACTACGAAAAACCATTTTTTAGCGGGTAACAACACATGTGCGTCGCTCCTGAGAAATGGCACAGCTGCACTTACAGAAACTTTCTTGGCAACCGGTTTGGAGCAGTCTTGCAACGTTCCTCACAACGCCTAGTAGCTCGGTCCTTGACCTTTTAGGCTCCTCGGGTAACTTAACACCACAGCCAAGAAGGTCTTTGATGACGTCAATGCCAAGATGTGAACCCAAGAGCCAAAACCCAGTCACACCATCAGAGATGTCACTCTTCCTGATGCCTCAACTGACTTTTTTGGACGTGGCCCTAAGTTTACTATGGAGCTGAAAAAGTCAACAGCCAAGCAACTAGGCATTCTAAAAAACAATGCAACACTATATGCTGTAACAGAATCTGACAGGTGTGCCTTAGAAGGAGACATATTGGGGACTTGCTAACAGGTTCCCTAAACAATTTCTTTAGGAGCAGTTGTGTCATATCCATACCTCGGCAAAGTTGGCGCGGTTCACTCAAACTCACTCACAATTGCTTTTTTTCGAATCACCACTCACTCAAACTCAGAGTAAATACTGAGCAGCACATCTGCGCTCACTCAAACTCAAACTCACATTGAGCGCAAAACTCAGAACTCACTCGGACTCAAAACTCACCATGTACTCAGAACTCAAAATGTACTCAAACTCAAAATGTAATCAAAACTCAAAATGTACTCAAACTCAAAATGTGCTCAAACTCAACACGGACTCAAAACTCAAAATGTACTCAAAACTCAAAATGTACTCAAAACTCAAAATGTACTCAAACTCAAAATGGACTCAAAACTCAAAATGTACTCAAAACTCAAAATGAACTCAGAACTCAAAATGGGCTGAGAACTCAAAATGAATCCAGAAATCAAATGGCCTCACAACTCTCTCATGCTAGGAATTTACTCTGGGTCAGATGGACTCTGATTTCATTAGCAATCAGTGTTTTCAAATTCACGCGTGGTAAAAATATTGCGGGTGCAAATTCGTGAGCTCAAACTCTTGCATTCGCCACGACATGACACCGTAGCTCCTGTGAGGTCGGAAACAATTTTCGTTGCAGATTTAATACAGCTATACCTGCTGCCCATGAAGAGTAGCGCTGGTTGGGAGCAATTGTACCTATATATTGGATACCAAACTCTTGATGTAGGCTCCGTGTTCGTGTTCATGACAGAGGCGGTCCAGGCTCGATGGTGTGCTGGGTCCCCAGATCGAAACAAGCAAGATTTTGTGAGGGGACGTGCGCTCACTGCTCCGTTCATTTATGTCGAAGCTGTTTAGGGTTACGGTTCCATGCATTCTCGCTCTGCATCCTGAAAAGGCGCCTTGTGTCAAAGCGAACTGTCCCCGCGAATCTCTCATGCGCGAGGCGTTGATGAATATACCTTTGCTGTTTTATTGCGTAGCATTCTTTGCCGAGTAACCCCTCCCCGTGTCCCCGCCATGATCTTGTAACGCTCTGCATATACACAAAAATGCAGATATCACGGAAGTTCAACCTGTAATCATTATAAAAGCGTAAATGTAGAGGATTGAAAAAACTAAATGTTAAAAAAATAAAAAAGAAATAAGAAAAATATAGAAAATGGTGAACCGTGTAACACGGGAGTCATAAATCGTCTCAGATTGGGTGAAAATGTAGAGAGGTGTGGCGCTAAAGAATGTGGGGTATCAAATTGAGGGTCTCGAGGAGGGAAATCACGTGGGACAAGCAAAAAAGTGCCTCGTTGTTTGCTGAGAAACTTGTATTAGTTTTTATTTGCATTTGCTGGGTGGGATGAGCTCTGGAAGCTCGGATAAACACCACGCTGTCGTTGTAAGCAATGACCACCACCATACCCAGCTGTTAACTTCCAGCATGCGCGCGTGTGCGAGTGTGTGTGTGTGTTTGAGAGAGTGTGTGAGTGAGCGAGTGAGAGAGTGTGTGTGAGACAAAGAGTACGCGAGAGAGAGTGAGACAGTGAGTGAGAGAGAGTTAGAGTGAGAGAGTGAGAGAGTGAGAGAGAGTGAGAGAGAGTGTGTGAGAGTGAGAGAGTGTGAGAGTGAGACAGTGTGAGTGAGAGAGAGAGTGAGAGTGAGTGAGTTAGTGAGAGAGTGTGAGAGTGAGAGTGTGAGACTGAGAGTGTGAGATTGAGAGTGAGAGTGCGAGAGTGAGAGTGTGAGAGAGTGTGAGAGTGTGAGATTGAGAGTGTAAGAGAGTGAGAGTGTGAGAGAGTGAGAGAGTGTGAGAGTGTGAGACTGATAGAGTGAGGGAGTGAGAGTGAGAGTGAGAGATTGAGACAGTGGGAGAGTAAGTGAGGGTGTGAGAGTGTGAGAGTGTGAGAGTGAGAGTGAGTGTGAGAGTGAGAGTGTGAGTGAAAGTGTGAGTGTGAGAGTGCGAGTGTGAGTGAGAGTGTGAGTGAGTGTGAGAGTGAGAGTGAGAGTGTGAGTCTGAGTGTGAGTCTGAGTCTGAGTCTAAGTTTGAGTATGAGTGAGAGTGAGAATGAGGATGAGAGTTTGTGTGAGAGTGAGAGTGTGAGTTGAGTGTGAGTGTGAGTGTGAGAGTGAGAGTTGAGTGTGAGTGTGAGAGTGAGAGTGAGAGAGTGAGAGTGTGTGAGAGTGTGAGTGAGTGTGCGTGAGAGTGAGATTATGAGTGTGAGTGTGAGTGAGAGTGTGAGTGTGAGTGAGAGTGTGAGTGTGTGCGAGAGAGTGTGATTGTGAGTGTGAGTGTGATTGGAGAGTGAGAGTGTGAGTGAGAGTGAGAGTGTGAGTGAGAGTGCGAGTGAGTGTGTGAGTGACAGTGAGAGTGTGAGTGAGAGGGAGAGTGAGATTGAGTGAGAGTGAGAGTGTGAGTCAGTGTGAGAGTGTGAGTGAGTGAGAGTGAGAGTAAGTGTGAGAGTGAGAGTGAGTGTGAGAGTGGAGTGAGAGTGAGAGTGTGAGCGTGAGTGTGAGTGTGAGTGTGAGTGAGAGTGAGAGAGTGTGAGAGTGTGAGTGTGTGTGAGAGTGAGAGTGAGAGTGTGAGTGTGAGTTAGAGTGAGAGTGAGAGTGAGGTTTAGAGTGAGAGTGAGAGTGTGAGTGAGTGAGAGTGCGGGTGTGAATGTGAGTGTGAGTGCGAGTGCGAGTGAGAGTGAGAGTGTGAGTGCGAGTGAGAGTGAGAGTGAGAGTGTGAGTGTGAGAGTGTGAGTGTGTAAGTGTGTGATGTGAGTGTGAGTGTGACTGAGAGTGAGAGTGAGAGTGTGAGTGTGAGTGTGAGTGATTGAGTGAGTGTGAGTGAGTGAGCGTGTGAGTTTCAGTGAGTGTGAGTGTGTACCTTTTGCTATACCCTCAAAATTATAAGCAGAAAGCATTTTTATATTTGTCCGACGTGATCCCCCTCGACGAGACGTTTAATTTTATACCCCACACTCCCTGCAGGGTCATAAGGAATTCATACCTGTCAAACTAACCATGACTCTCATGACTGTAACCAGGGCGCATTATTGAAGTGTCCGACGTGATTCCCCTAACTGGAACCTTCAATCGACGCCCCACATGCTTCAGCAGCCTCACCTTGAATTTAACCCAATCTATGACTCGTAATGACTATCTCATGATTCGAACTACGAAGCCTTTTTTATTTGTATCACGTGATCCCCTCGTCAAGACCATAACTCTTATACCCTACACGCCCTAGCGGGGTCACTTCGAATTTTACCCCAATATAAGACTCGTCATGGCAATCTCATGGTTATAACCAGGAAGCATTTTTGTATTTCTCCCACGTGATTCCTCTCATCAAGACCATTATTTGATACCCATCACATCCTCGCGGAATCAATTTGAATGTTAAACCAATCAATGACTAACCATGACTATCCGATAATATAGCCCTACCACATTTTTGTACCACGTGATTTCTCTTATCGGAACCTTCAATTTGATGCCCCGGACACCCAGCGGCATCATTGTAAATTTTAACCTAATTTATGACCCATTTAAACTGTCATAATAATAATCAGGAAGCACGTGATTACCCTCATCGAGACCTTTAATTTGATACGCCACACGCCCTAGCGTTATGAACTTAAATTTTAACCGAATCTATGACTTACCATGACTACTTCATGATATATCCAATACGCATTTTTGTCCCTAATGATTCTCCACATCGAGACCTTGAATTAGATTCCCCACATGCCCTCGCAGCGTCATTTTGAATTTTAACCCAATCTATGACTCATTATGACTGCCTGATGACTACAATCAGAAAGCATTTTTTTATTTACCCCGTGTGATTAAGTAATTTCCGGACATTTCATTTGATACCTTACACGCCTTAGCCTCATCAGTTTTACCTTTCACCCAATCTAATGTGGTCATTATTCTGTCTTAAAGGGGCACTGACACAAAAATTTTGCATCTTGTTTTTTTTGTTGAGATAAGTAGCTAGTGACCTACTTATAACCTGTAGAAACCTCATTTGCTTCAGCGTGCGACGGTTGTTTAATTAGAGGCATTTTCAATGCGGCCAGTCGCAGTTTCGGTTTCAGCGAGTGTCGCGAAACGATGGATTTTGTGGATTTTGCGTGAACAAAGCTGACCACGTGACCGTCGGAGGGATATCACAGAGAAGAGCCGCCGTAGCACTGTCGAATCCGCATCGACGGCAGTTTCTGCGAATGCCCCCACGTACTGATCTCGTGAGGCGCTTAATTAAAAAGCGACCGTGGATGTGACGCAGGCGCTGCGAGTGCAAATGCTACCGCGGCTAAAGAACGACGCGCGACGCTCGAGACGGTGGGTGGCAAGACGCGCGCTGGGAGCAGCCGGCCGGTCTGCCTACAGGTCCGCCTACAGATGTGTTCGGCTTAGCACTGCGGCGGATATTCGCGTGCCGCTCTCGTAAGCGGTGCAGATGACAATTTTTAATGCAACCCGCCATCGCATCATTAACTCCTTTCTCATGTAAGCCACCATGGTCGGGACTTGGGGACAATTTCGTGCAGCGGTAACAAGCTATCACTCGAGCTACCTGCACCGGCCGCGGCCGTGGCCGCCGCCTGCACAGCGACCGTGCGGCTAGCTCAGTGGGCTTTTCGTGCCTCCACCGCGTTTTCGCATCCAATGGTAATAAACAATAATAGAAACAGAGTGCCTGGAATCGCTGTAGAACTTTGGTCGGGGCCAACTGCCCGATGAGCTGACGACATCACGGCGCCTCCGCCGCCAACGATCGGGTCGTTCGTTCTCGAGAGCAGAAGCTCCGCCCTCCGGCCCTCCGATTGGAACGGCGAGCCGGGCGAGCCGGCAAAAAGCGCCGGCAGTGTGGAAGCGGCAAACATAAACTCGTGAAGTGTGTGGGTGTTGTTTATTTACAATTGCGCGTGGTCCTCTGCTGGCTGTTCGGTTGCGTTTCGCACACTTTAAAATTGATTTTAAATATGTTCTAGGCTGTATTCGCCGCTGATATTTTGCAGATGATGTATATGTGTTCCCACCAATCTATCTCCGAAGTTATCTCGCCTTCAAAATTTTGTGTCAGTGCCCCTTTAAGGGGCACTGCCCAGTCAATTCAGCTAATTCATTTGGAACAGCAGAAAAGACAGCCGCCGCCCCCATTTACCCACGGCTCTCACCTCTTCCTTTGTGACCCCTAGTATATCAATTCGTTAACAGTAGCAGGCGAGCAACCAGCACGCCAGCGCCGCCATGCGCTTTCCCACCACCCTTTGCCACGCTCTTAGTGGATCCGTCAGGAGGAAAAGTTAAGACAAACTTTTTTTATGACCTCACCAGTCCATTATCACTTACGCGCCCAGCCGTGAAAATTAGGTATACAGCAAGTGCCTATGGCCATGAAAATTCAACAAGAAACTAAAAAAAATCAGACACCCTCTTCCTCCCAACTGATCATGAAGATCACGATTGGTGCCGTACCCGCACGTTACCTAAATTCCGAGCCCACAGTGACGCATGAAACGTAACAGCCAACCATAGCTGCCTGCTAGGCTAGTCATATGTACTCAAACTCAAAATGGACTCAAAACGCATATGCACTCAGAGCTCAAAATGGACTCAAACTGAAAATGTAATCAGAACTCAAAATGGACTCAAACTCATATAGTACTCAGAAGTCAAAGTGGACTGAATTTCAAAATGGACTCAAACTCAAAATGTACTCAGAACTCAAAATGGACTCAAACTCAAAGTGTACTCAGAACTCAAAATGGACTCAAACTCAAATTGTACTCAGAACTCCAAATGGACTGAAACTCAAAATGTACTCAGAACTCAAAATGGACTCAAACTCAAAATGTACTCAGAACTCAAAATGACTCAGAATTCACTAGGTCTCAGGCGTACTCAAACTCAATCGGACTCAAACTCAGTCGGGATCACTGGGATCAAACTCACTCAAGCTCTAACTCACCCTGCCACAGTAGCCTCGCGCTCACTCAAACTCAAACTCACGCGTGAGTTTGAGTCTAAATGAGTCTGATTGAGGGGACTCATGAGTGAGTTCGCCGACCTCTGTTCATATCTTAAAAGCCATGCACGTGTGCTGCTACCCACTGACAAGTGGGGGGGCTTTCCTAGTTATACAGAATGAGTTACTGTAGGAAATGGCAAGCAATGCTCTAGGTTCAAGTTTTGAATTTAGAGGCGACATTATTTTCGAGAGGTAATGGCAGAAACAAAAAGAGGTTAAATCTCGATTGGCTACATCAATCAGAAAGATCGAGGAGGGCTTAAGCTTGAAAATATTTTTCAGGGCGAAGACACATAAGGTAGTCTCTTCACTGCACGTCATTGTTCCTGAAAGCACAACTTGGCTGGAGGGGAAATCAAAATTTTTGCTCGTGAAGGCCAATTTCTTGGAGTTAGAAATCATGTTGTAGGGAGAACTCTGAACAAGCTATTGGCTTTTTCAAATGTGCTACTGAAAGCGAATACCTATGTTAGTATGATGTGAAGGATTGTTATTGCTCCCTTACTCCCTGCCTTATGACCAGCTCCTCTGCTGTTTCCTTTCAAAAGAATGCGGGTACTTCAAATGCCGTTTTTTCGGAATTGCTAGACGTTTACCCAAGGTCTACCTTTTGAAACAGTGGAGTAAGCCTGCTCTTGCACAAAACTGGCATGTGTATAGGGTCATTGGTAGATGTTGTACTAAGTTTTTGTTCTCGTCTAGCCTAGACAAAGTTTTGCATAAACAGCTATGGGGCGCTGACGTGGCTGAAATTTTTAGATATCTGGATGACTACCTTTTACGGCTCTAAAGTAGCAATTAGGCAGGTTTTAACGTGTCAGGTGCCAGAACAATCGTGCATCAGGTACCGAAATTTGAAGCCAACCTCTGTGCCGGGACATGTATGCAGGTCAAATGAACCACGCATAGAAAAGTCGTTGCTGCCGTATGACTCAGGCCATCAAAGCTTGTAAAGAAGGCTCTGGTGAGGGCATGCTTTCGAAACACTGCACAGGTTCTGCTTTCACTGCACTGGCTCAAGTTTGAAACTTGAAAGCACAGAGTAGCTGTATTTTTTTCAGGGTATCTGTCGCACACAATGTCAGCTATGGTGGAATTTAAGGAACAGTCACTTCGCAATAAAAGAACAACCATGGTCGAGCCATGTATACATCAGATGTCTAAGAACCTGAAAAGATAGCACACCGCTGCGAAATCAGGTTTTTTCCAGCACCTGAAAGACTTTTCGGGCTAAGCAGAGCCGTCAATGATGTCACCCTAAAAAGTCTGCCGAATGCAAAACAAAGCACTGCCACCCCT
The DNA here is from genome assembly GCF_048455015.1 of Haemaphysalis longicornis. Lineage (NCBI taxonomy): Eukaryota > Metazoa > Arthropoda > Arachnida > Ixodida > Ixodidae > Haemaphysalis > Haemaphysalis longicornis. The sequence continues at coordinate 8,568,806 of NW_027526407.1, read as the reverse complement.
TCTTTCCGTGGGCATACGGAGTGGTGTACTCTACACCGTCTTGCAGCAAACAGTACGTTGCACACACGGGCAGATGCCTCAACGCCCAAATCAAGAAGCACCAAAAAATTTTTTAATAGCAGCATGGAGCCATCTTGCTCTACATTGCTGTGGTTCCGGCCGCACCACACTTTTTGATAAGTGTTCGGTTATTGGCAGGCATGGTAAACAGTTGGGCGCAGCAGAAATTCACAGATTTGGTGATGATTGTGTACACAGGCCCTAAGTGTACGTTTAAAGATAGGCATGGTCATTTCTTGCAGCTTAAAACTAACCCTGCTAACTTTCAATTTCCAGTATTGCATTCTGGTGTGTTCTGGGGCACTTTCAGGTATTTTAGCTTTGTTAGACATTATGTTAGGCTGTGCAAGAAAGCCTTCCTGTATCATGCTCCGCTGTTGGGAAATTTGTTTTGTTCTTTGTCCGGCCCCTATGTGCTTCTCTTCACATTGTAAGCATCCATGAGGTATGTTTATTTTCTTTTTGCTGACTGGGTTTATAGCGCGGCTTCTATAGCAGTCATCTTCGGTGTGTTGTAACCAAATTCTTCTTTCGTGCAACAATGATTGATTATGGGGTTTAGCGCGCCGACGCAACGCAGGCGGTGAGGACCGCCGTAGTGGAGGGCTCCAGAATAATTTTGACCACCTGGGGATCTATAACGTGTGTCAAAATCTCGTACACACGGGCGTTTTTGCTTTTCGCTTTCATCAGAAAAGCAGCCGCCGGGCTGGAAATTGAACACGTCACCTCATGCTCAGCAGCACAACGCCTTAGCCACTGAACCACCGTGGCGGGTCTGTCATGAAACAATCTACATTTCATTTGGTTTAGCATATTTCATTCAGAACAGGAGGCACCTAGAAAGCATGCATTTATAAAGGTGCATTTATAACCAGCCGTACAAACTTCGCCATGCTTTTTGTAATGCTTATGGTTTAAGAGGAAAGTTGTTCACAGGTTGGTTTGAAGGAAAGCTCTTTCAAGTATTTTCTATATTCAGGTTAGCTTCAGGCCAACCTTTCACTGCTAACCCGCCGTGGTGGCTCAGCGGCTAAGGCGTCGTGCTGCTGAGCATGAGGACACGGGTTGAATTCCTGGCCGTGGTGGCCACTTTTTTGATTGAGGCTAAAAGCAAAATTACCCGTGTGTACGAGATTTCGGTGCACGTTAAAGATCGTCAGGAGGTCAAAATTATTTTCGAGCCCTTAAATACGGCGTGCCTCATCGCCTGCAGTCCGTCGGCCCGTAAACTCTACAATCAATCAAACTTTCACGGCTAAAGCTTTGCTGGCATAGTTTTTCACATTTATTACAATCAGAGACAGCACGCCAATATTTTGTGTGATTGTTTGTTGTTTTGTTACAGCTACAGCAGCTTTGGTAAGCTGCAGCAAGAAGGGTGTGAAGTTCAAGAAAAACTCCATGCACACTATAGTGCAACTGCTTAGGCTGTGCTTATTTAAACCTGCGAAGTTAGCAACATGAAAATTTGGGAGTCCGCAGTGATTGGGGGTAGGTTATGGTTTTTTTTAGCATTTCAGCAATTACCAACACTGGAAACTGACATCAAAAAGGGGTAAGGGTGTTTTTTTAAGCTGATTTGTTCTTTCATCATGATAAACTCTACTCCTGGTTCTTGTTGCGGAGAGCGCGAAACGTCTTTATTTGTGGAGGTACCTACCGAAAGATTCAGCAGCTCCCCCATCCGTGCGAGGGCCCCCTAAATTTACTGCTAATTTCAAATTTCTGCACCGTTCTGTGATAGGGCCCTTCTTTCGCTCCACACTGTCCACACCCTGAAATCCACCACACCCAGGCAACACTGGCATGCCACAACCAGCCCATAATCCAATTCAATCGAGGTTAGCAGCCTGATAGCCCGATAACTATGCGTGATTTGTCATTTTTCCTTTGATGTTGTCGGTTTATTTTGGTAGAATCATGTGCTTGAATTTGTTGCCGAGGCATGGACCGTTGTACCCGAAGATGCTCTTGTACGGTCCTTTAGTGGCTGTGGCATAAGGAATCCACTGGATGGTTCTGAGGAAGGCAGTCAGCTAGGTTTACTCAGGGCATGAGGATACTGGGGCGGAATTCAAGTGGAATTCTGCGAATTTTTCTTTGAAACTGACACGGTGAAGCTGTTTCGGTGGTTTTGAAAGCGATGACTAACATTGGTGAAATGTTAGGTGCATGTGCATCCTGTATTTTTTTCTTGGTCGTTGCTGCCATCTTGAATTTTGGTGTTTTGGTATAGCGCTCCCTCGAAACTTCTCCGGTGATCTCGACTTGCATGCAGGGGAGCACTTGCTCGAACTTTTACGGTAGCAATTGCGGATTTCGCATGCTTTCAAACTTTCTCAGAATGCATGTGCTAAAGACATTCTCCGGTTGAGTGACTCTTTATCATAAGTAAAGCGCACATTTACGCACACACGGCCGCCTCAATCGGGACTGCCATTATAGCGCATGTTTGCTCACACTCCCCACCGGACTTATATCAGTGCTTCCTGCCGATATTATGCGTTCAACGTTAGCTACAATAGATAGACCCAGCCGTTATTGTACGTATTTTAACACTTTTAGGGAGTACTGTTGTGGGTGCGTCGAGTGGGCAGCTTTTCTAAGCCATAAATACCATTCGAACAGCACCTAGTTGCACTTAGTGGTACTCTACATTACGGTTACAATGTTCTATAAATATGGTGGTGTGTACTCATTCGCACCACCGTACCTGTCGCAGAAGCAAAAAATAACATGCACGCATCAATAAAATAACAACTTCTGTGCTGTGGCGGCCACTTTTCGGGAAATTCGAGGTACCATTCGTTCAAAGGTGATGGGGTTGAAATTCAATGGCCCCCAAACAGTCTGGTAGAGTTGGCAGGTCTGCGTATTGCTTTGATTTGCTTTGTTTGTTTCATAATTATTTCATTTTTCACTTCCAGGACTATCAAAGCCAGACCAAGAAGCCGACAAGGAATATGGGGCAGCCATTATGAAGAATTCATGGGAAGACAACGCAAGGAAAGACGAAGACAGAGATAGGCAATATAAACAAGCCCGAAGAAATTGATAAATATACTGCGCGAATGGCATCCGGGTGCACTGAAAGCCAACAAAAAGAAATTGCACGCATTGTGCAAGGACAAATAAATACATAAAATTGACTTAGGTTTGTGTTTCATTTATCTAACACCTGTGTGCCATTAACAGGGCAAAGGCTAACGGCCTGCTGAAGGGCATGCATGGCAGCAGCCTTGTGCGGGCTTCCTCTGGCCTGCATAGACTAATCCGAATCTGGCCAATGGTAGTACACGCATAATTGGACAATGGTAGGCCACACATAATTGGCCAATGGTAGGCCATAAATACTTGGCCAATAGTAGCCATACTTCTTTGGCCAATTGTAGGCTATACGTATTCGGCCAATGGTCGGTCAGCCAATGGTATTAGCGGCCAAGAAAGATTGTCCAATGAATGACAGCCAAGCTCCAGCCTTACATGGCCAATGACCATTTTGGACTAAGGACCAAACACTTTGGCCCAAGATTGGCCTGGAGGAAAAGGGCTGGCCAATGTTCTTTGGGCGAAGATTGGCCGCACATGCTCGTGCTGCCTGGGAATATCAAATCGAATGTTGAATCTTCCCACTTCAACCGAGCATGTAACAAGTATTTTATTTTGGTGTCTGTTGTGGCTTATGCCTAGGGCGTCTTGTATTCACATTGTGATCCCCAATGCTAGGGCTCACGGGGTGCGCGCGTTCTTCCTGTCTTTTCGCTCAAGATTTTCTTTCCTTCTCTTTTCCATTGTTTCAATTCCTTTTCTTTTCTTTTCTATTTTTTGGTTGCCCCGGAGGCACGGCACACACCGACGGTCGCCTCTCTCTTCTTGTTTTCATGTTTTTACAAATTACCGCGCTCGGCCATATTTTCGTAGAATAAGGCCAGGGGTCCCCGCGTGCCGGCCACAGGTCGAGTGCTAACAGTTACCAGGCCGTGCATTGACCTGGCGCGACACGACTCGACGCCGTGTAGAGAGGGAGGCACAGGCGAGGAATGGGACACGTCAAATGGGCTCCCCCAGTGGCTTTTGTGGGACCCCCTTAAGTAGCGGAAGCTGTCTGGGCTCCAAATTCAGTAAAGAGCCCCGCTTGCATTCTTGACCTTGCCGCTGAAGACGGTTGGTAGTTAATCCCTGTTACCGGTGACGCGCATGTAAACTCACTGCTCGGGGCGGCATGAGCTTTGTTGTTTTCACCTCTTGTAAACACCGGATGTTTTTCGGCCTTTCGCCACCCATAAACGTGCCGTATTTCCTGTCATCCCCACCACTCGCGTTTATGCAGTATGTTCTTCCTCGGCTTCCCCCCCTCTTTCTTTTGTTTTTTTTAAATGCGGAGCATTTCTTAGGCCCGCCTTGTCCTGCGTCGCTGATGGCGGCGCCGTCCACACGCTCACTGCGCATGCGCAACTCTCCTTCTTACCCCCACAGCTACGCGATACTACACTATAAAAAAAGAAATAGTTAGCGGCGCCCGATTTCGATCCCAAGACTCTCTGGCCGCAACGGGAGGTACGTAGTGCTCTTCCCACTACACTACAAATCCGGCACAGGAGCAAGTGCTACGAATGCGCCTGATGTCCTTGACTCATTTAAACTACGTCAAGAAGCTACTGATACAACGAAAGCACGCGAAGCTGAACGTAAACGGAAACGACGAACTGAAAACTATAGAGGGGGAGGCTGAATTTCCGGTCGGAAAGCTGTGGCGGGAAGTGCCACGCGCCTTGCAGATCAACCAGCCCCGTCCGCAGCGCCTCTGATGCCGATTGTGGCAGGATGCCCCTAGGGATTGGCCAACCAAAGAATCCATCACGAGATAGGTTCGCGTTCAACCACCGTCGTCATCTTCCCGTAGGAGAACCGCTGAAGAAGAACGAGAAGACAAAGCTGCGAAGAGGAGGGCGTGTACATTGCTCTCAGCCGGTGCACCAATGTCAACAACCTTTACCTCACCTAAGCTGACGGAGACTACCGATTCTACCGCAGAGACAACATCGACAAGAACATGATGGACGAGTTTCGGCGCCTCGAGGACCACCGCCTACTCACCGTAACACAACAGCACTTGCGTGCCTTTGCCACCGGTGTGGACCCGGACGCGGAATTCCCTCTGGCGCTAGTAAAAACCAGATCACTCAACATAACGGCAACACAATGGAACCACACGGAACCGCCACGATGCTTCGTATCCACATCAGGGTTCCCCACGAGAAGATGGTGTAATTTTTTTGTTTTTTTGTTTGTTTGTTTGATTCGTTTCTTTTTCGCTTGCCGTTGCAGAATAAGCTGAGTATGGTGTGTGTGGTCGTTTGTGTGTTTGTTTCTTATGTTGCTTGTGTTTGGGGGCGCCGCCTTCACCCTGAGTCCGTACGATTTTTTCCCAAAGCTTTCATTCCTGAGGAAGACCTGTCTCAGGTCGAAACTTTGGAAGTAAAGTCTCCGAAGAGCGTACTTTTACTTTGTGCGTATTCCTGCAGCAACTAAGGAATCTACTTCTCTACTTCACGACTATATATATATATATATATATATATATATATATATATATATATATATATATATATATATATATATACCAACTTTGCGCTTAAATTGTTTATTATAAATTAGTCCAACAGTTTAGGAAGTAGAACTTCCTTCCTCAGGGACAATCCCGCAATGAACACAGAACCCTTATGCACACTCCATGCGACGGAGTCTCTTCCTCTACCTCTTCAAGGAGGGGAATACGCCAGAGAACGTAACAACTCCGGTAACAAGACGGCACTTGCGGGGCTTGTTGCTGAGTGGGAGAGGGTAAAAACTAAGGAAAAAAAGGGAAGGCGGTGGTTTTAGTGAGAAAACGGCACAGGTGGGGGAAGGGAGCGGGAGGAAAGTTTTCTATCGGCCCGCTGCGACTGGCATGAAAGAGAACGGAAAAACAAAATACATACAATGCATGTGCAGAGATGGGAAGAGCGGGGTGGTGGTGTTGTAACTAAGGACGCGGTCTTAGCCTGGTATTTGTTTCGTGGGGTAACCCAGGACAGACCATTAGACGAAGAGGCATTGCTTTTACCAAGAAGCCGGTTATAATTCTACTTTGTTTGCCCTTTGAAGGGCCGCGACACGGTGACAGAGAAAGGCACTAGCGGCAGCCAGCGGCCAGACGCACAGCGGTCGGACCGCGCGGAAGACAGGGATCATGTTACACAGGGGCGCGGTGAGTTCGGAGAAGGCGACGAGGGTCCCGTCTGGCCTCGGCCGGAGCGTAGAGCAATGTAAATGCACAGATACGGCGCGACAAGCGTGAAGTTCAATGGAGGGCCGAGACAGAAAACCACTGAATCATGCCACCGTCATGTCTTAACAGAACGCGACAATTTCAACGTACGGCCAGACTGGCACTGCCGTTCAACGTCACCGCCCTCTCTCTTCTTACTCTTCTTACTTGTCCCAACGTGGATAGCATTCACCTCGCAGCACGTCCAGTGCGGGGCTTAGGCGGCTTTTTTGGGCGGTGCTCCCCCTCGGTATGCGCCCGTTCTCTGACCTAATCGTGGGTGGTCCTGAATAATTAAAACAAAAAAAGAACTTATATGATGGGGGAAGGGGGTGGAACAATGTGCATCCACGTCCTGTTGTCAATCAACGTCCGTGGCTCTACGGAGGCACGACATGCTGCCAGCGCTCTCGTTGATACCATGAGTCAGCGTTTTAAAGCAAAGCTTTTTACCTCTACCCCCCAAGGGTTCTTTCGCGACCGTTGGTGTCACCAGAAAACTCCAGCGAACAAATAAAAGAATTTACCGGCACCGCAGGGAATCGAACCTGGAACTAACGGACTAACACAGCGAGAGCCCGTTGTCTTACCGATTTAGCTACGAGCTAACGCGAAGACGGGGAAGACAGGTGGTGTACTCACCAAGCACATCTACGGGTTTTCCCCATGCCTTCTTGCTGAATGCCACGTGAAAGCGTCGCGCGACCACTTACGCCCATCTAGTGACTCTGTGTGCACCTTGCTCATGTGCTAAGAGTTACAAAAATTAAAGGAAGCTCACACCAATGCATGGCATCTCACTTCTAGTACGCCAATGTGCCTCCAGTGTTCACGTAAAAAATCACCGCTCCTTGTCGTCCGCCCCCACGCCAAATCTAGGAATACATTCAAATACTCCTTGATGGCCAGGCCATCACTCCAAGCTCCAGCATCAAGATCCTGGGCCTACATCTCCAGGCTAACACCAAGAGTGACGTGTCCTGGGAGCGCCTCAACAACAGCAGTAATCAAATCATACACATGATCAGGCGAGTTGCCACCAAGAAACGAGGACTAGAGGAATCCGCTACTTTTTGATTAATTGAACCTTTTGTCTTCTTGAGAGTCACTCACGTCAACCCCCTGTCTTCTCGACAAGGAGGAAATAGAGATGTTTTATATAATGAATAGAAAGGCGGTCGAGCAGGCCATTGGTCTTCTCATGAGTGCGTCCACACAGAGGCTGCTTAGCACGGGGCTCTACAACACGGTGGAAGACGATATATGGTCATCTTTCTAACCAGAAGGCCCGAATCAGAACTGGGGTGGGTAACCGCATGCTTCACCAGATTGGCTCGCCAGCCCAGAATGTCACTCCGCTTGACGTACTCCCAGATTCTTGGCGACTGAAACTAAGGATGCTCGCTTCGCTTAGAAATATGAAGCCCTCACATGACGAGGGTCCCCGAAAAGCACGTGCTCAAGCGTTAAGCACCACCCTCGGTGGGGATCATGCAGTTATCCACACAGACGCCTCCAAACATCGAGGGCAGCAATACGCCATCATCGTGGCTACCTCCAGAACCAATCTCCTTACGTGTACCTCGCTTAGGACCCAAGAAATAACGGCAGCAGAAGATGCAGCCATCACCTTGGCTCTCACTGAACCATGGGTTCGGAGGGTAGTCACCGATTCCCGGTAAGCCTACTGGAATTACCAGTCGGGTTGCGTGTCCTGACCTGCACTGCGTGTGCAAAAAAACCACTCCTCAAACGGTTCCATTCAGCTCATCTGGACACCCCCTCACGCTTCAATGGATTGCAAAGAATACGCCCACCCAACAAGCCGGCGCTATTACCTGTCGTGCTATGGAGCTGCACGAGGACAGTCACCCGCTTGCCACGTTCTTGGAGATAACCCAGCGTTATCGCCTTCTGAGACAGACCGTGCCTTCGTCTTACCCTGACCTTTCCAGAGAACAAGAAACTACCCTACGGCTCATACAATCCGGGCTCCTTCCCAAAGCCTACGAGTCTTCACTTAATGCATCCGAATCGCTACGACGCTGAATGTAAATTTTGCTCAGAAGTAGGAACACTCCGCCCCGTAATCGGGGTGTGCGACTTTAGCCCTGAGCACCCTCCTCTCTTTCCATCAACTACCCAACAAAAGCAATGGGAGATGCTGCTGTCCATGCCCTCTCTACTTACCCAGCTCAGCGGGTGGACAGAACAGAGGCCGCGCGGACTGCATATGGGCCCCACAGAAGAAGGAATCACTCCCCTGGGCTCCACTCTGGGCCGTTCAGAAATCTGAACAGAAGTATTTCTTCTTCCTCCGTGTTCTCCTCCTATCTCTCTGCCGCAAATCTCGTTGCCTCCGTCCGCGGTGCAGAGACGGATAAGTCAGATCGTCTAACACCGTGTTGGAGCTTACTTTAATTTTATAACAAAAGTTTCCACTCTTGTGCTACACCAATGTAACTCAACCAATCACCGTTCATGCATTATGCATTGATTTAACCTTACCAAGAATATCTCTTTGAAGAAATAAATGGTGTGGTTAAGTGCATTTCACTTCTTTCTGGTTTTACCATTTGTAGAGCGATGTGAGTGAATTTAAGTGACGTCGCATGCGTAATCGTGGTGCGTGCAGTTTACAGCTTTGCTTTCCAACCACATTCACGGGGTGGAATGGCGCGATTTTTTTTAACTTGTAAATAAGATACGATTCTTTCTGTAAGCGATCCCGCTTAGTGTGAAAACCGGTCTCTAGCAGAGTGACTTTAATTTGGTCGAATGAATGTCCTGGGATGCTGACATGCCTTGAAATGGGGAAGTTCGGTTGTGTTTTAGCGTGAAAACGGTTGTTGTTAAAGCGTTTACAGAAGGCGGTTTTTGTTTGTCCGATGTAGTGCATGCCACAGATGTCACAGTGAAGCATGTAGACGACATTATGGCTGTCACAGTTTACATGCGCATTTATTTTGAATACGTAATCTGAGGAGCTGGCTTTACAAGTATTGGTGGTTGTCATGTGTGAACAGATCTTACAACGCGTTTTCTTGCATGGCTGGCATCCCCGTTGAGTGCCCTCGATGATAGTCGTTTTGGCTCTGACTAAGATACCTTTAAGGTTTTTTCCGTGACGATAAACAACTCGGGGGGGGGGGACTTTTTGGAAAATTGAAGATAGCCGGCTACTTTGTTGCAGTATATTAAAACGTTTCGAAATAGTGTTATTAAGTTTAAGCAACGCAGGTGAGTGGGCGAGGACAAGATTTGTCTGGCTTGCTTCATTCCTTTGATTCCGGGAATCTTCATGTAGAATTTCCTCGTGATTTTAGGTTACGAGCTCTGTTGATGGAGTCATCGACCACTGCTGCTGGGTACTTTTGACGAATGAGGGCATTTTTAGTTGTTGTGGTATATATATATATATATATATATATATATATTCATCCGGTTAGAATTTGCAGTTCCCAGCTACTGGACGACGTAAAACTCGAGGCGGAAACGGCGGCGGCTGCACGTTCTACGGCAGCAGGTTTCATTTCCGTTCTTTTCGCGCCCATTCCCGTTCGGTGCTAGCCGACCCTCCTTTCGTAACGTAGCTGTCCTTGCACAAGGTTTTATGCATGCATGAGCCCACAATGCTTTGGAGTGTTTCTTTTGGCTTGGACATGCTTCAGTGTACTGATAGGCAGTTTTACTTTATTTATGCACTCGCTCTCTAATCCTAGTGAATATACCGGCTTTTGCAGAAACTAAAATACCTCGTAAGGGTTGTAAACCAATGAAGTGGAATGGCATGCATGGTGATTAGGGCATCAACTGGTTACGTTCAGGGTAGCCTCGCGTCCCCATAAAAGCCGAAGCGGTGATTAGTTCATCCCCTATTAGTACCTACCCAAGAAAATCAATTTACCTCTAGAAGGAATTAAACCCGCATTCATTTGCAGTTTTTCTGTAATTGTCAATGGGGTTCCAAAATCAAAGAGTGCAGCTATTTTATTAAGAGTAGATCCGAAGGTAATTTCGGCATTGGCTGTCGTACATAGGAAAAAACTTATATTCTTCGATGCAGATTTGCTGAAAAGCCTTTTCGCACTCTCTGTTCAACTTGACAACAGATTTAGTTCCTTTAATACGGAGTTCACAAGCAGCAACTTTATAATATCTGTCTAAAAAAAAAAGAATAGTTTATTTTTTGTCGTACTACGCAACAAACATATTGCAAAATAAAACAGATTAACCTGATTATTTACTTGCTTTTCCAGGTATTACAGAATTTTTTTGCATGTGTCAAGATGGTGATGCCCGAATATTCAAGAAAATTATTCTGGTGCACTGAACCTGCTTCACGTAGTCTCTTTTCCATAATTTTTAATCCATTTTTGTAGACTGTGCTGAATAATCGCCTAACTTTAAACGTTATGCTTTGTTTCTGCACTTTTATGTTTATCGTAATGCGTTCATAAATAATAATTAAGAGCGGGGGCGGTAATTTATTACCCCGGAACACAATTATTTCCTGAGAAATTCTATATGCAGAAAACAAAAGCCCATTGCAAAATGGAACTCAGGTGCGCTCAAAATTCTGCCGTTAATATCTTTATCTGGCGCAAGAAAAACCCGTGATATCCTCTTGTTTCTCGAATGCGGTGGTACATAGTATGTAGATAATCTTTTGATCGAATAAATTGTAGTCTGCTTAGTAAAAGTTGAATTGGTATGTACCTAACAAACTTGAAAAATAATATAGACAATAAATACCACATGCATAAATATGCCACGTCAAGTGAACACTCACATTTATGGCAATCTATGCACACTCAGGGTATCACAATTTATTATATAACGGCTTATATAACGCTGTATACGGATTCAATGTTTTCGTGTAACAACGTAATGGGTGCCCTGAAATACACTCTCTTTGCTAAGGGGGGAACAGCGTGTGCTACTAACAGCTCGCGTGTGGTTTGTTTTCGCCTTGTTCCCTCAAACAACACACATCACGCCTTGTATTTCAAGCACAAAATTTGCAAGTATGACAACATAACCATCATTAGCTTTTTGGACCCTATTGTGGTGATTTAACAACCTGTCAAACAAACGGCTCCCAGAGTGACCAGATGAATCTTATACCGTAGTTAATCAACCTAATGGCGCTTTTACTTTCAGTGAACCATTGTATGAACATGGCTCATGTGAGGGAGCTGAAACGCCGCTTTTAGTTTTTAGTTCTTGTTTATTTTCTACGTTCCGTGTTTTTTTATATTCCTTAATGTATCCCCGCAACCAGACCAGCTTTCGCCGAGCCTCTGACTTCAAGATTAAATCTACTTGACATGAGGCAACAGATAGGCTATGCACAGATTGCTTCATGACAGTGCCTGGGCTCGAGATTCCGCAGCCTTCCGTGTAGCTATATGCACTGAAGAATTGTCTTCCTCTTTTCGTTCGCGCTGGAGGGCCCGCAAGAATAGCCCGGTCGATAGCGAGGCTTAGGGAATAAGCACCAAGAGAGTAACCTTGAACCCCTCGCCTAGTAATGGGGATAACTTGCGCAGAAGCACGTGTTTAGCCGGTCCAGATGGCCGCGAGCAATAAAGCACAGGCAAAGCCGTCGTTAAAACAATCACCCCGTAACGTGCTCCCTCAGCGTTGAGGGGGGTTCAAGCGCGCCAAGCGGTACAAAATAATGGCGCAGCTTCACCACCGAGGCTGTTGGAAACATGTGACGCGATGAATGACCTTGATTTATGTAGGGTTCTAGAGATTTTTGTAAAACTACGCTACCCTTGGGCAATATACCAACATATGAGCACATGGCGTGCCAACCTGTGGTGCATACAAGTAGTATACTGCGCGAGATCCGACATGTTGCTTTTCGCACGGGTGGTGGCTACCAGACCCGCCAACAGCATCACCCAGAAAACACGGTGCCTGTGCCTCACCGCTGTACAAACCGCAAGCTGGCGCATGGTGTCTTTTTTGGCTAATAGTCAAAAACACAACATGGGGTAATTTGGGAACGCGACAAGGCCACGTGATACCATGCCCTACGTTGAATCGGTTGATGGAAAAAGCAGCAGGTTTTTGCGTAATCGTGACGCGGCCGGCCTGATGTGCCGGAGTTCAGCCTCCAATGCCTGGCCGGTGAGCCGCTCCAGGTCGTAACAAACCCTAATTCTCCATAGCCTGCGCTAGCTGCATATTCTGCTTGGGATAGACGCTGCGCCATGTGTCTGCTCCGGCTGCCCTGCATCATTTCTCTTTCAGCGGAGTGTGATAACGCTACTACGTTCCGTGCATATAGAAAAAGTTTGAGTTCTCCACATTTTCTTTTCTTTAGTGTTTTGGTAATACTATTAAATGTTCCCAATTGCAGGTCAGCTTTCGTGTTGGGGAGTTCTTTTGCTTTAGTCTGCAGGCTGTTTTTAGGAAGTCAAATAATGAATTTGAGGGCAGTTAAGGTGAGGTTTTATTTGCTGATGACATGGTTCACTTTTACTTTATCTCTTTTAGTGTTTTGCGCTCTTAACTCGAATAAATAAAACATTTATATTGTGTGCCGTGTTTTTACGTCTTTCATTTCGCTTGAATAAAATAATGCAAAACTTACAGTGAAAATATTTGCTGCCCATTGGCTTCTCGTTGAACGTCAGAAATATGCCGCAGGTATTATTTTCGTCTTGATAGGCCAGCTCCTCTGAGTATTCTTGATCCGGCGCTTTTTACGTCAATGCAAGTGATAGAAAAGAAATAACATGAGCGATAAATACAGCGCCAGAAGACTACTTACAATCACTTCATATCAATGGGTACATTGACCTCGGAGCATCTTTGCCTTATTGAGCTGGGAGCACCATCGCTTTATGTTATCGTTTCTCGCATGTCACTTCTAAGGCAATGGTAAAAGTTACCAATTTACAGTTACATCCCCAACTGCTTGTTTTCTCTGCCAATGAAGCACCACATGTTCCGTAATTTTTTTAACGATTTAGTTACTTTAATGCCATTAGCAGTACTGAAGACAACGCCGTTGAACAACTCGCCATAAATTGATGTTTCTGCGCAACACGACTTCTCACGATAAGCATTCCATTGCCGCAAATAGAAAACGTAGGACATAAGGGCTAAAGGCATATTCCCACGGAGTGCCTGGCCTTACGAGAGGATCGTGTTCAGGAAGGTTCGGTCAAATGGGTTGTAAAGAGAATTCACAACTTGGAAAAAGCATTCACAAAGCATTCACAATATGGATTCCTCGAGATCTTCTAGCCTTCATTCGAACGATACGAATGCCCGTCGGGAACGTTCATAGTAGGCCATCGCCCTCGCCCGTTCAAAGGGGTCACTACCCTTTTCTAAGGTTCGTAACTTCACTGCGAAATATTTTTTAGTATATACAACCGCCTAAATACTTTTTTCGCGTCTGCGGGGCCGTCACTGAAGGTCGCCAAGGTTACTGAGCTTGAGTTCTAGCGGTTAATAAAAAGATGCATTTAAATTTATATTGTTCTTCATGGAGGTTGAAAGCGAATGAGAACCATATATACAATGCTTAATGAGTCATATGCCGAATAAACTCGGAGGTAGAGCACAAAAATATTTTATTGAGTTTGAAGCAGCGGCTATTTGAGGGGATATTTTTTTGTTAACTCTTGAACGGCACCACTTGGAGGTTTTCCCATGAATATTTTGGTTCTTCAAAGTTTATATTTTTCGAAAAAAAAATATTTTACACTTTATGTGCTCTCGCACATATCTGTGTGCGAGAATTTGCTGCGCAATATGGACTGTGGTGCTCTAGCTGTCCTTTTGAAGATAATCGTATTCAGAATCTTTTGAAGACAATGAAACACACCGCTTCAACATTTGTGTTTTGCTTCTACGCTCAAAAACAAATTTCGTCGCTTCCAAACACAAATACTTTTATATTCCACGTGTAGTCCATCTGGCGACAACCTCCAAATGAAAGACAGTTGAGGTTGTCACCTAAAAGAAATGTAAAACTGTTTAAATACTCAAAATTGTGCTACCAGGTTTATCTTGAATGAACCACCTGAAAAATGCAATATACAAAATTACCCAATTCTTCTAATATAATTGTCCACAAGATGCCTCGTACGCAGGGGCGAGTATTGTAGGAATTACGTTTCAACACTATGAATACGGAAGCACTGCGATTAGTTTTGTGTGCTTCAGATTTTGAAGAGAAAACTTGATCTCTGCGCTACAACTACAAGGAATATTTGGTTGCACGAGTCTCGGAGTTTGCACATTTTACACTAATCAAAAGAAACACCAGCAGCTCAAGGTAAATCGGAACTGCTGAGTGTGCTAACACCGTATGCTGTAGTTTTTGCTTACTTTTTTACGAAAGAGCTAGACAGCATTTGTTCAAATAACGAACTGAAGTTTCAAGCACAAAAGCAAAGGTTAACTTTTCGTTTGGTTCTCTGAAGTGCAGCTTCTGTAATCATCAATAACATAATCACATATTTTTAGTTGTATGTTGTTCAAAAACTGCAAGTAATCTGACCACTGGTTGAATATTTAAAGCCTAAACATAGATGTAGTAGTATTTGTCAGTCTCGGTAATTGTTTGAATACGGGGTTCAACTAACGCGGAGTAACTCGCCAGCAAGACCCCCGTTTTATTTTTAAAAAGAACTCCTTCTTTGATCATATTGTCTATCATACTGATCATACTGTCTATCCGCTTCCGCGCATAGACGACGCCCTCGACTGCCTCAATGGTGCCAGATACTTTTCGTCGATTGACCTGAGATCTGGTTACTGGCAGATAGCCGTTGATGCGGAAGACCGCGAAAAGACTGCATTTGTGACCCCTGATGGCCTTTACCAATTCCGGGTAATGCCATTTGGTCTGTGCAATGCTCCGGCCACATTCGAGAGAATGATGGACTTCCTTTTGCGAGGTTTTAAGTGGACCACGTGCTTATGTTATCTAGACAACGTCATCATCTTCTCACCCACATTTGAGACACACCTGGAGCGCCTGTCAGATATCCTTGAAATATTTCGACGCCCTGGTCTCCAACTAAATTCCAAGAAGTGTCGCTTTGACCACCGCCAGATAACAATTCTTGGGCACCTGGTCGACGCCTCTGGAGTTCAGCCCGACCCCGACAAAGTTCGAGCCGTCACCGATTTCCCCGTTCCACGCTCGACTCACGATGTCCGCAGCTTTGTCGGACTTTGCTCCTATTTTCGCCGCTTTATAGAAAATTTTGCCCACGTCGTTCGTCCTCTCACGGACCTTTTGAAGAACGGTGCCACTTTTACATTGGGTCCCGATCAAGCCCAAGCATTCGGCACTTTGATTTCCCTCCTAACGTCACCGCCAATTTTGGGCCACTTCGATGCTTTCGCTCCCACCGAAGTGCGTACCGACGCCAGCGGCCACGGGATGCGAGCCGTATTGGCCCAATCGCAAGCCGGCCAAAACCACGTGATTGCGTACGCCAGCCGTTTGCTGTCGAAGTCGGAGCGCAATTATTCCATTACAGAGTGCGAGTGCCTTGCTCTTGTCTGGGCCCTCGCAAAATTTCGTCCCTACTTGTACGGCAGACATTTTAAAGTCATCACAGATCACCATGCGCTGTGCTGGCTTACCAACTTGAAAGACCCCACCGGAAGGCTTGGTCGCTGGGCATTACGTCTGCAGGAGTATACGTTTTTCGTCACCTTTAAGCCGGGTCGCTTGCATAAAGACGCCGACAGCCTCTCACGTCACCCTGTTGAGCCCCCTGAGGCAACCCCACCTACTGATGTCGCTTGCGTGTTCGCAATATCAGACTTTCTCCACATCGGTGACGAGCAGCGCCGGGACCCGTCGCTCCGTTCCCTCATTCAACGACTTACCTGTTCATCACCCGATTCTTCCACGCGCAACTTCACCCTACGACATGGCGTCTTATACCGCCATAACTTCCGTGTTGACGGTCCGGACCTCCTCCTCGTTGTGCCCAGCCATTTGCGTTCGACCGTCCTGTACCAGCTACACGACATACCCACCGCAGGCCACCTAGGAATAACCAGAACTTATGATAGAGTGCGGCGTAGGTTCTTCTGGCCTGGCCTTTACCGATCTGTACGCCGCTACGTTGACTCGTGTGACAGCTGCCAGCGTCGGAAAAAGCCTTCCACACTTCCTTCTGGAGAACTTCAACCCCTCGACATTCCCCATGAGCCGTTCTTCCGCGTGGGTCTCGATTTACGTGGTCCCTTCCCACTGTCTTCAGCGGGAAAGCGGTGGGTCGCCGTTGCGACAGATTACACCACGCGGTACGCCATCACCCGCGCCCTTACAACAAGCTGCGCGACTGACGTCGCTGACTTTCTTCTCTACGACGTCCTTCTGCACCACGGCGCGCCCCGCCAGCTTCTAACTGACCGCGGGAAAAACTTTCTGTCCAAAGTTATCGACAACATCCTCCGCTCTTGCTCGACGAAACACAAGCTTGCCACGGCCTATCACCCGCCAACTAATGGCCTCACCGAACGTTTGAACCGGACGCTAACCGACATGCTGTCTATGTACGTGTCGTCTGACCACCGAGACTGGGACCTTCCATTACCATTCGTAACTTTCGCGTACAACACCTCCCGCCATGACACGTCCGGTTTCTCCCCATTTTATCTACTGTTTGGCCGTGAACCGGCTTTGCCTTTGGACTAGCTCCTTCCTGCCTGCTCCTCTGAATACGGTCGCGATGCTATCACTCGCGCCCATCAAGCTCGTCAACTGGCTCGCGACCAGCTTCTTGCTTCGCAAGTCTCACAAAAGACACGGTACGACGAACGTCACCGCGCGGTCCACTTTCTTTCGGGATCCCTCGTCCTGCTCTGGTCCCCTGCACGTCGTGTTGGCCTGTCCGAAAAACTGCTCCAACCCTATTCTGGTCCATACAAAGTGTTGCGTCGTGTCACAGATGTGACGTATGAGGTCGCTCCTACCGTCTCTACTTGGGCCTCATCCTCTACTGTCCCGCCTACCAGTGTTGTCCATGCCGCCCGCCTCAAGCCATATCAGCTCCCGCTGACCAATTCTCCTTAGACAGCACCGAGACGGTGCCTCTTCCGCCGGGGGTCATGTGACGGGGCAATCCCTGTTCGCGCCAAACATGCGGTGGGCGCTGCGCCGCTGATAGAAGACGACGAGATCGACAACGCTTGGCCCCGGACTCGCGCTGCTGCCTAATCCAGTGCTTCTCAGCTTATTCGGACTAATAAATAGCTTCCCTTTACGCGTCTTTGCCACGTAACAATATTATGCAAACCACAAGAGAACGAGTCATTTGAAGTCAGGACCACACAAACAGCAAGAGAAATGGTGATTTCCAAATGTTGCTGTACTATTTTTGTATTTCAGTTGTGTTAGGGCATTTTCGATGTTTTCGAAAATGCCCTTACTACATTACGTACCATTACTTTGTGAGAACCACACATTGTAACGTTTTAAAACAAAATAAAGCGAAGCCTACCTTGTGAAGTAATTTGCATTATGGTTGGTTCGTGCCAAAATTCTTCGTCATAAAACACTCCAAGTAGTTTCTGAGTCGTCGTTACTTTCCCTCTAAAAATTAAACCACAATATCAAAAATCGTTAAACTGCGTGTTCCGTATGGTGCTTAAAAAATAAACGTGTACAAATTTTCACCTGTAGGTACTGTTGGTTATATACTTTCTTTTGAAGAAGACTTTTTTGTATGTTTCGTAGAAAGGTCTATCAACCTTACACGTCGTGCCTTCTGTCGTACCGAGGTAAGTCCATATGTAGCTTGTTGTGTTCAAGAACTGGAACATAAAAACACTGGTTTATTGTTTTGTATTTTAATCATATTGCTGCAGTATTCGTATAACGGCCCTGAGCAATGCAATATTTTTTTAAATGTTGCACTTTGTAAAATATTCCTCTACCTGTAAGGGTAACTGCAAAAAGTAATTTAAAGTATAGGTCATTGTACGTTTTACAAAAACAGTATGGGGGGGTTAAACATTTCCCAAAACGAACAGACTAAAATTCCGTCCTTGCTGAGAAACATGATAAAGTTCACAGATACAGTAAGCACTAACCACCAAATTAAGGGTGTGTAGAGAATTGCAGGTTAGGGGGCATACTAAGTATTCGGTTGGACTGCTGGCAGTACCAATATTCGAACAAAAGACCTTCATAAGATTATGAACAGGGAGGTTCTTTCAACGAAAACACAAAGCAAAAAACTTACCGAGACTAAGGATTGAATAAAAATAAGAAATTATGAAAAGTATAACTTATAAGGCTAGGGAGTGAAGTAAAGCAAGAATATTGAGACTAAGCACTGAATGAAACTGAGAACCAATGGCACGTAAAACTTACCATTGTATTGACTGAATAAAAACTAAAAACGAATTGAACTTATTTGTTACGCAAAATCTACCGAAAACCCCAAAATACCAATTCGTAAAAGAACCAAATAAAAGTTCGCCCAAATGTTCACCTAGATGACGCATAATCTTCATGGCGTTGTGCGTGTCACTGGTGGTACGAGGTGAGGTGCGATGATGCAACGATAGTGGCGTAGCGCCTGCCCAGACATCGACAAGAATGACAAAGTGTTCTTGCAGGAAGCGGTCTGCTCGGCAATCGCTCAAAACAGGGTTCCAGGATACAGCAGGCAGTTGTCAGCACGTATTTGGGAACACCGGTAGATGATCGCCGCGGGAAACAGGTCATCCATGTGGGGGCCACGCCTAGATTAGGCACTTACCGCTAGTCATGAGTAAAACGTCACCCAGAGGACGCCAAGGCAACAGGTGAACTTCTCACAAGCTAGGTTCTAAAAGCCCGAAAAACTTCAAGTCACATCTTGGCGTAGCACTCGTCCATCGTGCTTCTATCACACCCAGACGTTTCCCAGGCGCCACATGTGGCCTCCTCTTCTTCACTTTCGCCGCAGTCACAATGAAGGCCATTGCCACATGAACACATTTGCAGCATGCGCACATTACTGCCATGGTTCTGCAAAGTTGTCTTCATCCTTCAATTCATCGGACAAATGGGACTACCTCACATATGTTCCGCCGTAAAAAACTCTCCGTGCAAAAAAACCGTATTCGAATGTTCAAAAAACATTCCTGAGAAGGGGAAGGAGGGGATCGAACTCCAGCACCTGCACCAACACGGAAAGCACCGTCGGGCACCCAGCTAATGCACAGTCCCGAAGCATGAGTTTCACGTAGGTAACCGAAAAATCACCCCACAATTTTTGCTGTCACGCCTCGGCACTATACACGACAAATGTGCGTCAGGAAACCACAGGCAGGTTATAATAGTGGATTGTTACGAAAAGCCAAAATTACATAGCCCCGCTAACCCCTAGAACACTAAAAAAGCAGGGCCATCTTCACTTACTTGCAGCCTTGATAGGGGCGAAGCATGCAGTAAATAAGTGTATTCTTGGCGGCTTGGCGTTTTTGCCAACAGTGGTGAAACTATTGGATGGCAGAGGTATGCAACTTTGCCGTAAAAGTCTTCGGTCATTCTAGCGAAAATCGTTCTAGCACTAAGCTCAAACGAGTGTCCTGGTGTTTCTTAGTACGCGTTCCGTTTTAGCGCAAGGCGTTAACGAGTGTCCCGGTGTTTTAGTACCGTGACTATGTGTTACGACGGTGCGATGACACTATGAGACGCCGACAGCCCCATCACTTTTGGGGCTTCGCACTTAAAATTACCTGCTGAAAACCCTGGGACAATAGCAACACACGGAGTGTTTCATGCTACAACGTTTTCTAAAGCCCCGACCGCCGGTAAGGTAGCTATTGTTCGACTACTCCTATTGGGATGAGCGGTGACATTGTCAACTATTATTTCGAAGACGGTGTCAATATAGATCCCGGGTTTAAACCGTTCCTTTTCGAGTTATTCGGTACTGAGTGCCCTTCTCAAGCTTTTTACAAACGAACAAACATACACCGAGGGCTTGTTCTAATGGCCAGTAAAACGCGTCCAACACAGCACCTATACTATTCTTGCAACCGAAGTGTCCACCCAAAGGTCTTGTGTGTTTTTGTTCAGTATTTACAAAAGAAACTCCGTGAATACAACGACCTGCTGAAAAAGTTCTTATAGAGTTTTGTAACGTCCCCAGAGAAGTCCCGTCCTCAAAAAAACTTTAGAATGCTTCACATCTTCTGGAGTACGGTTTTCTTTACCTTCTAGCAACAAATCCGAAGAGATGTGTCCTGGTCCGGCTCAGCGCTAAGCTCCTGCGAGGTCACGTGGATGACGGTCACGTGTACTGTTGGGCTGCTATGCCGCGTCTTAGGTTTTCTCCCTGTTCTCCGGGTGGGATCCCACCCGGCGGGCATTTTTTCTGCACTTTCTGCCTTTTCAAATTCTTCATCTCTTTCAATAACCTCCCACATTCTTCCCTTTGCTTTAGGATGTTTGCTTGAAAGCCAACCCTTATTTCTATATATATATATATATATATGTATATATATATATATATATATATATATATATATATATATATATATATATATATATATATATATATATGGGGAGTTGGCCATTCATTGCCACAATGTCAAGTGTTGGTGAACTCTGTAGCTTTCACAGCTTGCCTTCCTGAGACCAGGAGTAACGTAGGGGCAGACGGAGTGACAGAGTTTTCGAATCCCTTGATACTTCTCGTTGCGACAAACATAATATAAATTTTGAAACATAAAGTTTGCTTTTAGGTCAGCGCTTGTTCTCGTTATTCACGTCCATTTTCAAAATTGTTTTCGCGATTGGAAGTTATAATATAAAGCACCAACTAGCTGCAAACACCAATACGTTAAGTTAAACTTTGGGTCCTTCTTTAAATATTTTTTATCTATCCTTCTGGCACATGTACTCATTTCTACGCCACGCATGACTACGCCATTACCCGCGAAATCCGACCTACAAAACATAACATAATACATATACATAATTACATTAAAAAACTATTTGCTAACTAAGCACTTGAAAGTAATGAATTTTAGCGTTATTCGGTAACTTTCATGGCACAAATACCTCCTTCTAGTTTATTAGCTTACCGGAAGAATGAAATGAAACAACTACTGCACTTTGCTCTTTCAGTTATGTCAGTAATAAAACGCACTGCTATCAAAAAGAACAAACTAAAAAATTCACCCGCATTTCCCCGAAGGGGAGCATGGGGAAGTGCGAATGCACGGGTGATGCGAAGGAACTCTTCTTGGCCAATCGCCCTAAGTGGGTATGGGGTGGGGTCGCTTTCGCACTTAAAAACTCTTCTTGGCAAATCGCCCTGAGTGGGTATGTGGTGCGGACGGACGGACGGCGGTGGACGCGTGATTCAGGATCGCTAAAGATAATACTGATTGTGGAATTAAAAGCTATTTAATTCCACACTAGCCTGGTCAAAGTTTCAATGACTTGTGGGCTTGGCGCCTCGTGATCCCGATGTATGCGATAGGATTCAACCAGGGCTTCATCTCGGTGAGGTATATTTTGTACAGAGAAGTTACATCTATAGTTACAAGGAAGGCGCCATCAGGGATTTTTATGTTGTTAATTTCCCTTAGCAAGTGGTTAGTATCACGAAGATATGCCGAACGGGTAGCGAAGGAACTCTTCTTGGCCAATCGCCCTAAGTGGGTATGTGGTGGGGTCGCTTTCGCACTTAAAAACTCTTCTTGGCCAATCGCCCTAAGTGGGTATGTGGTGTGGATGGACGGACGGTGGTGGACGCGTGATTCAGGGTCGCTTAAGAAGTGCATTTGCACTTAAAAAACTTACTTGTCTCAGGCTCACAGAAGGAAAATCCTGTGGTAGAGTGTTCTGGGCACATATTGGCAATAGACGCCCGCACAAATATGCCGCAAAAAGTAGCGCTAAAGACGCCATTCGTATAGGCTATAGTTGTCCAGCCTTCTACGCTCAATAAAGCATGTTTTTCAAGCGAAAAATGCTGTCGACCTTTCACTGCAGTAGGCAAGATCTACTGGGAAATTCTTCTACGAGAAGGCATTTGGGAAGACGTCGTGAAGGTCTGATAAACAGCATGAGATTGAGTTGGTCATTGTTTATGTCTAAAATATCAAGAGAAGTGCACAGATGCTAAAGTCCGCACGGGAATTTGGACAGAAGAGCACCGGGGCTCTCTCCTGCAAGCTGTAAACAAAGCTAAGTATAGCAATGTTCCCAGTGCAAGTAAAAACCAAAGGCCACGTGATATACCAATCCCCGCAACTTTAAAAGGGTTCTGAATAAAACAGGCTACGTTTTGTGTCGTTTAACAAAAAATATTAACAATAACGTTCAAATAAATTTGGAGGACGATACAATGTTTGCCGACATTCTATAGCCGTACGCACGTTATGTATGCTGCATATTTTTACCTTATAAAATTTGGCCGTAGAAATGCATTTCTAAGCGATGTAAATAAATAAAAATATATCTGCAGGTGGATATGTGCAGTGACACAAAAACCACTCTTAGAAAAACTCAGGCAGTGCTGCTCAAACCCTAGCGAGGAATACTAAATGTCGTTTTTATACAGCTTAAATTATGTAATCAAGCTTCATTATAGTAATGTAACAATGTAACAGAGGGTAACAGAGTGGATCCCTAGAAAAGGCATGCGTGGCAAGGGGTGGCAGAAGGTTAGGTGGGCAGATCAAATGAAGACGTTTGCGGGGATAAATTGGTCGCTGTTAGCACAGGACCGGGGTAATTGTAGAATAATGTGAGAGGTCTTTGCCCTGCAGTGGGCTTAGATAGGCTGGTGATGATGATAGTAATGTAGGCCATTGGGTATACTAAGAAATCTTGCTGTTTTTATGTTTGTATCAGGTTTGGAAGCCAGCCTGCGTCCAAACACTGAAACTATACGAGAGCTTCACAGTCTACCAAACTGAACACACAAAAAAAAAATAATTTACCTTAAGAAATGCATGTCGCAAGAATTTTATTTTCCCTGCAGGGTTCTGAGAATGGTATTATTGCCAGGATAACACACGCAAACCAGCTCGGCCCCAACGGTCACCCCATTTCTAGTAAACACGAAACATTTAAACATTATCTTGGCTATAGTGGGTAACCACATCAAGGCAGGAAACAAGTCGTGTGATACTCGCAGGACCATGACGGGTGTCGATGCAGTCGGTGAGTGTTCGTGTGCGTGTTCTTTGAGGAACCGAGTTTTGTGCTTTTGGTGGTGGCAGGATTTTCACCGGGCAGGGCAAAACGAAGCCGTTTAGGAAGCAGATGTGTTGTGTTCCTAATTTTATCAGCTTCCCTTTTATTTCTGTTTTCTTACTATGCAATTCAAGTGAGCCTTTTTCTGCGCTTGAATTCCCTGCGTCCTTCCGCCTGGGTTTTTCGATGGCCTTCAGGGAGGCGGTTTTACTGCAAAGCAGTATATGTGTAACCCCCTCTTCCACCCCCCAGTTTTTATTCCGGTGTCATCTATTTACTCGGCGCCATTTCGGGGCTCCTCCTCCCCACCGTTGGCACCTCTTTCACAACTATTTGCCGTCTCGCCTCCACCGATGCCACCGTGTAAAGGGGTGCAGGCGGCAGCTAACGGTGATATGCGGCTATCAAATGATTGCGAAAAATAAACTGAAGAGGGATTGGCGTAAAAATACACTGACGATTACTGCAAGTTGTGCGCAGCAGGAGCTGCAGTCCTGTCGGTCACGGCGCATTACTACTGCGTCTAATAAAGTGTTCGCATGATCAGCGAACGTACGACGGCATGCGCTACTCCGCTGCTACCTTGCAGTGCACCGCTGCCGCCGGCGAGCATTTTGCAAATCGTGTTCGAATCTCCCGCGCAAATTTCCCGCGGTGCGAATCAGCCCCGCGCAAGGGAGTAGCGCGCATGTTGTTCCATATCGTCTTTGAGCCTCCCGCGCAAACGTCAAAAAGCTTGGATTAGCGGAGAGAGGAAAAGCGTCTGGGGAAAGTTAAGATGGAGGGCGCTGCTTGGTGGCGACACATGAAACATATGTTAAAGAAAGTTAGTGAGGCAGATGACGCTATAGCCGCACGTGTCGCACGCCACTTCACCCTTCGCTAGATGCTCCTCTCCGTTTTCTTTCTTTCGTCGCTGCTGCGCTCGCTCACTCGGTTAGCAGACATAAACAGACGCCACTCCCGCGAAATCCAGATAACGGCTGCCAAAGGGCTGCCCCCAAAAACGACTGAAACGCGAAGTCGCACGTATGTCACTTCTAAACACGCGTTCATGACCGGTTCCCGGCTTATGCGTGCGACGTTTTGTAGTGAAAAATAGTGCTAGGGAGGAGGGAGGCGTGCACGCACAGCTATATGTTTTATGCCCGTACTGATGAATGGTATGTCTGTTGTGCTTGTGAAAGATTTAAACGCGGACGTTAAACGGCTCAATGGACCTGTCCGGAGTCCATAGTGGTAGAACAATTGGGTTTGTGTGTTAGGCTTAGTTCAGATTACCAACGCTAAACCAACATCGTGATCTATGCACGTAAAAAAATGCCATGTCACGCAGTTCGGTTACTTGAGACGTGAAATAACGTCATTCTTAGGTCATTGCGACAGTTGCAGCAACAATCTGAACCCGGCCTTTCACAAACAGTAAGCTGCTTAGGACGCGGGAGAGACCCAGGCTGTTCCATGTTTATCTACAAGAACAAAGCTTAAAACCGTCACAGGGTAATTCAGCTAATAACCTAGGAAATATGCTCCATCGCAAATTACGACAAACGTGTTTTGTTTCGTGTGCTCCGTGGACTGCGTCCAGCTTTGTAGGTCATCCTTCTTCACGGAGTGGAAAGGCACTAATTTTTTAATTTATTTATCGTTTCTTGTTTGTTTTCATTTACTCTTTTGCGGGTTCACGGAAGCTAGGTTGTCATATTTATTCTTTTCTTCCCCCCTGTTTCCATCCCATCCTTCTTCAAGACTCATAACCCCAAATCACTGAAGCATTATCTAATCTTCTTCGAACACGTGCATTTGAGGCCATTAGTTTAGTGTTTCCTGGAGCATTTTTGAGCTTTCGCTTTAGAAACTAGAGCCTACGAAGAGCCGATATACAAATATCGGATACATGCTCCGACCAACTGAGTTCAGAATATAGGGTAACCCCAAGGTACTTGTATTTTGGAACATCTGCGATGTCATTTTTAAGAGTATAACAAAATGTACATGCATGTATTTATCGTGCTACCACTGTTTATTGATTGATGAGCTACACGCTCCATCAGACACCAATCAATATTTGCGAACAGATTATTCTCTGCGACTATGTGATATTCCCTGGATGATATTTCTTTAAAGACTACACAATCGTCAGCAATGATTTGATTGAAACATCACTCACAACTTCTGCTAAACAGTCTGAATAAATCAGAAATGGGAGGGGAGTTAACACACTACTACGGGGCACCCCCGGGGTTACAGGAAGCAAATCAGCGGCGCAATTGTAATTTTCCACCATCTGTTTTCTGTTTTTGAGGTATGAATTACCCCAAGCAACAATACTGAAAGGTAACTCTACCTGCTTTGCGCATCCAACAATTTCCCATGAGGTACTTTATCAAAAGCCTTGCATATGTTCCGAAACAACATATCCAACTACCCTAAACGATACAGAATTTCGAATACCTTATGTACTGCTAAACCCAACACGGTTGTGGTGGACATGCCCCTCAGGAATCCATGCTGGTAGTGTGAAAGCACATTTCCCTAAATAAAAACGTTTTTTGACCATGAGAGTTGGAGGTCAAACCGCGTCTTCTTCCGCAGCGCCCGGATTGGAGCAGCACCGTATGACGCGTGGAGATCAGCGAGAAAGGAACGGAGAAACGCGCGGGAACTGTGCCGCCACGTGGCGCAAGAAGGCAAGGACTCCGCCGCCCCAGCGATAAGTGCGCGCGATGAAGCAAGGTGGTGTGCGCGGAGATCAGTGTGCAATGGAGTAGGACGAACACCCAGCTGTGGTCGCACGTACAGCGACGACGCTTAAACAACGCCGTGAGCGAAAAAGAAGAAACACGCTACGGTTGCGTCCAGCTTCGCTATCGTCAAGTCTTACGCGTTTGTTTGAGCTCCCTTCAGTTTGTTTAATACCGGGACTACCCGTGTCGTACGCCAGTCATCAGGTTTATCACCAGCCGCATTAAAAAAGCAATACTGGGTAAAAACACTGCAATTTCTTCCGAATGTCTTCGCAAAGGCACTTGTAATAGCATCCGGTTCTATAGACTTTTTTGCATCCAATATCAACAACTCCCTAAGAAGTTACCAGTCGACTATCAATAATCCAGAGTAGCACCCTGAAAATTTGCACAGATTCCTTTTGGAGAACACTGTAAAAATGCCCATACAATTGTACAGCTATTTTCTTCGTATGGGTAATATTTTTTACTATGAAGCAGTATATCAATCACCCCCCCTCCCCTGCTTTCATTCCGGTCAAATGGATTTACACGGCGCATTTCCGGTGCACCTCCTCGCCACCGCTGGCCCAGTATTTCAGAACTGTTATACCCCTCTTCACCTCTGACGCGTCTTTCCCAATTTTCCCTATAGGATGATAATTGCGCTGGAACCGTTATCGGCAGCTGCACTTTTACCTGGCATTGAGACAGACACGTGTTCTTCCGTTTCAAGGAGCATCGGCACACACAGTAGCGCGAATGGACGCAAAAAACAACACATAGCCCCTACCCCAGAACGTGCAGCGCGATTTACTTTATTTCAAACGCGATTTCGTCAGTCGCCATTTTGGCGCGAGTTTAGAAGTGTGCTATACACTCTGGTTCGATAACGACGTAATCAAAATCGGAAACGATAAATATTATGACGGGAAGGAGGCGGCGCTTCGGGTTCTAGTCAAACGTTTCGCTCAAAGGACTTTCATTGTTGGATAGTTCATGGTGTGCGGAAAGATCGAGCCATGGGACGGCAACGAGTCAGTCGCTCTGGAGCAACAAAGATCCTTCTAGGAACAAGGCTGGGAACGGCGAAGGGCGAATCAACGTCTCTGCATAGTATCACGAACTGACGAGAAAAAGCCCCGAAGTTTGAACCGTCAAGGTTCAAACTTCGACACCGACGGCGCCGCGACACCGACGGCGCCACGAGAACGCGCCGTTACCACCCCGCAAGGCAGGTCAACGCATTCAAAGGTGCCCCTTCAAATTTCAAACCCAATTTTCTTGATCGCGATTTCGGCGTCAGTTGCGAAATGTGCGATAGACCCTGGTTCGGCAAAAACGTTCAATAAATCGGAAACGTGAAAAGATTAAAACGGAAAGGAGGCCGCGCTTCCGGTGCTGGCCGCAAACATCCCGCAAAGGGCTTCCAATGCTAAAGACTTCATTTTGTGCGGAACGTGCGAGGAGTCCCTACTAATGAGTGTCATGACCACTTTCGGCTACGTATAGCCACCGCCCCCTCCCATCTTACTTGCCTGATCGCACCCCGTTTGGCATTTAATTGCATAAGGCGTCTCTCTCACGGCCGCGGTAAATGCACGTTCGTGGCCAGATTGTGAACGTTCCCATCGATGTTCAAGGAACCCTGCAGTCCCTGTCTTGCGAAATCTCCGACGACAGCGCGGTAGAGGTTCACATCAAGCGCCTACTTCTGCACAAGCCGAACTAGAAGTCCGGAGTGGTCAAGTCCGGAGTAAATAAGTTGGGAATGGGAAGAGGAGGGACGGGGCGCGCACACGCAGCTATAGGATTCATTCCCTTAGTTATGACAAGTCCGTTCTGCTTGCGGGAGGTTCATACGAGGACGTCGAAAAGACCACGGGGTTCTCAGTGGTCGGGCTGATTAGGTCGGTCTGATTTGGTTGGCGAGATCCCCTATTTCGTCTGAACAAATGGTACCCAGAAGGTATGATTTCGTCATGGCTTATTAAACTACGTAACCAATGTATCAAGAAGGTGTTCTGTAACGGTTTTATTTTATTACATTGCTTGTCGCTATTGAAGCCAAGCAGCCGAAGTTCGCGGTCCTTTATTCGCTAGTTCTGGTGGTAGGATTTCAGAGAGGATCACTCTCCTGCGTCAAGAACAAATTTTTTTAAATTGTCCAGAGCGCTACGTTTTCGCTTATGCAAGTTGCCTTGCGGCTGTTAGTAGCGTTGTCCTGAACGCCATCAATACTGATCTTGTTAATCGACCAGATTTAGGGTAAATCCCCAAGGTGGAGTAAGTTTGTGCAAAGCAAAGTTTGACATCCACCTGAATGCAGCCATACGGCTACTAAGGAAAGCTAACAGTTTTCTCGGAAACTTCGCAGTTGAAGAAAAATTCGTCCTAGTCCAGGATTCGAACCCAGGACCACTGCTTAACCGGAGCAGTCACTCTACCAACTGAGCTAACCAGGAGGCTAGTCGTTAGTAGCGCGAAAGCGAATTGATCAACAACTCGAAGTGAAGGACAGGTGTTAATCGAGCAGATTTAGGGGAAATCCGAAAGGTGGAGTAAGTTTCCGCAAAGGAAAGTTTGACATCCACCTGAATGCAGCCATACGGCTACAAAGGAAAGCTCTACAGCTTTCTCGGAAACTTCACAGTTGATGATAAACTTCGTTCTGGTCCAGGGTTCGAACCCGGGACCACTGCTTAACCGGAGCAGTCGCTCTACCAACTGAGATAACCAGGAGGCTAGTCTTTAGTAGCGCGAAAGCGAATTGACCAACAACTCGAAGTGAAGGACTGGTGTTAATCGACCAGATTTAGGGGAAATCCCCAAGGTGGAGTAAGTTTCTGTAAAGGAAAGTTTGACTTTACAATACTGATATTATCGTAGACGGGCGTCACATTTCATTCTGCGTCTTTATCACTTTTTGAGTTTGCCATAAATAGTTTTTTTGTTTGTCTTTCGAGTAGTCATTCAGCAGGAAGACTTTCAACCCCTTTACCTTTTTACTTTTTTGAAGAGCACCTGCTTTTCCTTGTAATCAGGTAAGTACAAAATTACAGGGCTTTGATGTCTTTTCTGATTCTGTGAATCCAGGTGACAGTGCTACACGTGACACCCAATTTTTCCTCGAGAAGCTGTTAATAACGTTTTCTCGCACTACCTGATCCGGTTCATTGGTGTTTACAGATATGGCAAATACTACAATGTTAGACCGCCCGCTACGATCCTATAAATTACTAAGTTACCTTTGATGAGAGTTGAGTGCTTTGCGAACGTTAATAATGGCAAGTTTCAAACCCACTGTGTCCATATTTCGGCTTTGCAGTTTTTCAACTTTGTCTTCTAATAGCCCAAGATGCAAGCCAAAACTGTTAATAGCTTTCTCCGCGGCCTTAAGGCGATTTTCGATATCAGCGATTTTGTTCTCTATCCCGTTTTGGCCTTTCTAGATTTCTTAAAACGTTTCTTCGACTGTGGCTTCTGGTTTTGCTTCTATGTACCCACATAAAAGAAGCTGACATGCACAGATACAATCATAAGCAATGCAAAAACGTGTGCGTGGGCACGGCAAAACCACAAGAAATCGGTTGTCACTTCTTATTGAATAGTTTTGACCAACCCAAACAAAACACAACAATCCCATGGGGAGGAAACCGTGCACAACGCATGCGCCGTGCCCAATAAAGATGTCCCTCGTCGGTCACTCTTTTATAGGTTCAGTTGATGACGTTATATCGCCATAGCTCATAAGGC
Source organism: Haemaphysalis longicornis (assembly GCF_048455015.1). Taxonomy (NCBI): domain Eukaryota; kingdom Metazoa; phylum Arthropoda; class Arachnida; order Ixodida; family Ixodidae; genus Haemaphysalis; species Haemaphysalis longicornis. Next base: position 8,538,745 of record NW_027526407.1, on the reverse strand, counting down.
GTGGTGAGGTTTTCATGGTATGGATGGGCTTCCATGCTTGTCTCTTGTCGGTTATTCATAATCCGATGGTCGACGTGAATGTGCTGGCCGAGCTTGATTCGTTGACTATCTAAAGCAAGGCCTGTGAAAAATGGGACAGGCACATGGCGATGAAACCGTGCCCGACACTTCCGCCGTGTCCGCTGAGGTAGGTTCCAAACACCTTAGGCTCCAAACACGTTAGGTGTATTTAGATTCCAAATACCTTAAGGTCGACAGGTAGGTTTTAAACACCCTAGTTGGTAGAAATGCCATTGCTTCTTTTTTTACAACCGCAGCCAATATATATTCGCTAGTAGATTGCCTGCCTACTGTTCATGATGCAAACATCAGTTTTTATTACCATTTAATTCGTGGAAGCAATAGAATTTAATCTTTAGCGATCCTGAACCCTTCCCCTATTTCCCCCAGCGGGCCAGAGTGCCATTCTTTCTTTAAAAATTTATTCATTCATTCATTCATTACCATTTAAGGGGTAATTCACAAAGAAGCGCAATCTTTTATTAATTTACCGATGTACTTTATCGAATTCCTAATATCAACAAGCGCCAGCAGCAGGAATTCTGTACTAATAAAACGCTTGGGTTTTATACTACTCAATAACAAGATGAAGTGGTTCAGCCAGTCGCTACTATCCTGCTAATACACTCCCCACTAAAACTGAAAACGCACGCGCTTTCTGGTGAGATGTTGCGTTTTTCATTTGTGTACAATAACGTAGACTACACAAATGAATATATTAAAGAACACCATGGGTCATCAGTGTGCCTCGATACATCCTAATAAAGCAACGCGTAGCACGAGGCCGACGGCTGCAGAAGTCACAGAAACAGAGATTTTCAGAAGTGTCAGAAATGAGTTTCTCAATGCGACGGATAGATTCTCGGGGTCAAAAAACTATCTTTATTTCACTTGAAGGCGGCGAAAATTATAGCAAGAAACAGAGAAAGGCAGCGAAATTAAATGGAAAACTTTGAGGAATACTAGAAAGTTTAGTCTTGTGCACATGTGGAAATATTTGCTCATTTCTGATTTCAGATGATAGGTGCAACATTAAGAGACAAGAAGAGAGCGGAGTGGATCAGGGAACAAACGCGTGTTAAGGATATATTAGTTGACATTAAGAAGAAGAATAGGCACGGGCAGGGCATGTAAGGCGAAGGAAAGATAACCGTTGGTCATTAAGGGTTACAGAGTGGATCCCTAGAGAACGCAAGCGGGGAAAGTGGCGGCGAATGTTAAATGGGCTGATGAGAGCAAGACGTTTGCTGAGACAAAGTGGTAGCTGTTAGCACAGGACCGGAATAATTGGAGAATAATTCGAGAGGCCTCTGCCCTGAAGCGGGCGTGGTTAGGCTGGTGATGATGATGTCTGAAATAGCCCCCGACATTGCGTATTTTGTGTCCTGGACAGACAACATTTTTATTTTCTCTTCAATTGCGACTCAATGGCTGTATTACGGTCCGCCGCTAGTTGCAAGACAAAGACACTCTGCAAGATAGAAAAACCTGCATGTGCCCTAAAAGCATGGCCATATCCGACACGTTTGTTTGCTTTAGGAACCGTAAAAATAAATTGCGTTCAGCTTCAGGAAAGGTATTTATAGAAATTTGTTAACAAACGTTACACAAAACTCTAGAAAGTTATTCGTAAGACATACGAGCATGATAAAGCCATAGGTGCTCGATGGGCGCGACGTTTGCGCGCGGGAAACGAAGAGAGTCTCGTCGGAGACCCGGTCGGGGCTGGTTCGGCGAGCATCGCGGCTGTGGCGGATACATGTATCTTACGTGGGAACATTGTTTGTCGCGCGCTTTGAGTGCCTGCCTCCCGTTCGCGGTAACGACCCGGACGGCGTGGTTCGTGAACGCCGTCGAGCGTTGTGCTCGCATGCTTTGGGATTCCCCAAATAAACGGCAGTGCTTCGGCACTACTGTCTACTGTGTTCTCGTATCGGCGAACCTCGGTGGGCTGCCGTAGGCATGAGCCCACGTGGTTGACACGCTGGGAGCGAGCGTGGGGGCCTACCCCAGAGTGTGGAAGGTCCCCGAGGAACCCCTGACATATCCCACAAGCGTGAACTAATCTTACATGTTGTGTTTCTTCATGCTGTCATGGCGATTTGTATTCGGCGAGATGAGTCGGGTGATGTGTTAGACCTTCTTTTTAAGAGCGAGGATAGTTACGGAATTGTGTCGGTTTGGCTGTATGCGATGGGAAAGGACCCACATGCTTGTCACTAAGGGTGAGTTGTGTTCGCCACCAGCGAAGAGTCGGAGTTCCAGAGGGGTCTAACCTGTTTGGCGCCCTCGACTGTTTGGTCGGTAAAAGAAAACCTCCGATTTTGGCGGAGAGCAGTCGATACCTCGAAAGCCGAAGTAATATTCGACTGCCTGTTGTAGCGCGCTCTAAATATGAAGCAGGGTGATTTCATTTGAAACGGAATAACAAGGCAAAAAAGGTCTAAGTTGGGAATGTCACACACCGGAAGGTTACCAAATATTTTCCAGAATCCAAGTCGTGAAACAGCTGCGTGCCAGAGCGGCAGTACAAGTGGAAGTTAAAACGGTTTCTTTCTCCTATGTATTATTCAGCGTATTCCTTCACGGTTGAGGCCATTACTAAACCAGCGGGACCAATCCTGCTCCGGTGAGGAAGTGCGTTACGGAAATGGTCCCCGGGATATGGCCGCACCGTAAGCGTCCTTCTGCAATTCCATTGCCTGAGTTTTTTTGTCCGGTGGGAATTGTGCGGCACCGGAATTAAATCGTGGTCTATCTGCATGCGAAGCCGATGCTTTACCTCTACGCCACTTCTTCACCCTTTGTATAACGTCCGCCTCGCATGCAGAAGGTCCATGGTTCAAAAACCCCTGCCGCGAAATTCCTGCCGCATAAGAAATCCGCGGGGTGATGGAATAGCAGAGGGAGGCTTGGGGCGCGGCCTTATCCCGGTGACCATTTCTGGCAATGCGTCCGCCAACCAGAGCAGGATTCGCCAGCCTAGCGTAGTAATGGGCAGAAACTGCCATCATTTTGCCAATTAACCCACGGCCCTCACTTCCAAGCGGCTGCAAAGAAACTGACCACAGTGGCGCTCAGACCTTGTGACGCCGCAGAAAAACTAAGAATCCCTCGATCCGGACAGAATCCCTCAATTCCTGGATCCCATGTGGAATTTTAACCTGGCAACGTGTAACATGAGACCTTTATTAAACGGGGCTAGTCTAGGGTGTTGTTTGTTCAGGGAATTGAAGGGTGTTGTTTGTTCAGGGAATTGAAGGACGTTGAATGGGATGTAGTAGTGATTAGTGAGGCTTAAAGGACAGGCTAAGCATTCTAGTGCTGAAACATGGACACGTCCTATGCTACCGTGGTGAGGTGGATAGAACAGTACTGGGACTATGGTTTCTAGTCAATAAAAGCATAGTTGGCAACATAGGCGAATACCATACCAAATGTGACTATAAGACGCAGCTGCAGCGTGGCCACTGTCACCCCTGAAGAAGAAGCCGATCCGGCTTCGAAACGTCGGCTTTTTGCCTTTTTGCATTGCATTGGTTGGAGCCTAATTAAATCTCAGTTCAGTAACTTCCCAACCAGACAGAAGTCTGTCGAAATGTTCACTTTCAAGTCTTTCATTACAAAACGGTATTCCGTATTGTAATTAGGCTTTACAAGAAGATCTAACTCAAGCTGGTACAGAGCTACGCACATACGTTCGGCCATGGAGACCATCCCGCGGAATGCCTTTATGAAAACGTGGCATCGGCCATGCCTTATTAGTCCGGTTCGGAAATTTCGAATCGGCACACACTACTTATTAGTCGAGTTCGCAGAACGGAATAATCTACGCATCATTAATACCTTCTTCTGCGAACGAGAGAGGCGGAAGTGGGCGTGGAGGAGGCCTAATGGGGAGCCCAAAAATCAAATAGACTTCCTACTTTTCTATCATCGTGCGTTGTGCAGGATGTATAAGTGCTCGGAGAGGTGAGGTGTAGTGACCACCGTATGGTGTGATCTCGAATTAGGCTGAATTCAAAGAGGGGCAGTGACAAACTAGTACGAAACAACTGATCATTAGCTATGAGTAAGGCGGAAAGTTGAAGAATTCAAGATCGCGCTGCACAACCGATATTCAGCTCTAACCACGGATTCAGGGCTTATGACGCAGGAAGCCAGCAACAATCTTACACGCATTATCCCGGAGTGTGCAGTAGAAATCGGAAGAACGATGGTTAGACATGGTGCAGGTGAACGTTCCCAGGAGATGAAAGATCGAATTAGAAACGGCAAGGCCTTGCAAGCATGCTGTAAAGAATGAAGGGAGCCTGAAAGCAGTGAAAAGGCGTCTAGGTATGGAAAAAACCGCTGTATACCCTCAACGTCCAGCAAAGCAATGTCATCACAAAAAGAAATAAAATAGTTATAATACCTGAAGACTTGTAGAGAGATCTGCGCAGTAGCCGCGACATCTAGGACAATATGGACCTAGGAAGTAGTTCATACGGGGTTGACATACCACCAATAACAGCAAAAAAACTAAAGGATGATTTGAAAGAAATACATGGTGGCAAGAAACCTGGTGATGATCATAAACTGCAGACCTCTTGAAGGATGGTGAGAGAATTGTACTAGAAAAATTGGCAAACCTGTAAATGCAGAGAGTAATGACCGCGACAGCACCATACTCTTAGAATAAGGCGGACTTCATCCTAATCCATAAGAAAGCTGAAATGACGGATTTCACAAATACAAGCCTATCAGCTTACTGTCAGTTGTCTACAAGGTACTATGCATAGTAATCGCAAACGCAATATCTTTCACCTTACATTTCAGTGAACCTAATGAAGAAGCAGGTCTTTGTAAAGGGTATTCAACTATACACCGCAACTATACGCCATATCACACGATCAATCTGGTGATAGACAAATGCGGGGAGTATACTCAAACCCTGTTTATAGCCTTCAAAAATTATAAGAATGCATTTGACTCTGTCGAAACCTCAGCAGTCATGCCGGCATTACGGAATCAGGGTGTATAGAAGCATTATTTAAGAACACCTGCGGATATCTACAATGGTTTGACAGCAACCTCTGTCCTCCATAAGAATAGCAGTAAATACCTATATGCTAGGGCGTAAGACAAGGAGACACAACGTCTCCAATGGTATTCAAAGAATGTTTACAAGAGGTATTGGGAACATTGGTTTGGGAGGAGGTGGGCGTAAGGTTTCAAGTAGAACACCTCGGTAAACTTAGATTTGCTTATGACGTTGCCTTGCTAAGTAACTCTGGGGACGAATTGGAAATCATGCTTACCGCACGGGAAAAGTGATGTAGAACCTCGAGTCTGAAGATTATATCCAGGAAACTAAACTAATGCTAAAACCCCACGGGCAAGCGCAGTGGTTTGAGATAGGTGGCAAGGCAGTGGAAGGGGTAAGCGAATATACCTACTTAGGCCAAGTTGTAGCACGGGATCCCCACCATGAGGCGAAATAATAAGAAGGATCACATTGGGGAGAGTGCCTTCGGCAGGCAATCTCGAATAAGTAATGGTAACCAACTATTGTCCCTGAAGAATCAAGTATATAACAGCGGCATCTTACCAGTACTCACCTACGGGGCAGAAAAAATGAGGCTCACTAAAAGGGTGCAGCTTAAATTGAGGACTACTCAACGAGAGATACAACGAAAGATGGTAGGCGTAACATGAAGGGCCAAAAAGAGAATGGAGTGGGTGAGGGAACGAACGCGTGTTAAGACATCATATTAAAAATTTATTAGAAATAGGCGCTGGCAGGTAATTAATTCTGAGGCAAGATGTCCTTTTGTCATTAAGGGTAACAGAGTGGATCCCCAGAGAAGGCGAGCGGGGCAGGGGGTGGCAAAAATTTACATGGGCAAATGAGATCAACAAGTTTGCGGGGATAAATTGGTCGCTGTTTTCACCAGACCAGTATAATAAATGTATATTGGATGAGCCTTTGGCGCGCAGTGCACGTAGACAGGCTGATGATGGTGATGGCGATGATTTAATATATTCTGGTAAATAATGCCAAATCAGTTCTTTAGGTAATATTGTTGATGAATGTTAGATGCTTTACCGGTAACCTAATCAATATAGTGATCGCAAAGCATTCAATGCTCAAAGCATAAACAATTTTGAAGAGGTTTAGAGTAGCGAGAAGGGAGTCCGTAAGGGGAAAGTAATGACCTGATGATAAATTAGTGTCCCTACTTTCAAACGCGTAAGCAAGAATAATATAACAAACCTAGTATTGAAAAGTACACAAAGCTCCTAGAAATTCATATCCATGGCCCAAAAAACCGGTGGTAATATTTGTCGATGTGTTTTCTTCCTCATACGTAAGACATTACAGTGAAATTTGTTAGTTTTTTTGCGGGGATAAGGGGCAGGGCAGCTTCGTACCTTCTAGATTAGATCTCTGCGTAGCCGGCATACTATGGGTTGAAAAGTGTATAACCGAGCGAATAAACGGGACGCAGAGTAGAACACACACACAGGGCACTGCGCTCTGCTTGCCGTTTTTTCGCGCTTCTCCACGCTTTAATATGCACCAATCAGCCCACTTGCTTCCAGTTTTATGATACTGTGCGTCCTGTATATGTCCTTGTTTTTCTCGGCGGATTCCCTTTTAGGTGTACTATAAATATGGCAGGTATTGCGCGGGAGAAAAATGGGAATGACTCTGAATGCGGTCACTAATATAGTGCTCCAAGAGAGGTCATGGTTGTCGTAGCTTCCTGTAGTGAGCAGCTCTGGTCTTACCGTTGTAACCCATCACGCGCGATGTCACCGCAATCAATGTTTGTGTGGGCGAAGCAAAGCGTGATTTTACGTGCTACAAATCGCTTCGCCATACCACCTGCGTCACTTTCGTGCAATGGTTGCTTCGTTTTTCACAGGTATTGGTATGCCCGAAAAAATAGCAATCAAAGTTGCGGTTCGAATCTGAGCCTTTGCATTGGCACTTTTACGTACAAAAAGATTCTTCGCATTTTTGTGAGTTCTTAGTTCCTTAGATATATTACAGTACTCTTCTAAGTTACGAAATGCTCAACATAGTACATTGACATATTGCTTGTACAGTCCTGGTTTCTAGCCCCCGGCACCATGCTGAGGATGAGTTAAAACACGAAACAGTATTTTTTAAGCAATACCCGGATTAACTGCAAGACTCTACTTCTTGCACTCGATGTCAAGAACCGTGGTGTACGGTTATTACAGCATCTGGCGGGCGTTTTCACAACTTATTAACAGGTGGTAGCCATTGGTATTCTTCACAAAACGGCCAAAAACACAATTTTGCTTAGTTAAAAAAGCAGAAGGTTTCGTGAGTTCCATGAAGCAACTTGCATGATATTCGGAAGGTAAAGAGAGCCCGGGAGCACCCTTTCTATGTCGCCCACTCAGCATGACATTCAGTTTTCGAATATTCTTTGAGGCGTAGTACGTCTGCTACCTTTGGCGCTCGTTATCTTCACAATCCATTCTGGTACCCTGCCTTTTTCTACTCCTCGGAATGGGCTGTTTTATTCTTTTCGTAGTATTTATATTTTCGGCAGATATCGAATAAAACTTGTTGACAGTGCGCCGCCTTGAAGACAAAGTGTGCTGTTTTCTTGCCCGTCATATTGTACAGCTCCCAGCGTAAACCTCACAACAGATGGTACCCCGATTAGCCCGCCACATAGCATTTCATAGGTTCACCATAGCAACGTACACCAAAGAACATCTACAATCAGCACGTTTTTTGCTGTTTAACCCAAACCGGCAAAAAACCTGCCGACATTCCCTTCTGGACATGCCGTGCGGACATCCCTATCGAAAAAATTGAATGCTCAAATATTGCTCCCCTTGTTGGTATGTTTAAATTTTTTTGATAATGTTACGCAGACTGTTATGATGAGATCAAAACAAAAATATTGGTATCAATATATTCTCTACACTGGCGTAATTCAAATTTGCCAGGTGTAAGCATGCCATGTTCAGAAAATGCTTATCCTGCTAGTTTCAAGTGCGAATGCACTTCTTAAGCGACCCTGAATCACGCGTCCACCGCCGGCCGTCCATCCGCACCACATACCCACTTAGGGCGATTGGCCAAGAAGAGTTCCTAATTTCTTTAGCACATACCCACTTAGGGCGATTGGCCAAGAAGAATTCTTTCGCATCACCCGTGCATTCCCACTTCCCCATCGACGACTGCTGCTTCGCCAGGAGCGGACGTCGGGGCGAGTACTGCGGCGTCTACCTCATCGGTCACGTCTATGCGAACCTCGTGTCGCACGTCGTGTCCACCTCGCCGGTCAGGGACGAGTCGCCGTACAGTGCCGTCTACACCGACGCGTACTCGGGCGACGGAATCGTGGTCGTCACCCTCTTCCTCGCGCCAAACATCTCGCGCGACGACGTCGTCGAATACGTGGACGCGGCGATGGAGAGTGTGGCCAGGCGCCTAAAGCCCTCGGACTCGGACGTGGTTGTTGGGGACTTTAACGTGGACGTGCGAAAGGGCGGCGAGTGGTTGATGGAATACATGCTCGCCAACCACTCCATGACGTGTCTACCGCTAGAGGCTCCCACCACCATCAACGGCAGCTACATCGACCTGGCCTTTGCGAGGAACGGTCTGATACGCGCGGTCTTGCAACAACTCTTCACCGTACATTTCAGTGACCACAAGGCGGGCTTAATGACCGTCAACTACAACGACAACACCAACAAGTGCTGAATAAAGAATGCTGTCGTTTCACTTTACTTGCGTGTGTTTGTGATCTCCTCGAACATACACTTTAATTCACCAAGATTTCCAGAGAACGGCTAACGGGGTGTGTGAATCCCGACTTGATCACGCGGGGGTGTTAAATGCAACTAACGGGCGAATGCCAACACAGTTCAACATAACTCCCCCTTATAGCATCACCCGTGCATTCGCACTTCCCCATGCTCCCCTTCGGGGAAATGCGGGTGAATTTTTTGTTTGAGTGCGTTTTCAGGAAACGGCGTAAAATAATGTGTGCGTGAGCATTCTAATTTGAAGATATAAAAAGATTCTGGTTTTCTGACACCGCACGCATTGTGGTGAGATATGCTCGTAACGGTCCTATGCTTCTAAAAAATTGCCATGGGGCTAACGAGAAGACTGTTAACAGACGAAGGATGTGTTTAAAAAGGATTGCTAGCCTTCTATCCCAGCTTTAGAAGGTGGCTTTTGCGTATCTCTAATTGAAAGTACGGGGACACACGTTGGGACATGGTACTAAAAGGTTTCTGCGCACAGATTTATTGCAAACAATCAGTCTTCAGAAATGGTTCCTATCATAAAAAAACCTTTTTTTCACGGCAATGGTCACCATATATTGTGTGATGCTCTTGAATCGCTGCGTAAAACTAAGGACCAAAATAAATCTCATTGTACGGGACTACACCAGATGAACCGGAATGAAATTCCTTTTTTCTAGTTTTTAGGCAGCGGTAGTTACTGCCACATACTGGCCACATTTTTATGATCGTCTTCGTAATAACTCTCAGTAGATGTTGGCGTTGACAAATGCATGCGAGCTCAAAAAAATTCTAAATTTCACTAGAGTCACTGAATCTCGTCAATTTCGAGATGCATATTTGTTTGCTTTTGGCTTTTAATTTTATGTATATCTTCTTTACACAGTGCAGTGGCACACAGCAGGCTACTGGATCGTTTTCTACAGCGTAAACATTAGGGCGTCTCTGTTGGTCTATAAACGATCCAGAGGGACCCTAGGACCTCTAATAAATGTTTTTGCCATCACGTCTGGGTCTCTTACATAATGTGCAGGATTGTTTGCTTCCTTAGTTCTCAGATGCCCTGGAGTATACCCGCCTTACACAGTATCTCATTTCTAACCAACGCCAACTATAATAGCATAAAAGTGTTCGCGTGTCTGATATGCACGTGTTCATTGCTGTATTGAATTACATGAACTTGCCTGTAGTACTGGTTTGAAACATGCCACCCGCTTTGTCACCCTGGTGAAGCAGTAATGTCATCGCGGGTGTCCATTTGGGTCAAGGTAAAGCAATTAGCCCACTGGCTACGCAAAAGCGTGTAGAGTAGTCTTGTAAAGGTGCCACCGAGTGCACGTAATTAATTGCCTTTGATCCAATAACTGAGCACAAAAACTAAAACGGGAAAAGGGCCCGTAGAGAATCTTGTGTGGGTAGGCCATTCCACTTTGGAAGTTCAAGGAACTCTGTTCAGTGCGATTGATAAAGAGGCTGTAGTTGCCTTTGAAGCGCCGGTTGAGATAATATTTGGGTTTCGTTGGAGGGCGTAGTTTGAGTTGCTTTTCTTTGCCCATATTAAAGGTTATATAAAACAGAAGTCTAGTTTCCAATGTATCCATTCTTTTTGCAGTTATAAGAATAAAAACTCATCTACATCTACACAATGTAACGAGATATAATTGGTCGTCGCAGAAACCTCTAACTTTCCGTTTGGCTAGTCATGGTTGCATGCCAATATCAACAGACAATATCAGAAGGCCGCTTGTTATTATACAATAATGTCGTTCCGCTCCTGCTAGATTTTGGACTTAATCTGTAAGAACGCTTGCAAATATGACCTTTACAAGCATTCATAGGTCTTCAATACAGTTGGTGATCCCCAGTACTTTAAGGCCTCTTCAAAGCGGAAACTAACAATAACAAAAAAGTGGGAATTAGATCTATCGGCATTCTACTGCGTTGAAATAACTATACGCATTCAAATATTTTTGCCGCTTACAGCCGGTCGCTTTACGAGAAGCCAATAGGGTATATTGACGGCATATCCCTACAATACCGTTTGAGGGCTTGGAGTGAAATTATTTTGGCTCATAAAAATATGTTGGATTTCACACCTTCCAAACACACAACTTGATAAAAATGGGTGCCTTTGCGTTTTCCTTGTTGGACATTTGGGAGCTAACGTTTTGTAGTTGATTTACGCTTACAACTTGAGATGTGTACTTTTGCTCATAAGCTACACAAATCACGCGCGCAGCAAAGGTCGTGAAAGCTACTGTCCTTGCTGTTTCTTCTTTGAAATCGGCAGCATTACCTTTTAGAATTCGCACTACGCACTCACAAGCTTCAGCTGAGGAATTATGTGTGCCGAAGTAAATTGGTGCGAACTTGTTTGTCCGGTTTTCTAATACCTGAGGGGTTTGAAAATATTGCTGCTAAAAAAAGTTTTTTTTACACTGTGAGTCCCTCTCGCGGTTTATGAGTTCTTTTTACTGTATTTCTTTATTGGTACAAGGCAAATGTTAGATTTATATCTTTTAAGGTAGTCCAACGTTCGACGACAACTCGCAAGGTGAGGGTGATTCATAAATTAAATGCAAACAGGCGCTCGCCCTGTCAAAATGTGTTGTTGGGGCTTGTCCGGATTTGTGATAGGCTTGCCCGGTTTTGTAATCCCTCAGGGTTCTGAAAATAATGGGGCTGGAAAAATAATTTTTTTTTACTGAGCCCTTAAAACAGCGATCGCTGTTGCAACCTATGTTTTACGGTACTTGTTTATTTGTACAACGCAAGGATTAGATTTATATCTTTTTATGCAGTCCAATATTCGAGGAAAACTCGTCAGGCGAGGGTGATTCATAAATAAAATGACTCATAAAGAAAACCACTCACATTCAGGGATATCTAGCCCTCCAATTACAGGAAAACGACTTTGTTTATTATCGGGGCGTGAAAAAATATGACAGGTTTTGAAAGGCCCGCCGATAAATTTTTCAGTGGATCCTTTTACCATTTGCCTTCGTATATATTCCCTTGGTGGATTGAACTCCTTGAGCTATTGAGGTAATTGATTTTATTACGGCTTCCATAAATAATGCAGAATCCACGAGTTCGGGTTGTTGCCAGTGTCGGTAAGCATTATGGGAGTTTTAAAATTAGCTATGCTTGTGTAGTGCACGATCTGGGCGGGAAAACCTCTGCACCACCGCTTACTGGTGTTTCTTTTCTCCTTCTACAGAAAAACTCATTCATTCGAACTGGGGTAATTCGAACTTCTTGTAATTGGAGCTCCCTACCTGGTCCAGGCACAGCCCTGTATATTTCAATGGGGGAAAACTTCCCACAATTGGAACGTGCCGGTATCCAGAAAGGGTAATTCGAACTGGGATGCCCTCGTTTTCACGCTCCGGGCAGAAGACGTCGGCCCAGAGTGATTACAATGTGTTGCATATCGAAACCAAACCAAATTTACTCAAGGTGCAAAGCAACGAAACAGAAAAACAACAGCTTATTTCGGCTCTACATAAAGCGCTCGCCACCGGCGCCAGCGCTCCGGCACGTACCAATAATATTTACGAAAGACTGTTTACAAACACATCTGAAACAAACATGTAGTAGTGCCCCATCCTCGATAACGAGTACAGAGGTGGGTTCTTTGTGTTCTACCCGCGCAGTGTGGCGCGATTTTCATTCATTCTAGCGCCCGCCCGCTAATTCGAACTCCGCTTAATTCGAACACTTTTATGGCCCTCTTCGAGATCGAAATAATGAGCTTTTACTGTATTAGTAACGTAAATGACAACATTGACAATTCCCCACGTTGAACTTGTGTTTAGGCCTAAGTTTTCTAATCCCTAACAACTGACCAAACAACGTCAAACGCGTTGCACTCCAAGCTACGAGTGCTACTCGGCAATGCTAGGCCTCAAAATATTGCGTTAGACACGCAAATACTTCAGCACTCCTCCCGTTGCGAAACTAGCAGTTTGGTGTGCTACGTAGAAACGTTTATCACCTTGCTAAAGATTCTGCTTTTGTATTTGAAATTTCGGAGACAAGGTAGGGATTTTTGCCATAAACAATCCGATCAGTAGGCGGGGGAGATATCAATTGAAGTTATCAGAAGTGTCGTGAAATCAATACTTTTGGATAAAGTGTATTGTTATCAGTTTAACACGCACAATTAAACGTTCATCTCATTCGCAATCGACGACACAAAGAGGCCAGAAAAACGTACTAAGGCTCGACGTTGGGCTAGTTGAGTACACAATATTTACACTAAAAACAGCGCAGGGACGAGGACGGAAGAAGTGACAAACTAGAGCGCTCTAGTTTGTCATTTCTTCCGTCCTCTTCCCTGCGCTGTTTTTTAGTGTGAAGGCCAGAATAAAGAACGAAATCCAAATTGCACGTTTATTTCTGTAGAGAACTTAGCGACAAAAAAACGTATTCATTGCAACTAATTTTACTGCATATTATTATTAATATTATTATTGTGTACAGAACTTTTCGGATGTATATTTGACAAACTACATTGTTCCGTACTATTCAGCAGCGCCAAAGTCAAATAATCGGCAGAAAACTAAAACACCATCTTTGAGATATGAACCCGACGAGAGACAGACTACTCAGCCGTGTAACTCACAGCGAAGCAATTGCTTTCGAGCTGGCAGCACTGTAACTTGTAGTAGTGAGGGACATAAAAATCCAAAAGCCTCTGTAAACTACCTTTTCTCAGCTGCATTTCAAGAAATTCAACAAAGCATTACTTCATTATCGTTCTCAGAATATTGTGCCTTAGAGGTGATGCTCCGCCCATATAATGGAAGTGGCGTATTTAGATTTCGGCGGCACCTTAACCGGCACACCTTCTGCCAGGGTTCCACAATAGACAGGCTTACCAAAATTGCATACCTGGAACGTCTGGTGTATTCACAGTCCAATCGAGCTTCTAGCAGAAAACCTTTGCGGTCTTTTCGAATATTTGAAGGTAAATGAAGTGGCAAGCAGATAACTTCTGCCGTCATTTCGATTATTTTAAGATAAATGAATAGGCAACACTTCTGTTTTGCACATTGGAGTAAAAACAGTGGATCGATTCTAATGCAAATATGTTTCCACCTATAGGTTGTCTGAGGGTCAAGCATACACTGTTTGATTTCAACTTTAGACAGTTTTGTGCATCGGCCATATTTTATATCGCTTCCTAGGAAGAAAAACTAACATAAGGAAACATTCGAAGAAGTTTCTGGCAAGTTTATCAGTACTTCGATATTTCTTCAAAAATAATACACAATTTGTTTTCAACTTCCTCTCATTGGTATTATACGAATCGGCTCTGAGAACGACTACAAGCTAAATCGTGTGCTGCTCAAAAGGGTATGATTATTGTTAAATTATTATGATTAAAGGGTATGAGCTGCATTGTAAGAAAGGCCTGGCCACGCTAATTACAATTGATTAACGATTAGACAATCGCTAAAAGAGCAGTTTTGGGGAGGTGATGTCGGCCGCCCGCCTGTCGTCACGAAAGCTTCGAAGAGCTGTGAGAAAATTAAAAGTGCTAGTACGCCTACGCTACATATTCTTGGGAAAGAAAATACATTCTTCTGGAGACAGGGCCGATGTTTATGTTTTGATATCGTCTTATTTATTTATTTATTTATTATACCTCAAAGGCCCCTGTACAGGGGTTTTACATGAGGGGTGGGCATACATTAATAATACAGTGGTTGAAAGTCAGTACAAAATTTTTTCGATGGCTTGGTGAAAACGGATGGGACTGGAGTGGACCATGGCTTCGGCGGGAAGGTCATTCCAGTCTTTGGCTGATTTTATAAAAAAAGAATTCTGATGAGCAGAGGTGAGCGTCTTTCCTGGGTAAACAGCCAATGGGTGGTGGACGCGGTCAGAGTGACGGTTTACTTCTTTAATGACGTTGGGAGCTGTTCGAGAATGATAAAACCTATGAAACAAGCAGAGCCGCCTACCTTTGCGTCTTGTTTCTAGTAGAGGAAGATTAGCTTGACTTTTTAGATTAGTGACGCTCGTGTGATAGGAACAGTCCGAAAAAATAAACCTTGCCGCACGGTTTTGTACAGATTCAAGTGTATTAGATAAGTTAGAAAGGTGGGGATCCCAGATTGCACATGCGTATTCGAGTTTAGGTCGTATAAGTGTTTGATAGGTTAGCAATTTGACGGATGTAGGACAAAAACGTAAATTTCGGCGCAAGTACCCAAGAACGCAATTGGAATCATTGGTCACGTTAGTAATGTGAGTGGTCCAAGTAAGATCCTAAAGGGTCCAAGGGTCCAAGTAAGATCCTAATGTGAGTTGTCCAAGTAAGATCCTATGCATCACTAGACACTTTTGAGGCGCGGCCTTCCCTCGAGAAAACACACCTCCCTGGTGCTTCTTAGCTATCCAAGGAGAACGGCACGAAAGGTTAAGGAATTTTTTTTATATTTTTGTCTTTACGACAAAGCACAACCTCTCGCTGACAAACAATACTGAAAAATTAGAAGCATTTTTATCTATATAGTTTCGGCTTATTTCCCATATACTTACAAACCGCAAGAAACCTATCTATTGATTGAAGACATAGAAAAAGAACAAAACCTTTCGCGGCTGCAGAGAACAGGAGGACAAAAGAAGCGCTCAAAAAGGTCCGTCAAGTGAATATTGACAATGGAGTAAAGCACACTCGTTAAAAAGTTCGCTTAGTTTATTTTTCCACGGCGTGCATTTTCCACACGTCTGTAAATAGGTTTGCAATATGTAACAGCTAAGTTTAGCAAAAAAAAGCATAAGAAAGAAATCGCTGTCGGGATGTTTTTTGAAAGATACTTCCCGGTAATAAAATGTTTCTCTTACATAAAAAAAGACGACCTGTCCCAACCAACGTGTCCAGCATGTTATAACAATTGCGAGTGCGAAGGTGGCCTCTCACGATGTCCCGTTTTATAAAGTCACCAAAAATGGAGTCGACTACATTACGATCTCTCCAATTGAAATAGTAGCTCGAACCGTCTGACACACATACGGCTTTTAAATTTTGTTGATATTTTTCCACTTGAAAACAACAACTGCCACAGTGGAACTACGGGCTCTTCAAGCGGGAGGTATATATCACACTAAACTTTTTTACACACTTTTTGTCCGAAAAGGGTGTAAAAATCTTGTCCTATGGCTAACACCCTTAAAAGGTGTTTTGACAAAAAAAGGGTGTACGTATAAAAAAAGTGTGTTGAGGATGCAACACCCTAAAAAAAGCGCGTTGAGCATCCGGCATGTGCACTGGCAATTTGAATCGGCGGAGCGCGCAGCATTTAACACAAACAGTCAATACGGACAAGTTACAGTTGGAACACAAATTAATTGAGCAAGACAACCAACGGGATGCAAGCGGTGCAGGAAGACCATACTTAATTAGTAATACATGTGCTTTTCTTGCTTTTATATTCAACACAGGAAAGCCCCCCAATCTAGCCGGTGGGCTTGTCGCAAAAACAGATATAGTAGCGCTTTTTTTCAAAGTATGAATTTTACTATGAGAATACACAAATCAACACGCGGATTCGTGAAAACATTTTAGTTACGACGTAGTTTTTGTATGCCATAACTTACAGAACTTTATTAAATACCAAACAAGTCTTCCCCGCCACCTCAACGCCCTTCAAAAAGGGTGTTCGTTATTTCAACACCCTTTTTCCCAGCAGGGCGTAAAGCTACAAATTAGGGTGTTCGAAATTAAGAAAAAAGGCATAAAGAAAAAGGGTGTAAGAAAAAGGGTGTAAGAAAAGACCGTCAACTAAGAAAAAAGGTGAAGAAACCTCCAACTTTGGAGGCATTTTGTACCTGTTTACACAGGTGGACTGAACATTTTCTACAAGCGGTGGGTGTTTTGTAACTCGCGATGTTTAAAGCAATATAAATTGGCATAATTTATCACCAGTGGAGCTCTTTAAGCTTCAGCTATTTTCGGCGGCGTTAGCAAACAAAATGCAAAGAAAAAAGAACTGGGGCGCTTGTAAATGGTGCACCATCGCAGATAGGGTATTATAACAGTGAAGTCGGCTTTCGAGCTTGTTAGAGTGTGAGCACAAGGGGCGTATGCGTATGCGCACCTTTTACTGTACCATTTCAAAGGTACTAGGCTTTTTTGGATTCTAAAAGGCAGACAAATTGGCGCAGCTTGCAGTAGGGGTGCAAGGCTGGAGAAACAGTATAGCTGGGGGCCGACCTAGCTTGTTTCCCCCTTGGATCTTCTGGCAGTGGAGGGGGGACACTGAAACAGCCTTGTAAAATTCGGTTAAACTTGGCGTCACCCCTCAGCGGTCATCCTAGCTTAGCAAGAACATTTCAAAGCTTAGCAAACATAACAAAACTTAGCAACACGGGAAGAAACTAGGTCGACCCCCAGCTTCACTGTTCTTTCTTTGCAACTGAACACCTATTTCACACTGTTTCAACAACCTGCAGAAAGCCAACCGTGTTGCAGTCGGTAAACACCCTTTTCGCCGCACGGCTAGTCTCTTTAGTTTTGAAGGTTCAAACTGGTGTTTCACGTGCCAAAGCTGAACTTGGGGCATGAGGTGCACCGCATTAGGAAACGAGCGATAATTGCATACGAGAAATTATTTTTTTACGTTTGAAAATTTTTTGCGTGTAGAGGAGTATATGAGGGGATGTCTTGTTCTTTACAGGGCTGTTATGCCTCCAAGCATGGCCTTATTAAATGAACAGCTGAACACCTTTTCCACACCCTTTCAGCACCCTAAGAAAACCCAAGGGGGTTGAAGTTGATCAACACCCTTTTTTTCGCACAAGAAGGGTGTAACGCTCGGAAAAGGGTGTTGAGATTTAAGAAAAGGGGTCTAAAGGCCTCCGAACACCTCTTTTTCACTTATGCTACACCCTTTTTGGCTAAATGGGTGTAAAAAAGTTTAGTGTGTACGTTGGGAAAAGGCAAGTTGATAAAAATTTCTTTGCACGATATTTCACATGGCTAACCTGAGTAAACTGCCTTCATTTTATAGCTTTGTGAGAAGAATGCGTAGAGAAGAAAATTATTTATTGAAACAACGCGGGATAAGAGTGATGCAGGGATAAGAAGTGGTTATACAGGGTGTCCCAGCTATCATGCACCAAGATTAAAAAAAGAGAAATTGCGTAACTCGAAGAAAACCTAGTGCATAATGTTTGCAGTACTGTGAAGAAGCGGAGAGTAGTTTTTTTCGTTAATGAGACTTAATTAATTAATTGTAATTAATTATATAACTCGTGAAATACTGTCCTAATCACTAAAGTGTCAATGAGGCACTTGTAGGTAACCACGAGGGGCATCTAACTGCACTATTTTCAGCGACGAACTAATTGCGTACTCATTTATTTTGACTGATAAAGGAAACCCGCGAAATATGAAAAATACCACGTGACGACGCTTACGCGCGTATTGTAAAGCAGCATCCCCAAACAAAGCTGATTGAAAGCAACTGCTTCGCGTGTTACCCGCCCGAAGAGACAGCGCATCAGCTTGATAATAGCATGCATGGAAGGAGCAGCAGCAGCAAGATTCGCTGGACGCGTGTGCAGATAAGTAACAAACTTGGTC
This sequence comes from Haemaphysalis longicornis, assembly GCF_048455015.1. Taxonomy (NCBI): domain Eukaryota; kingdom Metazoa; phylum Arthropoda; class Arachnida; order Ixodida; family Ixodidae; genus Haemaphysalis; species Haemaphysalis longicornis. The sequence goes on along the minus strand of NW_027526407.1, from coordinate 8,520,294 downwards.
GCGATTTCTTCTTTCTTTCTTTTGTTTATTTCATTCTGGCTAACTCAGAGGCAGCCTGTTTGAGGGCGCTGCTTTACGGTGCGCGCGGAGGCGCCGTCACGTGGTATTTTTCATATTTCGCGGGTTTCCTTTATCAGTCAGAATAAATGTATACGCAATTAGTTCATCGCTGAAAATACCGCAGTTAGATGCCCCTCGTGGTTACCTACAAGTGCCTCATTGACACTTTAGTGATTAGGAGAGTATTTGTCGAGTTAGATGATTAATTACAATTAAATAATTAAGTCTTATTAAAGAAAAAAATACTGTCCGCTTCTTCACAGTACTGCAAACATTATGCACTAGGTTTCTTTCGGGTTACGCCTTTACTCTTTTTTTAAATCTTGGTGCATGATAGCTGGGACACCCTGTATAAACTGTTACATGACAAAATTCTGTATTTTAAAACGGTAAAGAAAATGACAAAATAATTAATTACCTTTCACTAAATCGCCATCAGTAAAGAGAACAATAAATAAATGTTTACAAAAACAACAGTAAGAATTCATAACAAGGGCCTCCTTAATCCAGGAGGCTCTTTCGGCCTATCCGCCTAACCGTGTCGATCGTAGATCCCAGTCTGCAAGGTGTAAGCTTGTCAGTAAAACTCCATCTCCTCTTTGGGGAACTTTAGAAGGGGAAACCGATTGTTTTTTACAATTTTTAAAAGCCTGTGAAAATTAATATCACTCAGGTTTGTGGGCATCAAGACGCACGGAAGTAACAGATGGATCCAAACTCTGCTCTGATGTATATAAGAAAATGACGCCCGAATTGAGTTGTATGACGGTCGACTGCGTTTTTACTAGTCTTTAAGTTTGATTTAGGAATAACGGTATCCCCGCACGTTAAAAAAACCGTGTTAGTTCTTCACAGGCTCACGCAAGGCGCACAAAAAATGCAATGATGAAATAGCGTTCACGCCTTTACAGGATTAGCCGTGATCTATATTTCACGTTTCACCAGCCTGTTAAACTTCTGCGGCTGCAGCGCCTCGGCACACAAAGCTACTAAAGCCTAAGGTTTGCCCGCGACTGTATTGCTAAACATTTATAAGGTAAAAAAATCAGGTTTCCCCTTATTTGTCCAATTTTGATGAAGTTGAGTGTGCAAAGCGCCACACGGAACGATTTTTAAATATGTATCTTCTGTGCAGCTATGGTGTGCCGAGGGGGCTACTCATAAAGGAGGTGCCTTCCCATTCTTGCAATCATCCAGCGTGGAAAGAGCGGTTTTCATCGCTTACAGGAAAAATTTCGAAACTCATTTTCGTGAGATGGAATGCTCGTATTTAACTACTAATTCTGGCCTTGCTGCCGGACAAATTTTTCACGGGTTTTTAAAGTACGTTTTTGTTTCGCTTTGTTGCTTCGCATTTCATGTATGTTGAAGCTTGTGTAGCTAGGCAGCAAATTTATCCTGCACCAGTCTCTCTATACGAGCAACAGAAAACAGAGAACTGCTCAGCGATTGTTATTGCGTTATCTAAACCTCCAATATCTCGAAGTTTCTTGAAACGCCGGTTTGTGCAAATTTAGATTTTAACATACACTCATGGCACCAGTCTGTGCAAAACCATGCACGCACTGGCGATTTGTATTTTCCGCTGATCGGCGCTTGCAGAATTGTTATCCTAACAATCTAAAATATCGCTGTGCGGATTTCATACAATTTTAAAATTGTATTCCTACAGGATTCTGTGTATTTTTGAAGGGTCATTGTCCGTCACCGTAATGTGGAATATCCCGCAACATACCGCAAATCATGCAGGGCCTTCGCGACCCCTTCCCACATCATATAGGGCGGCATCAATGGCCCTTTACTCCAATTTTCTCCAACAAGTAGTAGGAGGAGAGGATGTCCAGTTCACACCGGGAGATCCAAACTTACTTATTCACCAGGGCCACCGAAGTCGTTGCCCGGAATTCACCGGCAGCCGCGACAGCCTTCTCACAGCCTAATGCGCAGTTAAAGCGCTTTCTAGCTCTGTCTGCGCTATCCGAAGGCTGTCAGATCCTGATTGTGCGGCGCCTTGGGCGCCCTCTTCAGGATGACATGCACTTTTTGCTTTGCTTCACATCGATTCATTCATATATGCGCCTAAGATTCATCAGTTTTTCTGTTTTTCTTTGCGTTGCCTTTTAATCGCACTCAGACTGAGTACTAACGACGAAGTGAAAAGCACCTTAAACAATTGCCCGTCATTGTGACAACGCCAAGTACTCCGAAAAGATGCATTAAAAAGATCAAAACATCGGAGAATAATGTGTTTCCAGAAACTGACATTAGTGATGCAGGAAAAAGTGCGGGATGGGGTTAAAGTTTTGTTAGTAGGGTATATCGTCTGGCTAACTTGTAATTCACACTAGACCTGTGCTCAAAAAGAAGACGACCACAGTAGAATATATAAACCTAATGCCTAAACTACTGCTTTACAGTAAAAGTCTACTGTAACGTTTTTGCTTCTTTGTTAGCGTCCTTGCGCTACCGCATGTTCAGTTACAATTTACTTTTGGTTGCAAAATTTTGAAAGAAAACATCACAGCGGTAAACCTACATGGTGCTACCATAATTTTATCTTTTGCGCAATACAATAAATTGAAACACAATTTCGTGCCCTGATGCAGGCTATTGTTGGCGAGGAACATATTTCAGGTCTGAAGAATAAGTAGAACCAACCTGGCCATAAGATCTTGGAGACAATATTTTGCAAGTACGAGTGGCCTTGTTCTAAGGCCCTTGCCTAAATAAAGCGACTTCAGATCCTTTATTATTGCTTTTTTTGCACTGTTTCAAACCTGTGTAGTTTCCATGTCCACTAGCTCAGAAATGTCAAATCAATAAAAAAACGCCTGCACAGCCGTCAATTGAAACCTCACAAAAAGACACAATCTGGCTCCCTAAAACAGGAATCATATTATACAATACACATTTTTGGGCTTTCCTTGTCCCTTTCTTACATTTCCTGACGTCCAATATATATTGCATGGAATTTATAGTGTTTACTGTACAGTTGCGCTACTCTTTTCGCTCAACTTAGGCACTTTTACGTCCTACCATGTCCTCATTGAAAATACTAATATAAGATTATTAATTTTAAGAGGGCTCCCGAAAAGCACCTATGTAAAGCGCAGCGAACATTGCATAATATATTTGTGACAGTGCTTTTAAACAGAAAATATTTTTGTGCTGTTATTAGGTGTAGTTACCACTACTTAGCGAGAAACGATTGTGTATTTATTCATAACAGCCCCGGAATATCCTTCAAGTCCTGTGGTACAGCAGTCATAGCGCCCGGCTGCGGCTACCAAGAAAGACACAGTGTACAAGAAAACCACATCTTTAGTCAAGTCCAAGCCTGTCTTCACCCGTCCGACTTTCCTGAAGCCCAAGCACGCACTGCCCCTGTCCCTCGTCTCGTTCCTCGTGCACACGCTGCGCTTGCCGCCAACTGCCTCTTTCTCATCCTTTTCTACGCACAGTTGTCACACTCCTTAGACTATCAACAGTAAAAGCGTAATAAAAATTGCCAGGAACTTCACTTGCACCATTACCGCGTCCTTTTCTCTTAAGTTAGCGGAGTGCGTACTCTGTGTTTACGAGATCCCCAGCGCCAAGCATGGCCCTAGTCGAGCATTGCGTGGCTGGGATGCTTTGAAGAGACAATGAAAAGGGCATAATCTTTTTATCAGCGCTCTGCGTGCGTCCCGCATGGGAACAGTCCAGCGCAATGAATTCGCCCAGGTGTATGCAGCTGAATACATAAAACACATCATGCTTGAGAGGGCAAGGGCTGCTACAAAAAATGCAAGAAAACCCTTCAAGTTAATTCCCGCTCTCGTAAAACAAGTTTTGCTACCCTACTATTCCAAAACAGCCATCATAAAGCTCGGTGGACCACTTTTAGTAAATATCAAAAATCAGGCAAATGGCAAATGATACTAGGAATGAAAACGAAGCTGCATTGAACTTACGTGCAGTGGCTCATCCACTGTGTTTTTCTTTGACGAAAACTAAAGGTTCAGTATCCGGGAGGCGCACTTCCTGTCAAACTGCGTCCAGCTTTGCCATGGGCGTTTGCATGTCACGCATGAAACAAGGAGAGAGAATTAGGGTGCAATGGGCACTTAACAAACTAGATGATTTTTTTTTGAAGGAAGGATCATCGATGCTGCAAACATATGGTGTGCAGCCTTTCTGGAAAAATCAAGCAAATGTGGGTCAAGCTCGCAAGTTTTTCCGGATACATTTGTATGCATAGATGCCAATATTGTTTTACGCACTGAAGTCACATTTCAAAACCAAGATTTTTCTCGTTGGTATAGAAGGAAATAAACTGGACATCAAACAAATGGACTCAGGCTATCAGAAAACCACACAACCAATTGGCACCGGTACCATAAATACGTAAAATAAAGCAAGTGCACTTGAGTGATAGTTTTGTTGTTTTTGGCAATTTTATTTCTGCTTCAAAACACTGTCACGTTCACAGAAGACGCCTCCAAATGTTTAATCAAGTGCGTTCGAGGCTAATTTGCAATAAGCGTACTAGCCGCGCATGTTTGGTATCGAAGAGCTCATAAGATAAAAATTATGAACTACTCCTATCCATTGAGCACTACGCTTAAAATATACGTTTTGGGTCGTTATGTAAAAAATGTATTTTATTAAGCGTCGCTATGCCCATAGCTGAGTCTTCTAGCTGTTCCACGACACCATATACTTCAAGTTGCGGAACACTGAAACAAATTGACATGGCTCTTCAATGGAATTCCACGATCACTCGAAGTTTTTGTAGCTGCATTGGGTGGTGCATTTTCAGAAACCATTTTTACGCTCAGAGGCTGGAGGTTGTCCTCTCCTACTTTAAACATCACACACCACATGTATCAATGCAAACTACGTAATGATTGGCTTTCACGTTCATCGCGCCGCAAGAAAAACATACTCATGAAGTGTAGTCGTCACCAAATTCCTGGTTGTGTTTACATATTTTTCGAAAAAGCGCAAAACACAGTCATTTCAAAATGGAAATCGAGACCAACTTCCTTCATTGGAAACCGAGATTCCAAACTAGCATGATTCCTTCCCTAAAATAGCATGGACGAGGTTCCGGCAGGATAAGCAAATACAAGATAAAGGGAAGTGATTGGCAGAATATGTAGCAAAAACAGAGATAAATGCTCGTGCTACACCACACGTTTTGAAGAGTTCAATTTCACCTTTTAGCCTTCGTGGCAGGGTGCAATACGTCATATTTTTTTCATTCGGCAGCGCTGTGAAACAAACTATTTTTCAGTAGGGCTCCTCAGCTCGATGAAAGAATTGTTTGGCACATTTTAGTGCGAATTCAGGTCAAGAAAGGTTTTGAGTTCTCTTTCGGCGCGTAACCAAGGAAAGGGGTACTGTTTTCCTCCCGGGTTTTTTTTTTAACTAGTGTGCGATACAGATATTTGGTATTCGCGTAAACTTGCTTGTACCTTCTGAAGTTGCTCTTGTAAGTATTGATACATTTATGTCCCTAACACACATTTCCAGAAGCAACCACGCCATCACTCAACGCATAATTTCAATAAAGCCAACTCTTTGAGATGATGCAAGGGATGGGTGTTGGAATTGCGATCTGTAAGATTGGAGTCAGACGTATGCCAGACGTATTTAATTTTCTTTTCTTTACTTGTACCTTGTTCGCTCTCGGCTAATTTGCACACGCTGTTCATGTCTCGCCGACGCCATACGCCGCAATTCGCCTAATTGGCAATTTCATCACAATAATAAAGCCAATTTATCTGCCCGCCAATTATGTTAAGTGAGACATGAAGTGGTAGCGGAGCCTCTGTCTACCCCTACAATTTTTAACGCCGTTAAACGCCTTATTCAGCGGTGGTATAGGGGGCGCACCTGATGTTTACGTTTTCTAAGGTTTATCGGTAATAAAGTCTTTCTGAAATTCGAACGCTCAATCTTAGAGTAGCCAAAGGTTGGTCATTTCCAACCATACTCAATATAATACTTTTCCTAACGGTTGTCAGAGATGTTTTGAGAGCTATTGCGGGCACAGTAACTGCATTGCTGGAAACAAGTAATTTAGTGGACTCCTGTAATATGCAGAACACGATAATAAATATTTGGTAATTTCTAGTTGAAATAAAAGCATTAAATTCGAATGAAAAATTTGTAGCCGCCATTTCGAATTCATCGAGAAAGAAGCTTCGTAGTTTGTATTGTTGTAAAAATTACCTGTCTACTAAGCAGGCTAAACCTGCATGAAAACTAAATTGTAAAGCGCATCTTTTTAATGACCCCACAACGACCAGGTTCAGAACCTTCACTTCTCGCCCTTCCAGTGAGCTGTGTTTGCACAGCTATGACGTTAAAGGAATCATTGGCTAATATATATATATATATATATATATATATATATATATATATATATATATATATATACATATATATATATATATGTATATATATATATATATATATATATATATATATATATATATAGTAAGTAAATGAGGGGCTCGTTGAGGAAATACAGAAACATAGGTCGGCAGTCTTCAATGCCAGAGGAGGCATAGGGGTGTGGTTAGGCTCTAGAGCCTAATAGAGCCTAACCACACCCCTATGCCTCCTCTGGCATTGAAGACTGCCGACCTATGTTTCTATATATATATATATATATATATATATATATATATTTATTTATATATACCACACTCTTTGAACTAAAATAAATACTTACGTCCGTAAACATTTTTACTCCACATAAAAGCTATTTTCCAGAATCGACAAGGAGTACAATTGTACCGCTTGTTTTTCCCCACCATAATATTTCCATTACATGCAGCAGCTCTAGCGTTTTTGATGCTCTTGTTCTGCCGGGAGCCACCTACTTTAGTCAGCACATTAGTAGGTAAAGGAAACCCAAGCTTACTTAGCACACCTGGGTACAATACCAAAAACATGATCACATTCACAGAGGGACACGTGATTTGAGCGTATAAAGGGAAGTCTTAGGTTAATAAACATTAGCTGAAGGCCAAACAAAAGAATCGCTTGATGGTAGCAATGAATGGCCAGAAACCTCCCAGGCGGCACAGAAAGTGTGTCCCAAGACCGGCCCGTCTATGGCCGCTTTCTGGCATGTCCGGCCAGCATCCAGGTTCTGGCAGCCACTGATCATAGGATGAAAGGCCAACATTCGGCAACCAGCGCTTCGGTATTTCTCCGGGCGCCCGTGTTGAGACGCACAACGGCAGCTTCCCGGCTGCCAGATATTCAGTTGCCTTTCGGCTGCCGATGTTGAGAAAGAAATCGGCCGGAGTACGGCTTTAGGGCATCCGTTTTTCCTTCGTGAAGCGGTGTTCAGCCGAAGTACGGCAAGCGACCGGCCACAGGATATCCGTATTCTTGTGGCAGTTAGTGTTCGAAAGGAGACCGGCCGTACACTCTAAGCTGGGTAACCCTTAATAGAGGTATACATTTTCGAATTTTTGTAACCTATAATTTATAAGGTACAAATGTAACCTATATCTTCGTAACCTTTATTTACGTATACACGTAAGGGTTACTCAGTTATGGGTTACTTTGCAGCTTTCAGCATGTATACCTTTATATAAGTTACATGTACCGCCGTCCAAGGCCACACACCTGGAAGCTGTCATGTTGCGCGCCCGGCGCGCTTTCGCCGGCGCCGCTGTGGCGGCACCGCGAAGGCGCCTTTCCCGCGTGGTAAACAAACATCGCGTTAGTGGAAGACGATATGTGCGACCATGCTGTCCATTGCGCCGTCTAAACTTTTGCGTCGGGTGTCTTTTGTGCGTTCCTTGAATAAACTTTTATACTTTTATAATTCCTAAAATTGCGGCGCCAGAAAGCTTGAAAATGTTCTCTTAATATATATGCACTGCATTACCTGTTCGATAATCGTTACCCAGGTTGTCACCCAGAAATCGTAGTGAGCATTGGCAACGCTTAAGTCTTATAAACAGGCCTAACTAAATTTGATATTTGTATCAGCTTTGTGCCGTTTAAGAAACCAGTATCAAACATGCATGATAGGTCTTTTAGAAAATTGCGGGTATGAATTTGAGCTTTAGTTAAACAACATTAGGTTTTAGTGAAAGCAAGCTTTAGTGGAAACATGCACTTGATAGCATACTTCAAAAGGACGCCAAAGTTGTGATAACATAGCCTTAAGCCAAGAATTCTTGTCTGACAACTTGGGCCATGATTATCAAAAGAGAATTGCAGTACATGCACACATGTTCGCGCATTTAACAGGAGCACATTTCCAGAAGTTTGGCATCAGTAGTTTTGAACATTCCCATTTATTATTATGAAACACCTGTGGGCTATTTATTAAAAAAGCGAAGCTGCGAATCACCCCAATGTTATTATCGTTCCTTAATGAGTATTAGACGAGTGCGGATTCCTGGGCGAATTGGTGTTTCCTATAATGCTTTAGACTTCCAGGTAAAACTCGGTTTATTCATATATCCTTATTAAACCTATTTAATAAATGTTGCGTGAACAGCTTCACAAACATGGCCAAGTATACAGATTCTTCGCCTCAATAATTGCACGGATGTATGCAAAGTATTTCGAATTGTTTGGTACTGCAATTGAACAATTTCAGACGAATTCGAGTTTGAGCTACATTTATAAGATGGTTCTCAGAGGTGCACTTTCCCAGTACAGCGTTATTGTCATGGTTCCCCACAGAAAAAAACGCAGAATGTCGGAAAGTAGAAACAACATTTATTACAAATTCACTGTTTCATACAAAGCAGTGTTTATGGCTATGTTCCCTACATTCTCCGTTCCACTCAGAGTCTAATATTACACTTGGAATTCACTCGTCTTTACGAATCCATCTTTACACTTCCCTCTTGGGTTCCTCTTACAGTTCCACCTGAGTTGTGATTCCCACGCTAAGTTACCGTTTTTTATGCAGCACCAACAAGTTTCTAGGCAGATTGCATTCTGTCTTTTGGACAAACTTTAAATGGGATCTATAATTTCCTGCATGAAAAAAGGCGCTTGGAAAAATTCAGAGATAAGCTTCGCAATTTACTTGGTACAGAAGCAGGTACAAAATCAGGGCACGCTGAAGATTTCCCGAAGTCGTCTGAATAACTTGTTCACTGCTGCCGCAGATGGGGCCGTCACTTGGATTTCCCCACCTTGAAGAGCCATCTACAGAAAATTTCAGAAAAAGAACAAAATCCAGTGCAACCATAAGCCCCTCACACCAAACTACAGGCATGAAGTACGAAAAATATATTGCACGGAGACCAGATAATGAAATGAAAGGCCACACCAGAGAAGGAGTGATTTACGGCCTTTCAAATAATTTCACATCATTCAGTAATCGTTACAGAGAGTAATTTGGCCGCATTGTTCAGGACAACGCGAAGCCACTATAGTCATACCGGCCAACCTTCCCGAATTTTAATCGTGCCGTGTTCCAGTTTATTTCCCGAAATGTTTCTGCAGGCTCACCCAGAACAGGCAGAAACTTTGGGCTACGAGATAAACTCACATACATTTGCAAAAGAGAAAACAAAAACATTTCCGCGCCTTCATGTCGAATCACTAGTACACGCAACAGAGCGAACGTCTAACTAAACTCAGGAAACGCACTAAACGTCGCGCTAAACTGAGGCCTTCGGGCCTTGAAGGTACAATAAATGAAATGAAATGAAATGAAACGTGCTTTCACGATGCTGACGCCGTCTGCTTCACATTTTTGGCTGTACTTATACATCTCCCTTACCCTTCCCCCTCCCCCCCCCCCCCCCCTTGTACTGGCAGTTTCATTTTGAACAAGGATCCCACGTGGAAGCCGAAACGTTTTTCATTTCAGTAAAATGTTCTTATCGGTGGTTTCTTCCTCGGCTATCAGTAAAAAGGAATCGCCAACTTACATTTTTTCTTCGTCCAGGTGTGTTGTGGGAGAGGGTACATCTAGAACTTGCACCGATCTTCAAGTGGCATTCCCAGGAGGTTTGTGCCTGTAATGACTCGAAGGGTTATTTGAGTTAAAATGTAATAGGCTTTACAGCTGGGCAGTTGGTATACATTCATAATGAAAGAACACTTCAAATTTGACCAGACGAAGAAAAGAACACAGTACAAGCACCCACTAACACTGGAGCTTACTTAAAGAGCTCTTTTCGAAAAAGAGTTCTTGTTGGCTCTGCAAAACCACGCATCTTATAGAATAGCTAGAGTTGCCTAAAAACTACAAAACTCCATGCGGAGGAAATCATTATGTGAATTCATAAAGTTCATGTAGTAACGAACTGATAGAAAGAGTCACTAAATATGAGGCAAAATAAGCTACGAAATATAACATCATAACACTTGAATAAAAGCCTGGAATTTTTACAAGTGTATCATACTTTTGTCTGTGCAGGCCTGGGTGCCATCTTTATAAAGAATATTTGAATGAATGTGTTTTAGTTATTGCATTTTCATACCGTTGTTTCCATTGAAATCAGACTGCATTTCAACTTGTCTCATACGCAGGGGAGTCCTGGTTGTCAGCTCAAGGAACACTGCCTGCAAGAAAAACAGTAGTGTTGAATCTGTTGATATAGCATAGTTAGCCATATGCAACCACACGTTTCGAACAGCCAGGAACCGATGAGGGTGCAGCACCCATTTTTACACCTGCACCTGTCTCTGTGTAATTCGTCACAATTTCTGTATCATCAAAAAAACAACAACAATCAAGCAGCCTGCATGCTGGCTCATACATACCACCAATCTGTAAAGTCGCTTTACTGCACTACCCTAGGACCACGCGAAACAACCATTTGCCCTGCAATACCACGCGAATAAGTAAACGACTGGTTTGTGCGAATGAGAATAATAAACCCACTTAACATGGTGAAAATGGCCCGCTGTCTCAAAATGACCAACACTAAATTTACCCACTGAAGGAAAAGAATTACAAAAATGAAGAGTGTTGTACATATGAAAACTTTTTATTGTACGGTAGGACAAACTTTCACAAAAAAGAGGCCTGTGCTGGACAAAAGGGAGTTTAGAAATTTCGGGCAGCATTTAGTGGACTACTTGTGTTTATCCGGATATATTACTACAAGACCAATAAACTCGACACCATTCCGAACATATGTAGCGAGAAAAATGAACATTTCCCAACGGCTGAAACAAAATGGTAATACCTAGAGAATATCGCGATAATATAATACTTTAATGGGAAAAAAATTCAATTATTCAAACAGAGCTACCTGACAATTACATGGGCCAATAGCTCGTCAAGTGCGCCCGATGCAGCCAACAGCGTAAATAAAACGCTCAACACATGACGAAGGCGCGCAAACAGAGCAGAAAGCAGGTCACGAGCGCCGTTACCTGTTATAATGTACGGGCTTTCCCGATCGTCCGCTCTAGTCTGACGCAACGAACGCAAGCCCGTGATTTCATTCAGTTGCCGTCGAGGACAACAGAAAACGTCCAGCGAAGCAACCCGTCAGGTAACGAAAATCCCTCTCGAATGCTGCAATTTCAAATTGAAAAGCCCCCAGCGAAAAGATACATCCAATGAAAACACGGAAACCGTTACGGGAATATACTCACCGAGTTCGCTTTCACTGGCACCGGGGCATTGCGAACTTTATACTGGTCGTAGAAGAACGGGCCGTGTAGCACTGCCAGTCACAAATGGGCTCGCCGCAGCCTCCCCGACTCACGCCGGCAAATAAGTCTTGTATTGCGAACTTGATACTGGTCGTAGAAGAACGGGCCGTGTAGCGCTGCCAGTCACAAATGGGCTCGCCGCAGCCTCCACGACGCACGCCGACAAATAAGTCTTGTAACAGCAATCCTCGCGTCATCGTAGGGGTATCACAGCGGTAAAAAGGCTCGAGTGGCGCGAAAACGCGGCCACCGGGCCTGCGGGCGCCGCCATTTCTCTATATCCCGTCATGCAACAGAGAAATCAACGGCCGTCTGGAGAGAAGGCGCGACGAGCATCTCTTATAGGTTACAGGGCGGTTTATAGGTTACAGCGTAAAGGTTACATGTCAGATTTTGTTGATGTAACCTATAAATCATTAATGTAACCTATAAACCGCTTTGAACTTCACGCTTGTAACCCTTAGAATGGACTGGGATAAAGAAAACATTAAAATGGATCCGTTGTAACCTTTATTTTATAGGTTATTTCCGTTTAGAAGTTACATTATGGGTTACCAGGATTAGAGTGTAGCACGGCTGCCGCGCATCCGCTCTTTCAACGGTGCACCGTGCGTCCGGCGGCAGCAGAATATTCAGTTTCTTCGGGCAGCCGGTGTTATAAAGGAGAGCGACCGACTTACGGCGTCGGAATGTACGTATTTCATTTGGTTAGCGGTCCTCAGCCGAACTACGGCAAGCGAACGGCCGCAGAATTTTCGGCAACTGGTGTTTAAGAGCAGACCGGCCTTCGTAAGGTATCAGGTTATACGTCATTATGCGAACAACGGCGCGCGTCTGGGCGCCGAGAATTCATGCACAGACGTGCTTGAAAGAAGACCCGCCGATGTAGGACCGGTTTTTCCCGGGGTGAAGAAAGAGCCGTTAGGGAGTCGAATGGCACAGACACGTTTTTAATCCTCTCGGTGTTTCTACGTTTAAATGAACGAACTACGTTTGTAAAACAGTAATGAGTGTCCTAGGTGAACCGGCAAGGTGCAAGGACCCACTGGACATTACCAGGGAAACGTTTAGGCCGTCGAAATGTCATTGATTGCCACAAGAAGACTGTACCACACCGACGGGTGAGCTAAGCCTCGTCAGTCGTAGCCGCTACAACGCCTCGCCCGTCGGTTTCGTCAACGCATCAGCTCGAGGCTATTCGCCCCCTCAAGAAATGGAGACCATTGGAGACATTAACCCGGCATCGATGTCCGACCCGAGATGGCGGTGGTTCACCAAAATAAGTGGCCTTAAAGAGTGTCGACCAGGCGGCCACCACGCAGGAGCTCAACCGGCGCCATGTCAAGGACTCCCCACCAAAGAAAGGCAAGGGCGCGCAAAAGCGCAAGTTTCCGGCTATTCTTCTCACAATAATACTTCGAAAAACAATGTGCACTATATTGTTTGTGATAAACGTAGAAGAGGCTAAGCTCGTGCATTGGTAAGCTCAACTTCGTGCCCTGCACTCTGTTACTTCATGGGATTTTATGCCTGCCTATTTAGAAACAAGTGTTATTTTAAATTTGCCGTAACAACAGAGCCTTGTGAATGACGAAGCCTGGATGTTAATTTAGTTGTTTTGTTTGAAATTGAGATTAGCTACACGTGGGATATGACTCATTTGGTTATACATAATCGCCAGTATCCTAGCAAACACAGATTTCGTCAGGTTTTTCTTCCTCAACGCATCTTGTTGAGTTCACGCCCAAGTTGGCTCTAGCAATAGATAAGCTTAAAGTAGCTGACTATTTTCTTGCGCGGCAAAAAAGCATTTCACGGTGTTTCACATCACCTTCTTGTTAGTACATTGCGGGAAATCAACTGAATGAATCGGTTATTGCATGGATAGCCGAGTATATCTCTCTAAGACAGCAGTTGGTCGCTCTCAATGGTTGTTCATCCGGATATGTGCCCGCGACCTCAGGAAATCCCCAAGGATCAGTTTCGGGCCCTATGTTGTTTGTTTGGCTTCAAATATTTGTTAAAACTGTTCGCGAATGACTGTGTAATTTACAGGACTATAGCGAATGAACGTGATTCCGAATACTTGCAGCATGATTCAAATTAATAACATCCTGGTGTGCTGGTTCAGAAAAGTCGTTGAATCTTAAAAAGTGTGTTAACGTCAACTTTACAAGAAAACCGTCATTCCAATTGAATGCGTATACAGTAAATTACACTGCTTTAAGAACGGCCGGGGAATATAAATAACGAGGAGTTTATTTAAGGAGTTGTTAGAGAAATTGGCACGTTCACAACATACAAGTTACGGCTGCACGTGTTTTTGGCTTTCCGAGATAAAAGTTCAGCGAACCTCCACCTAACTTAAAAGAGGAACCGTATTTCACTCATGTGCGCTCAATGCAGGAGCACGCATGTGTTTTCTAGGATCCCTACAGCAAAAAGCTGGTTGATACGCTCGAAAACATACAGAATAGGGCAGTGCGATTCGTATTGGGTGTTGGCACTGTAAACTTAGGATGAGGGAAAGTAAAAGTAAACTTAAATGGTAAGACGGGAAAGATCATAGACGAAACCTGAGTTTGAAATTTTTTCGTAATATCTATCATTCCAAAACTGGAATATAAGGAGAGAAATATATCCAAGCGCCATTCTACATATCCCAAAGTGGGATCACTAGCTTGAAGCAAATTATTAACTTTCCTTTAAGGTGTCGCCTTGCGCGATTCATTTTATTTTAGATCAATATGAGAGTGTAATTATCTTCCACGTATGATTTTATCTACTGTTTATAATGACGATTTTCAACGCGCTTTCTAGAATTATTTTTTTATTTGTTCTCATATTTGATGCTTAGTGTTATGTATCTCCCTGCTGCAATGCATGCAAGGGCAAGCAGGCATCAAATAAATAAATAAATAAATATCTGAATAAGTAAAAAAACAAACAATTAAAAAAATAAACAAATAACAAAAATAAATGAACTAACTAACTAACTAACTAAATAAATAAATAAACTTGCGGAGCCGCAAGTTCGCCTCCGACGGGTTGAGAAACCTACGCATTCGAACTTGACCAATGAAATATTTATTCCATTATTCGTTGCAGTATGCAAGGGTTGCTGTATGAATACTACAATTGCTAAGTTATTTGTTCGAAAGAAAATATGAAACTCTTGTCTTACGCCTTTCCTTGCGTGAACACAGAGGGATACCACTGCAGCCATCATAAGAAGGGCGTCATTCGCAACACGTCTAGAATTTTCTTAACGTAGTAAATTAAGTTCTTTTGGACTATTAAGGAGTGTGCACGTAACTCATAAGAACAACATAAAAAATATATTGAAACTGAAAGTACTTCTTTGATCTCTTCTAGGATCAGCCCTGTGAAAGATCAGAAAAGTTGATCGAGTAGAAATATTCTTTGCAAGAAAAATGGCCAAATGCTGCACATACTTTTTGTGTGGAGTAAATTATTTTGAATGCTGCTGAGTGTTTTGTGGAGTACCGAACCGCTTCGTAAAGGCATTCGCAGCGGTTTTATATACAAAAAAACTGGTCAAGCAGCTGTTGTAAAAATAGTTGATTTAGTCAGAGCATGAAAGTATTGTCTTAAAAGAAATTGCCTGAAAGCGGCACTTTCATCTTTGTGAAATTCAAACCACTGAAGTACCGCCTTCCGCCTCCCGCCCCCCCCCCCCATCCTTCCTTGTTTACTACAGGTAAGCCGCCCCACAGAAGATATCAGGACCTGGACAATACATGTATTCCAGCTCTGCAAAGAAATGAATATTTGCTGTATTCGACAGTAAAAAAGGAACAGCAAATAAAATAACGACCATTTGTGAGCACTGTTGAATAAATTAATTTTGGTGTAAACTGACGCTGATAATTAAGCCAGGCTGCGCTGAAGGCTGAAGGGCTCTGGTGGTTGCGCGCGGGCTCACTTTGATGTGGGTGTAGTGGACCCAAAATGGCGGGTTTGTGCTGCTGGACAGCGCGATTGAGTCATCTGCTGGCGCTGCATGCAGTGGTCGTCCACCGGCCTCAGTACAGTTAACGTACTGTGGCTGAACTACAATGCCCGTAGCACAGCCGAATTACCGGCAGCTTTAGTCCGGCTGGAGTCCGACGACCGCATCTCGGCTGTCCTCCGGTGGCCGTACCTCGGCCGCACGCAGGTAGCTTTGAGATGGCCGGAACCCTACGGCTGGAATCTGGCCTATGAACGTAAGCCGGTTGACTGGCCGACGGACACTGGTCGTTGGACAGTGATAGTACGGCCGTTTACGGCCAAAAGGCCCACATTTGGAGACGGGCTGAACATGGTTGCCGGAGAAAGGCCGGTCAGAAAATTACCGGCCAAAGTACACCGGCTTGAGTAAGGCCGAACAGTCCTGTGCTGCCTGGGCGTTCCTATCACTCAGCATACCCACTGAGCCATGTCCCAAAGTTTAGCTGGGTTCACCGGCAAATACGTAAGTAATTATAATATATTAGAGTTTGGGTTATACACAAGTAGACAGAGGAGGCAGCCTACAATCTCTGAGTAAGTTTGTCGTTGTCGAAAGCCACTGTCCTCACACATATGATCTGACCTTGATCCCAGGCTAAAGAGCATTCCAGCGAAACTAAACTCAATACGAACCGCCTCTGGGGCCATTACGATAAACTAAGAGCCCGCGGGTACAGTCCCAAGATTGCACCACGAATTGAGCCCCGAAACCTCCCCCTAAGCCATTGAGGTAAAGCCTCTACCTAGAAGACGTGGAACCAGACCCCTGAATTAAAAGTTGGCCCTCGGCTTATGTGGCCGAGGGCCAACTCATAAAAGTCGCATTGCTGCTCATATTTCTCGGCCAAAGTTGAGTTAACGCTCCGTATAAAACGTATCCGGTCATCGTTTCTGCCTCGCGTGTAGTCGCTGAATATCGCACAAGATGATTCTGCTGGGCTTGCTCGTTCGTGTCAAATATGTACAGCGCAAACACACACGGTCCAAAAAAGACTGACACACCAAAACATACAAGCGCTCGTAGTACGTGGTTCTTTCTTTGCTCTTGTGTGTCTGCATTGTAAATATTTGAACGAAATAAGTCTTTTAAGGAGTGTGATTTATTAAGGTATATACGGCCGAACAGGATTGTATAGAAAAAGGTACAAACAAGTGCTTTTATTAGAGAAACGACATCTGAACTATATTTGTTAACCGCGTGTTTAGTGAAAAAATATTTTAAGGGTTGCAAAGACAATAAATGGTGCTTGAGTTTTCCTGGTGTTTCTTAAGGAAAGCCGTTTCATGGTAAACATTTACCTCGATAACAACAAGGACAAGCTAAACTACATAAAAATGACAGCTTGTAGAAGCTACCAAAATATTCCATGCATTCGAGCGGAACTAAGCATCGTTGCGTAGTCCCAGACGTTCACCTTCTTTTTACTGCTTTTATCTTTGTATAGGGCCTGTTTTTGCACTAATCGATTAGTTTAGGCCCAACAATTTTTAGCGCCGTTACATGGTTACCACCATTTGTTACAGTATTTATACTACAACATGGCGATTGTTTGTGGTGGAATCCGGGAATTTCCTGTGTGACCCTGAAGCTTTACGGCTGGTGCATAGCCGCACTTCGCTGCGCTATAGCGTAAGGTTTTTTGTTGTATGTCGTGCGGCACAGAACCGCTGGATTTGCTCCTGCTTCGCCTGCCGGATGATGAACACCAGAGAACAACACAGTGGGCGAAAGCCAGCATGGCGTCCAATCTGCTCATACAATTTACCAAAAGGCAAGCTGTACAGGCCGGGATAAACACCGCGAATCAAACAGCCCGTGATTTGAACAGTAGGGCAAGAAATTAGAAACAGGGAAAGACGAGACCGATTCAAAAGAGCGTCGACGCGGAGGACCATTGCGACGAAGCAGTGCGGCAACTGGTGACTCAATTCTCATGAAAAATCAGATTTTTTTGTACCTCCTGGCGGAGAGGTAGACAGGATGATTTTGTTTAATTGCCTATTTTCCCCCCTCTCTCATGCTGATGTTTGCGAACACCGTAAATGTTCAGAGTTTTGATGATGGGATGAAGATTTCAATTATCCATGATTCTTTACAAAGTTTTCTGCTTGGCTAATGCATTTGCATCACGCAGTTGCTAATACACTTATTATATTCAGGTAATATTAGCGCGAAAGATTATCACGAGTGAATAGTTTTACGATGCCGTAACGTGTTTGCAGTCATAACGCCTTTGTGATACAGCAAGCACAAAAGATGATTTGCCGTTCTAAAATTTCAAGTATTAATATTATTTTAAATATAATGCTTTTAGAGCCCTACACAGACGAAATAAAAGGCCGCTTCTTATTTTACGAATATAAAGCCATGTATGGTGTCTTTAAGCTGCGTTGTTTGCAGCTTTTTTTCATGCATCCTCTCTCTACTGTACCGCAGCAAGAGAGAAATAAAGTTTCAATTCAATACAATACACCATTGTAAACATAAACTTCGATTGAACTCAGAAAATAAAGTAACGATATCCTAGCTGCGGCAATCATGCATTGCTCATTTATGCTTTTCTGAGTAAAACTGATAATGTATACATTTTTTATACACTGGAAATTTCTCCAGGTTCATTAGACTGATGAAGACAAAAACACATAGTTTGTTTATAAATTTACCCTACAATGACCTTTGGGATCATGTGCTGAAACAGACACACGGGGGTCTCGGCTATACTAGCTCAGGTTAACTGATCAGTGGGGAGTGTAGCTAGATTACATCAATCAATGCAGAAATTTGCCCTAGCTCAGTTTCGCTCTACTTTCTTGTTATCTGTTGCTGAAAACCACGTAATGTATCGAATTTTCGAAACTTTTCTGAGATTTAGCTTAATGATCTGTTGCAAAGCGAGGTAAAAATGAGGAATCAAAAGAACAGAAGATTTCTTGTTGTGCACATTTCCGAGAATTTATTTACCCAATTTCGTCAACAACCACAATGAGTATTGTTTTATTTAAAACATCGTATACAGTGATTCAAGGAAAAGCCTGTTTTTAAACGAAATAAAACTCTAGGAAGACCGCAAGAGTGGACGGAGTAAACAAAATATTCTTGATTCAAGTTTTGTGATATCATGAGGTACGTTTTATTAGCACAGAATACTTCCTCATATCAAGCAATAGGTGATGCGGGTTCGACAAAACAACGCACTTTTTTTGACCTTACACGGCAGCATTGTCACCGGATTTCGAAAATAAAATTAGCTTATACCGCAAATCTCACAGTGGGGAATATAAATCCCTTTCAAGAAAACTGGGACTGGCGACTGTTATTTTTCAGCTCAATCTGATTTCCATGCAATATGTTGAACGCACTTACATCCGTAATTAACAGCATACTGGTCAAATAACCGAGCAAAATAATTAAAATTTAAGGTAATTGTGCAGAATGGCAGACAGCTCGGCGTGTCGCAATAGCTGCTGTACTGTTATTCATCCTAAAAATCCCACAACGCTGAACACACACTTATTAACTAATGTCACGTCGCCGACAAGGACACAGATTTCTTCAGAGAACAAATTATAGGAGAGAACTTGCGCTTCTCTAAGAAATCCAAAAATCAGAAGCAGGAACAAAGCAGTCAACAACGTGACGTGGGCAAGATAGTCTCGGGCGGTGGCGTCTGCCCTGGCAGCAATTTTCTTTCAGTGCGATTGTTTCTCGGACTGTGGAATTACATCGAGATCACGGGAGATCAGAGAGGATTACTTGAGGCCGGTTACGTCAGGGCGAAGCAATCTCTCTATTGCTTAAGATGGCCCATGCGGCACACCAAAGAAAACAAATGATACCCGCACTTCGCTAGAAACAATGGTAACAGCGCCTGGCGCCCCTGAACGCTAAACACAAAACACACAAATAAGCAATCAGAATGTATAGTTCGCCTTATTAACCCTATCTGATAGTTTAACGACACGAGGCTAAAACAACACGGCGACTCAGAACAAAATATTCCGTCATCGTGCAAAAGCAAGACCTCAGGTGAACCACGCTGATTGCTTCTCGCCGTATATGGCATTGTCACCGTCGGAGGTAACATCATAACTGAGTTCGCCCACACCTGGATGAATTTGTTAGGACCCGAAATTGCGTCGCAGAAGCTTATCACTGAGTCAGCGTCGACAAATTGGTGACCAAACACAAAGAATATCACCTTGAGGGATACTCAGCTTTCGGCGTCAGAGGTTCTAGAGTTAGGTGCCCACCAGCTTGTGGTGCGCTTTACGTACGTAAAAACAAACTTGCGGTCCTCGTCGACCCGCTGTAGGTAACCTTGGACGTCGACGTGGAGGTCATCGCCTTGAATTCATGGTAGCATGGCGCCGATCATATTCGCCGGCTCGCAACCGTACACTCGGTTGAAAGGAGTTATCTGCATGGTTTCCAGGATTGCTGCATTGAACTCGAACATGACGTAAGTGATTATTTCTTTCCATCTCTTATGGTCAACGTCGACGTGCATAGACACCATGTCCGCGGCCATGTTGTTTACATGTACGGTTAGGCCGCTCATCTGTGAGTTGTATGGCGTGGTCTTTCGGGACCCGTGTTGCTGTAGCGTAGGACCATTTGCATAAGCGCTGCAGTCCGCTTTCGAGACTTCACAGGCTTCATGTTGTAGCGACTCTTCGTTAAACAGGTTTCTGACTTCGTCAGCAATCTCATTTGGAAATGCAGTGGTCTCTGCGTATCGGGTCATTTAGTAGGCGGCTACGACAATGCACTTGTTAGTGGCTCGTAACGTGGGGAATGGGCCTACAAGGTCTTTTCCGATCTTTTGGTGGCATGGCGATGGGCTACGTTTTGTACATCTGGCTGTGATGGCAGCTCTGAAAGTACTGGGCAACGTCCGATCTAAGGCGCCCTCAGTAGTATCTAGTCTTGATTTTTCTGTGTGCGCGTGCCATGACGAGGTGCCCTGATGTTGGTTCGTCATGGCATGCTTCCAAAATGTCGTCACACAGGCAGGTGGAAATTACTAGGAGGTATTTAGTTATTGTTGTGTGGTGAAGGTCTAAACTAGCACCGAAATTTTCGAGCAGAATGCATCATTGCTACGCCTAAATACCTTTTGCACGGTGACATTGCGTCTTCCGAGATAGTCGATAATGTTGCGCAACTTTGTAGGCTCATTGCTGAACAGCTAGGTCGCTTTACGTCATGGTGCAAAGGAACGCGGCGTCATCGTCTGGGTCTGGTAGTGACAGGTCTATAGGGGTGCGCGAGAGGCAGCCGGCTTCCGAATATTTCCTGCACAATTTCAAACGATGGTCACGTCGAATTCCTCAAGGCGAAATGTCTATCATCGAAGACCACCCGAAGGGTGCTTTAAATTTGTGAGCCAACACTGTGCATGGTGGTGCGTTACCAGCTGAAGGGCCCGCCATGACATACAAACTGAAGCTGAAATGGCTCACATTATGGCGAGGCATTCATTTTCAAAGGCTGGGTAGTATCTATCTTGTTTTGATAGGCCTCCGTGAGTATACGGTGCATTGCGAGAGGCGTCCAAAGTAGCTTCAAAGTCGAAAAAAAAGCAGTCACTGTAGCGGTATAGCAAAGCCATCAGCTTCCCCTATTTTTTGAGGTAGAGCCCGATTGACGTCGAAAAGGTGAGAAGACTTGAAGACGCCATTCAATGTGCACTGCTGGTCGGCTACAGTGGTCACGTCACTTTCTTTCTCAATTTCTCCGAGGAATGCAACAGGAGAGCCTATACAGGAGAGCCTATGAGTACAAGAGATCCTATATTCCACAGTCCAAATTATGGCCACGCTCTTTAGTCGGCCCAAAGAGGCATCCTGACAGCAGAAGGTGTTTTGAGGAAGCAATGCCTTTTTATTATTTGTCTAATTTTAAGAATGTATGCAGACTGCTGAAACCTCTCCCATAATAAAAATTTTGAAAACCTCTGTAACCTTGATTCTTTCCTTAAAGTTAGAAAATTAGTGCGTTGTTGCAACAACAGAAAATGTAAAATTACAAAGCTTGCACTGGATATATCTGGTTTTCCCGGAGGACTCAGGAAAAAGGTATTGATTTCGAAACTCCGAATTTTAGACTTGAAAGTGGCCACCCAAATTGGCAATTTTTGTTTTACTTGTTTTTTATGTTACTTTCAAGGTCTCCCTTTTGAATAGCGCTCCTTGGAGGAGCCTTCTAATAGCCTTCAACCATCCTATGTGCTGTGTTCGGTATTAATCTCAGCGAGGAAGCCGTCTGACAACTTTCTGCGTACCAACTCTGCATGTCACAAGTCACAGCTTTTATACACGCGCAATTCTCTGGCATGTAGCACAGCAGTTTCCATATTGCCCCGCCGGAGCGTCCGAGGTTCTTCATTGCTTTTTTCCTGCCGCTTCCAGAGCTATTGCAATAAAAAGGCACCACAGAAAATGTAAATAGAAAATACATAATAAGATACGAGAGAGAAAGGCAATCAATCACAGAAACCAACACATTTTTTCGACCCTACTTTAAAAGAATGCCTCCTTTACTGTCATTTCGTTGATTTTACTCGGCTAAGTTTGGTACATGATACCTGTAGTGTTTCAGAGTCAGCAGCTTAAAATTTCCGAAATAACAAATAATACATCGGAGACCAGTATTGTTCTTAAAAGAAGGCTGGAAATGTTTCAGCACAAGGCTGTGCAATTTGTTCAACTTTGGTTCATTACAATGAACCCAATGCTACAGTTTATAGTCCATTTATTGGCACAAAAGTGTTTCTGGATTTAAGGGAACCATGTCAAGGCTTAGATTTAGCCAATAATTGTGTTTTGCTGTTATTTAGGAAAAAATATAAAAGTTGTCCCCATTCGTTCCTTTTATTCTGCATTTGTTCAATTCTTTGAAGAACTCTTAAACCATGGTGTGGCTTTCTTTCTAATACTTTTTGTTGGGGTACATGCATTTCCCAATTTACTAAAATGT
Source organism: Haemaphysalis longicornis (assembly GCF_048455015.1). Lineage (NCBI taxonomy): Eukaryota > Metazoa > Arthropoda > Arachnida > Ixodida > Ixodidae > Haemaphysalis > Haemaphysalis longicornis. Next base: position 8,497,589 of record NW_027526407.1, on the reverse strand, counting down.
TGACTTGCAACGAGATGGTCCAATGTTTGTCTCTTCTAAGAGTGTTAGTTGAATCAGTGAATCAGCTATTACAAAAAATCTTGTGGCCTTTCTCCTGCTTTTTTTTTACTTCGTCGGCAGTGTCTAGAGCTTCGCCAAATAACACTGCTGAAGTAAAAGCGTCAATGAATTTGCGGAAGGTAGAAAAACCTGCCCCTGTTCTGACTAACAACGCAAAGGTATGAAGTTCATCAAAAGGATGGTCCTCTCAAGTGCTATTAGCGCAATTTTTTTTATAGCACGCTAGTGATTATTACACTGCATTTTGCTGCATGGCATAGCTGTGTCACAAAAAGTGAGCACAGTGACTGGCTGACAAAATGGCTATTCTTTTGAGATCCAACTGCAGTGTTGGAATATACTTACGCTGTAAACGTTTCTACTGACTACACTTCTATACAATTGCAGCTAAAACCAGATTTCCTTTAAAATGCTTCTTCAAATCATAAAACACACAAAAGGTCTGAAAAAACCATCTTAGAAATTCTGGCTGCTACAGGTCGTTTTGTGCGGTGATGTTAGCAGAAGGGAAAAAGGGAAAAACTCGTGATGACATCGAATAAACACGAAACAAATTTACGAGTTATTTACGTCCAAAAATCCACAAAAAATAAAACCTAATGTAATAGGCATGGTCAATGTGAGGCCACATGCTAAACAGGTAAGGACCCGCCGACCTTTCCTTTCTTCTTTTTAGTCCTCTTTCACCACCGTTCATCGTCGTTGTCCACTAGAGCTTTCTCTCCGCACGGGAATGTTAGCAATCACCTTCACACCCCAGCCGGAGAGGTTTGTTTAAGGCACACCATGTTCACAAACAGAACAACGAGAGGCAGTATACTGAGGAACGTTGTGTTCTTTTACATTACTGCCACAAGTAGTATCTAACTGAATTTGAATTCAGAAGAAAGCACACAAGCAAACAAACACCTCTTGCAACTCCGCAGCGATGGGACACAGGTACCCAACCCTACTTCACGTTTAGTACAGACATCTTATTTTATCGTTGTGAGGCCACAACAAAAGTCTGTTGCTGTGAATGTGCCTCGTGGGTTTTAACTGACCAAAATGTTGTAGAAACTCTAGAAACAAATTGTTTCCTACAAATAGTTCCCTTAATCACCCCGACAAGCTCTAGTGTCGCCGTTCTACAGAAGTAGAGTTGTTGGGAAACTGGTATTATTTGGCAAGGCTGTCAGTAATGGTCCCCAAGCTCGGGAACGATCACTCGCGCAGCTTTATCGGTCGGTGCGTGTGACATCTGCGGTCTTTTGGGTGGTTTTCTGTTCCCGGCAATCAGTGAGGGGTGTACGACAAGGTCGGTGGCAACACACCGAAATGCCTCAATCTCCGCCGTATACTCTAAGGGAAACTGGGTGTTTAGGCACAGTTCGCTGATAGTTGTCACACAAAATAACGAATCGCGCCATGTCGGACTGCATTGCAGGCCCGTAAAATTTTTCCCGTACTCGAAGCATTGTCTGTGTAACGCCCTTGTGTCCACCCATGGTTTCTGAGTGCGCCTGTTTCACGACAATGCGTCGGAGTTGAAGTGGTACAAAAACGTTCTATTTGTTCTCTTGAGTAAAACTAATGCCGTCCGTTCAGAACGCCGTCCCTGAAGGCAGACGTATATGGCGACCCGCAAACTACGACCTCTCTCCGAGTTACCCGGCTCGGAGTCCCTAACTTGCACCGGTAGCCCTTCTCGGTGTAATTTAGCTAGGGCAATCCATTGCTTTTTCGGATGACATGCGCAAGACAGGATTGAGTGCTTTTCCTGTCAAGCGCAATTGCAAATACAACGCCCACTTGTCTGAGAGCCAACCTGGACCGGTCGCAATTCTCCCAAAACGCTCTATGTACGGGTCGTGCTCATCTCGTTCCTCTTCGAAGGTGGGATGAACTTGTGAGGGTTGCGGACGCTCTGAGCCGTATTAATAGCAGTGTCCGCACTTACAATGTTGGAACCCGGGTTAGATCTCTACAAACCCCCCTTAAGTCACAGCTTTCGTTCTGCCAGGACCCGGTGAGCCTCGATGCGAGCTCTATTGCCGTACTCCATTTTCTGTATTAGCATTGCGGCTCCTTTAGCTGCATCGCGTTCAGTCACGCGCTTGTCCTTGTCTTTGGTTTGTTCCGCTTCTATGCATTCTTTTTTAGCTCGACCTCACAATACAATCTCTGCCGATAGACATCACGTTTTGAATGATTCATCTTTCGTTGCCACACCCACTGGCCTGGTTAGCTCTCAAGATTGAATTAGGCCGCCAACAGTCCTGAAGCGGACGCCAGAAATTTTTAGGGCCCGTGTTAAGCAAACGGGCGTAAGACCAGCCGACCCTACCGTGCTTCTGTTTTCTCATCTTTGACCACACGTTCGGCTATGTCGCCTGTGAACATTTTTTCGCGTTCCGGGAATTTCAATCAGCACAGTCACTATACAAAGCACTACGCACATAGGTGCGGGCTTATGGGTGGCGATCGATGTCATTGATGAATGGCCGTTGCATCGGTGATGGCTGGCTGATTACGTTGCGTTCCGGTCGTAAGCTAGGTGGTCAAAAAAAACCATGCCCGTAGTAAACGTTACAACATCCTGCAGTCTTGCGGTACGGTATGATGATGTGGCAGGTAGCTCAGGTCGCCTGGGCGCATGCGCCGATCCGAGAAGTCGCCTATGATTTGCGTCTTCATTACTTTGCAATGCCACGTTCTCAATGCAAAGCCTTACTACTTTCCTCCAGCGGTGTCGCCCAGGAAGCGCAAGTTAATATTTTCAGCCGGGACACACCCCCGGGGAGAAACCCCCGGTGACACACCCCGTGAAGCGCATCGCGCTATTCGCCGGGCACGGTGTCGGCGCTACGCACAGGGCCCCATTTTCAGTCGTTGTGCTCGTCTAGTGGCGGCGGCGGCCATGACGGGAGCGGCAGCTCAACTGATCGGCAACCGACCACACCCGCAGCCTCTCACACATGCACAGCTGGGTCTTCTCGGGCTGTGACTCATCTTGCGACCACATTCGCCGTGAAAGAGGAACGCCGCATTCGCCGAAAATGAGACCAACGCCGGAGCTCCTCCTGTGAGCGTTGCACGGGACCGAACGGCTTTTATCCGGGCTGGCAATACAGCTGCACCAAAGGTTAACCAAGCGAAACGAAGGCTCAAATAAAGTAACCCAACCTTTTTCTTTACATATCCAAGGTTATCTGAGCTAAGCCGCAACAAGTTTTTTTTTTCTTTCTTGGCGTCCTCCACTTAAAGGAGTATTGGAGACGAGGAGGAATATTCGAATTGGCTTTGAGGTGTTGTGGGTGTGCACGTCCTACAAAAACCTGTGAATAGTAATGCACCTTCTGCCCACGACTTGCCACGTCCATTTTCTTTTTTGATCCATTCTCCACACTGTGTTGCAGTCCGGTGCTTTACGCACGCTATCTTCTTCGCTTCCATTCGCTGCGACAAGCTTCAGTTCCCACTGGAAATATGTATTCAATGGCATTTAACACATTCAGGAGAATAGTTCTGATTTTCTCAAGATTTAGGAACTCCTTGTAGACGAAAATCTCCGTACGCCCCTTTAAGGAGGTAGAGAAGATAAAGGTGAAGTCGCACAAATTCATTTACATGCATTCCTTTCAACTTAAGGCATATTCAGCTTGTGAGGGCCTTCCTTCGAAACCGGTTAAAGATTTTATTTCTTAATAGGAACTTTCTGTTTGCGTATTTATCATGCACAGTGCACCAACAAAATATTTGCAAGTGCCGCTATTAGTGTCTTTCTTTTTAAAAAACGGCAATATTGAAACACAGTTTCATACCACGCCCAAGCGAAGAGGCATTACAAAGTAACGAGGCCGAAGCTTGTTATAGACTGACTACATGCAAAAACCAATATAGTAATGACTACGCCAGAGCGCGTTCTTCTATTGTGTCGTCGGAACCAATAACACGGTTCAGCCAATTATGATAACAGTTAGGATGCAGTGCACTTCTGTGCAGCAAATTCCTGGCTTCACAGCGTAGAAAATGGAATTTTGCCTATCATGTTAACGCAGGTGTGGCAAGCACGAACGTCACCCCGCACTTAACTAGTGACGACAAAATAAGTTACAAAATCTGGCTCATACCAGCCCAGATGAACACACGAATTGAATACTTAATTTAGGGCTAACGATACCGTTCACTCAGTGTAAAAAATGGCTTAGAGATTGGTATAGAGCCCTCTCGCATTTACAACAAATGCTACTTTTTATGCTATATTTATCGACAATCACCGTATTGGCTCGTCGTTTAGAAAAGTCTATAGAGACCAACTAAAAACGCCATAATCCAAACGACTACGGCCTGCGTTGCTTGAAGGTGCCCACACATAAATGTAAACAAAAACACCTCTAAAAATTTTGTCTTGCTACGTACAGTTTTACCATTACTCAGGGAAGTACACTGCACCAAAAATGTCCTCATCAATGCTACAGAAGAAATGGTTAGACAAGGTGTTCAGCTGTCGGCGGGGCTTGGCTGTATTTGAGTACTTTTTCTCACTTTATCCTAATGAAACTCGAGCGGCAGGTGTTCTGTGAAAAGAGATTGAGCTTCAATGGCTCAAGACGCCATTAGGCACACCGTAATTGATGCAGTGTCACACACGAAGCATATTTTTACATCAGCGAGCCAGGTGGTGGACGTTTCAGATTTTTTATGAAAGTGATTGGAAGTGGGTTCGTAATAAAAAGCCAATGCAAAAATTGACGTTTGGCAACGAACGGAAAATATTGAATCCAGAAATGAAAACCTCTGGTATAGAACAAATCTTTAGTATTATGCATATCGGTTGTGATTTGGCAATGTTTGTATTAAACCTAGTAACCGGGGATATGAGCTTTTTTGTTCACGTAGCGTAGGTCTCTGAACGGTTTTTTAAGTCTTCGGCACGAAGTGTAGTAATTATGATTTTATTTTGCAGAGTGGTGTGCGGACGACAGACGAAGAAAAATGTCAAAACTTATGTCAATTCACACATTCGTTTGCTCTCCCACTTGCATGATATAAATTTTCCAAATAAGATTACCTCTTTTTACATGTTTCGGGTTTTTGTTTACAACTTCAGCTATTCGTTACTCTGATCGGTGCTTACGGTGCTCGCGAAATATACGGAGGATCGGTTTGGCATTGCGTAAGGCGTTAATAATATTGACGGTGCGCCCGGTTGCTTTGGTACCGGCTTATCCACAAAATTGGGCCTTTATTGATCTCTTGTGGTGTGTTTATACATCTGGTTTCTGAACTCGGTGGTGACATAAAATATATTTTCTTTTGTAATAGAACAATGTGGTAGACCCAGTGCATTTGTGGGGGTTCAACCAGTTTCTACGTATTAAAATTCGTCAGGCAATTTTGATTTGCACGGACAGAAAGTGGTGATTTTATTTTGGCTGCAACAAAGGAGCCTCTCCCCAAAATTCTCTCTTAAATGCCTGAAAAGGAATTGAAAAGATTTGATGTTTGCAAAATTGAAGGATGACCTCTCCACAGCGCGGATATTAGCTTTTGTAAATCGGTCCTCTACAACGTAAAACGGCAGATTGCTGTCAAACGGTTAGGTATATAGGTTTAGCATTCCTGGTCTACTCCCAAGCAAACATTTAATCTTTCAAACGTGTTATTCAATCTGCGGCTGATAAAAGAGTTGCTTCAGCTAGCTGCGGGTAGTCTTACTGGATGCTCTAAAGTTTATATAGTGTGTGTATTGAGGGCATTTCTTTAGAGTGCAGTAAACATTTATTCTCAAACTGAATTCTTGGGCTAGGGTCAGGAACGCGACCCTGAATCAAGAATATTTTGTCAGTTTTTGAACTGATATTGGCCAAAAATAAGACTCACTATAAAACCTGTCTTTGTCTTACATATTTATTGTGCTTGAATACATTTTCTGCGACAATGGTTACGTAGCAAGTGTTTTTATTTTTTCACGTATTTGAGGAAATCAAATGAATTTGCACTCAGGGAGATGGACAAAAGTGTACAGCCTGTCGAGGCCAGGCTGTAGATGATAAATAGCCACTTTTAGCGATGCCTAACAAGGCGTTTTTTTATCTGCCCTCATTGGGGAACGGAGAACTGTGGGAACGTGTTTACAATAAGTAAAGCCAAAGTATAAACACCAGGATAGCGGCGTGATTTTGAATCCAACCGAAACTTGCGATTTTGCAGCAGCTACAATATACAACTGCAGTGGTTCACCAATTACTCAACAATGTAATTTTGCGTAATGAAAATTGCTGGTATTCTACAGCTAGACATGCCAAATGCCGGAAACCCTTCTCCCACATATCCTGATTCTTTTATCTGTGGCATTATTTAGAGAGCCCCTCTAATGCCTTCCCATGGAACCGCGTGCTGTTTGGACGCCCCAAGCATCGCATGCGTTAAAGAAAGAATCCCGTGAGCCAAAGCCATGCGTCGACGGCCGGAACCAGTAAGGGCTAACAAAGTGAATGTGTGTCTTTGTAATAATGAACATCGTGTCCGCAACCATGTGCGATACTCGTAATGTGCACCGTTCTTACAGGGTTCGAAAGAGGAGTCTTCAAAACAGAATAGAAGAAATTGAAGCAGACCTTTATGAGCGAAAGTGTACGTTTTAGAATATTGTTTTTTTTCTGAAAATACGTACTGGTCAGAAGCTTATAGCGCACAGTTTACTGATTATGACGGTATCTCCAGATTTTAGAAAAATAAACGTGAATTTGTCGTTAGTTTGTACGTTAGAAAGCCTTACCGTATGATGTATATGTAGAAGCTTTTGCTGGATGATATAAATAATGTCGCTGTAAGCCACCGCAACCAAGCTACCTTGCCAATATATTGTTCACAGTCTAGTACAACCAACGTAGTTTTTGAATTTATACAGTCTTTTCTTTAGAATGCAAGCACATAACTGGGAAGTGATGATTTTTGGGCACCTAAATAGAAACCTCAGGAAGAAAAAATAAAAAAAAGTAAAATGGCTCGAATTAGGTCTTTTATATGGTTGTAAAAATATTATTGGTTGTGCCACACTAGATACAGAACATTCAAAAACTTTAATTGATGTATGTTTTACCAGTGTAACGGCGGGTAACAACTTATCAGGTATACTTATGTCAAAAGTAGAGCAATCATTCTCCCTTTGCGTATTCCTGCAAAGAAGATATTTCAGCTACACCAATCCGGAACGACAGTCTATAAATGAAGGTAACATTGGTACACGTTGTTCTGTCATCGCTTCAACCAATTGGATGAAAGTATACTGTGAACCAAACTCCTGTAAAGCTTACGAAAGTTTCTTGGAAACATGCCTAAATAACTATAACGATGCCTTTCTACGTTTAATATTTAAAAAGAAAAAAAAACAAGCCTCGAAAGCTTAAAAAACTCCAGGCTTATCACCATCACGAGTCAATCTCCGCCCACCGCCGGGCAAAAGCCTCTCCCATTATTCCCAACTTATCCCGGTCCTGTGCAAACTGCGAGCAATTTATCCCCGTAAATTTCTTTATGTCATCTGCCCATATAACTTTCTATTGCCCCCTACCGCATATAAGGGTGTGAACAAAAAGAACAGATTAGTTGCTTGTTTCTTAAAAACAAAAAATCGAAATGAATAAATTGAGTTCAAAAAATTCCGTAAAAGGCTTAATTCTGACCTTACGAACGCTAGAACTGATTACGATAAAAATAGGCTTTCGTCAGTAATGAAGAATCCTAAGTTTCTGTGGGAAAAATTCAAAAAACCTTGTCGTCAGTGGATGAACACCATTACCTGCGGAAGTAAGCGTACATAGACTTACTTGCTGTGGCCAAACCATTGCGAATAAGTTTAATGAACATTCTAGAATGCCCGCGCTACCGATAACGTTCAGGATTGGCAAGGGTAAAAGTCCATTATTCCAATATATTCCCTACATAGTAATTAATTGTTTCTACCGCCTACAACCCAAGAAGAAATGACACATATACAAATGCATTTAAAAAGCACTTGTTCCGCAGGGCATGGCGATATTACCCCTGTACCGGTCAAAGCTGCTGTTGAGTTTGTTACCGGCCCTCTTATATGTGTAACAGAATGGTCATTGCTGGTATATACCCTGACAAAGTTTATACTGCCAGTGTTACAATTATTTTGAAAGCAGGCAGCAAAACTGACTTCAAAAACTATAGGCGGAGTTCTGTATTACCACATTTTTCCAGCATTGCTGAATGTAATGTTCGTAAACGTTATTGGATAACAGCAATAGGGGTATCGAAGCGGTACGTCAACTCAAAGTGCTGAATTAGACTTTAAACAAAAAAAAAAACGCGGTCACATTTTGGACAGGAGCTGTATACAATTGGTATATTTATAAATTTCTGAAAAGCTTTCGACAATATTAGGCATGACATCACAATAAAAAAACTACAAATGTATGAATTTTGTGAATTGTCTGCCAACTCTTCTAACATTATCCGGGTACAAGAAAACAGTATACACAGCTACATTAGGTCAGAGGCCGGAAAAATAAAATGCCGATGTCCCCAGGAATCAATTCTCGGTCTATTGCTCTTCTTCTCCTATATTTATGATATCGTCAATAATCCCTTAACCGCGGGTATTGATTTTACGACGACCGTACAAATATTTTCTTATCAGGAGACGACCTTGCAGTGCTACAGTCCTGAGATAATGCTTCGCCTAATGAAATAAATATATGGCTCAATGCAATGAAGTTTCGCTCAATGCGAACAAAATAAAATTTATGATTTTCGCTGTGAAAAATAAACCCCTATTTCCTAAATTCAAACTACTGATAAGCCATTCTCCATTTATATTCACAAGTACTTGTGGGTTCATAGGAGTTTATCAGATCTAACCCAAAGGGCTCGGACCATGTCAATCATATCTGCTTGGCGAAGTTTAGGTCAACAGGTTGATCTAGCGACTCAGGCAAACCTTACCAATGTTCTTGAAGTAACAATTGTATTTTTCCCTTACTCTTTCACACCGTATGTATTGCCATGTTGTATGGGGATTAGTTAATAAAACTAACCCTTATAGGTTCCAGTTCCTTCAAGGGAAAGGTGTACGATTTGTATGACCGATATTTGGAGTAAAAAGCTCCATTATTTACATTTAAAACTTGATTCTTTGATGAGCCCCATAGTTTCTTTGCGTTTCTTATTACCAAATTAAAAATAGCTTTGCACTACTCTTTGAAAAATATTTATAACTAGAGGTAGTGTATAATTCACGTATGAGCTACCTAGTTCCACAGGGCGCCGCACAGACTAAGAGCCAAACTATACATATTCAAATTGTATATCTCCCTAACATCCATCATTCTGGAATTCATAGGTATAAAACAAGCTGTTTATTTAAAGAGAAAATAAAACTGTTTCTTCTATATATACCAGGTCTTAAGTGACTTTCATTCGTATTGAAGATTGCATGTACCAAGCAATTTTTTGTGGTATGCATCACTCCCGCCTAGCGACGCCGGCTACGATGACCTTTGGGCTGCCGTGTTTTTTCACTATGGTTAAGGGGAGGACCCGCCGCCGCCTGCTGCACGCGAGGAACCCGCATGGTTTGCCACACTATACCACCCCACGTGGTGCCCTCTGTGCCAGCAAGCAAGGCTAGGTCCTCTCCCACTGACGCGGACACCTGGTATCCACCTACAGCGCGGCAGCCGCACCTTTTACCGACGGGACTGGCAGCCGACGACATCGCCAATGCCCAACGCTCGCATCCCCACTTTGGCCACGCCACACGAAGGCACCGGTGAGTCAAGCAATACCGAGGCAGCAACGTCACTTCCTCCTTGGTTGTCAGCCCCAGCGCCACCTACAGCCCCGGTGAGCCTTTCCCCGATATCCCCTCATGACCTGCCCACCGAAACGGAGTCCCCTCCGATGCCAGCCTACACGACAGGCAGTGCGGGCCACCGTTGAGACGCACGTCGACGCAACCTCCATCTCTCGTCGTGACATTGCGTGTACCTTTTCTGTGAAAACAAAAGAGCAGCATGAGTCTTCCGAGCAAGAATTTCAAAGTCGCAGAGGCATTATGAACGAAACGGCAAAACCTCAGAGCAACGTACTGGGCAGTCAGGAACCGAGTGACCTCGACGACACTAAACGAGCACACGTGACCGTAATGCAACTGGCTATGCTTGCCGTTACATCAGTCCCACTGACTCAAATATTTGAGTACTCCACTATTTCTCCAAAATGCTAAACCCGCCTCTCCCCTACTGCTTAGCTAAACGACGCTACGTCTTCGGCTCGGACAAGCCGGAGCGGCAAGCGAAAACACGCACCTCTCGGGCACCTAGCTGCCGAGTCTTCGTTCCTCTTCACCCAGCCCATTTCACGGTCTTTCCGGCGTCGCAAGCACTGCTGATAAAACTTTGGCCCGTTCGTTTATCGGAAACAGCAGCGTCGTGTGCGGCAGACATTGATCACCGGTCTACGTGCTTCATGTTCGTGTCCCTTCAGTCGTAAGATACGTCACTGACAAAGCAACCACGAGTGTCCATGTCATTTCACCAGTCTCGTCTCCTTAGACGACTACGGACGGGACTTTGCACCTTACATGGTAGACGTTATCGAGCCCCACGTAACGACAGAAGTGGCTGCAAAACCGAGCCGCCCAACTCTAACAAGCTTTCTCACCCCGAGTCTTTGTACCGCTTTGTGGACCCCACGATGCACCTCGTTCTGCAGAAATTCCGTGCCACTGCGTGCGCCTGTTAGCTTTCGCATAAAGGGATAAGTTGCTACCTGCGCCCAATGCGCCACTCCCGGTCTAGACCACCTGAAGTCTATCCATGCACCGGACGCTCTAACCGGACTGCCCAAGACGGCTTACGGTCTTAACTCGAATGCAGAGGAACCGGGCTAATTGGCTGTGCTGTGCATATATGTACGAATTTTTCTTTGTTTCGCGCTACACACATCATTCATTGGTCCTATTACCGTGCTGCGGGCTTGCGACGGTGGTAGCGACAAGCGACACCATCCTCATTGTCTTCAGCAGCGCCATCAACATCATCAGATCCAACGTGAACACCCACCTGGCCAGTGGCTGGTCTTCGGCACTACCAATTCTGGCGGGGCCTGCACATCAATAAATGTTGGAAGCCGCATCCGCTAGAACGAGTCCACGGCTCTTTTTTACAACTCTTATCGCCTCCTCCTCGAGCAACTTGTCTGAGGTGTAGTAATGAAGATATCAGTAAAAAGGCTCCAATACAAAGGAATGAAAGCAGTATTTGCAGCCAACACAACCGGTCAGATATCGTCGAACCCGATATAAAAAAGAACTTCTGTAGGCACCACAAAACCATTGCACATAAAAGAAGTAGTCGCGTTGCACGCAATACTTTTTCTCAAAAATTTACCGATAGCACAACGGCCTTTAAAAAGTCTATACAAACAGCAGCCCTATGTGTTGTTTGCTGAATGCATTGCGGCGCTGAATAAGAGCGGGAGCGGCCTAACATGGTGTACACTCAAAGGAGCGATCAACCCAGCGGAAAGGGATCAGACATAGTTTACCACTAGCGCAAGGAGAACCAGGAAGATCAACAGCGAAGAAGCTCAAGAAAATAAACCATAAAGCTTAAAGTGTTGAAGTTGTTCACTATGACAGTTTTCCCGTGTCCTCATTCTCATTGTCTTGAACTTGCCGCCAAAAGTTTGGCTTTGCCCAAGGTAAGCACAGGCAAACAAAGTGACTGAGAAATGCGAAAAAATATTTATGAAAAACGCTTCAACTCCTGCACGTGTTACCAGAAACGTGATAAAAGAAAATACCAAATTCGCAACAATTCAAAACTTTCAAACGCAGTCACTTACCTGAAATGTGGCCTCGTTCAACAATCAATCTGTAGTTATTGTAGGTAAACACTATTACACTGTATAAAAATTTAGCATGCCAAAAGATGGGGTTCTAGCTTTATAATGTAATTAAAATGACCGAAAGGATATACTTATGTAAAGATATAGTACTACTCAGATAATTATTTCAAAACAGAAGATTCCTTACCTTAGGGGAATTCTGGGCCCTTAATTTTATTCTTTTTTTCAAAGGCATTGTCAATTGATGACTTATAAAATCGGAATATTGCGTGAAGGCACCATGATAGTGGACTGAGTACTCAATCGAAAATATCTCCGGTAGTTTTATTATCAAAGAACGCACATTGCTTCTCCAGCAGCCAGAAGTAAAAGTTCTCAAGCTAAAGCGAACTACGAAACCTTCCCATTCTAGATGTCAGCTTTTCCTTCAGGGCATGATAAGTTGCTCAACCCTAAACGTTTGCGTTCGATAACAAAAGAAGGTACGTTCCGTAACCATCAGACGTTATTTCCAATCTCTGAAGCTAACGCATATTCAAGGCCACATTATAGCGTTTGAGTTTGACAGTTGGTACCCTATATTAGTTTTTTGTAAGGGCCGCGTCTGCTTTCAACCAGGCGCTGTGGCTCCATGTCGAAAATCTCTCATTTACGGTAGAGAGCAGACATATGCATGAATCCTCACTTGACAATCAACCCCTAGCAATCGGCGGAACAAGGGTACAGATCTGGCAGATAGTCTGACGCCGAAATGGAAGGAAACTTCGAGGTGCATCCAAACAAGGCTTAAGGGATCAGAAATAGACGTCGTTACTTATTCCGACGAAGAACGCGCCGCTATCGGCCCCGACATCCGGGAAGAATTAATGCGCCTTAACCTCACACACAATTTCTCGTTCTGCCAGACAAAATGAATGAGACGCCGTCACTTTGAAGCGGCAGCTGACAATGGAAGCCTCTATTTGGAGATGGAGGTTCTTGCGCGCGTTGATGTGCACCACTATGGAAGGATGTGAAAGCCTGCGGACAAAGAGATCGGGGCCAGCCAATCGCGAACTTTCGCCAGCAAGTTTGACAATCTAGGTAACGTGCAAAAGCCGGTTCTCCGATGAAGGCAGAGAGGCCGCGAGCTCTGCTTTTTCCAAAGTCTTGCATCATTTGTGCAAACCGGGCGAGCTCTGTTTACGGCATCCGTTAAAATATTGCGTTGTTTATTCCCGCTCCAACAGTTTCATTCCGCACTGACTACAGATACTCTCACAACTTAGAGGTCACCGGATGACCCATCAGTTAACTGGTGCATTTGCAGCAGTTCGCCAGAAAACACTTTAATGACTGTTTGGCCTGCCGAAATGTTAATGAAGGCCCACAGAAAAGGGCAGTGGAAGGTGAGGTTCGGGGCAAATCTATCTCAACCCCAATTTAGGCAGCGTATAGGCAAGACTGATTTCGATTACCCTGAAAAGTTCATACGATACCGGTATACAGTAAAAGCTCGTTAATTCGACACCCGTTAATTCGAAAATTTGGATAATTCGGACGGCGCTATTGGTCCCGGGCAAAGCGAATGTTAGTCTACGGGACCAAACCTTCGTTATTTCGTCAGAATTCGGTCCCGCACCGCTTAATTCGGACAAATGCTTACGGCTGCCGCTGCACAATGGATGAATGGAGATGACTTTATTGAGTAAATCCTGCAGTAGGTAAAGCCCGGATGACGGGCCGAGCTCAACGTGGCCATTCGTTGCATCCTCTTGGGCAGAAGTGTGGTAAATTAGAAGCACGGGAACTACTGGAGTGAAACAGAAACGTGAGAGGCATCGCCATCGTCATCAACCACGATTCTGACGAAGAGTCATGCGAGGAGGTGCAGCCGCGGCCTCATCGCAGCTCACGCGACGCCTCGGAGGCGCTTTTGATATTGGAAGTTTGCTTGAGCAGTTCCAACAGTTTTTGTGCTGTTGGCCACTTGGAAGAGTTAAGAACATTTATAATGTCAGCCGGAATCTGCGCGAAAAAGCAGATGACTATTACAAACTGCTTCAGCAAATAAAGGTATGTTTCTCCAACGTGATTTTATGTTGTTTTTCCTATTCCTTCATTAATTCGGCATTCGGATAATTCGGAGATTTTTCCCGGTCCCGTGAGATCCGAATTAACGAGCTTTTACTGTATACCCTTTTACTTTCCCAGTTTCCTCAGCAAAGAACAGCAGGGTGAGAAATAATTAAAACGCTGTGAAATTGCAGCCACGTGGGCTCGATCATGTCGGTGATCGGGCAGGAAAAACGTGATTTTTTAGGTGGGAGAGCTCAAAAGGGACACAGCTTGTTCATCAATAAAATGTTTCTCTTTGTGGAAAACGCCAAACGCCCTCGATATATTCACTCTAGTAATCGGCTCTATAGAAGTTGAGAACCGAGGAGAATAATTCGCATTGATTCCGTAGTAAACCCAGATGAAGCAACTGCAGGTTACTGGAAACAAATGGCACGGGGAGGAAGAAAAAATGAACAATCATGGGCGCTCAAGACCTAAAAAAATAAATGGTTCTTTTTCTTCTTCTTCTTCTTCTTCTTCTTCTTCTTCATCTTCTTCTTCTTCTTCTTCTTCTTCTTCTTCTTCTTCTTCTCCTTCTTCTGCTTCTTGCTTCTTCTTCATCTGATATATATTTCTAAGAACCCAGTTTTCCCCTTCTACTAGTTTTGATTTGTTCTAGGTTGTGCCGGCATTGTTTGTTTTGGACTGCCAAATATCGTAGCCATTATTGTCGTTGTTTTTATTTTTTATTTTGAAACTGTAAATATGACGGAATGAGCGAAAAAAGCAACTCTCAGTTCGAACGGGGTTGAGAAAGAGATAGAGAACCACTTTCTCTCATGGCGTTTCTCTCAACGATTTCTGGATTCTTGACAAGGTGACGGAGGCTTAAACGGCGTTGTTTTCTTAAAGAATGCGTTGTAACAGTTGAGCTCTTCAAGCTGCTGTGGTACTGTGACACAAGCCTCGGAGGTAGAAACAAACTTCTTACTGGTAACACGCGCTGTGGGTTGGCAGAAAAATATAAACCACCCTCAAATCATTCCTCGAAAAACATGGGTGTAGTTGAGTTGTTGTTGCAATTAAGTTAAATTGTTCCCATTAGAAACTTTCTATCAGTTCTTGCGCGACTATATTTGCTGAGACCAAGCGAAGTGTTCAACTTCATAAAACTTATAAGCAGAGGTTATCAGGTGAATAAACGAATATTGGCCATGCTTTGTTCCGTCCATTAGTAAACGGTTGATACTGCAAATTACACAAAGAAAACTATGTATGGTGAATAGAACGGGTCAAATGGAGCTAACAAGTTAAAACCAACCTATTGGAAACAGCAAATGTAAAAAAATCATGTGTCTTGAATCAAGATGAGCGCGTTCAGAGCCAACCAGGCGTCGGAAATGAGCAGAAAGAGAACAGTAGACAAACGCCAAAACCTTTTTTTTCTTTAACCGTTCCAACATATACAGGGAGGTACTGGTGCAGACCATTACAAAAGCAGCGCCACGCTCGCACAAACTCTGCAAGCTTACGTGACGCTCCATGACTGATTTTTGCATTGTGTAAGATGCTTATGTCCTATTTGGACGGCTTCCCTCTACCGGCACACTGGCAAATCCTATCGGCTACCACAAGTTTGCACCGTGGCCGCATCTCTCGTCAAACGCCGGTCACTCACAATTTTGTGGTTACTTCCTTTCATCACCTATCAGCGTTTGCCTAAAATAACTCAGCGGTGTCCCACAGTTGCCCAACAGGTGGATCTTCAGCGGCTTAATGTGGGTCCGGGGGGATAGAGAACCAACCGATTGCCAATAACTAGCGAAATTATAAGCAACCGATGAGCAGGACCATCACTCGTCCACCAAAACGCATTAGCATGTACTTCCTGGATAATATTGGAGACATACGGACAGGAAAAGAATATCCAAGAGTTTTGCTGGCCAAAGCGACACTGCGGTCACTAAAACTCGAACCAATTTACCAGCGCTTGTTTGAGTAGTAAAGCCTATGTTTACACCTTTTCAATTCTACATTACTTTGATGAAAATATTGCTGTGTGTCGGCACGACAACGGCCGCGCCATTGCCGTCTGCGTTTGCTTCTCGTTACAATATTAACGGGAGTAAAACGCGCAACTGTCAATACATGAAATAAATCGCAGCGCCTATGAAAATCTTTATAATTTATAGAGAAAAAAAATGGCAATTTTGCGCTTTGAACATGTGCTAGCGAGAGTTGTCTGAACAGTATAATCCATAGAGAAACAATATATTTTGCGCCCCGATAGCTGCAGGCTGTTTCAGTGGTGGTTATAAAAATTGCGCAGCCTCTGTACGTTACTTTTCATGAAATGCCTTTCTAGAAATTAAACACAGCACTACTTCAACAGAGTTCTCAGAAATATTTTCCTTCGATCTTATGATCCGCCTATTGTCACAAACACTCTCATTTAGGTTTTCACCGCATTAAACCCGCACACCAGCCGCAAGAATTTCACAGCGCACAAATTACAAAAATTACATAGCTAGAAAGTCAGGTTTCTTTACACTCCCAGCGATCTCCTAACAACAAAACATTGTGGTCCTTTCTATTATTTCGAGATAGGGGAGGGGAAACAATTCATATACGATTATTGGAGTGAAAACAATAGATTTTTGCAATGCTGAATTTTTTTTTTCCAAATACCGGTTGTATCAGGACCACGCAAACTCTGTTTTTATTGATTGCCTTAAGAGATTTCGCTCTATCCGTCATTTAAATATCCCTTGCTAGGAAAGACTGTTAACAAATCTATAGTTCAAAGGAGCTTCTTGCAAGGTCTTCATTAGTTTATTTATCGTTATTCACCAACTGGAAAAATTATCCTGGGTATTTTATATTTTTCCTCCTTGGCTTAATACCAATCTACTGTTTCATCCACTTCAAGCAAATACGAGCCCTGTTACGAAGGGTATTAAAAATGTGCGAATAACCATGCCTGAAGCGGCGATCTGCACGGTAGGGAAGTCATGGCAACGCTAATTACAATTGATTAACGATTAGAGACCCGCCTAAAGAACAGCCTATAGAAGCCGCTGTCAGCCCCCTGTCTGGGTATACGAAAGTTTGGGAGAGCAGTCAGAAAGACAAAAATGCTAAGATATCTGCTGCACGCATTCTTAGAAAAAGAATAACATTTTTCTTCACACAGGATCGATGTTCAAATTTTTATTTCGCCGTACGCATCGCTCAAAACTTTTGAGGGGCTGCCCTCCTTTGGGGAAACATGCCTTCCAGATGTTGCCGTACTCTCCTACGAGAAAGGCTCCAAAGGCGAGTGACTTGTTTTTACTTTTTTCACTACAACAGAGGAAACCCTTTTGCTGAAAAAAGGTAGCAGAAAATGACAAGCATTTTTAAACATTCATCTTTGAAATGTGTGGCAAGCTATTGATTAAAATGGTAGCTAAACATCATTTCCGCCGCTGTACTATTCGGGAGTGCAAAACGAAAGCTTAAAAACAGCAGTGAAATATATTATAGTTAGGTAAACCACACGCCCCCAAAATATCGCTTAGTTCGGTTTGTTTATAACGTACGCTTCAGACAATTGTGTTAATTTTTTTATGCCAAATAGCAGTTGAGTACAAAGATGATGGAAAAGAACCTCCACGAAAAGTATGAGTAAAAAAGATTCCTCTTTCTGTTTAACCCTTTCAGCCCTGGCGTCGTCATTTGACGACACAATACATAATATCCTCTAGCGCCTAACCAACGAAACCAAAACTGCTGGTTTTAAGGCTGAGGGTTGTTCAAGTATACCTCTTGCGATAGACACCACTATTGTTGAGATTTCGCGAGGCTGGACGATATGAAAAAGACGAAGCTTCAGTGGACACAGGATATGACGACCGTGCAGGTAAGGAAACAGAAATTCCGGTTCGTCAAAATGTTTATAAATCCGTAAATACTTGGATTACCAGCTTGATATTTTTTCTTTAAGATCAGGGTGTCATGGGGTTTCCGTCAAAAAGAAAAAAAACTTTTTTTACAAAAAAGAAAAATTTTAATTGCCTAATGACCTAATTAATTAACGTGCCTGCAAATTAATAAATACTTGCACTATTGGCGTAATTTTTTATTTCTGTGATTCTGATGTCCAAAGCTGTAAGAAAAAATGCGTAAAAACAATTTGCGCTTGAAATAAAAAATCCAGGGCTGAAAGGGTTAAAATTTATCCGACATTAGAATATCACATCCAATTTTTTTTGCAATGTGTTTGCGCGCCTTATAAGCCATCGCATATGTGAATGTCGTCACTCCGTTATCCGGTTAAAAACTGTCACTGAGCATACAGCATACTACGACTACAATTTGCATGTCTGTTGAAAACGTGTAAACCTCACACGGCGTCCATTTTTTCCCATTTGGCGTTCAATTTTGTCATGCGGCATATTACGTTTCCCAAATAGAAGGCATACATTCGAAATGGACAATACTCCCTGGCATGCTACTCAACCTGTGCTCACTTGTGTCTTTGTAATTTTGTTTTGAGTTCAAAAGTAGATTGTGTTTAATATAACATTATTCATTGAAACAAAAATAGCGCTTTAAAGACAACTTGAAGTACAAAAAGAATAAAAATCCCGGCCTTCTCCAGTACCGTGAAATCATGGGAGGGGCGAAACATGCAGCCTACAAGTGTATTCTTGGCGCCTTGGCGTTTTTGGCAACGTCGATGAAACCCTTGCGAAGTAGAAGTATACAGCTTTGCTGTTAAAGACGCTTATCTTTGAAGCGCGATGCTCTGTAGCGCGACGCGTAAACGAGGGTCACGGTGTATGTTTATTACGCATTACGAAGCGCTCCACCGCGTAGCGTAAACGAGTGTCACCCTGTGTTTTAGTAGGCGTTACGTTCTAGCGCTAGGCGTAAACGAGTTTCCCGTTGCTTTAGTAATGTGGCTACACGAGACGATTACGATGACTAAGACGACGACTGAAAGAGACGCCAAAAACCCCAGCCCCTAAGGGGCTTTGCCACTAAAAGTAAAGTAGAGGCGACAAGAGGGTATCAATGTTATAGAGCACCGGCTTTGAAAATGTTGTATGGCGAACAGAACGGCGAAACACTAAACACATTTGGGCAAACCTCAAGCAGTAAGGAGAAGAATGAATACACGTGTAAAAGAGCAGGATTTGCAGTCCTTTGATAATGCGCCCTTAGTCCACAAAGGCTTGGGTTTGGCCTACCCGCTTCACCTCGTCGAACGCAAATTCTATTCCGCGACGTGTGAGCTCGCCGGTTGAAACTTCAGCTGCTCGCGGGGAAACTTCAGCACCAGGAAACAGGCAGTTTTGAAATTTTCTGAGAAAGCTGCGAAGTGCCGAAAATACAGCATTGAAGGCCTGAATGTCCTTCCAAATCAAAGCGGAATCTGACATATATGAGGAAATACCACCCAAATTTATACTACAGTCAGGGGACTTTATTTTGAAGTAAAGGTATCTCTGCCCGGCCATACAGGGCGTTATATTTTACAGGGATGTTGAAAAGACAAAAGCATGGAGTGACAAATTCTAGTCCACCGCATAATAGTACTATATAGCTGCAGCTGCCCAATATAGAAAATAGATTATGTGTATAATCGATTTCAAATAGGTTTGTGGGGCAAGTATAGACATGCCTACAGAACGCTTAGTCTTCCACGCGCCTACGTTGCTGTACAATAATCAACTCAATACCCTTTTTTTATTTTACTTGAATTATTTTGAGCAAGGGTGTGTTCAAAGCACGGAACGCACAAATATTTTATACGTATCTTCACCGCAGCATTGGCGTGTACATAAAGTACTCCGGGCGTAAATGTGCTCAAATAGCTGCAATTATCGACCACACAAAGAGTCTGTTTTCTCGATTACAGAACAGGACGTTGGAACATAATCATTGGGGAATAAAAAGCTGACACTCATAAATATCTATAGCCGTGATGCCAAAGCTGATGTTTTCTGGGGGCGTAAAAAATCGTTCTTCTTTTGTTCAAATACTTTGTGTGGCGTCACAGTTCAAGTGCTTTCAAGCTTCTGCCGCCAGCCAGACGACTTATTGGCATTTTCCTCCGTAGCAACGTACCAACAATAAAATACACAGACCTTCTGGGGAATTGTTCCTAACTTATTGCAAACGGCCTATAATTCTGGGGCTCTTCGAAATGTAGTTCGTACAAATTCAGGCTTCCGCAGGAACATATGGCGTCTATCTGCAGAATAAGAAGGCATACGCTAGGGTTTAGTCTTTTCTGTTGACGGACGTTCGTAGATGTGTAATCTTAGCCAATTAAAATGAGGTGGCCGAATGTCAAATGATTGAAAACAGCTTTTCTACGTTATTTTGACCATTTGACATGTGCCTTGAGAAGTCTTAGATGAATTGCAGATACGAAAAGTTTCCTACATCATCACGCTTCTTTCGCATTTCTCTTTCAGCAGCTCCTGTATTAGGTATGTAGTGAACACAATTAAACCAAAAGAATATACTGGGAACTTGGAAATCTTCTAATATAGCGCAAACGAATACATGTGACTAATTCTTGCCATCAGATTGTGTTACATCTGCTGAACCTCGACAAAACTGCTCAACCAACATATCAAATTTTTAATGCAGTCTTTCACGAACGGAATTCCAGATATTCTTTACGGCTATACATATAGGCTCCTGACACTATATTACCACGCGTATGAGTGCATTGAGTGTTCCATCAAAGGTGATGTTTCGGGAAAGCTTCAGGAAAGAGTGTGAATCCCAAAGCTAAAAATGTTTCTGAAGTTGGTGTAATTCCCGCGCATATTTCGTGCATAAATGACAGCATTTTTATTGGGCTCCTATCAAACAGCAGAATAAAGCTATTAGGTTTTGCACTTGTTGTTTTAGTAGTGGTATTTGATGTTACTTGCGGCAGAATGTATCTTTCAGTTGCTTCTACTCGCTGTGGCGTGTTTACATATTGCTGTTTTAATGTTGTGGTGCACTACTCTAGCGGGTTTATATGAGTAAAGGTGCCCACAGGGGAAGAACCGTTGGTTGTACTATCATCTATTACACTGTGCGGTTCAGCTTTCCACATAAAGTATGCAAAAAATCTTCTTACCAACCTTTTTTCAAGAATTCGTGTCGTTTTAATGCTTGAAATCGCAAAATAGCGTCTGCGAGATGTGGAATAATGTGAAATGATGTGGAATTTTATCGGCCAATCCGGAAATACGCAGACTGCAAAAAACTCAATGTAGGAGGTTACGCCCATAGAGAGGCTGAAGCTTTTTATGCACGGAAACAAGAGAAAACACCTTTCTTTCTTACTGCGGTATAATATCTTGTCACTTTTGAAGGTAAAGCGGATTGTTTGAATTCTTTGTGGTATACAAGGCTGAGGATTTCCATACAAAATTTTTTACAAAGGTTGTACTCGCCCTAATGTGTGATTTAGAGACTGCATCTGCTCATTTCGGAAGTATCTCTTCAGCATGGTATTGCGAAAATAATATTTGGACCTTCCACACAGGGAACTCCTTCGAGAGCGTTTAGCTGACAGGTTAAGCCAACTGAACGCTGACAGCGAAATAAAAGCTGTGACAGCTTTTAATGAAATTGTTTGCTAACCATTTTGCGAGGCAGCCGAAACATACAGTAGCTCAGTAAAGGGAAGACCACTTAAGTTCTTTCTATTAACAAGTTTTATTCTGAAATGGAGTTGGTAGGACTAGTGCGTGATTTTCTTGCCTACATTCATGTGTGTTTACACCGTTTTGCAAGATGAATGTGCATCAACCATCGGAAATCGCTACGCTGCATGCCATTCTTCAAAAAACCAAGTTCCCGCTTACCTGATCACCGTTCACTGTTGCTTAAAACACAAAAGAACGTCATCTCAAACAGGCATCTTTTATTCAGCGTAAATGCTGCTTACTTATCGGGTGATTCCGCTTGAAGTTGTAAAGCTGTTAACGTTAGAGTTTGCTCAGAGAAACGTGGGCGGTTTTCAATTTGCTATCAAGGTAACAAATTATCCTGTGGTTAGTTCGCGTCTAGGGTCACACGAAAACAAGAAAATGTTTCGTCTATGCTAGCGTTACCATCAAAGCACTCCAAAAATAGAAATTTAAACTACGCGGCTCTATATAATCTTCCTATCACTTCCACTGGATCTCTTGTATTTTTGAGTGATGTTGCCTGCAGATTGGTTCAAACAAGTAACAATTAGGCACATGAATGAAGTAAATCAGCGAAACCAGATTTAAATTTTCCAACCATTTTGATGCCTAATATGATACCGTATATATAAACATAAAATTTTAGGTAAGCGTTTGCTTCGAATGCTTTTGGAGGATTTCAGCCTTCAACTGGGATAACAGAGAATGTCACGGTTTCTTTGGATCCAAGGCGATACAAAATAAAACGGGCATAGCGTTCACGTTAGCCTGGCCTGTAAAACATTCCTCACAAAATTGCAAAAGCAATCATAACTGGCCGAACTGCTTTGTCTCTTGGCCCCAATTTGCTGCTTTGCGCGGCTATATACTGAAAGCCGAGTTGAGAATAATAAAATTCAGAAGCATTTAGAAAGAGAAAGAGGCGCACCACAAATAATTAAAATATAAAGTAGCATTTGACTACCTATGTCGTGCCTAGAACATCACGATGCATATAGGTATAAGAAGATAGGTGTTTAAAACAGTTGTGCAGGTGAACATTTGTGGCACGGGTGTTTGTGGTACATGGTTCGTGCAAGGTTCGTACAAGGCATGTCGTACAAGATTCATCCCCGGTCTCCGGTGGACGATATTATAAAAAACACTGGACACTTTTCCAAACAACACATTCCTTTTAAATTCTTTACATAGTTTCTCAATGCACTTTTGTGCCATCTGTTTAAAAATATTCGAAATCCTTGACTGCTTTTGCATCTTTACAAAAAATAACTTTACTGAAAATTACCGCAACTGTTTTCTGGCATCGCCGTGCACATTCTGTTTTGAAAAATGTGTCGCCGCTCGTCCATATATTTAAAACCGGTTACAGACAAGGTTTTCGTTCCAATGTAAATGCACGTTTATATTTTGAGCATCCTGTAACGATGGTCGAGGAGAGATAAGGTGGGACACGTCCGAGCGTTTTCGTGCCGCCAACCTTACCTTCGGTCCCCGTTTATTTCTGGTTCGTGGCTCGCACTGCACTAGAGTCACGTGTCTAGCACTCACGCAAACTGCCTCAGCGCAGCGCCACTGCCCTTGGGGATTGTCCGTCCGTGGCAGCCGGCGATCGTACGCGCTCAGGCACCACCACATAGCCCCCTCCTATGGTGAGGAGTCCTTGTGGAGCAAGTGAAGGCAGGGCAGAGCGATGCGGAGGCACGTGTCCATAGTCACAGAAAGTTCCCTGGGCAGTCCGTGGTTACACCTGAGTGAGCACAAGGATCCCTTCATGCCGGTGCGAAAGGAGCGTACGGTGTACAGAAATAGCCTCAGGAGGCCTGCACGGGGAGTTCCGTAGCTGTCTCGGACGGTAACGACTTGCCTGCAGTGTAGGAGTCATTAAAAGTTCCACAGCAAGGTTGAACACCTGCGAAACAAAATATACTAGTCCGGACCCCTAGCTTGCTTAGGCGCCTATGGCACAGTCATCCCACATTCCGTAAGGGTATTGCCATGGCGGACTTCGTTAGCACGCGACTCCATCGACGGTAACAGAAGCAAATGGGCTTGCAGCTGCGTGCTATCAGTGCGGGTTGCGCTTTCATTGGGTGGGCGTCACGCTGACACCGCCACATGCAGAAGACGTGTTGATGCGCTTTAGCTCTGCGCGCCATTCGGTGTGCTTATTGTTTTGGTTTACAAGTCGTGATAGGCCTGCGCAGTGGTCTTGGCAACCCATCAGGTGTTTTGCGGCTTTATTCCGTGCAAAGATAGGCCGTACAGGTGGTTTAAAACGCTGGCTTGCTGGCTTGCGGAGTTGATGACGATGTGCACGAGACACGATGCTTGGTGGCTAATGGAGAGGCAGCTGCGGGCGTTCATCACCCGAAGTTGGTGCGCAGCGGTCCTGCTCATCGCTCGATAAGCCATCCAAGAGTGCTTGCCGTGGATTTTCTAGGTCTCGTGGCGCTTTAACGGTGGCCTTGAGTAACGGGTGCTGCGCGGTGCACGCAATATTTATTAAAATGCGACGTCTTATAGCAGCGCTGCATTGACGGTAGGCCTCGATGATGAGAGCGTAGTAACTCAGTGGAGAATCAGCCTCTTTGTATGGAACTTCAAGGCGTGGCCGAACACATTGCGTTGGGCGCCGAATTCGCGCCCGGGTATGCACCATGCCCTTGGTCGAAAGAAGTGGAATGTGGTTGCTTTAAAGGCGAGCCCGGTAATTCAGTGTGGTCATGGAAATTTGCTTGAAGCGCGTTCACCTCAGCACCAGAGTCAACAAAACCATGATGACCACTCGTTTTGTCTGTTAGGTCGAAAGAGCGACTGCCGCTGGCAGCGGAACCGGTCTTCGGCGCTCACGATCCCTCGTGTCATTTCCCGGCCAATCGCAAGGGCTGATGCAACGTTTTGCCTTTCCGCCGAAGTGATGGTGGTACCAGCAAGAGCAGTCAGGGTGTTACAATTGTTGGGGCGACGCGCCTTCATGGCGAGAAGCGTGTGGAGGTACGGGATGGCGACACCGACCACCTCGATAGTCGTTAGTTGGTTACGGGTAGTATGAAGCAGATGCAACCTTCTTCAAGTCTTGATAGCGCTCTCGTAGGGCGGCGAAGTCGACGGATGCTAGCGACGGCAAGGGTGCAGGAGGTGCCGTCGCGGTGGTATTAGGATATCGAGCGAATGCCACCGTTGAAGTAGGCGTATATAAAGCGGAGACTTCCAATATCTTGTCCGCCTGCGCAGCCAACTCGCACAACGGCAGTTCGGAAATTGTCGCGATAATATTCTGGACAGACGGGGAAAGACGTGGCAAAAAAATGTGCTTGAGCAAGCTGGAGTCTATTGAGGAAGCTGTGTCTCCATGCAGGCTTTGCCGCCCACGAAGCAGCTGCGATGGTCGACGGTTACCCAGCTCCTCAGCGGAAAAGGGCAACTGAAAAGGCTGGCGTTCCAAAAGGCTCGTTCGGCTCAAGATTGCCGCCTTCACCGCATCGTACGAGACCCACGATGGTGGCTTTGCGAGAATGTCGCGAACCTGAACCCCGACATCAATTGGCCATGACTGCTGTAAAGGATTGACGTTGGTCGCTTTCGATGTGATGTGGCTCACTCGGTAAATTGCCTCGGTTTGGAGGAACTGCAGATCAGTTTGCTGCGCGCTGAAAAGTGGCAAACAGAAATCGAGGGCGGACTTGCTGTGTGTAGCAAGCGGAGGGCGTAGAATTACCTCTAGAATTGAGAGGAGCGTCGACTCCGTCGGTTAGTATCCACTGCAATGTCTGGGTCATCAATGTCACAATAATCGAAGAGAGACGACGCCCGAAATGTTGCAACGCTTCCACACCGAGACCTCATACCGGCGCCCCTATTTATTTCTGGTTCGTCTCTCGCGACACATTAACGGCGCGCGGCCAGCACTTACGCACGGTGGCTCAGCCCCATGCTCAGCACGATCGCTCTCAGGGGTTGTCCGCCGGATGCAGACAGCGATTGTACACGCTGGGGCACCACCGCACCCCCACCTGCGCTAATACCACTAATACCACTGTCCTAGCGAAAAGCGGAGCGATTGCGTTCAAGCTCGAACATGTTTATCTTAATTTAAATGATCCACTGACTTCAGGGAACTTTGTTTTATGTGTAACCCCTACAAAATGTTTCAAAGTAGAAAAAAACATGACGATTACTGTACTGCCTAATGCGAAATATTTGTGCAGCGCTAACTCCAGTCTCCTCGGTGGCGGCGCATATCTGTGGCCTCTCAGGAACTGATCGTGTGTTAAGCGAACGCACATCGGCGCGCGCAACTATCCCGTTATCTTTTACCGCTTCGCTGCCGCTGAGCAATCGTATTAGAACACTCGGCGCATATGTCACGGGGTTCGCGTGAGCCACAAACGGAGCGGCTAGCGAAAGTGTTAGGGGAGCACTGCACGGTGGAGACGCATAGGGAAATTGTGAGGGGGAGGAATTGAGACACTGACACGTGGCGGTGCTCTGGGAGGCGACGCTTTGGCAGCTCGTCTATCCTCTCCCACACGCTTTCGCAGATGCTGCTCCACCGTGTTTCTTGTGCCTGAGTGCCTCCCTCGCTAGCTCGGTACCGCGGGCGCAGCCGCCGCCGCAAAACCCTTGTGCCGGCACCAAAGTTCTGCGCACTAAAAAACGCGCAAGAGCCTGCGGCGCGGCTATGACATCTGGCCGGTGACAGCTACACTGCGCTCTCAGGAAAAAGAGCGGAAGGGCTTTGTGAACAAAGAGAACGTTTACTGTCCGGAAAAGCTGTTCAGATACAGTTAAAATGCAAGCGCACTTTTTTTAGTGCAAGCGGCTCATGCAAGCGCACTTTTTTTAAGAGGCCGAAAAGTCAGCCTGCTATCCAGCTGTAAAGCCCTAAATCACTTTAAACCGATACGGGGTAAGATCTTTTGGCGTTCACAAAATGTTTGCGCATCAAACTGGGTTGCAGAACTTCCTGCT
This sequence comes from Haemaphysalis longicornis, assembly GCF_048455015.1. Classification (NCBI taxonomy): domain Eukaryota; kingdom Metazoa; phylum Arthropoda; class Arachnida; order Ixodida; family Ixodidae; genus Haemaphysalis; species Haemaphysalis longicornis. The sequence goes on along the minus strand of NW_027526407.1, from coordinate 8,470,965 downwards.
GCAAATGTATAAAGTGCAGAAACAAGTAAGATGTCTTTTACTCTATGTAAAGCAATGGACACTCTCCATGCCTCCATTCCTACCTAACCATTCAAACGTTGTTGAGATGGTGTTTATGGTTCCTTAGCCCCTAAACAAAAGTATTCGGTGTCAGCGGAAAGTGAACGGTAGCGACAATATAACGATGATTTTTTTCTAGACTGCCTTGAAGTTTCTTATTCGCACCTGTGTAAACAAGAGGAAAAAGGATGAACAAAACTTTGTTCGCCTTTGTTTTCATTGGGAGGCTCATATTTCTTGGGGGGCTCGAAAAAAACATACAAACTTTTTCTTTTGAAAACTATCCTTCCGTGAGTTACCCCAAAGGTATTTGTAATATTTTTCCCAATTTTCTTCTCAAGAACAGCGTGCACGGTAGCGCTGGCATACGGGCTCTGGCGAAGATAGATAAATAAGTTTGGCTCGCTGCAAGTCGTTCAAAACCGACATTTTCAAAGTTTGGCCCGCGCTAATGCACGGGTATTAGATTTCTTAGCTATGTTTTTGGTTTGCCTTCTGCTGATTTACCCTTGAGTTACCTGCCCGAAAGCACGAAAGGAAATGAAGAAATCGTATTAAAATTTTCACGCGTGAGGGTTCTATTCAGGTACCCGACTTCGTAAGGGCACTGTGTTTTGCGAAGCTGGTTTTCAATGCGGCAAACTTTTTAAAAAGTTGACACAAAGAATGTAAGCCAGCTCCCTTCACTGTGCAATTTTCACGCTTTACAACTCTTGATCGTTCAGTTTTGATTTATTTGGATTTGCACTGGTTTGAAAACCTCCCAAACATGACATCTAACAATGCGCACAACGAAATTTGCGACACATTGTGCTCTCCAAGTAACCGAATTGGACGCAAGTATTTCTCTCTGGAATAAGGTGGTAAACAGGAGTGTGAAATGTCGGTACTCTTTGCAGGCTGAACAAAGCGGATAACGGCATATGCTCATTGCCGCGAATTAGCCGGGGTTGAATAGCAGCCGTTACAATAGCCGCACTTATGTTTTTTGTGATCGACTGGTTATGATGCATAAAAACAGCACTGATGATTTCTGCTACGCTTTACTCTTACTCCTTTATTATTTTGAAATAAACAGGTCATCATTCAGGCGAAGATGGCCATTCACTAAATACCCACGCTTACGCTAAAAGCAAATCCTTCAATATTTCATGGTTTCAATTGTATCGCAATAAATGTGATTGAAAATATCTTTGTTCACAAATTTCGTCTTCGTAAGCGGTTACATGAAAAAGTACCAACCGTGGTACCTCAGTGATTACTGTGTAATGCGGCGTCTACTCTCAAGCAAATAACTATAGTTGGGCATGTTTGTATTTTCCCATCCAAGTGCGTTGTCTCCTGTGACGTATAAAGGTTTTTTGTTGCTATTTGCTACCCATGTCCCATTACATACCCCACGTATGTACGGTTGCGATGTTTGCCTTGGTAGAACCGTCACATACTTCCTGATAAGGTAGTACCTTCTCATATACATACAATTTTTTATGGATTGTGACTTTCGAAATTTTTCGATGCGTGAACTAGGCTGAGAGTCGTTGGACTGTTCAACTTTTGCTGAAAAGGCTGAAGCGACATTGTGTTCGGGACGCACAAGTATTTATGTCTGCGTGGTATGGCGCTGCAACCACTTTGCTCGTCACTCCTTTTGCAAAGCGCAATCCTGGCGAATTTTATGTTCTGGATTGAAACACCACTCCAAGGAGGATGTGCTTTTGGAATGCTACTTGCAACTGAAATAATTCCTGCAGCTACTTTTGTGTAATTGTAAATACGAAATCTCCAGAGTTACCGAGAGAAGTGGTACTTTTCACATAGTGTAATTTCAATATTAACGCCCCTACTTTTCATTTCGACATACATTTCAAAAAAGGATTCAAAGATTTTAGTTTGTGCTTTTGTTACTTTCTTATATTTTACGATAGACAGCTTCTTTGAAATAATTAAACGTAACATCCCACAACTGTTAAACCGAAACAAATATTAAATTATTAGATCAGCTGTTTATATATCAAGCATTTCGTTGTGTTTCTATCAAAACGTAAAATTTGTAAACCGCGTTTTTTACATATTTTTTGCCCTCTTGGATAAGTGTGCTTATAAGTAAGACGTGTGGAGTACGGGAAAAACACTTCCAGTGCATGCTCGATTTTAGGGGCGAAGCTCCTCTTGCTCTTGCCCTGTCCCTTCTCTCGTTGCTGCTGTACACGGCAACACGCTGATGATTGTGGCGGGATGCCACTAGCGATTGGCCAAGCAAAGATTGGCCGAAGAGATCAAAATTTTCAACGCGTTCGTTGCTACCCAACAAGGAGGAGCGGAAGAAGAATAGGTTGTCGTTCGTCGCCTGCGAGCTCGGACACGTACCGGGGGTACGCGACACAAGACGCTCTTCAGAAGGCGACGGCCAAGGTGGCCAAAATGTCACACACTGAATTTGCCAACTTACCCATGAAGATTCTCATCGTCCAAAACAAGCGCTACATAATCACCACAAACATCGACGTCGTCGACGGGCTTGTCAATATAGCGGAGGAAAGTCTCAAGCTTTGCGAGCGACGAGTGGTGGTCTTGACGCGGCGGCGCCCGGTTTCAATCACACGACTCTCCGGCCGCGATGGGAGGTACGTGGCAAAATTCCCACCGCGCTAGAAACCGAGACACGAGCATGGCTATGAACGCGCCTTATGTCCTTCACTAATTCAGATGGTGATAGCCGTCAAGAAGACCTATAACAATGTTTCACGGTTTCACCGATAAGCATTTCAGCTTCGCCCCTCTCATCATCATTCACTTCGTGGAGATGGCAGGATTTTTTTGCTGTAAATTTTTAAAACCATGAATAACTGTTATTTGTTGGTCCTGCAATTTTTTCTTGTAAAAATGAATTATACATTTTATTTCGAGCATGTTATTCAATTAAACTAACATGTTAGGCTTCTGTGTTGTGCGAGATGCCACTTCGGGCTTCTTGGTCTCGTCACAAGCCTCTAGCGGCTTCAATGCTGTTAAACATATAAAGAAAAAAGAGGTAGCATGGCAGCTGCCTCCTACTGTCACCATTATCGTAGGGTTCCATCCGCCAGTAAAAAGAATGACCCACGTCCCGCGGTCCCCGCCTCGGTTCTTCAACGAAATGTTCCCGTGACCAGGATAGAAGGACTACACATTTGAAGAACAAAGTGTGCGGGCCGCTGTTAACGATGACGTGAGTGACATGGCTGCAATGGGACTGAACTGTTACCGCTGACCCCGAGCCACAGGTGGACGTGACTACCCACGGATCAACTGAAAGCTCACCAAGAAACTAACAATCAGGCTCCCTCACCAACGCTACCGAACGGACGCCTTGCGGGGACCAACGGAAAAAAAGTCTTCCTTTTCTCGCCTACCAGAACTCTTCTCGGCGACCTACAGAAATTATAACGACGCTGAGCATCGACATGGAGGCCCTGTGTGAACGAAGAAACCTAATCCGGAACGACGCCACCACACTGATCAACGACATAATAACACGGATGAATGCCGAGGCACCATCAATCGGTAAGATAAAATTCCTCAAGAAACGCCTGATGGAAAATATGCAATAATAAAGAAACTGGACACTGAAATTGAATAGCTTGTCGAACTGGATGATATAAAAAAGAATATGAAGCCGCCTATGAATTCTAACATCTTATCCTGTTGATCAAATTTAGAATGGAGCGATTGTTCCGGGAATTAGAAACGTATTCTACCAATGACACTGTAAAAATAGCCCCTAAGGAAGAGGACGGTACCGAAACCAACGAATCGGCTTTGCACAGCGCTCACCTTTTAAAGAGAAACAGTGACTTACGATGCCTTGGAAAGCAGCTCACCAGGAATAAAGACTCACTTAACCAGCTGCTCTCTTACAAGGAATTATCACACCAACCGACGCAGTAGGGGCGGCAACTTCTAATTTTGTTTCAGACGATTTCACTCACAAAAATAAACTTTTTCTAAACGCTGGTCGACCACTCTTGCAATGTCGTAGACACTCGAGTCTCGGCCCTTGGTTTAAAAAAGAAGGTCCCCTTTACCCCGAGTAGACCGATTGGCGCTGGCTAGCACCCCCAAGCACAGGAAACAAAAATACCTTAACATAAATACCCCATAAAGTGGAGGGGAAAATCTGTCCGCCGGTAGCGTAGTGGACGTTGCACCAAACCGGTGTTCTGGAGGTCATGGGTTTGGCTCCCACCTGGCAGGCATTTTTCCCCACTTTCTTTCCAAATTCTTTATCTGTTTCAATTATACATGCTTTCAGAGGTATTCTTGATCGCCAACTCTTATTTTTGTCCTATATATATATGTATATCAGAATGGGAACTGACGGGCTCGTTTTATCAAGACAGAAATAACGGTTGGCACTCAAGAAAACCTTGGAAAGCAAAGTTGAGAATGTGGTAGGTCATTGAAACAGATAATGAATTTGGAAATACACAAAGAAAGTGGAGGAAAATGCCCGCTGGGTTGGGTCCGAACACACGACCTCCAGAATACGCGTCTGGTGCGATGACCACTACGCTTCTGGCGGGGCTATTTTCCCCTCTACATTCTGGGGTCTTTACGTAAGGCATTTTTGTTTCTTCGCTTTTACATGAGCGGAAAACAAGAATAAAAGCATATCCCTGCTCTGGCTGTTAGAAGAAACCGTGGATGAAAAACAAAGATCAGCTCTCTAGAAGGTTTGAGTCGACCATTCAAGTTCAGGTATGTCCACCTTTCACCACATTTTGCCGTCATCGCTAACAAATGCCACTGCTTGGCCCACGAATTTCTCCACCACCCGGACTTTCCAAGCGACAAAGAACGCACGTCAGCGGCCATGATACAAACTACAGCCGGTTGAAGCACCAATGCTGTACTGCAAACGGATTTCCTACTACATCTGTTTCGCCTAGATGAGCGTAGCGTTGCGGTATTCATTATTAAAGCAAAGTCTTTTTTGAGAAGACTGATTGCATTCTTTCAAAAACTAAAGCATTTTCTCTTAGACCGGGTTAGAGACAAAAAGTTGTGATAACATCTCTGTACACACGGCGTGCGTTTGAAACCATGCTTTCATTGTGTCAATGCGGATAATTAAATATAGCGAAAAAGGAACGGTTATAGGTAAGACAATACACCTATCGATCATTAAGAAGTACAGTAGTAGACCTTTATCTCATATTCTGCGTGTCTGTATAGATTTAGATCTTTCGTAGATTCGTTTACTTCGCGGGGAAAAAACGTCCCTTGAGTCTGTTCTATATTTGCAATTTGAGCCTTTCAAGGTGTGATGCTCGATTGCAAGTACTTTCAGCACACTGAGGACTCATTTTTAGCGTTAGCCCTTCTCTCAATTTGCTTTAGTAACGGAGGGTAAATTTTAGGAGCACCAACAACGAATCATCTGCCGATGACGCCATTCCCAAATCGACTACAAGCCAGCGGCACTAGTTTAAAGCAGCTAGCTGCGTGAAACCTCGAAACGCCAGTGGCATGCGCTACGCCACACATCTGCAGTGCCGCGGAAGAACCATCGATGCAGTGAAACGGAGTTCCGGCCCGCCTTTAGAGGCGGTGTTGGGTGCTCAATGAAAAAATAATTTTCTTGTTTAAAGCAAAAAGTACAACAATTATTCCTAAATAGCTGCCCTTTGTACACCCTTTCACATAAACCCAAGTCTGTATTTGGTATACACCGCCAAACAGATCGATAAGCGCCCGAACACGATCAAGTTTGCAAATTTTTCAAAGTTTGTGTATTTACCGGACTTAAACTACCGGCAGCCCGGATCCCGTATTTTTTCTCCCCCCCCCCCTTCCCTCCCTCCCCCCACAAAGTCAACAATGTAAACGGGGTTTTCAGCTGCATTGTCTCTGGAAACGTTTTACCGCCTGTAAAAATGTGTAAAAATTGCTCAGAAACGTCTTTTTCTTTGCAGCAAAAGCAATTTTCAAACTCACTAGCACCTGTGAATTCGTTGTAGCAATGAAGGGTGCTTCTATTTCTATTACTCTGCTCTGTGTATTAACTTGTCTTCGCCATTTTTTTCTCGCAACCACCATTTTATGATAAAAGCGATTTTTGAATTTTTAAAAGAGACCGAAAAAAAATTCCGCCAAAAGATCGACCACCCGAACGAATAGTGTAGAAGAGTGAAAAAACGCGAGTTATTAGTCTGTAAGAATAGATGCTGAAACGAACACTATGGGATGTTTCGCGTGGGATGAACTAAGGATTTCTTTTGACCTCCGAAGGGCACCAGATTCGAAAGCCAAGGCTATGTGTGAATATGCCTTGTATGTAGTGCTATATAATTTCTAAATAGGGAAGATTTGGAAGAAACAAGCAAATATTCGAATGGCCGCGAGCAAATGTATCTCCCAAACTCTTTAGTCTGTCACGTTCCTTAAAGGCACCATCCAAAAAATCAAGGTTTCATGAATATCGTCGTCGTAACATTTACTCTAATATGTACGGTTCATCGCGGAAAAAAGGACAGCGACAGAAATGACGGCCCACAAGAGCTCCTTTAAGTTTGTGCTTTTCTGCCGCGTTGCTCCTTTTTTTGCTGAACCGTACATAATCAAATACCAACTACGCCAGTGAATCACATAATAAATCATATTTCACCGCTTACCTACAGCTATAGAGGCAATGATCTGGAGGAATATACAAACAGCATATTGTAAATACTATTTTAAATACAGCAAACAGCGTATTGTAGATACAAAAACCATTACTCCGCTATGTACAACCCCACTGCTGTAAACTAGCTGAACATTATGGCATGTCCCGGATTTTTGATTAAGGGTAGATACTCCGCCGGAGGAGTGACCACATTGATCTCTAAAATGTTTGATCCGGGAGTTACTGCTGAATAAAATTGGTATATTAGTAATTAAAATGTGTTCTGTGGTTGCCAGACTCGACAGTTATTCGTTAAAGATTTTATTTACATTGTCCAGATTTGAAATTAGCCCCTGCACTTCTATTGAGGTATTGTTTGAACTGCGATAGTGAAAAAAAAAACAATGTATTGTGTGTAAGTAAGCGCGAAAGGAACAACGACAAACGAAATGGACGGGACTCGGCGCTACTATCGCTGTAGCCAGACACGAACATCAGCTAAAAAGAGAAATCATCCAGTGCTACAAGACAGTTTCTTTGAAATACAAATGTCTTAGCACAGCTTCTATAACACTGACAAAGAAACAACTGCCGTTCTTATCTAATCATTCGATTTTACTTTGCAAAAGGCCTTTGTAACGCGGGTGTTCGAACTGTTATCCTTCACTTTTTTTGCATTTGCTTCTGCACCTCCCCCTTTCCTTCTTTTTTTCATTCGCTGTGTATCTTCCCCTATAAAATCGGACATCACAGTGAAAATAAACGAGTTCATAGTAGGGCCGTGACCCGTCCACTTTGTTGGTCCTTGTTTCTTTTGTCCTGGCGTACACGGTGAATGACCAACTCGTGCACAAAACCAGTCTTAAGATTGTATGGGGCTGTATTGTGGTAGTGCTCATTTACCTTATTCCATTTATTTTTCGCTTAGTTACCAGTGAGAGAGAATTTTTTGACGTACGCTGACACTCGCCCACCCTCTTGTGCTTTAAGGCACGCTGAGACTGATTTATTTTAGGTCGATTTTATCCAGATACCTCTGTTTTTAAACACGTTTTACTGTTAAACCCAATTCAAGATTTATTTTTAAATATACGAACGTCATTATTTTTTTGTTCCATACTTACATTTTCTTCAAGTAAGCTACAGGTTTGTTTTGCGCTTCGTAGTGCGGGCAAATGCACACGTGGACACATGGCCACAGTTTGTTTGCAGCAACTGGTTAAACCGAGTGACGGAAACGTATGTTTTTGATTTTGAATGTCCCAAGAAAGTTCTATTTTAAAAACGTCATCAAGAGCACAATATTTCGTGTGCTGTAGCTGTGGTTTGCTAACACATTCAGATTCCATTGAAATACCCACAGATTTCATAGTGCAACACGGCCGGGTAGTAACCTCTGAATATCGTAAACGTTTTCTAATTTATTCCGGCTGTGCTGACCAAACACGTCCGTATCGCTTAACGAAGCGAAACCTATACGCAAGATTTACCTCGTAAAGGTTTTCAAATCTAGCTTGTGTTCACGTTTGCAACACTACCTTGCAGCTTACTACGTATTTGCTGATGGTGAATATTCAATTCCTAAAATGAGCTTATTCCGGAACTTCTATATATAGGTTCGTTTTATTTTCAGGTTTAACGGATTTTAGTCATTTCGGCCAAGGGGTTCGGTAAAGGTTTTCTGTTGCTTCGCTCAAATAGGAATAAACATTTACTTTTGGCTCTGCTTTTTCTTAAGACGTGTAACAGCCACGTGCTAAAAGGCGTGGCTTGTGATTGTGTTCTGACTGCCAATTACTAATACCCATCTCTGGAAATTGCAACTGCACACCATCCATGGGAATTCCGGAGATGCGGGATACAGCGACCAGCTATGTTGTACGAAAGCTACGCGTCGCAACATTTTTTAGGTGGGACAAACTAAATAAATAGTGGTGACACTGACACTCGAGGGCCGCGCGTCTTGAGCTAGTGGCGCTAATGTTAACTAAAGGACTATAGAAAGAACGAGTTTAGCATAACCCGTGCAATAGAAAGAAAGGCTACCGCAGTCCTATTGAATGATAGTTTTAGTTGGAATCGTGGCTAAAACATAATGTATAAGAGTGTACTGTGGCAGTGTCGATTTACCTCAGTCTGTGTAACTTTGGCGCAGTGACTAGTGGAAAAGGTTTTTTCTCGACGTATAGTCACGTTGTTTCGCTTGTTCGAGCTGTTGTGACCGTCAAACAGAATTTTTGCATTTATGTCGCCTTTTTCAGGACACCAATGTTCGCATCTTTTGTTTTAAAGAATGACACAAGGTATATTTATAAATTAAGAAACGTTGGTAGTTTTTGTTGCGTACGTATAGTTTGGTGAAACAATGCATCAGAATTGTTTTGCGCTTTACAACGGGGGAATAGATGAGCCTTCGCCGTAGTAATTTGCAATAAAGCAAGCGGACATGCAGTTAACTTTTCGCTGGGCAGCAAGTTGTGATGACGAGTGACGGACATAGCCAAGACTGTTGCGGGTTTAGTCAGTTTTACGGCTATGGTTATTACAACTATAAACAGAGCACGGTTTCACTTGTGCGGAGGCTGCAGTACACATAAAAGATTCCTGTATGCACAGCGGTATGCCTGCACTGCTGAGTGTAACAAGGCATACAAGTTATCCTCAATATTGTATATACTCATGTTTTCTTTTTTTTTCAGTCTGAATGGTGCCAATTAGCGAGTCTTAACTTTAGAACACATAGGCAAGAAAAAACTCGTTCTCGTGTTGAAATGCAGCTGGCGTTTACGTTTAACAGAATTTGTTGCCACTGACGGCATATTTTCAGGGTGTAAATATGCATATTTTGGAATGATGCCTAATGTGAAACTTGCAAAGTTCGGAACTTTTTACTGTTATGTTTTTATTTCTTTACTCTCAAAGCTTCAGTAAAAAAATTTGCCTGTTCGCTTTATGCACTATTGATGATTTAAATTTAACCTATGTATTTTACTCACCACATCTAACAGTCAAATGTTCAGAGGTTTGGCTGATGTGTGTGTTCTGATTTCCAATTACGGCTGACCAGTCCACGGAAATTCCAACTGTCCACCAGTTTGAGAAATGCGCTGATGATAATACAGCTACAATATTCCAAAGAAGCGGTGATGTTTTGTGTTGGTAGAGTGCGGGTGCCCAAAGACACGCGTAGGCGCAATTTTTAGGCGAGTCAAATTAGGTAATTAGTGATGGCAGCAGGGGCCGTGTGCCTTTACCAGCGCTCTTATTACTAAAGGGAGACCCTTTCCCATACTCTGAAAAACAACATCTTGGCTAATTTATCTCTCTGGGCGTTTTTATATGGCGCCGAAGGCTGACCTTTTCTATACAACTCAGAGAGAGGACACGCGAAACCCGAGCTGTCATGCAGTTACCTACTTCAGCAGGGAATTGCATGTGCTCTAGGGAAATCTGTAACATTATGGAGCTATTATATGAACATATTAGCAATCAATTTGTTGAACTAAACGCTTATAAAGGATGTGCCAAGAAGCAGAACTTCGAGCAGCTGTCAACGAAGTGGTTGTATTTCGCATATAGCAGCAACTAAGAATGTGTGATTCTCCAAGTTACTCGGCTAGAACCAAAAGCATTTATTACATCAGAAAAATGGCAACTGATTGCGATTGTTTGTGTCCGCTCAAAACTCTCTAGACCTGTGAAAAACTGGTTGTTAGTGGAGACACAGTCGCCAGCCGAAATGGCACGGCCGCTTCACCCTGGCCTTGCCACGTTGCAGAGCAAAGAATTATCTGGGTTCAGGACTCGAAACAAAACTATGCAACTACAGTAACTTGAAATCAATTGGTTCTCCGCTACACCTCGCTGCATCTGCGACTCAGCCTTACACAGGCGGCACAGAAAGTGTGCCCGAAGACCGGCCCGTCTATGGCCGCTTTCTGGCATGTCCGGCCAGCATCCAGGTTCTGGCAGCCACTGATCATGCGTTGAACGGCCGACATTTGGCAACCAGCGCTTCGGCATTTTTCCGTCCGCCCATGTCCGGACGCACAACGGCAGCTAACCGGCTGCCAGATATTCAGTTCTCTTACGGCTGCCGATTTTGAGAAAGAGAACGGCCGAAGTACGGCCTTAGGGCATCCGTTTTTTCTTCGGGAAGCGGTAATCGGCCGAATCACGGCAAGCGACCGGCCACAGAATATGCGTATTCTTGCGGCAGTTGGTGTTCGAAAGGAGACCGGACGGAGCGCGGCTGCCGTGCATTCGTTGTTTCAACGGTGAGCCGCGCGTCCGGTGGTAGAATATTCATTTTCTTCGGGCAACCAGTGTTATGAAGGATACCGGCCGACATACGGCCCCAGAATATACGTTTTTCATTCGGTTAGCTGTCCTCGGCAGAATTACGGCAAGCGAATGGCCACAGAATATTTGGCAACCGGTGTTCAAGAGGAGACCGGCCTACGTAAGGTATCTGGTTATACGTCATTTTCTCGGCAAACAGCATACAGCCGAACAACGGCTCGCGCCTGGGCGCCGAGAATTCATGCACAGACGTGTTTGGAAGGAGACCGACCGGTTTTTTCCTGGGAGAAGAAAATGCCGTTAGGGAGCCGAGCGACGGGAACACGTTTTTCATCCGCTCCGTGTTTCTACGTTTTAAATGAACGAACATCGTTTGTCAAACAGTAATGAGTGTTCTCGGTGAACGGGCAAGGTGCAAGGACTCACTGGACATTACCAGGGAACCTTTAAGGCCATCGAAATGTCATTTATTGCCACAAGAAGACTGTGCCACACCGACGGGTGAGCTAAGCCTCGCCAGTCATCGCCGCTACCACGCCTCTGGCGCCGGTTTCGTCGACGCATCAGCTCGAGGCTATTCGCCCCCTCAAGAAATGGAGAGCATTGGAGATATCGACCCGGCAGAGATGTCCGATCCGAGATGTAGATGGTTCACCAAAATAACTGGCTTTCAAGGGCGTCGAGCAAGCGGCAACCACGCAGGAGCTAAACCGCCACCATGTCAAGGACTCCCCACCAAAGAAAGGCAAGTGCGAGCAAAAGCGCAAGTTATTCTGCTTACAATTAAACTGCGACAAGCAATGTTGCACTATGTTGTTGGTGATAAACGTAGGAGAGACTCGCTCGCGCATTGGTAGGATCAACTTCATCTCCTGCACTATGTTACTTCCTGGGATTTTACGACTGCCTATTTAGAAAAAAAATTATTTTAAATTTGCGATAACAACAGAGCCTTGTCACTGACGAAGCCTAGGAGTTAATTTAGTTCCGATGTTTGAAGGTGAGCTTAGCTACTCTTGGGATATGACTCATTTGGTTAAACATAATCGCAAGCATCCTAGCAAACACGGATTTTGTCAGGATTTTCTTGTTCAACGCAGATTGTTGAGTTCACGCACGATTTGGCTCTTGCAATAGATAAGCTTAAAGTGGTTGACTGTATATTCTTGGACTGCAAAAAAGCAAATGAGGGTGTTCCATATCACCTTCTGCGTAGTACATTTCATCTTATGAACTGAATGAATCGGTTTTTGCATTGTTATTACTATTGGCCCTATAGCTTTGTTCAAAAGTACTGTGTAGTTTACCGGACTACAGCGAATGAACGTGATTCCGTATACCCGCAGCTTTATTCGAATTTAATAACATCCTGCTGTGCTGATTCAGAAAAGTTTTTGGATGTAAACAGTGTGTTAACGGCACCTTTACAAGAAAACCTTTATTCCAGTTGAATACGTATACCGTAAATTATGCTGCTGTGACAACGGCCGAGGAATATAAATACCTAGGAATTTATTTAGGGAGTGGTTAGAGGTTAAATAGGCAGGTTCACACCATAAAAGTTACGGCTGCATATGTTTTGGCGTTCTGAGACAAAATTTCAGTGAACCTCCATCTAACTGAAAAGAACAACCATATTTCACTCATGTGCGCTCAATCTTGGAGTACGCATGTGTTTTCGTGGACCCCTACACCAAAGAGCTGGTTGATACGCTCAAAAACATACAGAATATGTCAGTGCGGTTCGTATTAGGTAATTGGCACGCTCAACTTAGCATGAGAGAAAGTAAAAGTAAACTGAAATGGCAGGACTTGAAAGATCACAGACGAAACCACAGGTTGAACTTTTTTCGTAATATCCATCATTCGAAAACTGGAGTAGAAGGGGAGAAGTATGTTCAAGCGCCATTCCACATATCGCAAAGTGGGACCGCTAGCTTAAAGCAAATTATTAACTTTCCTTTAAAGGTGACGCCTTGCGCGATTCATTTTATTTTACAACAATACTGCAGTGTAATTATCTTCCACGTATGATTACATTACCTGTTTATATTGACGATTTTCAGCGCGCTCTGTAGAATTATTTTGTTATTTTGTCTCATATATAATGCCTAATGTTATTTATCTCACTTCTGTAATGCATTCAAAGGCAAGCAGGCATTAAATAAATAAATAAATAAATAAATAAATAGGTAAATAGATAAATGAATAAACTTTCAGATGCGCAAGTTTGCCTCCGCCGGGTTGAGAACCCTACGCATTCAACCTTGACCAATAAAATATTTATTGCCCTATTCGTTGCAGTATGCAAGGTTTCCTGTATGCATGCTACCATTGCTTTGTTATTGGTTTGAAACAAATTATGTAACTCAAATTTTACGCCTTTCCTTGTCTGAACACAAAGATATACAACTGCAGCCACCGGAAGCAGGGCGTCATTCGCAACGCGTCTAGAATTTTTTGAACGTAGTATGCCATTAGAAGAAAATTAAGCTCTTTTGGACTATTAAGTGGTGTGGACGTATACTCGTGAAAACAGCATTAAAATAGATTGAAAATGAAAGTACCTGTTCGCGCCTTCTTAGGATCAGCCCTGCGCAAGATCATCAGAAAAGTTGATCGAGTAGAAAATATCTCTGCAAAAAAAAATGGGCAAAAACTGGACATACTTTTTTGTGAAGGAATTATAATAAATGCTCCTGAGTGTTTTGTTGAGAACCAAAACGCTTCGTAAAGGCATTCACGCCGGTTTTATATACATCAAAATTGGTCAAGCAACTGTTATAAAAATAGTTTATGTAGTCATAGCATGTAAGTGTTCCGGAATATTGCCCTAAAAAAATGGCTAAAAGCGGCGCAATTTATCTCTCTGAAACCCAACCCACTAAAGTATGCGCCCTCCGTCGCCCCCCCCCCCCCGCCCTTCCTCCTCTTTCCCCGTTCCCCCCGCCCTTCCTCATCTTTCCCCGTTTATTACAGGTAAGCCGCCCCCCAGACTATATCAGGACCTGGACAATACATCTATGTAAGCTCTACCAAGAACTGAATATTTTCTGTGTTCGGCAGTAAATGAGGCACAGCAATTAAAGGAGCGACAATTTGTGAGCACTGTTTAATAAATGAATTTTGCTGTCAACTGAGGCTGCTAATTAAGCAAGGCTGCGCTGAAAGCTTGACGGCTGGTGGTTGCGCGCGAGCTCACTTTGATGTGGCTGCATTGGCCCCAAAATGCTGGGTTTGGGCTGCTTCTGCACTGCGCGAATGAGTCATCTGCTTGCGCGACATGCAGGGACCGGCCTCAGTACAGTTAACGTACTGTGGCTGAACTCCAATGCCCGTAGGACAGCCGTATTTCCGGTAGCTGTAGTCCGGCTGGAGTCCGACGACCGCATCTCGGCTGTCCACCGGCGGCCGTACTTCGGCCGCACACGGGTGGCTTTGGAATGGCCGGAGCCCTACGGCTAGAATCTGGCCGTATGACCGTAAGCCGGTTGACTGGCCGACGAACACTGGCCTTCCCAGGCGGCACAGAAAGTGTGTCCCAAGACCGGCCCGTCTATGGCCGCTTTCTGGCATGTCCGGCCAGCATCCAGGTTCTGGCAGCCACTGATGATGCGTTGAACGGCCAACATTCGGCAACCAGCGGTTCGGTATTTTTCCGTCCGCCCGTGTCCGGACGCACAACGGCACCTAACCGGCTGCCAGATATTCAGTTCTCTTACGGCTGCCGATGTTGAGAAAGAGAACGGCCGAAGTACGGCCCTAGGGCATCCGTTTTTTTTCGGGAAGCGGTAACAGGCCGAAGCACGGCTAGCGACCGGCCACAGAATATGCGTATTCTTGCGGCAGTTGGTGTTCGAAAGGAGACCGGCCGGAGCGCGGCTGCCGTGCATTCGTTGTTTCAACGGTGAACCGCGCGTCCGGCGGTAGAATATTCGTTTCCTTCGGGCAACCAGCGTTATGAAGGATACCGGCCGACGTACGGCCCCAGAATATACGTTTTTCATTCGGTTAGCTGTCATCGGCCGAATTACGGCAAGCGAATGGCCACCGAATATATGGCAACCGGTGTTCAAGAGGAGACCGGCCTACGTAAGGTATCTGGTTATACGTCGTTTTTTCGGCAAACGGCATACAGCCGAACAACGGCACGCGTCTGGGCGCCGAGAATTCATGCAAAGACGTGTTTGGAAGGAGACCGACTGATTTTTTCCTGGGGGCAGAAAAAGCCGTTAGGGAGCCGAACGACGGGGACGCGTTTTTCATCCGCTCCGTGTTTCTACGTTTTAAATGAACGAACATCGTTTTTCAAACAGTAATGAGTGTTCTCGGTGAACGGGACCGGTGCAAGGACTCACTGGACATTAGCAGAGAACGTTTTAGGCCATCGAAATGTCATTTATTGCCACAAGAAGACTGTGCCACATCGACGGGTGAGCTAAGCCTCGCCAGTCATCGCCGCTACGACGCCTCTGCCGCCGGCTTCGTCGACGCATCAGCTCGAGGATATTCGCCCCCTCAAGAAATGGAGAGCATTGGAGACATCGACCCGGCAGAGATGTCCGATCCGAGATGAAGATGGTTCACCAGAATAACTGGCCTTCAAGGGCGTCGAGCAAGCGGCCACCACGCAGGAGCTAAAACGCCACCATGTTAAGGACTCCCCACCAAAGAATAGCAAGTGCGAGCAAAAGCGCAAGTTATTCTGCGTACAATTAAACTGCGACAAGCAAAGTTGCACTACGTTGTTGGTGATAATCGTAGAAGAGACTCGCTCGCGCATTGGTAGGATCAACTTCATGCCCTGTACTATGTTACTTCATGGGATTTTACGACTGCCTATTTAGAAAAAAAAAAAACTATTTTAAATTTGCGATAACAATAGAGCCTTGTAGCTGACGAAGCCTAGGAGTTAATTTAGTTCCGATGTTTGAAGGTGAGCTTAGCTACTCTTGGGATATGACTCATTTGGTTAAACATAATCGCCAGCATCCTAGCAAGCACGGATTTTGTCAGGATTTTCTTGCTCAACGCAGATTGTTGAGTTCACGCACGATTTGGTTCTTATAAGCTTACAGTGGTTGACTGTATATTCTTGGACTGCAAATAAGGAAATGATGGTGTTCCATATCCCCTTCTGCGTAGTACATTTCGTCCTATGAACTGAATGAATCGGTTTTTGCATTAATATTACTATTGGCCCTATAACTTTGTTAAAAAGTACTGTGTAGTTTACCGGACTATAGCGAATGAATGTGATTCCGTATACCTGCAGCTTTATTCGAATTTAATAACATCCTGGTGTGCTGATTCAGAAAAGTTTTTGGATGTTAAACAGTGTGTTAACGTGGCACCTTTACAAGAAAACCTTCATTCCAATTGAATACGTATACCGTAAATTATGCTGCTGTGACAACGGCCGAGGAATTTAAATACCTAGGAGTTGTTTTAGGGAGTGGTCAGAGGTTAAATAGGCAGGTTCACACCATAAACGTTACGGCTGCATATGCTTTTGTCTTTCTGAGACGAAATTTCAGTGAACCTCCATCTAACTGAAAATAAAAACCGTATTTCACTCATGTGCGCTCAATCTTGGAGTACGCATGTGTTTTCGTGGATCCCTACACCAAAGAGCTGGTTGATACGCTCGAAAACATACAGAATATGTCAGTGCGATTCGTATTAGGTAATTGTCACGCTCAATTTAGCATGAGAGAAATTAAAAGTAAACTGAAATGGCAGGACGTGAAAGATCACAGACGAAACCAGAGGTTGAACTTTTTTCGTAATATCTATAATTCGAAAACTGAAGTAGAAGGAGAGAAGTATGTCCAAGCGCCATTCTACATATCGCAAAGTGGGACCGCTAGCTTAAAGCAAATTATTAACTTTCCTTTAAAAGTGGCACCTTGCGCGATTCATTTTATTTTACATCAATACTGCAGTGTAATTATCTTCCACCTATGATTGCATTAACTGTTTATATTGACGATTTTCAGCGCGCTTTGTAGAATTATTTTGTTATTTTGTCTCATATTTAATGCCTAATGTTATTTATCTCACTTCTGTAATGCATGCAAAGGCAAGCAGGCATCAAATAAATAAATAAATAAAAAAATGAATAAATAAACGAATATAAATAAATAAATAAATAATAAATAAATAAAACAATGAATAAATAAATGAATAAAAATAAATAACTAGATAAATAAATAAATAAATAAATAAATAAATAAATAAATAAATAAACTTCCAGAGGCGCAAGTTTGCCTCCGACGGGTTGAGAACCCTACGGATTCAACCTTGACCAATAAAATATTTATTGCCCTATTCGTTGCAGTATGCAAGGTTTCCTGTATGCATGCTACCATTGCTATGTTATTGGTTTGAAACAAATTACGTAACTCTAATTTTTCGCGTTTCCTTGCGTGATCACAGAGGTATACAACTGCAGCCACCTGAAGCAGGGCGTCATTCTCAACGCGTCTACAATTTTTTGAACGTAGTATGACATTAGAAGTAAATTAAGTTCTTTTGGACTATTACGTGGTGTGGACCTATACTCATGAAAACAACATTAAAATAGATTGAAAATGAAAGTACCTGTTCGCTCCTTCTTAGGATCAGACCTGCCCAAGATCATCAGAAAAGTTGATCGAGTAGAAATGTCTTTGCAAGAAAAATGGGCAAAAACTGGACATACTTTTTTTGTGAAGGAGTTATATTAAATGCTCCTGAGTGTTTTGTTGAGAACCAAAACGCTTCGTAAAGGCATTCACGCCGGTTTTATATACAGCAAAATTGGTCAAGCAACTGTTATAAAAATAGTTTATGTAGTCATAAAATGAAAGTGTTCCGGAATATCGCCCTAAAAGAAATTGGCTAAAAGCTGTGCAATTTATCTCTCTGAAATTCAACCCACTAAAGTATGCGCCCTCCGCCGCGCCCCCCCCCCCCTCCACCTCCTCTTTCCCCGTTTATTTCAGGTAAGCCGCCCCACAGAGGATATCAGGACCTGGACAATACATCTATTCAAGCTCTACAAAGAACTGAATATTTTCTGGGTTGGGCAGTAAAAGAGGCACAGCAATTAAAGGAACGACAATTTGTGAGCACTGTTTAATAATTGAATTTTGCTGTCAACTGAGGCTGGTAATTAAGCAACGCTGCGCTGAAAGCTTGACGGCTGGTGGTTGCGCGCGAGCTCACTTTCATATGGCTGCATTGGACCCAAAATGCTGGGTTTGAGCTGCTTCTGCACTGCGCGAATGAGTCATCTGCTTTCGCGACATGCATTGACCGGCCTCATTACATAACGTACTGTGGCTGAACTCCAATGCCCGTAGCACGGCCGTATTTCCGGTAGCTTTAGTCCGGCTGGAGTCCGACGACCGCATCTCGGCTGTAATCCGGCGGCCGTACTTCGGCCGTACACGGGTGGCTTTGGAATGGCCGGAGCCCTACGGCTGGAATCTGGCCGTATGACCGTAAGCCGGCCGACTGGCCGACGGACACTGGCCGTTGGACAGCCATGGGAGTACGGCCGTATACGGCCAAAAGGCCCACATTTGGACATGGGCCGAACATGGCTGCCGGAAAACGGCCGGACAGAAAATCACCGGCCAAAGTACACCGGCCTGTTTTAGGCCGAACGGTCCTGCGCTGCCTGGGTTTGGACAGCCATGGGAGTATGGCCGTATACGGCCAAAAGGCCCACATTTGGACATGGGCCGAACATGGCTGCCGGAAAACGGCCGGACAGAAAATCACCGGCCAAAGTACACCGGCCTGCTTTAGGCCGAACAGTCCTGTGCTGCCTAGGATAGGTTTCGCCATGAAGAAAGCACTGATACCACCACTAAGACACAACTCGGAGTCAATTAGAACATAGTTCTCCCTTTGTAAGGCTGTCTTTTAACATGGTAAAAAAACTCCTGCATAGTAGCCCGAGCAAATAGCACGTACACCTCTGTGGGAGTAGTTGTCATTTAAAAGGATTAATGAATAAATTACCGCTCACCCTCCACTGAATGAAATTTAGTTTCTAACAGGCAACGAATTATGTCGTCACATCAAGGGGATGTCGCAATGCCCCATGGGTTTTATTAAGCTTTCCGGATACAAACAGACAAGCAGCGATTAGGATAGTTAAAATGCACGCAGTTCGGTCATGCTTTCCTGGTCCTTGGTGTTTCCTTTGGTGGAACAGCGAGAAGCTGCTTGCAGAATAAAAAGTGCATAACGAGAGGTAAGACATAAAACTTTCAAAAATATTTAATTCCGAAACTCGCTTTCATTTTATAATGCATACTAATCATTTTTCAGATCGCTGACTGAGTCAATTTCTCTCAACGTGGTGGCTGATTTCGTAGCAATAGACTTCAAGGTCTTAAACGAGAGGAACAGTTTCGAACTATTTGAACTTTGTTTAACTGAGCGCAGAAAGTTACGCGTAACGATCTTCCCGTTGCCCAAATGTTACCCTACAAGCTCACACACATCTCGGCAACGGACAATCCCGAAAGCCTACACAGCTTGCTGTTTGTTAAGTACAAGTACAGGGAAAGTCCTTACGACTCTCACCCTTCCTTTTCGTCGTATGGAACCGCAGCATTCTTAAGAGGAAAGGCACTAACCATCTTCAGTGCAATAAATAGAACAACGTGTCCTACAGAAAGTCGCCAAAAGCTGACGGCCAATGAAACGCCAATGCATTCACTACTATAGGCATTTATGTCTCACTGGACGGTAAAACGTAGATGGTAAAAAAACGTGACGCACTATATACTTTATATCGATCACCATTTCACAATTCGGAGTTTATGTTGGCTGATTTCCTCATTCTGCATCTTTTTTTCCCTAGACAAGCAGATTTTATATCTGAATCTTCAACAACAAAACTTATAAACATTTCCAATGTTACGCACATTTGTCCAACGCGAAGCTACAGCTGGCATAGGGTCCCTAAACAATGTTGTTTTATGTCTCCCCTTCCTTTAAAGTACACTTTATGGGAGCCATGGCGCCGGTAACCTGTTTCGCATATATATCAAGGGTACGTGACTGGCCGGTGCAGACTGTATCGTGCGTTATCCGTAGCTACCGCTTGCGCTATGACCTGGGCTCACGTCCGACACATGTTCACGGCCGCATCGTAGAGAAATTTCATCCTTGAAACTTTCGCATACTTTTGTCATTTTTTGAGGCCCCACTGCTTCTTCCGTCTACAGACGTCGATTTGTTTTCTCGTAATGTCCAACAAGAAGAGCGGCCCCATTTGTGTTCAGGGGGGAAAACCGATGCTCGTTACTGCTGCCACTAAGTTGGGCTGTAGCATAACTCTGCCGGTGGACATTTAGAATTACACTTTGTTCTGGCATTGAACAATGTTAGTAACAAATGTTTCCCAAAAGAGGAAAACAAATGTTTCCGTCTTTTCTCAGTAAGCCTTCGGTAAAGTAATAAAATATGTTGCCCTCAGTTCGAAATGAGACACTGTTTCCTTTCCCCACACTGTGCATAATTTGCTTTCACTTGTAATAACTAGGATTAGAACTGTTGTAAATCAGCCTATTTTTATTTTTTGTAAAACTTTTAGAGAAGACACGCTAGGGCAATTACTATTTTAAACGCAGAGCATTTCAGTAACTAACGATGTCACCCGCGTTGACGTCCGTAGTCCGCACCGTCGTTGTCCCTACTATATAAAAAAGAAAATACTATCCGGCGCCAGGTTTCGACCCCTCGACCCTGCGGGCGGAACGCAATGTACATTGCGCTCTACCCACTGCGCCACAAAGCCGACACAGAATGGGACGCTACTAACGCGCCTTATATCGTTGACTCATTCAAATTACTGCTGACGAGCGCTCTCTCGTCAGCAGTTGCCACAAGTGCAACAACATTAACGTAACGAAATCTACTTAACGTCGTGCGCCCCCGGAAATGCTCTGCATTTGATCGTGCCCCTCGCGAGGGAGATGTTTATAAAGGAACTCCTACTTCTAGCGCACTCATGGCGCCCTCTTTCTGCCATTGTAGAGACTATGGGGCGGTCTTCCAACGGCGCCAAATTTGAATTCTACAAAATCGATTTTTTTCGCATGCGCACAGGGTTTCAACGGCGGATTTTTCTGCGTAAACGGGACCACCATAAAAAAATATTTTTTTATTCATTGTGACGTAGCAACCTCTACAAATTATAGGTTACAATTTCTTTTCTAGGCTACGTTTACAAAGCTCATAAAACTGATAATTTCGCCTCTTGTCACGAATTGGCTCAGCATTCTTAAAACAAAACACCTTGACAAACTGCACTACCGCACCTAATTCTGAGAACACAGCGCGGAATGCAGGTGCACATGGGCAAGTTAGCACTGCTTTTTCTACTGGCATGAAGATGTGGTTTGCTTCACACACCGTGGGTTTCAGCTTTTGTTTCAGCTGTGTTGACGCCATTTGGATCTATCGAACCTGGTGTCAAAATGTATAGGTTTTAAACTATGTAACCGGACCCAAGTACTTTCTACCGCCAGGATCATGACGCATATCTGTTCTAAGAAAAATGTGCTTCCAAGCAAGTTTAAGGGTTCTGCTGAAAGAATCTACACTTGTAATTAGGCCATCCTTTGATATCCTCCGTTGTTGCTAAACATATTTTCATGTTACAATGTTTTGATCACCTATCAAATACAGGTAAGTTTTATAAAAGAAAATCAAATTGGCGCGTTGGTGTAGCAACAAGATCTACAAAGGAGCTGGCTTGCAGATGATATAAATATTTTATGGAAGTATTCAGGAACGGAGTATTGATTTGATATCACAAAACCTCTGTCGCAAAAGTAGCCACCTATTTTGGCGAATGTTGAATATTTCTTTCTAAAGTGAGCTTTGACGCCCCCTTTACTACGGGCCACTCCTACGGGTCTTCTAATAACCCTTCGCCGTGCCTTTGCGACGTACGCTATTGATCTAGCCGTGAAATTGGGCTGACAGCTTCCTGCGTTAGCAACTCTGCATATCAAAAGTGGCAGTTGGAGAAAAGGTGATTTCGGCTTGCATGAAGCCAGAAAGTTTTGATATTGCACGTCTTGAACGTCCCAGGTTGTTTATTACATTTCATCCACCCCCGTCAAAGGTAATGCAATAACAGGGCAATACAGAAGTTGTAACGAAAAAGAAACAACGTGACAAGAAAAAAGGAACGAGGGCAATCAATCACACATGCCGGCACAACTTTTCCGGCCGTCTGTCCAAAAATACTTCTGTTATTACCATATTGTTTTATTTGGTAGACGTAGTTTGGTGCTTCACGATTGCAGTGCTTCTTTCAATATTTATTGGTGAAGGCCTCCGCAGCTGAACAAATATACATGAAAACATTTAGGTCCTAAAATTACAGTCTGTGAAGGTTTTAGGCCAAGTCTGCGTCATCAGTCGTAATTGGTTTCATTACAATAAACCCAATCATAATGTTAATGGTTCAATTTTTGGCACAAAGATATTTAGAAAATCACACTACACTATATCAAAGGCATATTTACAGCTGTACAATGGGCTGTTGATCGTCAGAAAAATAGTTCATTTTTGACACAGAGCGCAATGTTCTTTGGTTTTCTTTCTGTACTTGTTGATTCCACCGAGTACCTTTGATCGATGGTCTCTGGTTACATCTTTTAACATTCCTTCGCTTTTTGTGTGTACAATCCAGAAATTCACGTTTACAGAGCCATTTTACTTGCAATGTTGTGGTTCAATCTTCTCCTGTATTCAGAAAGTGTTTTTAGTATTTGCACAGCAGTCAGTGCGAAGTAAATTGGGCGGCCTCGACTTGTTTCTGTGTCTTATTGAATTATTTCTGATTGCCTGCAATTGCGCAAAGACCTATACACTGGTGTATTGTGAACATGAGTTTATTTGCGAATAGGAGCAAAAACGGGTGGCTGTCCCTTTATTCAAACGAAAGATATGAAGACGATAGGCAATACGAGATACGATAATGCCGTCTTCTGAAAACCATTACATTGTGACACAGAAATGAATATTACTGTGTATTATATATTTACTGCATCATTTTCTATAAATAAGTTTTGCATAGTGACTAGCTTATTACAAAGGCTACTCAGATAAGATCAAGCAGTGGTTTTGGAATACGGATGAACTGTAAACCAGGTTTGTACTAACTAGTGTTTGTGACCATTACAGTGGAAACGAAAATTTTATATGTCATCATCATCATCATCATTAGTACTCCTACTGCCGGGCAAAGGCCTCTCCCACAGGTCTCCAATTATCCCAGTCTTGTGCTAATTGCGACCAAGTTATCTCCGCAAAAATCTTGAGCTCATCTGCCCATCGAAATTTCTGCCGCCCCCTGTCACACTTGCCTTTTCTAGGGATAATGAGTGTTACCCTTAATGACCAACAGTTATCTTACCTTCGCAATTCATCCCCTGCCCACACCAATTTCTTTCTTTATTTCTGCTAATATATCCTTAACACGTTTTTGCCCCCTTACCAACTCCGCTCTGTTCTTATCCCTTAATGTTATTCCTATCATCTTCCGTTCCATTGCTCGCTGAGTCGGCCTCAATTTCATTTGAACCCTTTTAGTTAGCCTCCAAATTTCTGCCCGTAGGTGAGTACCGGTAAGATGCAGAAGTGGTACAATTTCTGCTCCAGGGGCAACGGTTGGCTGCCATTCATTACCTGAGAATGCCTGCCGAATGCATTCCGCCACATTCTTATCCGTTTAATCATTTCTGTCTCAAGGTTGGGATGCGGGGTCACTACTTGGGCGAAGTAGTTATATTCGCTTACCACTTACACTGTCTCTCCATCTATCTGAAACCGCTGTGCTGTCCCGAGGTTATTGGACGCTACTCTAGTTTTCTGCATATATATTTTCAGGCCCGCGGTTCTACTCTCCTTGTTCAGTGCGGGAAGCATGCTTTGCAATTCGTCCCCCGAGTTACTCAGAAAGGCAACTTTATCAGGAAATCTGAGGTTAGTGGAGTATTCTCAATTAGTGGTTACTGAGGGAATCTCTGCCACTCAGCGCTGCCGCGGTGGCGAGAGGTCGAGCATCCGCGTTGCTTGTCGAAGCACCATGGTTGGAATCCCCGTGGCGCAAAATTACAACCGGTTAAAAGAAGTCAGCGTGTTGATGGAATTCCAGGAAAAGGCCTGGGGCGCGGCATGATCCCGGCGACCGTTGCCGGTAACGCACTTCCTCACCAGAGCAGGATTGGCCACCCTGTTGTAGTAATGGCCGCAACCTCCCATGAATAGGCCGATTATGTCTCAGATTAGGTCGTCAAATCTAATTGTAGTAAAAGCTCTATAAAACCTCAACTTAATGCAAAAAAAAAATTACGCCCACCTCCCCTCGCGGGAACCCTGGTGTGATGCAATGCTGAGGGGGGTTCAAGCGCAAGCGGAGAGCAACCGTCGACTGAAAGGCCACCGGAGAGCGGCACACCCGTTATATGCGCAGCGCGCCCGAACGAGAGGAGACCGCGGAGAGAGAGAGAGTACTGCACATGCGCAGCACCGCGCGCAGCGCCACCCACCGGCGGAGTGAGAGCGTGCTTGGCCGCACACCCGCACAAGTTTAGAGAGAGTGTTAATTCTCACCTGTGCACGCGCCGGCGCCAGTCGTCTGCCGCGGCTATGACGCAACACAATCCAATGCAATCCACTTTAATCCAATCCAATCCAAATCCAATCTAATGCAATCCAATCCAATGCCCCTCGCGAGAGAGTGTTCGCTATCGGAGAGGAGAGGGGGAGTGGAGGAGAGTGCGGATGACGACGCCGATGACGACGACGGACGCACGCAGGTAGGACAGGGCCGCCGACAAGACATGCTGTCAGCGTCACATCTAAAATTTATGTAGCGCAACCGGACCAGACTTCACATGCACGCGAGGTGATCATGAGGCGGGCCACCCATTTCCAAAACTCTCTCTCCCTACCAGAATGAAAGCGCACATGCCTATTCGGGTCCAGGAACTATAGAAACGGCACTGTAATAGGCTAGCACACTAAGCTAAACCTCTCTAGTTCCTTCCTCGAAAGTTTAAAAAAAATTCTGGAAAAAACACCTTTCACCCTGGTAGACACATAGGCTCAATAAAGTTAACGTCGGTCAAAGCAAATGTACCACCAAAAATAATTCCAACTTCAGCGTTATCCACCCGCCTAGTACCTTGCTTGCAATCTTGTTGAACATTTTATTTTGATAAAGCATGTCGCTGTGCGCGTACGGATCTTTACAGTACTCTAAAAAAACAATACTTTTGAGGAGCACTAAATTTCGCTTTTAATAAAAGAAACGGCAAAATCCTAATACAGTTCTGTATTGTTGGAGCAAAGTAGCGTTGGTAATGGCAAGGAATTTATAGATGCAGACCTCGTTGCGTCCTCAGCTCATCCACTAATACCAGATAAATGTTAGACAACTTCGTGTAACACAACTCTTGACCTCACGCACAGAAAACCGGGACCAGCGGATTTTGTTCAAAGTGTGGCGGCGATCAAAATGTGTGTAGCTACTCATCACCTTCCCAACTGTTAAAAATGGAGCATTTTTCAGACAGTTCGTGCAGGGGCGGTCAGCGTTTCTTAATGGTCAACCAGCGACGTCGAAATGGTTCACAAAAACTCAGTTTTAGGGGCCCAGAAGAAAACAGGTCTTCAATACTCATTTTGGGCAAACGGTACTTATGACGCGCAATGTTTTAAGGATCGTCTATTTAAAAGTGAACAACAACCATTGACTTCTTTTTTCTATCGTTATAGTTACCAACAATCCTTCCAATTACGTGTTCTCTTACAATAACACAAAAACGACAAAACGACACAATTTTCAAAGTAACGGGAGCTTACCTTTCGTGGAAAGCCTGCAAGCACTCAAAAAGTGAACATGACAAAACTAAATCATCGAATACGTAAAGTTTTTTTATATATCGGAAAGCCTATGATCCCGCGGGAATGCCCTAATCGACGTTACAGCGATTAATAGACATGCAGCTGTTGGTGGAGCTAGGCCGAATGTAAGCAACTTTCTATCAGTTAATCCTAGTTAACCTCGGCCGTTAAGTGTTCTGTGAAACGTGATTGAGCTTGAATGGATAAAAATGACAATAGGCACGCTTTTATTTATTGATTTAGGTATTCATTTATTTATACTTATTTATTTATTTATTAACACTTTCATTAGGTATTTATTTATATATGTATAATTATTTGTATTTGTTCATTGATTTATTTATTTATTTTTATTTATATATTTATTCATTTCACCCTCAGAGCATACAGGCATTGTTGAAAGGAGGGGCTCAAATAAAATAGTAAAAATGATTTTCAAAAACACGGGACAAGTGTTCAACGATTGTCCGCGCAAAAATATGCAATAATCTTTTTATTTAAAAAAAAACGTGGTTAAGCAAATGAACTAAACGCAGCCATAAACGCACTCAATATCGGAGAAAAAGAAAAGCAAACAGTAAATGCACTTCATTCAACGTGAAAGAACAGCAGTTATCTACACAGAAATGGCAGATCGACACAAGCTTACAATACAGTAATAAAAAACTGTAAACACAACGAAGGAGCACTCCTTACTACAAAGTATAGGACAAAAAAAAAAAAAACAACAAAAAATTCCAGCAGTTTTGAATTTGAGAATGCTTATCGGAAATTTTCATGCAATAGTAATGCAAGCTAATGAAGCAGGCAGGTAATTCCCCTCACGGCACCTTTGCGGCAAAAAAGAATGGGAGTAGGTTATAGTGTTTTGGTGCGGGATATGAACTTTGTGACGATGGTCAAGACGCTCATATATGAAACGTGTGGGTTCGATCCAGGGTGATTTGAGTACATGAATATTTTGATACACTTTCTGAAATAGGCACAGACTGGATAGTTTTGAACGTGTAGCGACATAAGTTAGGTTCAGGCTCGATTTCATAGAAGCTACAATGGCCGTACGATGATAGGTAGAAAGTACAAGTCTGACAGATCGGTTTTGTACAGCTTCAAGTTTTGTTAGTTAGAGTCGTATATTCAGGATCCCAAGTGTACGAAGCATTCTCTAGAATGGGGCGAACGTAAGATAGGTATAACTGTTTTTTGAGAGCAGAAGGTCTTAAGACAAAGTTTGCTTTAATTATCCCAGCACGCAGTTAGCCTTACATGTTATAAAACCATTATGTCGACACCAGGAGAGGTTGTTATGTGCCACGAAGGTATTTATATTACACTGCGTACTCTAAAGGAGAACTGTTACGAAAATAAATTATTGATTACGAGATATTCTCATCCTTTTACATTTATTCATGTTGACCTCCAAAAGCCAGTTTTTTGCACCAAATAGAAATGTTAATATGGTCAGATTGTAGGAATTCAACGTCCGAGAGATTAGGGATTTTACGATTAAGCGCGCAACCATCCACAGAGACGCAAATAGAAGACATATTATTAGGCAAGTCGTTAATGTATATCAGAAAAAGTAAGGGTCCTCGAACCGAGCCCTCCGGTACACCTGAGGGCTAAGGTACCTTTAGGCAGTTAGTTTGATTGGCAGACACAAACTGAGTTCGATTAGAAAGAAGTCCTTCAATTCATTGTAAGACTTAGGGATCACTTTTCAAATTACGTAATTTCAGTAGGAGAAGTTGATGATTAACTTTATCGATCGCTCTGGAAAAATCCAGAAAAACATGGTAAGTTACGAAACAAGGAGTCAAGAAATGCATGCAAGGCACTGGGAAACCTAACAAGTTGAGTTTCACAAGAGAAGGTTTTCAGAAACCGTGGGGGAATAATGAAAAAACTGATTCAACTGCAGAAAGTTAACCCAATGAGTGAATATTATGTGTTCGAGGATTTTACAAGGGATGGAAGTAATGAATACGGTACGGTAGTTTAAGGGGTTATGCGCGTCACCTGACTTGTAGAGTGGAACCGTCCTTCCGGTCTTCAATTCTTTGGAAAGGAACTCTCGTGAGTAGATTCAGTTAAATAAAATACAATATAAATGAGCTGTACCCTACAGTATGCTGAAGAAATTAGTTCTGACGAGTTAATAACATCAAGACCATAACGTGACGACATTATCAGTTGAGATATTATGGCTGCAACACCTAGCCGGATGACGAGTTATTGGGTTCATTTGGAAAACATTAGACTCTCACATGTGACGGAAATCATTGACAAAAGGGTCAGAAAAACAATTCGCGTAGCTATCATTACTTACAGGGGCACAGAAATTGTTCGGAACGGGTTTTCCCGAAATGTCTACCAGAATAATATTATTCCTGCTTCACTTCATAGTGTTCCAAAAACGCTTATGTTTAGTTTTCAATGAGGAGGGTAAGGTACATTGGAAAAAAATTAATTTTAGCCGTTTTCGATGCTTTCCCGT
Source organism: Haemaphysalis longicornis (assembly GCF_048455015.1). Lineage (NCBI taxonomy): Eukaryota > Metazoa > Arthropoda > Arachnida > Ixodida > Ixodidae > Haemaphysalis > Haemaphysalis longicornis. Next base: position 8,442,532 of record NW_027526407.1, on the reverse strand, counting down.
AGGATGCTGCTGCTATCTTATACGCAGCTCCCGCACCAAAATTTACATTTTTTAGCATTACGAAAGAGCCTGGCTTTCTTATTGGATAATCTGTTATTATATCGTGTATATGAAGAAGCATTAGTGTTGCTGTAATATTCTTCAAAAGTATGTGTTTAATTATAATTTCTAAAACACTACATCTTTAAGAGGGTCATACGTCCAATGCTTTTTCCTATGCCAGATGGCAGCAAAGTATCCATAAAGGCGCAAAGTTCAGCATTTATAGCCTCGAAGTTAGCTCTGTTATTGTTAGCTCTGCTTACCGCAGGCGCACGACCTTCAACAAAAAAAAACACTGTTTAGAAGCGAGGTTGAAAACATTGACAGTAAGAAACGGGATGTTGTACAGGGTAAAAGAAAACACCGGCATCAATAGCGTCATACGGGAAAACAAATATATATATAATAAACGGAGTACAGAAAAGTGCTCGGAATTAAGCGGAAAGGCTTGGAACTTCGAAAATAGCCATGTGGTCATTACAGTGGCTCAGGTGCATTTTGTTCGCCGTATGTCGGCCAGTCACGAGGAAGGTTTTTGTTTGCGGTTGGGGCTTAACATCTTCATGAATAAATGTCAGCATAATTTCCGTAGTAACAATGCTCCGTATGTCCCATTTTTCTTGGCGTATTCTCCTTTAGTGCTACTGTACGACATATATTTCCCAGGACATTAGGGGCAATAACTCTTCATGATGTCGTTTGTATACTGCTCCCAGGGAGGCTATAGTTGCGGTGTATGATGTTCACGAGTAGGGCGTGCCTTACAGTTGCCACCAATCATGTCCGATGGTGGCGCAATCAATATGCGTCTGGGCAAAGCAGAGATCCTTGTCCGGCGAGCTAGAACTCGCTTAGCCCAACCATCCCCATAGCCTTCGGCTAATGGCTCTGCGAGTTTTTCATTTCTTCTGCGCGGCACAGGACGATTAACCATCTAACTTCCAGTCGTTATCATATATTTCCACCGGCCATGCGCTGTTTCTGCCTGTCATAATATAGAGAGATGAATCAATTTTTGCATGTTTAGCGACTGCAGTTATTTTCTAATAGATTTCAGGATGCCCTTCCCAGTTACCAAATATTTACATGATAAGTTTATATGCTCGTGGTATCCTAAATACATCGCCATACTGAGGCTAATGTATTCAGTAGAATATTTATTTCTGTAGAAGTTGAAGAATATCACTAACGGACGGTATCTCATTCTTGCAAACGATATCAAAAACTGGTTTTCTTTTACGACAGCCCCCGCAACGTGTTTTTATGACCCATAAGAAAACCTAAACATGCAAATAAATATGGTGCATTTCCTGTTCAATAAAAATGGTTAAGCAACCTGTGCACACCCATTTTAATAACCTCGACACCAGAAAAGGCGAGACTGAGGTATAATGGCTGCCCTTTTTAACCTACTGTGAAACTTTTTAAAAATATTACCATAAATGTTATACAGCTGAAAAGATATGCAGTCGTTAACAACAAAATGTCTTTTGCATTGACGCAAAATCAAATGAACCATGTTTTACTGTGCAAACTTGGGACACTACACATTCCTGAGTTTCTAATTTAGTGCGAAATTTAAGCAAGCGGTTTAAATACTCTGCCTGTTTTCACTCCGAAATAAAGCATTCAAAACTACAGCCTCGAAACAAAAACATTCATGTAGTCGTGCTCGTCAGCTGCCAAATAGTCTGAAACGTATGTTTTTTGCTAATTCTTCTACAGTTCCGGTTTTCCTGCACTTTCAGTAATTCACCTACACTTCCGGTAATTCTCCTACAATCCACAGGTACCACACACCCAGATCTGAATAATAATGACAACTGGGCCGATTCCTAAATCTTTTAACCACTAGACCACATGAAGCACAACCAGAGCCCTGTAATGGAACGTTGGGTGTACTCTGTACTGTGTTAAATTTATTTGCTTCTGGAGCCTGAGGCGAACTGCTTCCAATAGCATTAAATGGCACTTGTACTCCCGTCTTCTAGAAAAATTAACTGAGCATATTTTTTCAATGTTTGATAACGCGTTATTCAAGACTACTGAAAAAAAAATCAAGAAAAAAGAAACCAAACTGCCTGTATAAAACAAAAACGCCTAATCAGAAGTTGTGTTTCGCTACGATAAATGAACTAGATTAGTTCTCATTATTGTCTGTTTTGTGTAACCAAATCAACGTGAGCCAATATATTCAGATTTGTGCATCTAAAACGCGTTCAAACCATGCCAATAGCACTTAATACAGCAAAAGAAAAGGCTTATTAGGTTGGCACTTTAGTTGCAGTGATGCAGTTCTAACTTTTAACTTCTAAAACTTCTAACTTCTAAGAACTTCTAACTTAGTTGAAATTTCCAGAGGCTCCCGGCACTACCCCTGCATACCGTTGCTTATCTATCTGAAAAAGCCACTGCCCTTTTCAAATTTACTCTGTTCCAGTTGTGAAGATGCACATCCCTGAATGAAAATATCCACTTTTTGTCACTTCTCGTACTTATTTGCTTCCATGACAGGCTAGATATGTTCACAAAAGGAGAAAAAAATGTCTCGTTTTAGTGCATATTGGAACGAACATCATTCAATAAAGGACCGCTCCTTGCAAAAAAGAACTGCGCCTTAATCAGATTTATCATGCCTTTATTACTAACAGTGCCAAACTCCTGCGAGAAATTTTCCAAATTTCTACAAATATGTTGCGAGTATTTAACAAAATAGGCCTTGAAAATCGGCCCGTTATTTATGACATTGAAATAAAGTTGGATTGGTTTCACGTGACTGAATGGTCAAGTATATTGCGACGTGCACTGAAGACGCTTGAGGGAATAGCTATGAGCAGAAAGGGGTGAACATGAAAGATCAGCCTTATTAATAAATAAAATAATTTCGTTCTACTGAAGGTGAAACCTGACGAAATTGCAGGGAAAAGGATTCGCCATATTGAGCTGTAGCGCCGTTATCCGCTCACTGCTACCACCAAAAGCAATTCAAATTTACCGCCTCCGTATTGCTCGCGTGCCCACAGCCTGAAACAGTGCCAGCGGCACTTCTTTTCTTTTTGTACTTGCTTTTCCTACCGCTCGTGCCGGCGTTGCACTGCCACTTTTTGTCGCTGACTGCCGCAAAAACAAACCCGACGAGCGTTCCGAACTAAATTAACGCAGGTTCTGCCGGTGTCGTTAATTGCGCCTGCACCTGCAGGCACAGTACTTGCAATGTACAGCCACCGTAATTTTTAGTATATAGCGGGAGCGACGACCATTCGGCATGTCAGCGCCTTATCACGGTGTTCGGCAGCAAAAAAGGCGAGAGTACGCGCATATAGCTACCTGCTGAATAAGTGTCGTCCGCTACGCTGTTTCCTGGGGAGAGGTACACCACCTGCCACTGCATCTGAATCACTTTGTGCCCCACGCAGATTAGCTACCTTTGGAGGTAGCGACACGGCCATGCAAGATAAGAGTTGGGGTGTGGCCCTGAGAAGAACAGCGGAGGAGACGACTCTCCCACAACAGATAGTTCTATGCGCGTGCGCATACCCTCGCCTATTTTGCCGGCGAACACCGTGATATGGCGCTCACATGCTCATCGGTCGTCGCTCCCGCTATATTATTAAAATTTGGGAGGCTGTACCTGAAGTTTTTTTGTTGCTTTAAACAATGCAGAAATGTATCACAAGCGTCAGCATTTCACGAGTTTCGAATAGTTGTGACTATTTAGGTCCCTTGGTGTTCGAAGCCTCTGCGCGACGCACAACGACGGAACGCCATGCTCTACTTGGGTCCGTTATCTCGCGGCGCCGCCTGATTACGGCGGTCGTTCGCCATCAAACGTCACAGCGAGCTGCTTTGACAAGGCGAGCCCCTCAAGTGCTCTGCACTCAAAGCTATTCAAAATGTCGTCTTTTGTGAAGTATCAGTAATAGCTAGTGCATCCTGAATATTTTTTCTTCATAAATATAAACTATACCGTAATTTTATTTTAAATAAAACCCTTGGTATTTTTAATGTTTTTTGTGAAAGGAACATTGAATGAAAAATTCCACAATAAAAAAGTTTATTGTTTACGTATAGCCGTAATATTTTGACCGTCGGATCTGGTGGTATATAAATTCATATTCGCTTACTCAAAAACCGTGTTTTCTTGCTGATTGCCGATTGCTAACTACGCTGCTCATCGTTACTTTTCGAAAAGATATAATGCCGTAATAAGTATGAGAGCATAATTGTCAATTTCTGGTATTTTATTTCTTGGCATAATGCCTAGGGACAAATGTGGACTTACGCGTGTATACTCCCTACAGTGAAGATAATAGCATCATACCGTTCTTGGAAGAGGTAGGCTACATCGCTGCCATCAGAGACCTAGAAGATGTGGCGGCCGGCATCACCATGCGTAAGTATGGCAGCACCGGGCAGCTTTGCTACGCCGACGACGACGGCCACAATAAGTAGGGAGAGAATGAATGAATGAAAACTTTATTTGGAAAGAGGGCTGGAGCCCGGGTGGGGGGGGGGGTATCCGGAAATAGGAGAAGGGGTGTCAAAAGCGAGATTGAAAGTTGCACATACCTTATTAAACACAACGGCTTGTTTATTTGCAGCCCCTACTAGGGCTGTCAGACCGTTTTACACTGCTTTGTAAAGACCACTGGTAAGTGGAATTATTTCTACGCGTTCGAGAAGAGTGGCATCGGAGTGCAGGTACTCAAAGTGCTCCGTATTCGTAAGTGGTGGTTGGCAATAGGCTACAAGCTGTTCGCGCCTATTCATAGGGTCGCCCATAACCATATTGGAGAGAAATATTGTTGTTGTTGCCAAACACCTATCAAGGGCCCTAGTTTCTGAGAGAACCTAACCCAACCTAATCTAAGCTAACCTAACTTGATGGTTGTTTACTAACGCTGAGTGTGGTGTACACCCCCGTACCATTAGCAGCCAAGACAAGACCGAACTTGCCCCTCTCCCTTGTGGACGACGTGAAAGGTGGCTTTCTAAATTCTCTAGCACCCTCTTTTATGCGAGGAAGAAACAGCTGTTGGGGGTGCACAGTAAACCCACATTTGTTGCTCCCATCTAGCCTAACTTAACCTAACCTAACCAAATCTGTTCGCCCTTTTTTTGCGAACTAATTCTCAAAGTAGTTCACAATGTAAGGATGAACATTTTATTTCAAGAATTTTTTCAAATGCCAAACGTGCGCGCGTTCCTTTCTTTTCTGGGAGTCATTTTGCTGCGCTAGCAGCAGTTGTGTACCTGCGGAAAAACCAGACGGCGTTGTAGTCAAACCTAGGGATAACGAAGTAGTACTGGGACAGTAATTTAGTTCGTTATATACGATATTAGTTAACAGCAGAGCTGAAAATCGGTTCAAAAAAATCCGTAGTTTGCCTCGCGGAAAATTTCTTGGTAAAGAAACGCATTGTTCTAATCTTCGAATTTACCATGAACAAGGTAACCCTTGTGGCATTTAATCTTTATGAACCCGAACCTGAAACGTGCAATTCGAATACAACAAAGTTGATTTCACAAAAAAGGCCTGCGCTTCTATTTTTTGAAGAAGGATGTGATCTTTGGTGGCTATTCACAGCCCCCAACAGGATGAAGATTTCCACAAACTGTTCTACGTCTGGAGATTTTTAGAAGGTAACATTTCTCGGTATTCTACTCAATGCAAATTAGTCGAAAAATTGAGAACTGCTTTTGTATTACAATGACAAAGAATTCGCGGACTAAACTGTAGTTCTTGTATGTTTTTCTGAAGGTGGTACTTAGACTAGACATTTGAAACTTCGCTCGTACGTGAGGTTTGATACGGGACGCAATCGCTGCAATTTAGAACAAGATGTTGAATTTGGTTCTTTGAGGACGAAGGTGCACATTGTAGGTTGTTCGGATAGCTCATTTGAATTGGAATAAAATGCACATTTCTGGGAAAAACGTGACGACCTGAACAGAACCCTTCACTGCGCATCGCACTGGCTTGGCCCTTATTACCTGTGCGGCTAGTCTTTGTGCATTATTTGGTTGTCCCAGCTCAGAAAAAAAACATTCCCATAATTTGCATACCTTTTTCGAGTGGTTGTCGCTCCATCTCTGTTGTAGGCAAGAAAAGATTTGCAGGACGGATATAGAACGCTGTGGAGACGGAACTGGTTCTCTCCGGGTTGGCGCTAGTCAGGAAACAAAGGGGAAAAAGCTTCACAAACAGAAAGGACATTAGTTCTTTGGTAGCGTAAAAAAGCAAGGGAAAATTCATGCCGGGCACGTGGAGGACCTTGTTTTGGGTGCTGATATGTCGAGCTTGCTGCTTTCATTAGCTTTCTAAGACGTCTCTTTAGAGATCATCTTGAAAGTTGAAGCGCTCACAAAAACGGGGACGAAAGTAGAAAAACCATAAACGACACGGCGCTAACTCGCAACTATTTGTATATTGCAAAGATGAACGCACCATGTGAGTTGTTCAAAGTATATATTTGTGTTTCTTTTCCAAAAACAAATATTTGCGAGTTAGCCCCATGTCGTGTATGTTTATTCTACTTTCCTCCCTGTTTTGTGAGCGCTTCCAACTTAAAGATGAACGGCTACCAACTAGCCCAATTGTACGTTGTACCGTGTCTTTAGAGCTCGGATGTTATTAGGGTCGCGTCAAAGCCAGCGGAGTTTCGCACCACACGCTCCGACATCGCGTTCTTTTGGTCGTCGTGTTTGCTCAGTACGCGGCTTTGTCGGGAAGCGTTAGTCGTTCGATTCCACCCCGAACGTCATTCTGATAATTACCTAGCTGAAGGTAACTCATTAGCGAACTTCCCTGACCTCTTGCGCAAGCTTTATATGTGTACAACCTGCGCTCTGCTGGGGGACAACGAGGGGTCTTAGTGCAATCCTTATTTCGGAAAAAAGTGGCTCAGCACCAGCGAGACCTCTCGATTGTGAGCAGCGCGATGAGCAGGCTGTTTTAGAAAGCGCTGTGACCCTTTTT